>NC_073311.1:11457590-12057590 GCF_027595985.1 Sorex araneus
AGCTCCCTCCTGGCTCTATGCTCAGGGATCACTCCTGGCAGGAGAGCACTGGACTGCTGGCGATTAACCTGTGTTGGCTGCACGCAGAGTAAGCACCCTATCTGCTGTACTCTCCGGCTGGCCCCTGATCAGAGCTTTAAAAATACATTATCTCTTAATCACAGCTTCATCTTTTGCTGAAAACATGAAAAAGGGCAGCATGGAATGGGCCGACTTTGAACTAACTGCCTGCCTGAGCAGCCCCGAGGGGTCATACGGCACTGAGGCCCGCAAGGCTGCAGAGCCTCCGGGGTCAGCTTTAAACTGCAACATCTGGCCAGGCCCATTAGCAATTAGCATAAGTGTGTGTGTGTGTGTGTGTGTGTGTGTGTGTGTGTGTGTGTGTGTGTGTGATGGGGACGACAGAGGCTCCTTGCAGAAAAGTGTTGAGCCACATCCTCTCTTCATCTTTATCAGCGTGTGTGTTTAGTTAGCAATTTAGGCCCAGAGGTGTGTGTGTGTGTGTGTGTGTGTGTGTGTGTGTGTGTGTGTGTGATGGGGACGACAGAGGCTCCTTGCAGAAAAGTGTTGAGCCACATCCTCTCTTCATCTTTATCAGCGTGTGTGTTTAGTTAGCAATTTAGGCCCAGAGCTTTCACAAAGGATGGGGGGCAGCTTGGCCACACAGCACAGATGCTAGCTGGCTCACTATTCTCCAGGCAGTGTGGGTCCAGATGGCATATCCAAAACTTCGCCTTCGCACACATCAATGATACAATGAGGCCTCTTAAAAAGCATCTTCTCCAAGAGTTGTGATATGGAAATCACAGGAAAAATTCTAAATTTTTTAAGGAGCCATCCTAAGAGACCCCAAGACCCGGAGTTGCATTAGATACTTTCTCACCGGACTGGAGCGATAGCACAGCAGATAGGGCGTTAACCTTGCATCCAGCCGACCTGGGTTCGATTTCTCCATCCCTCTCAGAGACCGGCAAGCTACTGAGAGTATCCCGCCCACACAGCAGAGCCTGACAAGCTACCCGTGGTGTATTTGATATGCCAAAAACAGTAACAAGTCTCACAATGGAGACGTTGCTGGTGCCCGCTCGAGCAAATCGATGAACAGTGGGACGACAGTGCTACAGTGCTACTTTCTCACCATGGGCGGATGCAACTCTGGTTCATCTCATAGCAACGTCTCACATGACAATCATAACTCTGCATCTACTGTCTGTAAGACACGGTAGCCAGCCTTAACTCTGTGCCTCTCTTAACCTCAAATGAGTGGAAGACATTTGCAGACAGGGACCTAACTCAAGGGTTCGCCCAGTCCATTTTACCCCATCACGTGTCTGGGTTGAAAAGAAGAGGCAATTCTTAAAGGAGGATGAGATGTGCCAGGGTACCATCATTGTTCAGCAGGGTTGTATTGCCAGTCCTGTGACACAGGGTTATCCAAGAGGTCAACTCCAGGTATCATTTAGATTCATTGTTACGCATCCACAAGGGCACTGCTCCAGTTGCCCTATCCATTTTACACACCTGAGAACAGATGTATAATTGTGACAAATGCCCAAAGGACAGGCTGGGGGAGAGCAGTAGAATGGGAGGGGAAGAAGGGTGAAGGGTGTGGAGGGTGGTGTGGTTATGACTTCTATCCAACAGCATCCTGCTGAAAATGCAGGAAGGTTTTTTAATTTATAGGCATGAGATGGACTCAGAAAAATCTTGTTGCAGGCATTTTATACAATGTATCTGCAATTATGTGACTTTTAAAATATTATCATATAAATCTACTCTCTAGAGTTCATTCTCAAATAGTTTGTTCACCTTCTGTCATCCTGCTGATGGTCAGAGCTAAGCAGATGGACCATGGTGTCGGCTAATAATATCACTGTGTTTCTTACACAAGCTTATCTGAGGGGTAGGGGACAGGAGTAATAGTTATAGGTAAGGCACTTGCCTTGCAAATGGCCAACCCAGATTGGATACCTGGTACCATATATTATCCCCAAAGCACTGCCAGGAGTGATTCCTGTGCACCGAACTAGGAGTAGACCTTGAGCACTGCCAGGAATGGCCCCCAAACAAAAAACAATAAAAAATAATCTTATCTCTGAATTATGCAATGGAATGATCTGGGATATTTGTTAAAACTGCACTGGACCCCACACCAAATGGGAATCTCTATTTAAGGCATGTAGGGTTGGCATTTTGTATGAGTTCAACTGAGTCTAATGAATACCATTAAGAAAAATTCTTTAATAAAGCACAATATATGTGTAGAAGATTGGATATGGTAGGGCTCACAGTGGATCTTATAGGCCAAAGTATATATTTTGTTCCAAAGACACAGGGACACAGCCAGCACCTAGAAGCACCCATGGCTTTTCTCCAGCACCCTCTCCTAGCACGCATGGACTGTTGTGTGTGAATGTAACTCATGCTCGGGGCTGTCTAGTAATGCACAATAAAAGCAAAGCACACTGAGACCCCTGTCCTGGAGTGAAGCAAGCAAGACTACCCCTCCACGGACAGGCAGCTTATTAGGCTGGAAGGAGTTCTGCCACCAAGCTAAACTCTTCAAGAAATGATAGAACTCAGGACTGTACTTAGAGGCAGGGGACAGGTCTGGAGCGCAGACTTGCGTGAGAGGCGGCCAGTTCTCAGCATTGACGACGCTCCTTCCAGGGTGCTGTGGTAAGCAAAAGCTTTGCAATTCTCTTTCTGACAGGTGTTTTGGCTTTGCATCCCGAGAGCTCTACAGAGTATCGTTTTTTCCTGATTATTCCTTCGGTTCAAAGAGCCATTTTTTGGGGGGAGGTGGTGCCAATGCTTACCTGAGTCCAAGCCGCAATTGTGCTGGTTTTGTGTCACCCTGGGAACCTTCTTTAAAACTGAAGAAACTGAGAGTTTCCTGATGTGCAAAATCAGGCTTCTACCTCTACCTCAAAGGGCAGCTAATAGGAATAAAAGAATAAGCTTGGGAAAACATTTTGAACACCAATGTAGCAGGCAAATAGAAGTGCGGGACAGATGAGTTGGTATTTCAAAACTCCACCAGTAAAACCCAGGCACTAAAGGATCATGTGGGTTGAATGTCAAAGAAAGATGCTGAGGTGGCTTTTGAGTATATCAACCCAGACTAGTTCTCATTCCACCCTCTCTAAAGAATCTAACTTAGACCAGAGAGATAGTACAGTAGGCAGGGCACTTGCTTTGCACACAACCAACCCAGGTTCTATCTCCAGCACCACATATGGTCCCCGAGCCCTGCCCAGAGTGATCCCTGAGCACAGAGCCAGGAGCACGTCCTAAGCACCACCAATGTGGCCCCCAAACAGACAAAGCAACAAGATTTTAAACCGAAGCCTCCTTTGTCTGTTACCTATTTTTCTACCACAAAATATTCTCTTTCTTAAATCTAAAAAAGCATAAGTTAACATGCCTGCACTGGTAAGTCATACACTTTTATTAACTTTGGCAGTCAGAATGGGAATATAGTCAGTCATTAGTTCTGAACACTGCCAGGTGTGGCCCCAAAACAAACAAAGCAAAAAATAATTTAAAATGAAGGCACCTTCATTTGTTATCTATTATTATGCCTACAATATTCTTTTTGTTAAGTCTAAAAATGTATTAGTTAACATGCCTGTACATGTAATTTATCCACTTTTATCAACCTCTGTCAGCCAGAATGAATATAAATAAGGTTAATCATTAATCCAGAATTACATTTTTTAACGGGGTATTACCCTATAGTCATTTTGGTCCCAGATACTGGGTTAGCAGTTCCATTACACTGCACTACATCTCCAGAGCCCAGTCTTGGCTTCACTCTGGGTTGGCATGATGACCCCAGTTCTGTGTTTCCCTCCCACGTTCTGTGATTTTTCCAGGTTCATCCACTTTCTGACTTGTTCTTTAAATTTTTTTCTCAATATCTATTGCCTCATAGCCATTTTTAATTTTTATGAGCACATAAAAACTCAACTCTGGCATTGCAGGGTGTCCTCTGAGGACCATTGGGAACAACCCAGGAATCTGGAAGGCAGTCCCAAGTCCCTCCAGATATGACCCTCAAACCCAAAAATGAATAAATAAATAAAAAGTGGAACATTCAAACAAATATGCTGGAGGATGTAAAGTCTTCCAAACACTGCATCATTCTTAAACAAGGATCCCAAATGAAGTCAGGCACTACATGTAAAAAGGAAAATATAAGCACAATCAACAAAAGTATAGAATACATTTATGATGTAGGAGAAATAAGTCTTTTTTAAGAATGAGATATAGGGGCTGGAATCTTAGGGAAATTAATAATATGTAATTAATACTAATTAATATTGATATTAATAATATATCTCATTGATAATCTTAATGAGATAAAGAACTGACTCTTGCTCAATCCCCCGCACTACATATGGTCCCCTGAGCTCTCCAGAAATGATTCCCGAGTGCAGAGCCAGGAGTAACCCCTGAGCACTGCTGGATGTGGCCCAAAACAAAAGCAAACAAAAAATGAGCTATAAAAGTTTAAATAAAAGAGATGGATGAATATGACTTCATAAAAATTAAGAACTGCTATAAGGCAAATATATTGAAATAAAAATTTAAAGAATAAGTCAGAAAGTGAATGAAAATAGTTGCCACATCTTTATCAAAGAAGATCCAGAATATCTAAGAATATCTGAAAACAAGTAGGAAAATAGTCTAGGGCATGAAGAACAGAAATGAAGAATACATTTGTCTGTTCAGTAGGCAATGGCCAGGACATGCTCACTGCATCTCTAGCACTAAGAGCGGAACTTCCATTAATTTCACGAATCACAAAATCCCCGTTAATCGTCGATTTCTCGAGCAGGCTCAGTAACCTCTCCATTCGTCTTTTCCCTGAGATCTTAGAAGTCTCTCTCGACTTGGCCCTCCCAACGATGTCGATGTCGCACTGGAGGCTCTTTCAGGGTCAGGGGAATGGGATACAGCTTGTTACTGGATTTAGCATATGAATACACCATGGGAAGCTTGCAAGGATGTCCCATGTGGGCAGGAAACTCCCAGAAGCTTGCCAGTTTCTCCCAGAGGGAGAAGTAGGCTACAAGATATCGGGAGCTTGCTTTTAAGTCTCTGGATGTTGGCCGCTGATGGGATTACACACACCTGGGTTCCTCTGCCGGTACCTTCATGCTTGAGGCCTGTTCGAACGTGTGGAGAGGGGCCTCGAGCATGGCTATAGCTAAGTTCCGGTGGTCTTCGGCCACCGGGCGCTCTGCTTGGGGTGGGGAGAGAAGCTGGAGCCCATCCTCTCTAAGGGGCCC
This sequence comes from Sorex araneus, assembly GCF_027595985.1. NCBI lineage: Eukaryota > Metazoa > Chordata > Mammalia > Eulipotyphla > Soricidae > Sorex > Sorex araneus. The sequence continues at coordinate 11,462,888 of NC_073311.1, forward strand.
CAGGGAAGACAGCCAGGCGTGCAGGCAAGAGACTCTCTTATTATTAATTTAATTATTTAATTAATTTAATATGAAACAAATGTGAAGGCATAATCATTCTCATTTTTAACTAGGTAAACACAAGTGTAGAGTTCTCTTTCCTCATTGGATTGGCAAAAATTTAAGGTATTGCAGGGCCAGTACAGTGGAAAGGGCACTTGCCTTGCATGTGGCCGACCTAGCTTTGATCTCCAGCACCACATGTGGTTCTCCAAGCCTGTCAGGAGTGATCCTCGAGCACAGAGCAAGGAGTAAGCCCTCATCACTGCGGGTGTGACCCAAAACTAAACAAAACAAAACTTTCAAGGTGTTGGTTAGGATGTGGGCAAATGAACATACTCATGTGGGTGTTGAGAGAATAAACAATGCCAACGCTTCTTACCGAAAAGCTGCACACTGTATCTACTAAGCACAAAAACGTGTGAACTGTCGCCCTGATGTTGCATTGTCTACCTTGGGAAGTTACTGAACTATGTGCTTGTGCAAGAACATGGATTTCTGTACTGTTGAAAATATCTAAGAGTTGTCAATGACCAATCTGAACTATGATGAAATCAAATGGGGAAGAGTGCAAAATAATGAAAACCAATGTAAGTATGCCTGTATATACCAATCCCACATATGTAAATGAAAAAGGCTAATTGCAAAACCAAAGAGTGATATACTGAAGGAAAAACTTAGACATGTGGGTGTTGGATATCATTGCTTAGGTTGCAGGAGCTTAGGCTGGATAACCTAAGTTGCAGGGAGCTTAGGTTTATTGAGCCACTTTCACAACAGTTCCCCCGAGGCACACCCAATCAGGCCCTAATAATCCTATATTGCTTTTCTCTTTCCTTTATATCATTTGCATGGTTTATTTAGCAATGTCCTTTTTGCACAGAAACAGGAAGACAGTTTATGTTATGCTTTGTAACAGGGGAACTAATTGACTCCAAAATAATATTTACTCCTGCGCATCCATATTTACTTGATTTAAGTCTCAGTTGCCCTTAGTTTCTAGCACTCCAAAAGCAGGGTCCCGACGAAGGGACTGGATGGACCCAGGGCAAACTGTAAGGTACCCTGGCATCGAAAGGAGACAAGCTAAGTGCTGTAAGTATAAGTTAAGAGCATGGTCATGGACAAATTCTGTCATAACTCAAAAAGAAATAACTGAATAAGGACCCTGCGCTAGGGTTAGGAAAGAGTAGCCTGGCCTGAGGACTATGGTCTGGAATAGATAGTGAGATGTTCCCAGGAAGAGCCAAGCTTTAAGCTTAATATATCTCTTACTGTGTTCATGCAAAATAACATTGCTAGAAATATTCTAAGAAGTAAATTTACTATGACTGTTTAAATGGATTACTAGCTGAGGAAAGGAGAAAGCAATACACCCTGGATGGAATCTCGCCCTTGAGTGGATCTCCTAGTAATCTGGAATGTTGAACCCTCATATGAGATTTTGTCCTTGAGTTAATCTCCTAAAGGAGTGGCTTTACCTCTGTTTGTTGTTATGATAACAACAAACAGAGGTAAACCCCACCTTTGTGTATCTGCACCCTTCATGATTTCTATATAACTATGTTGTAAGAGGTAAGAGGGGACTAGAAAGTCCATGACTAGAAGGAGGATGAGAATGGAAGCTTTAGGATTTTGGGACTTTGAGGTCTTTGGGGACTAGAAGGAGGATTAGGTGACGACGTTGACTGGAAGTAGAGGACTCTGAGACTAGATGAGGAAGAATAGAACAGAGTAGAGGACTTTGGGGTCTAGGAGGAGACTAGGATGATAGAACTGTGATGACTGGGACTACGATTCAAACTCCGACTGTGAATGATCCAAACTCCGACTGTGATTGCACTGTAAGGGGAGATATTGGACGACACTGGGGAGGAGAGAGAAATAAGCTGTCTATGGACCAGCCTGGGGCCCGGGCCCAGTTTTTCTGTTCCCCCGTCCTTCATCTGCCCATCACCATTGTCAGGATGGGGAGGCGGCTCTCAGCTACTGAACACTCTCATGTCCCACGTGCCCATGCACCTTTTCTTGGAAACTCACATGTGGGTATGTTATATGTACATATATATACATAAATGTAAATACATATATATAAATGCATAGATAAAAGTTTGGCTATGAACCTTTCTGCCTTTACAATACACTTTTAATATATATCCAAACAAAAACAACAGCAACAAAAATTTAATCCAGGACTAACTCCTGGCTCTGTGCTCAGAGATCACTCCAGGTGGAACTCAAGGGACTATATGAGCTCCTAGGTATCAAACCAAGGTTATATCATGCAAGGCATGGCTCCTGTGCTACTGATCCCTGTACAATTTCACTGACCCATCTTTATAAATAGGATCACTCTCTTATAAGGATTGTATAATATTCAATTAATTATACATAGCTGATCTAATAAATTTCTATTGATGAGTCTTTTCTAAAAAAGTTCTTTGATATATAATTCACATACAATTCATTTATTATAAGTGTGCAATCAATTTTGGTATATTATACTACTGACTTTTAAAACATACACAAAAGTGTCATTTTATTCATTTTATGTACAAAACTCAATGGCATTAGAGACTATCATTTTATCATTTTATTTTTTTACCATTATAAATAATGTTGCAAATCCACATACTCATCTATGACTTATACAAATGTATCTCTTTATAAGATACAAAGTTCTTATCTGCTGAGGGCTAGAATGATAGGATGATAAGGAGGTATGTGGATTGGTTGTCTCTTAAGATTACAAATCAAATTTCTTAAAGATCTAGGTGATTTTTTAAAGCAAACATTAAAGTAGAAAAACAAACAAAAGGATCTTATTTTTCGATGGTCATTGACATTGTCGGGTATATAAATACAAGACATTCAAAGCAAGGATAGCTCATTACCTACCAAATATCTGAACATACTTATCCTAGATTCCAATGGAGCCAGTTATCTGCTGTCTGACAATTTACCTGAGTTTTTTGGCAAATGCACTACAAGCAGTTAGACTCTACCTAGAGACCCTTCATTAATAAGAGAACTGGTTTCCTTATCTGGGAGCCTGACAGTCATACCCTTGAACTGCCTCTTGTGCCATATAAACTCATTAACTGGCCATGATCCAGAGACTCATAAATAAATCTCGAAAGAGATCAACAAGCTGCAGAGATGGAACTCAAAGCCACCATTAGTTATAAATCTAACTCTGGCTGTATCACCACACTCTAACTTTTGGAATTGCTGAAGCAACATCTCAAACTCTACACCACTGACATACCAGGAGAGGCATACCACATTGGGATGTAAAGTAGAAGGCAACCAATCTCAATTAAGAAAATATTAACACACAAGGTTTAACCTGTAACAACATGTTAGCTACTCTTAGATAAGGGCTTAATAGCTCCAGGGTGAGATACAACAAGCTTCATGAACTTTCTTCTAAGGAAACTTTTCTGATCATTTTTAGGGAATTATTCATAACAAGTAATATGAAATAAATTATTTAGGCCCTGCTACTGGGGCAGGCTTGGGTGGTGGTTGGGAAAATTGGAAATAATAATGGTGGGAAGGACAGTGGTGGGATTGGTGTTGGAATAGTGAATGTAATAAATCATCATGAGCAATTTAATGAAAAGTTTAAAAAGTAAACAATAGCTTCAAGTGTTTGAAATGTTAAAGTGGGTCAGTGTTGTATTTCTAAACTGCCAAACATGTTCACTTACATGACTATGACAGTAGCAGCATTTACATGATAGCACGACCCTGCACCAAACTCAGAGTGCTGACTGTCCTTGAGCTTATTTAACCTACTCAACAATAGGAGGCAGAAGCAATGACTTCCATTTAACAAAAGAGAAAATAAGTCCAAAGAGGGTAGACATTGTTCTCAAGGTCACCGATGCACAATATCAGAACCGGGACCCGAATCCAGCAGTTCTGTACTCATCAGAATCCATATGCTTGTTGTTTGCTGTTAGCTTTGGGGCCACACCTGGCTGTGCTCAGGGGTTCCTCTTCACTCTGCATTGGGAATTACTCTTAATGGTGCTTGGGGGACCATACAGGGTGCCAGGGCTTGAATCCGGTCGGCCGTGTGCAGGGCCAGCACCTTACCCACCACCATACAGTCTCTCTGGCCTCCAGAGTGAACCTTCTTAAAAAAGTCAAGGTGAGAAGGGCGAGCAGCACTCTGACAAAGCCACGGAAGATTTTCAACCAATGCAAGTCAAACTAAGATTTCTTAGCAATATATTAAAAATTAAGTTTACTTTGCTAACTACAATTGTCTAGTTAAAACTCCCACTTTATATATTTAATTAATTATTTTAATGTAGGAGTACTGCTATTTATTCAGCACTGATTAAGCTGACTGAAGCAGGCATGAACTCCACAAAACTACTACTTAAAAAATGACAGCTGGAGGGACTGAAGAAATCGGACAGCAAGTAGGCCATTTGCCTTGCATGTGGCCCACCCAGGTTTGATCCCCAGCACCCATATAGTCCCCCAATCCCTAACAGGTGTGATCCCTGAGTGAAGAGACAGGAGTAAGCCAGGAGCACCACTGGGGGTAGCCCAAAACCCCTAAACAAATGACAGTTAAAAAGACTGAATATGAAAAAAGGTGTATTAAACTTAGCATTGGTCATTTATGTCTTCTAAGATCTTCTATTATCTGTTCCTAGGAAATGTTTAGGAACACGAATGTCGCCTTCCTGTACTGGGCAGAACTCTATACGTTCACTTACTCTATTTCTCTAGTTTCCACTTCAAAACTGAATGGTTTCTCCCTAGACCACATGCACATTTACACCAGCTCATAAACCCTTGGGCAAAATATAATTTGGATTGCCGATGGAGCAAGCTTTAGTATAGCAATCACAGTATGGCAGATTCTGTTAATTTGTTCAATGACAAAGACTATGTTATTCTCTTTACATAAGAAACTTCTAATTTCTGTCTCTGGCAAACAAGGGAATATTTTCCCTCTCCAGCAAACGTGAATCCAGTGAGGAATAGCATAGCTACTTATTGAACCAGACCTTCTCCTTTCCAGAAGCCTAGGAAGGATGTTAAATGTTGCAATTCTGGAGTGATAACACAGCGGGTAGGGCATTTACATGTGGCCAACCTGGGTTCAATTCCTCTGGCCCTCTCAGAGAGCTCAGCAAGCTACCAAGAGTATCCCATTTGCATGGGCGAGCCTGGCAAGCTCCCCGTGGCGTATTCAATATGCCAAAAACAGTAACAACAAGTTTCTCAATGGAGATGTTACTGGTGCCTGCTCGAGCAAATCGATGAACGACAGTGCTACAGTGCTATTCTGCAGCACCATCTTCTCCTCATCGACATAAAAGATGCTAAATGTTGTACTTATTGGATGCTTTGTTGTCTTTTGTTCAGTCTTCTCCATGGGTCCTACAGCAGCATGAGCATCTATAGTATCTCAGTCTGTGCTCAATGGAAATCAAAGTTCCTGATGGTCTGACTGCTCCCTCCACCCCACCCCCTGCCCCTCACACATTCTCTTATTCCACCTTTTCCAACAATGGTGGATGAATTTGAATCTTTGGAAGGAGGTATCTCTTGAGCCCAGGCAGATCAGTAGAGGTGGTTAATTATTTCTGAACATTCTGAGAAACTGGAGAGACTATTTCTGTCCATAGCAAAGCAAGGATGTGGGGAGGGAAAAGAGTGAGATCTTCTGCCTAGTCCAATACTTATGACACTGGCAAAGACACAATGTTATTTATACAAACTCCTAACACTTGACTTTAGAGAAATATTTGGAATTTTCCAACAGATGCAACCTTGTTTTGATAAGTTCCAAGGGACTCTGTGTCTTTGCAAAGCATCACGTATACATGTCCTACCACAATACCGCATTCCCCAGGGTCGCTGATAGCCCTTGGCAGGTGCAGAGAGTAGCACATTGATTCACCATCTGGGACAGGTGCTGTGTTCAAGGCAATAGTTTGACTATTTAATCCTGGTCAGGGGCCTTTGATTTTAATAAAATATTCAGAGTGAACCTTCTTAAAAAGGAAGGAAATTAAAAAAAACTAAAGCTATGGGGCCAGAGCTCTAGTACAGCAGGTAGGGCCTTTTCTTTGTATGTGGCCAAGCTGGACATGATCCCCGACATTCCATATGGTCACCAGAGTCCCACCAGGACTCTTTATCCACCTCAGTTCCCCATCTGAAAACAGGGATAAACTGCTGCATCCCCAGCTTCTTGTCAGGATTTTAAAATCACATAAAATCAACTAGAACACAACGAGCATTCGATAGAGTATAAAACAGCATTACTAATGCTCAAATACCCATGTGTATTCCTTAAAAAAAAATATTTCTCAAGGACAGAGCACAGAGTGTCCTATGAAAACAAGTTCCCTTGGGACTCCAAATACTGCAATTTTTTTTGTTTGTTTGTTGATTTCTGGCCCACATTCAGCAGTACGCAAGGGCTACTCCCAGCTTGGTGTTTAAAGTTTCTCCCGCTAGTGACGGGGGGACCATATGACAGTGGGGATCAAATCAACAGCTCCAGCATGCAAAGTATGCACACCGGCCCTTTGAGCATCCTCCCAGCCCTCAAATATAACAATCGTAACGAGGAGTTATAGAAGTCAAAATATTTTCTTTATTTGTCACTGTTCTTTGAAAAATCTGTTTCAAAAAATAAAACAAAACCCTCCACAAAGACATTATCCTTCCCAAACGAGGTGTTTCCCAGTGAGTCCAGACTACAGTACTCTGGGTGCTGTAACCTATTACAAGTCCAGTCTCCCTCTGCTCATGCCCAGTGCCCTGCAGCACCTCCCACGGCACCCCTGCTCCAGTCTGCATGCACCCTCAGACCTCTCCTCCCTCACCTTCCTGTCCGCAAACAACCAGGGCTTCCCTGATGAGCCTTTCTCAACGTGACCAGCACAGGCAAGGCTGGGCCTTTGGACTGTTCTAGACCTGTGACTACAATGCCCCGGGCCCCCCCATCCACCCTCCCCCAGCCCCCAAGTGCCTGGAAAGAAGGTTCCAACCTTCTCTACAGGAGAACGGTCCAGGATTTGTGCTTTTTTCCCTGTGACCTTCCTCACAGGTTTGGGCAGACAATAGAAGCTCAGAATTTTTTACTGAATGAAGAAACAAATTACTAAAAGATAGACTTAAGTTAATGGCCAATTAATTGATCCGCTCCCAAGATATGAGTTTGGATCATCCATTTCTCCGTCTGTAATATCTGTTTGTTCAGTTTTTGATTTTTTTCTTTTTTCTGCCGAGGATCAAGTCCAAGTATGCTCTTCTCTGCCACTGACCTGCCATAGGCTTCCCCACTTGTCAGGGTTTGTTTGTTTGTTTGTTTGTTTGTTTGTGGTGGTGGTGGTGGTGGTAGTGGTGGTGGTGGTGGTGGTGGTGGTGGTGGTGGTGGTGGTGGTGGTAGTGGTCGTGGTAGTGGTGGTGGTGGTGGTGGTGGTGGTGGTGGTAGTGGTGGTGGTAGTGGTGGTGGTGGTGGTGGTGGTGGTGGTAGTGGTGGTTTGGGTCACTCCCAGCTGTGTTCAAGGATTATTCCTGACTGTGTGCTCAGGAGTGACTTCTGGTGGTGCCAGGATTGAACCACATCAGCTGCAAGCAAGGCTAGAGCTTTAGCTCCTATTCCCACTCTTGGACTGGAGTGATAGCACAGCGGGTAGGGCGTTTGCTTTTCATGCAGCCGACCCAGGTTTGATTCCTCTGTCCCGCTCGGAGAGCCTGGCAAGCTACCAAGAGTATCCTGTCTGAAAGGCAGAGCTGGGCAAGCTATCCATGGTGTATTTGGTATGCTAAAAACAGTAACAAGTCTCACAGTGGAGATGTTACTGGTGCCCGCTCGAGCAAATCAATGAGCAACGGGACGGCAGTGCTACCCACTCTCCAGCCTATAACTACTACTGTTTTTCCCTTTAAATTATAGTTTAGGTAACACGGCTACAATAGTGTTGACATTTACAGAACTGTCATATAAGTTACTGCATCCCACCAAAATGCCCAAGAAGGTCCACCACTGTCCCCATGCCACCTCTAGTCCTCTTCACTGTCCTCACCTCCCCTCACCACACAGGTTGGTCATCTCAGTTTTGTCATTCAAGGTTAGGGGTTTGTCACTGTTGGATATTGTCTATTCCTTACTTGTTTTCTCTATATTCCACAACAAATAAGATAAATGAGACCCTTTCTTTGGCCTTTGGCCTTCTCCCTCTGCAAATTTAACTTCTTTACCTCTTTATTCCTGTGCTAGCATGTGCTGCAGGCTTTATTACACTGTATTTGATAGTAAAATGTTTGTTGAATAAATGAAGTAAATCTCTTGGAAAAGAGAACTGAAAGAACCACACACTATGAAACATTATTTTCTTGGCTCTTAGTTTTTCTTTTTTCTTTCTTTTTTTTTTTTTTTGCTTTTTGGGTCACATCCAGCAATGCACAGGGGTAACTTGGGGCTCTGCACTCAGGAATCACCTCTGGCGGTGCTCAGGGGACCATATGGGATTCTGGGAATCGAACCCAGGTCAGCCACGTGCAAGGCAAACATCCTATCCGCTGTTCTATCACTCCAGCCCTCTTAGTTTTTCTTTACAGTGATACTCCATGTGGCTACCCTTGGCCTCATCTAGGGAAGCATTAACATGACCTGTAAGTTAACCTTGCTCTCTGCTTGTCTCTGATCACGGCAGTGATGGCAATGAAAACTAAACTCTGGAAAGACCTGCTAATTAGGATTAGTTAAGTAGCTACTTTGGATTCCTAAGGCAGTGGTTCGGGATGGACCAAGCTGAGAGCATTGTTCAAAGTAAATATGAAGAATCATGATGTGGGCCTGGACCTTTCCTGTAGCTGCACCTAACAGAGCACTAGACTGTCAAAATATGAGCTAGGTTCCCTCAGGGGAGATAGAATACAATGGGGCAGAACCATGTACTTGTTGGGTTGTCATAGAAGGAAAATCAGAGAATCTGTCCTGACCACATTCGCAATCCTACTGCTCCTGCACGGAATGTTTTGCTTAATAGTCAGCTTTTATACTGAATCATGAGCTCTTTCTGTTCACCAGTGAGTCCTGACCCCACCTCAGCGTCCCTGAATGCTTGTACTTCTTGTGGGTCACCACATTTTCTGTTCCTCCTACCTTGGTGCTGATTTTCTTCTCTTCTCCTTCGCTGGTTTCTATTTCTACCAGATTCTGAATGTGAAACTATTTGCCTAATGCTCTCATCTTGCCTTTATCTCTCTGTCTCTGTTTCTCTGTGTCTCTGTCTCTGTCTCTCAGGTCAGGGGCCCTTTAGGACTGTACTTTGCAATCCTCAGTTCACCGTGCAGTGCCAGGGAGGGTCCCTGTGCCTTGCCTGTACTGTATGTGCCCCTAACTCCTGAGTTTTTTTCTCCAGCTCCTAGACTTAAAAATTTTGCCCTGATCTCGACCCATTCCCTTTACAATCCATTATCTCAAGTATTATTGACTATTTAGAGATTTACTTAAAACAGAGCACTAATCCCTTTACTTCTCTTTATTTAAAACACAGCATTTTAATCCAAATCACTGGCGAGGAGGTTTGCCTGGATTCTTTTTTGGATTTTTGAGCCACACGCAGCAGGGCTCAGGATCACTCCTGGCTCTGTGCTCTTAGGTTGCACAGTCCTGGGGATGGAACCAGGCTCAGCCACATGCAGGGCGAGTACCCTATCCACTCTATAATATCGCTCCTGAATTGAAAAAAGAAAGTGCTAACCACATCTGCCTGTGCTCAGGACTTACTCCCGGTTCTATGGCTAGGGATCACTCACGGTGGGGCTCAGGGACCATGTGGGGTGCCGGGATTGAACCTGAGTTGGCCGTGTGTAAGGCAAGTGTCCTACCCACTGTACTATTGCTCTGACTCCTTTCCTGGATTCTTATAATTGGATTATTCTTTCTGCTTCTATACTTACCCCTTTCTAGCGAATTCTCTATTCAGCAATTTGTTCCCTCCCCCCAACCTACATCATATATCACTTTGCTTAAACCCATCATTCTAAGCATAGAGTTCAGCTCTCCCCAGATGAGGTGGCTTAGGTGGCACTCCATGAACCAGCCCTACCCACATCTGTAGCATCTGCTGACCCTACTCTCCCCTCCCAGGGGCCAGCTCTGTGTGCATCTTCCATTCTCAGAACACAGGAGAACCCACCGGCTTTGCAGCTGCTGCCCACCTCTACACTTGGAACAGGTGCACATGGTGAATTCTAAAAACACATCTTGCCCATTTAGGAGTATAAGATTGGGCTGGAGCGATAGTATATTGGGTAGGGCTTTTGCCTTGCATGTGGCCGACCCGGGGGGTTCAATTCCCAGTATCCCATATGGTCCCCTGAGCACCGCCAGGGGTAATTCCTGAGTGAAGAGCCAGGAGTGATCCTGTTTGGGGACCACACCCAGCAGTCTCAGGGCTTACTCCTGGCTTATGTGTTCAAGGATTACTCCTGGCAGGGTGGGGAGACCATCTGGGGAGCCAGGGATTGAATCTGGGTTGGCCATGTGCAAGACAAGCACCCTGTCCACTGTACTATCTCTCCAGCTCCTAGAAATATATGATCTCAAAGCCCCAAAAATGAAGAAACCCAACTAAATATTTCCTAAGGCTACAATGTGTCACTGTGTCATTTCTCAACTTATCTTTATTTCTTCATAAATATAAAATAGTCTACTGGTAACAAATAGCTAGACAAGCTGATATCTGTTAATCTACTATAGAAAGATTATTCATGATGTCACCAAGAAGAGACAAACTAAAGTCTTTATCTGAATATTAACTCCAGGTGCATCTGGTATTATGGTATAAGCAAATCTTTCTAATTAAAAAGTGATGGATGTAGTTCAGTGGTAGAGCACTTGGTTTGCATGTGTGAGGCCCCAAACTCATGCGTGCCAGGGCCTGGAAGGAGGGTGGGTAATGGGAAAGTTATAAAATTGTCTTATGAAAATGATCCTAAGCTCCCTACATATCTCCAGGTATCCATATTTTAATAAGGCCATTTAAATAGCCTTTAAATGAAAATCTGGGGGACCACCCCTGTGATCCTTTGCTTGCCTCTGTGAGTCCCACAGTTCAATGCCTGGGCTTGGGTTCTGTGGTCCTGCCTTAGTTCCTAGAGTCGATAAGGCTTCCAGGGCCACAGTCAGCAAACTTGGTGCAAGGCACATGCTCCATCCCTTTGAACAATTAACACCCTGGCCGGGAAATAATTTTAATGCAGGAGCTATCCTCAGTCAAGGATAAATTTTTTTTCTATTTTTTTTATTTTAAATTTTTTATTGAGTCACCATGTGGAAAGTTACAAAGTTTTCAGGTTTAAATCTCAGTTATACAATGCTCGAATACCCATCCCTTCACCAGTGCACATATTCCACCACCAAGAATCCCAGTATAGCTCCACCCTGCACCCCCACACCCCTAACCCCCCCCACACCCTTAGCCCCCCCACCCTTAGCCCCCACCCCCCGCCTGTGTAACTAATAAATTTCACTTTACTTTCACTTTGATTGCATTCAATATTTCAACAAAACTCACTATTATTGTTTGGAGAGTCTCTCCCCTAAAGTCAGACCTGCTGAAAAGGAAGCCTTAGATAATTTGTTTTCCATTGCTGAGGATGAAGAGGTATGAGGTCGAGTGACCACACTTAGCGGAGTCAAGGATAAATTTTAAAATTAAAATTTAAATTAAAATATTAAAATTTAATAGAGTATGCTGTTGTGATTATAAGAAATGTATATGTCGCCTCTGTCCCCCATTTCTGACTCAGACAGAGCTCAGCAAAACCCTGAAACTTCCTAAGGATCATGAAGTCTTTTGTTATGTTAAGAAGAAGGTGACTTTGGGTCCCAGGGAGGAAGGCGTCTGTGGCCAGGACCAACCTGGTGATCAAAAGGGTTGGGACTTTCAGCCCACCCTCCCTCTGGAAAAGGGAGAGGTGCTGGAGGTTAAGTCTCTCACCAATGGCCAGTGAGTCAATCTATCACCCCTAGCAGGAAGGCTCCATAAAGCCCCAGCAGGATGGGGCGTGGGGAGTGTGCTGGTTTATGAGCACACGTTGGGGCTGAGAAAGGTCCTCCCCAAGTGCTCTCCTCCTCATCTCCACACCTCCAACTATTTCTTCTTTAAAATGTTTATTTCACTTTTATTGAGGTAAGATTTATTTGCAAGAATAAATTTTAAAAGATGAGGGAAAAATCTCAAAATATTTCATGTTTAGTTTACTTTTTTGGTTTGGGGCCACAGTCAGTGATAATCCTGACTCTGCCCAGGGAACCATAGACCATATTGGGGATTGAATTAGGGTCACAGATGAAGCAACGGCATACAAGGCAAGTCCCTTACCTCCTGTCCCATCTCTCCAGCTCTTCCTTTTAGTTAGTTAGTTAGTTAGTTAGTTAGTTAGTTAGTTAGTTAGTTAGTTTTTGCTTTTGGGGCACACCCAGTGATGCTCAGGAGTTATTCCTGGCTCTGTACTCAGGAATTACTCCTGGGGGTGGTTGGGGGACCATATGGGATGCTGGGAATTGAACCCGAGTCAGCAACTTACAAGGCAAACATCCTACCCACTGTGCTATTGCTCCGGCCCTCTTCCTTTGATTTTTTTAACAAGACTGTAAATATTTATGTTTTAGCTACATATGTGTGTGACTATATCATGACCATATCATGACATTTATGTGACTATATCATGCCCATCACCACTAAACTAGCACTCCTTGAAGTAGAAAGCAACTTTGGGAGACAGACACCTTTTCCTGTGAAATTGGAAGCTATTTCTAGGCAGACAGAGTCAGATGAGCTAAATTGAATGAATTCTTGCTGGTGTCCAAGAATTGCTCATTGGTGTGGAGAAGCTTCTATACACACCCATATTGCAAATGGTTTTCAAGAGCCCCTAAAAATTAAAATCAACGTACCTTCAGGAATGTATTTACGTATGCATTTCCAAAATGTATATCTTTTTTTAAAATTAACTAAGAATTTAGATTCAAGAATTTAGTGGCCAGCATCTGAAATCTATATAACATTCCTGAGGATGGAAGGGAGAAATCGCATAAAATAGAAGGATTTCAAACCCGTTTCATTCTTTTTCATGGAAGGGGGAAGGTTTTGTCACATGATCCTTTTATTTCTCTTCATAAATTCTCTAAGTGGGAGCTTGAATTATTTCTGCACTGTTCAAACAAGACTAAATACTTGCTCAAACTTTCCTTAGTGGAATGTACAAATATCTTCTATATTTACTCTTTCTCCTCCTAATACATATTTGGTTTCTGCTTGGGGGGCCAAAAGCAGAGGCCCAGAACTACATTCAACTTATCAGTGAAGAATTCAATTGTGCTCTTTACAACACAAAAGACGCCAATGTCCTAGTACACTCCAGCGACTTATCTTGAGCGGTGCCACTTCTCAGCCCTAATTCCACAGCTCCAAGGTTTCATATTACTTACCATAAAACTGTCTTCTCAAAGACCAGTTATATGGCAAGAAAAAAACTAACTGCCTTGAGATTAGAGTACTTACTACAGGATATATGTAACTACCTGAAGTTAATACATAGTTACATAGTTATTTATATGCAACAAAAATAAACATCTTTTAAACTTCTACAAGAATATACTATAGACCAACACTTTTCAAGGGGTGTGTGGGAGTACAATAACTCCCTATGAACTCCCAGGATATTCCAAGTGTGGGTGGGCAAAGGTGGAAAGCTTTGTTTGTTTGGGCCACACTAGGTGATGCTCAGGGGTTACTCCTGGCCCTGCACTCAGGGATCATTCTGGTAGGGCTCAGGCGACTATCCAGGGTTCCTGGGATTGAACCAAGGTTGGTCACATGCAAGACAAGTACCTTACCTGTAAAAGTGAGAATCTTGTAAAGGAAGGGGTCATTAGACTGGGGGACAGGGGAAGGAAACAAGGTCTGAAGGGGACTATGGTTGAGAAAAGGAGGAGACAATACTATATTAAAGCACATTTACATGGAGATGCTTCATTTACTATGCACAGAAAGGCCCTCTGGTTTCTTTCAACATGCCTGTTGCCTGTAATATGCCCATGCTAGGGTTTAGGATCTGGAGGCAAGCCTGATCCCTCCCCTCCAGGAGCTCAGGAAGCACCAGGAGGGCTAGCTCCGCCTGGGAGACCGTAACAAGGCTATAGTTCCAATAGCATTTGGAACCAAAGCTTCAGTTAACTGAGTAAGTCATCAAATGATTTCTCACATTCATTCTTGCTCTAAATATGGGAAATTGTGCGACCTTTCACTTGGCTGCGCTCATCATACATACATTGACAGAATACACACATTGACATACACACATTGACAGAGAGGAATCTTCGTTATGTTTGGGGGAGTTTGTCGGATCTTGTGACTTTGGTTGTGTTTCCTAAGGGTGGCTCTAGTTTCTTCAGGGAGATCAGATTCCTGGGCATGTTGCTAATGGAATGCTTTTTAAGCAAATAGAGGGGTTAATCAGTGGGCTTCTTCTGCTGAACTCCACGACAGAGTAAATCCTTCCAATATGTAAAATGCTGTTGTTAATGCCTTTATAATTCACACGATGGTGGCTATCTTCAGCTCTGGATAAGTTCAGGGTAAGTCTGGAGACTGTTTGAAGGCAACTTGTTTGAAGTTGGCACATTTTTCTGACACTAAGCTTTTTAATCGTGTTCAATGAAGTTATGTATGCAAAGGGTCACAGACCAGACCTTCCAACCTCTCAGCAAACGATTATACTGATACTGAACTGCTAAAAGCTGAAAAGAACACCAGTTGTTTTAAATCAGTAGATAGGAAGATCCGGCTTAATCTCCCTCTCCTAACCCAGATGCATATTGGCATTTATTATAATCTCGTAAATTCTTTTTTTGCATCGAGATTCTGTCTACTTTATTTCTTCCTTTTATTTTTAGAGAAAAGAACAGATACCAGCAATCATTCCCTTAACTCTAAATACCACTGTCACCATACCATGACTTCTCCACATATGTATTGATTAGGAACAAAAACCAGTGCCAGAATGATAAAATAGCAGGTAGGGTGCTTGCTGCTGACTGGGTTCGATCCCTGGCATCCCATATGGTTCCCTGAGCACCACCAGGAATGATTCCTGAGTGCAGAGCCAGGAGTAACCCCCCAACATTGCTGCGTGTGCTCCCCACTCTGCCCCCCTCAAAGGAACAGAAATCAATAGCCTTTCAGATGTTGGTTACATAAAACTGAAGTGGTTTTTTTTATGGATTTTGGTCCACACTTAGCTGTGCGCAGGGTTTACTCCTGCCTCTGCAACTAGGGATCACTCCTGGTGGGCTCAGGAGACCAAATGGGTGCTAGGAGTTGAACCTGGGCTGACCATGTGCAAGGCAAGCGCCCGACTTGCTGTACTGCTTCTCTGACCTACAGTAGGTTTTTATCAGCTAAAGCCAGGTCTGGTTTTAGATCTAGAATCTCAACTAGTTAATGATCACTGTATCACTGTCATACCATTGCTCATCGATTTGCTCAAGCGGGCACCAGTGACATCTCCATTTTGAGACTTATTGTTATTGTTTTGGGCACATATTTTAGTGATTTTAAACAGTCCTTTATTCTGTTGGCAAAAGAAAATCAGAGAAAACCAAATGTACACAAGTAATTTAAAAAGAATAATGTGATAGTTAACTGTATATCAAGGAAAGGAAAGTAACTTGAAATGTGACAACAGATTTAAAATCTTTTTTTGTTTGTTTTGTTTTGAGACAACATCTGGCTCTGCTCAGGGCTTACTCTTGGCTCTGCACTCAGGGCTCACTCCTGGTGAAGCTTGGGGAACAAACATGGTGTCAGGGATTGAACCCAGGTAAGCTGCATGCAAGGCAAGTATAGCTTCCATGCAAGAAATAGCTGCTGTGCTTCTCTAGCGCCAAGATATTTAAAGTCTTGAGCAAGAGTAACCATAATGAAAAAGTCAGATGTTTCTATCTCTATTTTAGATCATCATGAAAGTGTCTATTGCAAATGCAGTCTGGAGTTAGGGCTGTGTATGTGAATTATCTCTCAACCAAGCTCAGGGAATACAATATATAATTTCTTCCGAATTTATCAATTGTAACAAGACCATACTGTATATATTAAAACTGTGGGGAACATAGTTTTTGTATATAAAAAGAGACTGTTTTTAGACTAAAGACAACTGTTAGGTCAGTCGTTCACTAACAGAGCGTACTGAAAAATATGGGGAGGTCAATGTTTCATCCCTATTCTGCGCACTGCTGACAAGATCAGGAAAGCCCCCTCGAAAGTCTCAGAAGTTATGACCTAAATCTTCTCATTCTTTTCCAGAATGCCCCCTAGGGGGCAGTATAGGTCCTAATGAGAACCACAGTCCTCAACTCTCAGGAGAGCTGAGTGGGTGGACATCCCCTAAGAGGGCCAACCAGCTTCCCTTTATCGTCATAATCAAAGAGAAAATGCAACTCTAACCTAAAGATGGAATTCAGATAATTCAGACGGCTTTGGCTAGAATTGTGATTATGAAAGCATTCTGTAGAAAATCACGGGCTGGAGCGATTGTACAGTGTGTTGGCTTTTTGCTTTGCACACGGTGGACTGGGGTTCAATCTCTGGCACCCCATATGGCCCCTCAAGCACCGCTAGGAGTAATTTATAAGTCCTTTATTCCTTTTCTATTCTTTTTTTTTGGGGGGGTCACACTCAGAGATGCTCAGGGGTTACTCCTGGCTCTGCACTAAGGAATTATTCCCAGCAGCAGTGCTCAGAGGACCATATGGGATGCTAGGAATCGAACCCGGGTCGGCCGCGTGCAAGGCAAATGCCCTACCTGCTGTGCTATTGCTCCAGCACCCCTTTATTCCTTAAGATAAAAAAAGGGAGTTCAGAGCCAGGAGTAATCCCTGAGCATCGCTGGGTGTGACCCAAAAAGTAAAAAAAATACATTAAAAAAAATCAAATCACTGTACATCACACAAAGAACACTTAATAAAGACCTTTTCTTGAATGACAGAAAATGCTTGTTAACCTTTTCAAAATTACAAGGTTGGGGTGAGGGTGGGAGGCACAGGTATGATGAAGGGGAGCAAGGAACAAGAACAGAAGAAAACAGCTTTCTCTATAGCACAGAGGTTTAAGGGTTTAGTATTTGACATAAGACAGACTTAAGAGATACAATCCCTAGCTATGGACAATTCCTTTCATCTCAAATCTGCATATGTAAATTTTGGGATAATAATAACATTCTATTATTATACTAATTAAGTTAAATATGCACGTAAAGGGCCAAGTCAATAGAAAAATTCACTGATGCTTGCTGTCATGATATTAAAGGGGCTGGGATATGGTTCAATTGGTAGAGGTTTGTAATTATATTCTAGGCACCAAAAACCTTCCACTCCCAGCCCCAGCACTGCTGGGTGTGACCCTTATTTGTAAATAATGATTCAAAGTCTACCTGCTCCTACTATATTCTTTAGATATATTTAAGATTTGGAATAAAAATTGCTACCAGATACAGGAAACAATAACTATGAAACTTGGTTATTTTGTAGCAATTTCTCTAAAAATATACTTCAAATATAGAGGGAATATAGTTTCCTTAAGATGAAAAATAAAAGAGTGTCTTTAAGAAATGGTTATAAGACCAATAAAAGGACTTTCAGAAAAGGACTGCATTTTGAGTTAAAGGAGGAGAATGGCTTGCCAAACCAATATAAATAACAAACGTGTGTATTGCAGTTAAAATTCCTTTAGTGGTTATTTTACTATTTAGTCCTCAATAGACTAATATTTGTATGCTGGAGAACATATGTGTATATATATTTTTGGTTTCGGGGCCACATACAGCTATGCTCTTGCCTTACTCCTGACTCTGTGCTCAGGGATCACTCCTGGCTGGGGCGGGCGGAGAGGAGAGTGGGAATGGGTGTATGCAGGGTGTCCAGGACTGAAGCGTGGTTGTCAGCATGCACGGCAAGTGGCCTACCCACTGTATCATAGTGTCAACCCCTGAGAGTATCTTTATATAGGATTTCAAGCAAACTGGCTGAATGACCTCACTTAAGAAATAAATAGTGGGTGGGGCTGGAGTGATAGCACAGCAGGTAGGGCGTTTGCCTTGCACTCTGCTGACCCAGGTTCAATTCCCAGCATCCCATATGTTCCTTGAGCACCACCAGGAGTAATTCCTGAGTGCAGAGCCAGGAGTAACCCCTGTGCATCGCAGGGTGTGACCCCCAAAAAGTACACACATACAAAAAAGAAAGAAACAGTAGGGGAAAAAAATTAACTGTGTGGGCCACTGTAAAAAATTAACAGTGGGTAGGGTGCTTGCCTGGCACATGACTGACTCGGGTTTGATACCCAGCACCTCATATGGTCCCTGAGCACTGCCAGGGGTAATCCCTGAGTGCGGCCAGGAGTAAGCACTGAACACAGCAGTGTGTGGCCCCAAAACAAAAAAACATCAAAGAGCAAGAAAGAAATGAACAGTATGACAGAAAAGTAAATGCTGTGGCAAAATTTTATATACAATGTTCTTTTCCAAGGGCACATTAGCCAGAAAGCTTCTCAAGCAAGGCAGTAAACAATGAGGGATCTGTGTGTGTAAACACAATGCATACATCTTTGGGGCAGAATTCTAAGATTTCTTTGCATATGAAATGGTATGAAAACATAGCACTGCCGTATGAACATTAGTAGAAGAATTTAATATAGACCTGTTAGATGAATATGTAAAAGAAAAAGTTCTTGGGGAAAGAAACCATGAAAATTAAAAATTTAAAATTTTTAATTTTTTTAATGTTAATTTCATGTTAATTTTAAACATGAAAATTAAAAATTTCATATTTTTTAATGAAAATATAACTTTAAATATAAATATAAAGTCACTGTCACTGTCATCCCGTTGCTCATCGATTTGTTTGAGCGGGCACAGTAACGTCTCTCATTGTGAGACTTATTGTCTTTGGCATATCAAATAAGCCACGGGTAGCTTGCCAGGTCTGCCGTGTGGGCTAGACACTCTTGGTAGCTTGCCGGGTTCTCCGAGAGGGGCAGAGGAATCGAACACGGGTCAGCCGCGTGAAAGGCGAATGCCCTACCGCTGTGCTATTGCTCCGGCCCAAATAAAAAGTATATAAATATAAAGTATTTAAATATAACTGAAAAATAGAAACAACAATAACCTTTATTATTGCTATTTATTACCACTACAAGAAAACTACATAGGATCTCTCCTCAGCAATTTTTAAAGTATATAATACAGAACTGTTAATATAGCTACTACACTATACAGTGTAGCGCTTTAGGACATATCCAATTCTGTATAATTGAGTCTTTGTACCCATTGGCATAAACTTCAGTCATTTTCAGACCACAAGTGTCAGTATTGATTTATGAAGAAAATATGTTTTTGAAGAATTGTCTCTTTTACTTCAGCGTACATTTCTGGTGAGATAAATGAAACCTGTCTTTTTGGAAGGCAATTTGGTTACTTGTGGCTCATATGTAAAAGTGCTTAACACCCACTAATATCCTATTTTGAAATGTATTTCTAATTGAGTAACATATCTCAAATAGCATCTTTTACATAGCCCTTTTCACGTGCCAGGAATTGATATAACAACCCAAGTTACACAGTGGACCTAGAATCTGAACTTTGCCAAGTAGTTTCGAAAGTCCATGTTCTCAGAGGTTTCCCTGCCTTAACTATGAAGGTGTTCATTACTACACTATTTCTAAGAGGAAACATTTAGAAATAAACTAAAAATTCATCATTGGGGTGCCAAATCAAGAACAGTATAACTATTATTAAGATACAAAGCAAGCATTAAAAACCAAGTTTTAGCAATAACATCTACATGTGAACAAGACGTGTATATGTGTGTGTATGTCTGTTTACGTATGTGTGTGTATAAAGAGAGAGAGCAAGAGAACACAAAGCAATACATATGGTAATTCCAAAAAAAATTTTCCCTTTGCTAAGATTTTAATTGTTTTCTTGGTACCTTCCAAATCTTCTAAATTTTTCTGAATAAACTTGAATACCTTTTGTACTTAGTAAAAATAAATAATAACAAATCTTACTCTAGATTAGTGGGCTAGAGCGATAGCACAGTGGGTAAGGCGTTTGCCTTGCACGCAGTCAACTGGGGTTCGATTCCTTCGCCCCTCTTGGAAAGTCCGGCAAGCTACTAAGAGTATCCTGCCCGTATGGCAGAGCCTGGCAAGCTACCTGTGGCGTATTCAATATGCCAAACACAGTACCAACAAGTCTCACAATGGAGACATTACTGGTGCCTGCTCGAGCAAATCGATGAGCAACAGGACGACAGTGATAGTGACAGTGACTCTAGATTAGCATAGCTTAATCAGAATATAAAGCAAACCATATTAAGTAGATAGTCTAGCAATTGTAGCCATAAAAATCAAGAGGTAAAATTAATTTTGAAGTATGTTGTTCTTGCCACTCAAGATCATGCTGCCAGGATTGTGTCCAGCAATCCTGGGACACAGGAAATTTCAACTAATGACCATATACATGCGAGGTCTCAAAGCAGGGGCTTTAAGTCATAAAACTATTCCTCCAAGCCCTTACATATTAACTTAATCTATTTAATCTATTAATTGAAATAATATGATTTTAACATGGAACTAATAGCAAAATATGTTCATGGAATATTTCGCTCTCAAAGGAACTGAGACTTCAAAAGCAACTTTTGGCACATCCCAATGTGGTCAAGTCACATTTCAATGGCTCAGTAGCATAGTGCCTGCTGGCTAATATGTTGTTCCAGGGAGAAATGCAGACTCACACCAAAACTGCCTTCTGACTCTTGTCAGCTATATGATCTAGAGCAAGTTAATGAACTGCCCCATGTCTCATTTGACTTGTTCTGAAAAAGAAAGCAAAGCCTCCTTTGAGTTGAAATGGAAATGATATATAAAACCAGAGAAAGGACTGGATAAGAGATTTTTATTATTTATGGCTTTCCTATTGTTATTTTCCTTATCCAGGTAAAAGATTAGACTTAGCAGGAGGCAAGATAAGGTTTTTTTCAAGGGGCTGGGAGCTTTCCAAGCAATATTCAAGGGGTCAGGCTGCTTGTCCCAGTGACATGCGGCCAAGCCACTGTCCAGTTCGATGCTTGGGCCAGTGAAGCTGGAGGCCATAAGAATCATACCAGCAGAACAAGGTGGTGGGGGTGTGGGAGATGGTGATCACGTGTTGCCGCAGATTAAACTTGGGACACTGAACATGCAAAGTACGCACTCCAGCACTTGGAGCTCTCTCCCCGCTCAAGCTAAGATTCTTTTTTTTTTTTTTTGGTTTTGGGTCACACCTGGCGATGCACAGGGGTTACTCCTGGCTCTTCACTCAGGAATTACCCCTGGCGGTGCTCAGGGGACCATATGGGATGCTGGGATTCGAACCCGGGTCGGCTGTGTGCAAGGCAAACGCCCTACCCGCTGTGCTATCGCTCCAGCCCCTCAAGCTAAGATTCTTTTTTTTTAAATTAATTAATTGCTTTTTGAGTTAACCCCAGGCACAGGGGTTACTCCTGGCTCTGCACTCAGGAATTACTCCTGACGGTGCTCAGGGGACCATATGGGATGCTGGGAATCGAACCTGGGTCGGCCGTGTGCAAGGCAAACGCCCTACCCGCTGTGCCATCACTCCAGCCCCTAAGATTCTTAAGAGGGCCAAAGAATTAGCACAATGGGTAGGGTCCTTATTTACCTTGCGTGTGCCTGACCTAGGTTCGAACCTGGCGCTGGTATAGTCCCCAAAGTTAGGCCAGGAGTGAGTCCTAAACATAGCTGGATGTGGTCCCCTCAAAAATATAATTCTATAAGATTCCCCCAAATAAGATTTTTAAAACAAAGATAGTAAGACATCTTATCTTAAATGACTGTGAAACTAATTTTGGGGGGTAGAGTGGCACTATGGAGAGCGAGCAAGGGTCATTCACAATAAAAATATTTGTTTTTTTAAAGGAAGTTACTTGATGCCAAAGATTGAGTGACACACATATTTGCTTATTTACAAGGATATTGTAAGGCATCTGTATCACTCAGCAAATATTCAATCCGAGCAAACAGATATATATTACTAATGATATGTGAGGCAACCTGTTGACCAAGAGGCTTAGGCACTCCCTGAACTAAATGGAAGGATAAATGAATGAACCCATGAATGACAGACATTTTCTGATTTTTCTCAATGCACTTCTCAGTTCTCTTTTGTCGCTTCTCTTGCTTCCCTGTGATTTTCTTTACCGTGTCCTTAGGGAATGGGGTTTCCTCCAAAAGGCTGAGTTGTAGTACAGGGAGTCTACTTGGCTGACTCTAGGGGAAGGATACACAAGTGTGTGCTCAACTTTGGTGCAGGTTTCGGGTGTTTCAAAATTAAAAAAAAATAAATGGAAATAAATAAATAAGAGAGTAATTATGATGACACATGTCAATGGTTTATAGCATCACTGTTTAAACCAGAGATCATCAGAATCTATACAGATGCCAGAAAACGTAACTTTTATTTTATTTTATTTTATTTTGACTTCTGGGCTACACCCAGTAGTGGTCAGGGAACATTCCTGCCAGGGTTCAGGGGACTATATGCAGTGCTAGGATTCAAATCCAGGTTGGTTGCATGCAAGGCAAGCACCTTACCTACTATACTATGTCTCCAGCTCCAAGATGAATTTTCTAAGAATAAAAAGTGAAATTTAACATAGAAAAATCATCAATTCAGAGAGTGAAATATTTGATAGCAACCATGCACATCTGCAAATCTTGTCAGCTCATGGGCATAGGGAATAAAATGATATGAATTGGGGATAAAAGTAGAATAGAATCCATGATTGTAGCAATGAAATACATATTATATGATTTATAGAAAGTAAACATGCAATTGGCTAGGTAGGAGCATTACTTTGTTTCCTAGATAATGTGCCTATGTTTACAGTTCAAGAAAGAGAAGAAAATGAAATAGTTTATACAGTAACTATTTATTAACCAAAGTTATCTTATGCCTCTGTGGACAGGAAGACCAGGGGAACTTTTTCACCTATCAGAAACTGTTCACAAGGAACACCAACCTCCCACACTCACACTAACGGCAGTCACACATTAGAGCGGATTCCCTGCTGCTCGCACGGGGTTAATCTCCCACTCGGAGATCTCCCGAAAGGAAGATCTGGGATATTTTTTCCCACTTTTTGGGTCACACCTGGCAATGCTCAGGGGTTACTTCTGGCTCTGCACTCAGGAATCACTCCTGGCAGTGCTTGGGGGACCAAATGGGATGCTGGGAATCGAACCCGGTTCACAAGGCAAAATTGAACCTGTGTGCAAGGCAAACGCCCTACCCACTGTGCTATTGCTCCAGCCTCCCCTGGGATTTTTCTTAATCCAATTACTTATTTAGAACACATTCAACACAAGCACTGCTAATGTCAGACTGTACTTTTTCTTTAAAAGTCTTCTGGTGATGCTCAGGAATCACTCTTGGCTGTGGCCGGTGCTGGGTGCAGGGGATCCTCTGCTGTACTGGGGATAGACATGGGGTTGGCTATGTGCAAGGCAAGCACCTTAATCCCTATACTATCTTTTGGGTCCCATCCAATCTTAGCCCTTTAATTACCACAGAGTGCATACAAAGTTAAATGATAAAAAGAACCTGCCTACTCCACTTGTTACTATCGGTATACAAGATAGATTAAAAAAAGCTTCACTTTAAGAAGGAGCGCCCAATTTTCTTTGGCAAACACTTTGTGCCCAAAAGCATAAGAACCTAGCAAATCCTTTCTTACTTGAGATTAACAACATCCTCATCGTCTTCTGGCTTAAATGATGATGGAGCAATAACGCAGGCTCGTTGTGTTCTACCTCTCATTTATTAATATAATTGGTGTTTTCAGATCTTTTAAAATTGCTCTTTTCTAGCCTTAGGGAAAACTGATTTCAAAATGTTGAATACATATGCTGATTCAAAGTTTGATTTCTCACACATCCAGCCTCATAATTTGGGTTACAGAGTAATATAGGCACTGACTATTTGGCAATGTTGTTTAAAAACAAAGGCACTGCTAACCACAGCCCTCCACATGGCATTGACATAAGGCAATTGATGCAATACTTCTTTAATACAAAAATTATGACCTTAATCTTTTTTGGAAAGTGATTAAGGATAAGGCAATTAAAAGACTTCCAGTTTGACTCGAAAACTCACAGCTAAAATCCAGGTAAGAGTCTGAACACACCTTAGAAAGAGCTGAAGTTCCAGTTACATAAACTTGGCAAAACTTTTGACTTAACCACTGTCTTCTGGTCATCTGTTTTCGGGAACCAGTGTTACAAAAGACAGTTAAGAAACAATATTTGTAGGGCTGAAGAGATAGTACAATGGGCAGGGCACTTGTCTGCAAAAACCCACAATCAATCCCTGGCATCCCGTACGGTCTCCTGAGAACCACTGGTGTGGTCCCCCCAAAAAGACACAAAACAACCCCCCCAAAAAAGGGGAAAAGAAATAAAATTTGATACAATTACTTGCCTTGTTCCAGAAATGCCTTGAAGGGGAAGGATCTGAATTCTAATCCTATTATAAATTCACTATGTGAGTGATATTGGACAAAATAGTTAATTTTCTTATGATTCAAATTTCCATTTATAGAAATAATAATTCTTTAAAGTATACAGTTAAATGTTTACACTAAACATATAGTACCTAAACTAAAACATAAAGCAATTAAAGATAAACATGAGACTCCCTGGAGTACCCATCACCAATCACTGTCATTTAAAAGTACATATAATCTACGACTGAGATACACTTTTGCATAGCTTTAAGTCATAGGGATTATCCTACAGATTTCTCACCAATAGAACTACACCAGTTTAGCTTAAAAGAAACGTGGAGATGATAGACATTGAGTCTCAACCACATTAAAAGAAGTCAAGAAAAAGGAAAACCTGAGGCAGGTAAGAATTTCACTTAGGAAAGGAAGTAAAACACAACGTGCACAATAAATGATGACAATCGATGTCTTAACCGGCAAAGCCTCGAGCACCTCGTACTCAGTGACACGGAATGACGGTGGAGATGGATCTTCCTTCTACTCCCCAGTCAAGGTACCACGGACAAGAGAAGCAGGACGCAACCCACACAGTTGGAGCCCCCCACCCAGCTCCGAGTAACCGCCCCCCGGGGGGAGACAACAAGCCAAGGCATATCTCATTAGATATGACCGCGGGGGGTGGGACGTGCACGCGACAGAGACCCTACCTTCCACTGACTTCCCGATACTGTGTAAGTGAGTGATCGAACCGTAGTCCCGGGCAACCGACTTCAGGAACGCTTCCATCTCTTGCTGGTGGTGGTAGCCGAAATCCAGCGCCGCCGCCAAGGGCAGCAGCAGTCCCAGCCAGAGGCGCGCCAAGTCCATGTTCTAGAAATGAATAAAGATTATTATTTATCTTCATCGAGGGGACACCAGACGAACGGAGACGTTAAGTTCCTAGCCCGGACTCGGCGCTCCAGCCCCGGGTCTCCGGCCACCAGCGCCCCTAGCTCGCCGGGGAGGTCAAACTTGGGAGCAACACCTAGGCGGGTGGGTGCGCCCGAGCCCGGGCGGCCGGAGGTGTCCCCGTCCCGCGCCCGCTCCTCCCGCTCCTCCTCCCGGCGTCTCCGTCGGCCGCCGCCGCACGACAGCTGCAGCAGCTGC
This sequence comes from Sorex araneus, assembly GCF_027595985.1. NCBI lineage: Eukaryota > Metazoa > Chordata > Mammalia > Eulipotyphla > Soricidae > Sorex > Sorex araneus. The sequence goes on from NC_073311.1 coordinate 11,488,695, forward strand.
GAGGGCCCCGTGCGCCCCGGACCTCACCCCTGCCCCGGCGCGCACCTCTGCCGGCCAGCCCGCGGCCGTCGCGGCGCGTCATTATAACCAGGCGGGGGTGGGGGGCGGGGGGGGTACGGCCGGGCCCCGCCCCGGCGCCTGACTGACGTCCCGCCGGCCCACTCAGGCGCCGCGCCGGTCCTCGCTGGACCCTACTGGGGCCCGCGTCCCGCGCGTCGCCGCCGCCTTCGCACCTGAGCTGGCGGGCTCCTGCGGGGCGCGCGGGGCGCGCGGGGCGCCCGGCAGGTGGGGGTGGGGGCGGCGCTCGCCGGCGGCCGGGGGCTTGTGCTGGACCCGCGTCGAGGCGCTCCGCAGAGGGGGCGCGCGGGCCACGCGGGTCTCCGCGAGGCGGCCGGACAGCGCGTCCCCGCAGGCACCCGGAGCCGCCGAGCGCTCAGCCCCGGGGGGGACGACCGGGCTCCGGCCACCGAGGCCCCGGGAACCGCGTGTGCGTGTCCGCGCGCGCAAACTTCCATCTGGCGTGGGAGGTGTGAGTAAACCAGAGCTCCCCGAAAGGCGGCAGGGAGGCGTGTCGTCATCAGGTGTCCTCATCTCCCGGCGTATCTTCTTGGGTCGTCTGTATGTGGCTTGGCTTTCTTGGCTCTCTGGAGAGCTTGCCGATTTCCCAGTGTGAACCCGTGTGCGGGAGGGAAGGGGGGGGGGAGGATGGATCAGTCTTTCCCAAAGTTGCTGATACCCAGTGTGGGGGGCGGGGGATATGCCAGCCGTTTCCCAAGAGACATGCTGGCTGCAGTGCCTTAAAGAGGGTAGGTTTCCTGGGGGAAGCCGAGCATCTTTTTTTTTTTTTTTTTTTTTTCTGTTTTGGATTTTGAGCCACACCCAGCGCTGCTCAGGGCTTACTCCTGACTCTACTCACGGATCATTCCTGGCTGGCTCGTGGACCATACAGATGGGATGCTGAGGATCCAACTCTGGTCAGTGCATGCGGGACGAGAGCCCTGCCCACTACATTATCACTCACACCCTATGTATTTTTGCAAAGGCGGTGGGAGGCCTCTGAGAAGGTCCGGTGAATTTTTTTTTTTTTTTTTTTTTTTTTTTTGCTTTTTGGGTCACACCCAGCGATGCTCAGGGGTTACTCCTGGCTTTGCACTCAGGAATTACTCCTGGCGGTGCTTGGGGGACCATATGGGATGCCGGGGATCGAACCCGGGTCGGCCGCGTGCAAGGCAAACGCCCTACCCGCTGTGCTATCGCTCCGGCCCCAGGTCCGGTGAATTTTTAAAAAGTGATTTGGAAAAACATTCCTCTTCGACATATTAAAAACAGTAGGCTAGTGGTCGGCGGTGTAGCTTAAATAGCAGAGCACATACCTCGCCTGAGGGAGGCCTGGCACACGTGCTCCAGCCCCAGCCATCTGGGGGGGCGGCGCCCTCTGCTATAAAAGAGGACCAGAGTCCCATGGCAAATAATTCAAACAGGATTTTTTAACAGAACTGGGGAAAGTTCTGTTGCCTTGAGTTAATCTAATATGCCTTTAACTTTAAGAGTTGAGCACCGCAAGGGCCGTCATGACACTACTTGCCTTGTACGAGGCTGACCACGGTTCTATCCCAGGCACTGCTGTAGTCCTCTGAGCACAGAACCAAGAGTAAGCCCTGAACCTGAGCACCTCTGGTGTGTCCTAAAAACCAAAGTTGGGGGTGGCGACTGGAGAACTGAGAACTGCTAGTAATTTCTTGACCTTTCTTGTTCCACATACAGGCTCTTGTAGAAAGGCACATCTGTGATTCCCTGTCTTGGGGAGTAGGTCTGAGAGCTAAAACTATGGCATCACATGATCTGGATCCTAACCCTAAACCTTTCTCTAGCTCTCAGTGGCTATGTTAGCTTACCCTACCCAAATTAGGGAAGCTCACTAGTTTTCTGGTCTGTAAAATGGAAATAGTTCAAGCTACCTAAATGATATTGACAAGCATATTATATATAATGTGTGAGGTGTGTAGTACAAAATAAAATAAACTAACACTGTAGCACTGTCGTAGCACTGTTATCCCATTGTTCATCAGCTTTGCTCGAGCAGGCACCAGTAATGTCTCCATTGTGAGACTTGTTGTTACTGTTTTTGGCATATCGAATACGCCATGGGTAGCTTGCCAGACTCTGCTGTGTGGGCGGGATACTCTTGGTAGTTTGCTGGGCTCTCAGAGAGGGACAGAGGAATCAACACAGGTCAGCCACATGCAAGGCAAACACCCTACCCGCTGTGCTAGCGCTCCAGTCCATATAAGTAGCACTGCACTGTAGCACTGTTGTCCCATTGTCCATCGATTTGCTCAAGCGGAAAGTGAAGTCATATGACTTCAGAAATCACATGATTGTTACAGAAACAAGTGGCAAATATGTGAATTTCTTTACATGCTATCACTAGAGACTGGAGATGATGTAGCTTTTTTTTATGTTCTTTTCTTTTTTAAAAAATTTTTTAATTAGTGAATCACCATGAGGCTACAGTAACAGATTTACACATTTTCATACTTGTGTTTCCCTCATACAATGTTCAAGCACCCATCCCTCCACCAGTGCCCATTCTCCACCACCAGTGAACCCAGTATCCCTCCCACCCCCCAATCCCATCCCCCCACCTCTGTGGCAGGGAATTCCCTTTTGTTCTCTCTCTCCTTTTGGGTGTTGTGGCTGTAATAGGGGTATTGAGTGGCCATTGTGTTCAATCTATAGTCTACTTTCAGCACACATCTCCCCTCCCAAGTGGGTCCTCCAACCACAGTTTACTTGTTATTCCCTTTCCTATCTGAACTGCCTTTTCCCCCAGCATGTGAGGCCAGCTTTCAAGCCATGGAGCCAACCTCCTGGTACTTATTTCTACTATTCTTGGGTGTACTACTCTGTTATTTTACATTCCACAGATGAGTGCAGTCTCTCTCTCTTTCTGACTCTTTCACTTAGCATGATACTTTCCATGGTGATCCACTTATATGCAAAGTTCATTACTTCATCTATTCTAACAGCTGCATAGTATTCCATTGTGTAGATGTACCAAAGTTTCTTTAACCAGTCATCTGTTCTCAGGCACTAGGGTTTTTTCCAGATTCTGGCTATTATAAACAGTGCTGCAATGAACATAGAAGTGCAGCTGTCATTTCGACTATACTTTTTTGCCTCTCCAAGATATATTTCCAGAAGTGGTATTGCTGGGTCAAATGGGAGCTCAATTTCTAATTTTTTGAGAAGCATCCATAGTTTTCCAAAAGGGCTTAATCAGTCAACATTCCCACCAGCAGTGTAGGAGGGTCCCTTTCTCCCCACATCCCCTTCAACAGCGGTTGCTTTTGTTCTTTTGGATGTGTGCCAGTCTCTGTGGTGTGAGGTGGTATCCCATAGTTGTTTTGATCTGCATGTCCCTGATGATTAGTGATGAAGAGCATTTTTTCATGTGCCTTTTGGCCATTCACATGAAGATGATGTAACTTTACTGGAAATCATTGTTAATGCATTAAGAAAAGGAAATTAAAAACTATATCAATGGGAAGTAAAGCATCCAATTTTCCTGCACTGTCCAGGGGTGATGAGAGTCACCAGTGATGAGAGTCATTTAGTCACTTTTTGAAGAAGTGAAGTGGCTGAATCAAATTTGAAGAGTTGTTCCTGCAACAGCAGCTGTAGTGGTCACAGCAGTGAGTCCAGGAGAGCAGCTATTAAGAGTCTGATAAATTTCAGATCACTGGATCAGGCAGAAAGCACTGGAGCAGGAGCATTGCAACTTCTGGCAGGTGTTCTTCAGCAGGAAAATGCAGCCATTCTCTGGTCAGGTTCATCAGCAGTCATAGATGTGCAACCTAGCTCATGTTTTAGAGAAAAAACACTTTTTTGAAGTTATCAGAGGCTTTGACCATCGGGGGGTAGAGAAAGAGATAGAGGGAATCTCCAATACATACAAATAGATATCCGAGAGAAAATGAAAAGGTGTTCCTGCAACAGTCATTCCTTCCTCCTTCAGGAACTGAGGCACCTGTGAATTTCAAGGGAAGGGTTAAAGGAGGGAATTGTTAATTCAAAATACAGGGTCCTGGCGTTGTCCAATCCACAACCTATAAAAGAGGGTTATAAGTGATGTTGGTGGGCCCCACGAGTGGCTCATGTGAAGTGGGGAGGAGAAAGACGGACACTTGCTCCTGATCCACCTCTGCCACCTGGGGCCCAGGGTTACTGGGTTCTCACGTTGCAAAAAGGAATTTCAGGAGTAGACGAGTAGTGGAATTACATAGTTTTTATTTGGAAGTTTTGAGGGGAAGGAGGGCGAGAAAGTGGGAGAGAGTGGAGAGTAACGCTCTCAAGAGAGAACCGGGCTCCTCCAAGGGTGGCGAGAGCCCCTACACACATCCCAGCATTAGACAGGAAAACATGAAAGGACACATGTCAAGAGGGGAGATGTGGATGACACATGTGCTCAGGCACCGCATGTGCTTGGCCATATGGGCGCAAGCAGCACATGGGCCCGGGCAGCATATGCGTGCGCCCCTCCTTGGTTCAAGGTGACCTTTATAGGGTCCCACCTGCTCCCATGGGGGGCTTCTACCTAAGTCAAAGTCTGTTGCCAAGACGGTTACCAGGGGGATTGGGAGTACTGATGGTCTTCTTTGAAATTTCTTTCCTGGCCTTTTGTTTCTGTAGGAGTTCTGTTTCTCTGGGTCTGTTGCTTAGATGGGTGAGGGTCTTGTTGGGCCTTAGTTCCTGTTTTTTCTATCAGGCTTTCGCATCAACTTCTGGGCTATCTCTTCCCAGGAAATCTTTGCCATTGCCTTGGGAAGGGGCCTACCCTACCGTGCCTATGTCATATCCCCCCCCCCCCCCAGAGACTTCACGGCCTGAAATCTTTAAGGGAAAATGGTTGAAGTTCCGACTTCTGGAGCTGCTTCATGCTGACAGAGGGGCGGGGACCCTGCCTGCATAAGGGATGAAATCTCAGACTACCTTAGTTTTTAATGGACCCCAGGCAATGAATTGGTTGGGTTCCTGAAGTTATCTGAGAGAAAAGATCAGATCAATTAGACTGAGGGATATCACCTTGAAATGATTAGACCCTGGGAGAGTAGAAGGTCCTTTCTTACCCAGTAAGGACAGAGAGGCTTGCTATCTTAGAAAACATAAGAGTTAAAGCAACAGGAACTGAAGCAACATAATGCCATACCCATTTCTATCATTAAGAAAAATGGAAAGTCGGGCTGAAAGATGCATGCCAAAAGTAGACTATAGACCAAACATGATGGCCACTCAATACCTCTATTGCAAACTACAACACCCAAAAGGAGAGAGAACAAAAGGGAATGCCCTGTCGCAAAGGCAGGGTGGGGTGGTGGGGGGTGGGGTGGGGGGGTGGGAGAGATACTGGGAAATTGGTAGAGGAGAATGGGCACTGGTGGGTGGAGGGATGGGTAAACAATCACTGTATGACTGAAATGCAAACATGAAAGTTCATAAGTTGGTAACTATCTCACGGTGATTCACTAATAAAATTTTTTTTAAAATGGAAAGAAATAACTCCTTCATCTACAGGTTTGGTTAATAGAAAATAACTTCCTGTGTCCAGATTTTTCTAATGACCATAGAAGCATCAAGCCACCTTTCTGACTTTCTCAGTACAGATTGGAAACACTTCTGCTCATCACTGAAGCTATCAATAAGAACCAATAGATGTTTATACCTTGAACATTTGAGCATTTGATCATTTGCATGAAGTCAAGCTGCCAATCCTCTTCCAGGTAAGTTCCTTGATGCTGAGAAAGTGTTAGGAGAGGAGACCCAAGATTTCCACTAGGTTCATTAATGGCACAGAAAGCACAGCTCTGAGTTACTTCTCTCTCACAGTACAGTTCAGTCCCTTTCCATGGAAGAGTTTTTCACTAGTGTTTTTTTTTTGTCTTTATTTATTTATTTTTAATAAGAATTTTATTTTATTGAATCACCATGTGGAAAATTACAATGCTTTCAGGCTTAAGACTCAGTTATACAATGCTGAAACAACCATCCCTTCACCAGTGCCCATATCCCACCACCAAAAAACAAAACAACAAACCCACACAGTACACCTCCCATCCTGCTCCCCCCCCCCCGCACTCCCCCTGCCTTGTAACGGATAAATTTCACTTTACTTTCTGTTTATTTTGGTTACATTCAATATTCCAACACAAACCTCACTATTATTGTTAGGAGTACCCCACTAGAATCAGACCTGTTGTGAAGAGAAAAGAGGTTGCGTGGCCGCAGTAGCGGCCCTGCGGTTTTAGATTTCTGTACTTTAACAACTAAGTCCAGGGAGATTTCTTCCAGATATTAGATCATTGCAAGCTTGTAAACCCCATCTGTGGTCGTCATAATATGGCGGTCACCACGCCCTTCATCCCTGGAAAGGAAGAGGCGAGAGAGAGAAATACCTTTCCCCTCCTGGGTGGGCACGGGGCCGCGGCTTAGTTCTCAGGCTGGAGACATTCTACGAGGAGCTGCCCATGCCGAAAGTAGCTTAGCTGGGTCTGGGTTCATGCTCTTGCAGCTGCGGAGAGGCCGCACACACGTGCGTCCTCCGGGATCACATCTCAGTGGCCTCACTAGTGTTATTAAAGCATCTCTTCCCATGTTGGAAGCTTCATGTAGCTCTTTAACCAAATTCTTTTTGAAAACTTTGTTCTAATGCCTATTGTTCTTCTTCTGCAGAATATTCTGGCTTAGAGGAAATATTCTCTGGATGGGCTATTAATCCCATGATGGAACAAGAATTAAGAGTTGTTAAAAATCCTTGTTCTCTCCAAACAACCATATGTGTTCATAGACCTAAGGATGAATACTTAGAACAAGTTTAGATGCCCATTCTTGGCACTTTAGACAATTGACAAGTTGGGGAAAACAATTAATTCTGCACTTTGGGCTGAGGTTCCCCCTAGTAAAGCTCTTGCATCCAATGCCCTGGTCATACTAGTGACAGCATATACAACATTGAGTCCCAAACACTAGACTGCTTCCTTTATGTTCAGTAAAACTAGTTTTATCTGAATTACCCAAAGGCGGGTTTCTTTTAGATCAAGATTTAGAATACATTTATTCAATCACCTCTGTAGAATTCGGATCTGATTCTTATGAAAAGCAAGTTACAGAAACATGGTTTTCTCTCTACCTTCAATTTAAAATTTGCCAGAACATTTAACAAACGGGACTCTGCACCAGGCTATTTTCACTTGAGGTGTCCCAGAGGGGGGCGGGTGAGAACCCTCCCCGCCCGAAGGGACCAAGCCCCAGCAGCCGACCTCCACTACCCAACCACCACCATGCTCCAGGCCACTTTCCAGACACATTATAAGACACTTCCTACTCATTTTCCATAATTACCACACCATATTTGATGGAGTTCAGATGGTAGGCAACAAATCATATATACCTCTCAGAGAGCCTGGCAAGCTACCGAGAGTATCCTGCCCACAGGGGCAAAGCCTGTGGCGGATTCGATATGCCAAAACCAGTAACGATTGGTCTCATTCCCCTGACCTTGAAAGAGCCTTCAATCGTTGGGAAAGACAAGTAAGGACAGGCTGCTAAAATCTCAGAGCTGGGAGGAATAAAAACTTTACTGATGCCCACTCGAGCAAATCGACGAACAATGGGATTACAGTGATACAGTGATTTAACGAACCTGACTTGTTCTTTTACATAAACACAGCAAGGTCAGAGAACTCTCCTTTTGGGGGACCCCGTAATTTACTGAGAAGTCCTGGGGGGTTGGCTGGAGACAGGAGACACACCAATAATGGCACTTAATTTTTATCTGGCACATCAGAGTTACCCAAACCTGGCCATAAAATGCAAAGATCAGGTCCCACGATGAACTGCATGAAGCCTCAAGCCTTCAGGTTGAACTGGATGTGGCCTTGGGCTTGATTTTCCATAGAGGTGTCCTGACAGAAAGGAGTCCATCCCATCTCTTCTTCGGGGCTGGGAGAGATCCTGGTTTCCAGGTATTTTTTTTTCTTGACGCTGAGAGTCGGGCCCAGGCTGAGTCAGTCATTGCAGATTTGCAGATTAGCAGAGATGATTCCCAGTCTTTCCTTGATCTGGCCTGCCTCTAGGGTCCCTCTGAGGTTTTTAGGTACTTGAAACAGTACCTGTTAAATACACACTCCTATCATTTAGACCAATCCCTTCACTTTCCCTGGAAGACGGCTTTGGGGGTCTCACTGCTGATTTTCCTGTCTGCATGAGAGGTAGACCCTATTACAGAGTGGAGAGACTTATCTGAATTTATGCAAACAAACAGGGTGCCATGAAGCATCAAAAACATTCTGAAGGTACAAAGAAGAGAAAGCAATATTTTACTTTACTCATAATGAGATTCAACACCCATTTGCTGTGGGTCCTAGTTAAAAGAAGCTAAAATCTGTAGAGATAAAGCATACAGTTTAACATCATGTTTAATTCATTCAATCCTATGTTGAAAACCTTTGATTTCCCATTATCTAACAACCTGTATCAGGAGTCAAGTATTTTCTTTAGATCTTGTCAAAAAGGTACTAGAACAATTCTGCAGATGTAATTTAAAGTTTCTTATAACAATACAGTTTGATATCTCCATCCATTGTCTTTCTTACTTTAGACATACATGTAGACTCCTATAGTCACATCCCACAAGTTTTAAACTTCTTATTTTACTGAACTTAGTACAACATGAGCTGGAGCGAGAGCACAGCGGTAGGGCGTTTGCCTTTCACTCGGCTGACCCATGTTCGATTCCTCCGCCCCTCTCAGAGAGCCCGGCAAGCTACCGAGAGTATCCCGTCTGCACAGCAGAGCCTGGCAAGCTACCCATGGCGTATTTGATATGACAAAAACAGTAACAATAAGTCTCACAATGAGAGACGTTACTGGTGCCCGCTCAAGCAAATCGATGAGCAACGGGATGACAGCATGTAGTACAACATGATCTCCCAAGTTTGGACACAAGTTGCTAATCATCTCATTTAACATGACAAAACTGTATTCTACAGTAATATTTCAAAAGCATTATATCAGGTCTACAGATACTCAAAAAAGCTTTAAAGATGCTCACTGTTAAAGTTCTTATAACATATTCACTTAGTAAAAGTTCAATTCACATTAGAAATTAACCAGGAGAAATCTTTAGGATTCTGATATCTAGGAAAACACAGATATAAGAAGATTAAAACACTCATAGGTTATACCATGAAACAGGATTTGTACACAAGTGTACAAAGTTCTCTGAAGGTGAGGACTAGGTTGATACCTGGTGACAAAGCTTTTGCATGAAATAAAGTTATCATAACAGCATGCATTTTTACGTACTAGACAGACTGATTAAGAATATAGTCAGTGAAAGTTCCCACATTTTCCATGTGATTCTCCATTCTCAGAAACTACTGAAGCCAAAGGGGCTGTTCTTAGCCACTTGGACTTTAAAGTGACTCAGTTTCACCTTTTTTTTCCTTTCTAACTTCTGAAGCTGGTTTGGCATTCTATCAAGAAAGCCTGTTATCTCAAACTTTTACCAAGGTGCAATGCTATGGCTTCAGTCTATCAGGCTGACATCTGAGATTAACCCATTATAATTCTTTGCTAAGTAGCTCTAAAAATTTTAGTTACCAGAGAGTGAAACGGACCCTCTGTGTCTAAAGACTTTGATTCCAGAGACCTAACGCATTCGGGCATCCAGCGCAGCTTCTAATAGCAATGCACTGGGACTGTGAACTGGGCTACAACTCCATACTGCCTGGGGGTGGACCTTTCCTCCCCATCCTGTCTTCCTGCACGGAAAATGGTGGCGGCAGCAGCATCCACATGGCAGGAGCCATCTTCTAAGACTCCTAACCCAGAGGTATACAATTTTTACACTTGGGGCTCCTAGGGAATCATGGGGTGTGGGTAACTGGCACGCCCTCGGCCCAGATAAATTCGGAGCTGCTGAGAGTGAAACGGACCCTCTGCGCCTAAAGACTTTGATTCCAGAGACTTCTTACAGCAATGCACTGGGACTGTGAGCTGGGATATGCAATTTCTGGCAGAATTTTCCCTGGACTTTATACAGAAATCCAGACTTAATATAGACTTAACATCTATAATTGTCAGCAATGTGAAACGGTTCCTTTTTAGCAGGTCTGACTTGTGGGGGAATCTCCAAATAATAACAGTGAGTTTTTGTTGAAATATTGAAGGTTATTAAAGTAGCAGCCACTTCTCTGGACTGTGAACTGAACTAAGCAACAGCCCCACACCGGCCGAGAAGAGAAAATATCCCTCTTTCCCGGTTGTTTCCCATTTTCAGGTAGAAACTCGGCGTGGCGTTCACCATACTATGAGGCGCGGGAAGGGGGATGAGGGGGAAAAAAATGGAAAAGGAAAAAGGAAAAAAAAAGTTATGTACTTGGAGCAGTGGGGCTACATATCTCTTCATTCTCAGCAATGGAAAACTAATTAGCAAAGGCTTCCTTGGTAGTGGGGCTGTCTTTCTTGGGGGGAAACTCCAACAACAGTACTGAGTTTTGTGTTGAAATATGGAACCTAATCAAGGTAAAGAGAAAATGAAGTGAAATTCATCAGTTATACAGTTGGGGGTAGGGGGGCGGGGGCGGGTGGTATACTGGGGTTTTTGGTGGTGGAATATGGGCACTGGTGAAGGGATGGGTGTTTGAATATTGTATAACTGAGACATAAACCTGAGAACTTTGTAACTTTCCACATGGTGATTTAATAAAAATTAAAAAAAATTTTAGTTACCAGAAGTTTCAGAGATCAAATAAAACACTGGTAGGATAAATTTTGCAACCAATTTTATAACTCTAGAAACTCATATTTTAAACTAAAGCATTATTCTTTGAACCTGTTTTCATGTACCACGATTATTTCAACTCACAAGATTTTCTAGGTCAAATATTCTAATCCAATGCAGATACAAATATGTATATTGACATAACAGCATAAGACCTTTGAACCAATTTTTATGAAACATGAGAAAACGTTCTTGGACTTAATTTCAGTAGTTCTTGTGCTTTAATTATTTCAAATCATGAGCTTTCTACACCATATACTTTTAACAATTCCAGAAGAATACAAACATGCTTTCAGACACAGAAAAATTCCTTTGGTTCTTACTAAACTTTTAGGTATCAGCATAAGAAAACATTTGAACTGCCACTGTTTATGGAAGCATAAAAAAACTTAATTTTAATGGCTTCTGTTCCTCTGTTTGTAAAATGGCCCTAAATTTTCATTAAAATTGACTGAGGCTTGTAAGATAAAGCCTTGCATTCTCTGAACTCACTTTAGTTTCAGGGTCTATTTCTGTAGTTCTTCCTAGATAGTACAGATTCTGGAGTTCAAAAGAATTCCAACTGTTAATAATCATTAATGTTATTCCAATAAGAAATTTAGATGAGAATTTTGCTTTCTCTGTAGCCTCAACATTCTGATAAGAAATCTTTGTTTAAACATGGTCTAACAAGTTCCAAAAATACCTAGACCTTTTAAATTGCTGGATTGACCTCTTTTGATGATCTTGCTTGCCCAGGTCTAAGAATTTCTACTACTGATTTCAATCTGGCTCTAACACTCAAGTGTTCCACACAGACAGACAGACAGACAGACAGACAATGAACTGACTAAAAACACCACAAGTACATGTGCACATGTATACAGTTGATTGATCGATCTGATCCTTCAAAACTGGCAGGGAGAAAACTGATGAACTGAGAAAGAAGGGGCAGTCCCCAGGGCAAAGTTTTAGCCCCATCAGCCAATTTGGGGGCATTGGCCCCCCCATTTCCTAGCCTGATCAGCCAGTTTCCTGCTTGTTAAAAAAAATGGGTCAAGGAAGTGCTTTTGTTGATATAAGCTGGCAAAATAAACTATGACAGAGTTGTTGAAACCTAAGGTGGTCAGATGCTACCATATTTTTCTTGGTCAAGGCTAGTTCTGAGGCAGGGAGTTAGTATTTTCTTACTGACATGGGGATAGGAGACTTAGTGATGCACTTCTTCGTTCCTGGTATTAAACAGTTAATCATATGATCTTGTATTTTCCTGCCTCCTCTGTGTTGGTAACTCCACTTCTTTTTCTTCCTGCAAAAAGTTCTAGCTGCAAGATGGTCTGGCAATGCAAACTGCCATTCACTGGCCATCTTTCCCTTTGCTCTAGCTTATGCTCAGGCCACATGGTGTTACAGAGGTCAACAAGATGCTCCTTATTTAAATTGCCTAGTTGGAAGCTCCTCTGATGTTTAAAAAGCAACCCAAAAAAGAAACTTGTATAAATGCAGAATTTCCCATATTTCCTTAGTGCAGCAATGAAAAAGGATGGTTCCTTGGCAAACTTTTCTCTTAGTAATTTCTCCCAAGGGGCTTTGTCCCCTTCTGCCTGGACTGGACCATAACTACATGTCAACCTGTCTTGAGTCAGAAAATCACAAGCAAGGACATCTCTATCAGTGATTTCTGAGTTACCCCAGGCATCCCTGGGGCCTGCCTGAGCATCCACCATGACCACAGTTTGTGTGTGGAGCCAGATCAAGCACGAGTGCCATAGGTTTCTGAGAAACCTTGCTACTTTAAGGGGAGAAGAGAAACAGTTCTGCCTTCCTTAGCTGGCTACATATTCCATTGCCTCTCGCTGGCTTGCTGCCTTCCTCAGGTTTCTTACCTGCATTTTATTTATTTATTTTTCTTTCTGCCTTACTTTGTCTAGAGCTAACCCTACTGGCCCCCTTCATTAGCGTTTCAATCGACCTCTAGCTGATCCTCTAGACAGACTGACACTGAGTGGAGAAAGGATTTCTGCCTGGGAGCTGTTCTGCCTAAGTTTCCCTGAATCTCACTAGTGAGTTTTCCTCCTGTCCCTCCCACAGTGAACCGTGATGTGAGACAGACAAAGGAGGGGTGCCTCTTCGCAGAGACCACTCAGGTGCTTGCCTGGCCAGTGGAGGACTTAGCCATAGTAGTTCAGCATAGTGACTTGCAACCGGCATCTATGCCAGTGCCACCTTTCCTTTGACTGTATGTCCTCCGTGGAATCACAGGCAGCCCACTCGAGCTCTGTGAGTGAGAGGGACTTTAAGAGTGCCAGGTCCTGAAGCCACAAAATCACGCCCAATAGGAGGACCTATCAGGGTGCTCATGCATACATACATGCACACAGAGATTATCACAGTCCTCCCCCATACCCCCTAGAGATTCCCAAGGGAGCATACCTCCATGGCAGATTTTCCACAGATTACCTCCTTCCTTATGGATTTCTTCACTGCATCATCCCTTCGTGGTTGCCATCTAATGTCAGTGGGCCCCACGGGTGGCTCATGTGAAGTGGGGAGGAGAAAGACAGACACTTGCTCCTGATCCATCTCTGCCACCTGGAGCCCAGGGTTACTGGGTTCTTATCTTGCCTTGCAGAAAGGAATTTCAGGAGTAGACGGGCAGTGAAATTACATAGTTTTTATTTGGAATTTTTGAAGGGAAGGAGGGCGAGAAAGTGGGAGAGAGTGGAGAGTAACACGCTCAAGAGAGAACCCTGTCGGGTGGCACCGGCCCCTCCTACCGCCGAGATGTGACCCCGGGGGCCACACGTGTGTGCAGCCTCTCTGCAGCTGCCTGAGCGTGAATCCAGACCCAGCTAAGCTACTTTCGGCATGGGCAGCTCCTCGTAGAATGTCTCCAGCCTGAGAACTAAGCCGCGGCCCCGTGCCCGCCCAGGAGGGGAAAGGTATTTCTCTCACCTCTTCTTTTCCGGGGATGAAGGCCGTGGTGACCGCCATATTATGATGACCACAGATGGGGTTTACAAGCTTGCAATGATCCAATATCTGGAAGAAATCTCCCTGGACTTAGTGAGGTTTGTGTTGAAATATTGAATGTAACCAAAGTAAACAGAAAGTAAAGTGAAACTTATCAGTTACAAGGCGGGGGGGGGGGTGCAGGGGGGCAGGATGGGAGGTGTACTGTGTGTTTTTTTTTTTTTTTTGGTGGTGGGATATGGGCATTGGTGAAGGGATGGTTGTTTCAGCATTGTATAACTGAGACTTAAGCCTGAAAGCATTGTAATTTTCCACATGGTGATTCAATAAAATAAAATTCTTATTAAAAAAAAAAGAGAGAGAACCGGGCTTCTCCAAGGGCGGCAAGAGCCCCTACACACATCCCAGCATTAGACAGGAAAGCATGAAAGGACACATGTCAAGAGGGGAGATGTGGATGATACATGTGCTCAGGCCCCGCATGTGCTTGGCCATATGGGCACAAGCAGCACATAGGCCCGGGCAGCATATGTGCGCCCTTCCTTGGTTCAAGGTGGCCTTTATAGGGTCTCTCCAACCTGCCCCCATGGGGGGCTTCTACCTAAGTCAAAGTCTGTTGCTAAGGCGGTTACCAGGGGTATTGGGAGTAGTGATGGTCCTTCTTTGAAATTTCTTTCCTGGCCTTTTGTTTCTGCAGGAGCTTCTCTGGTCTGTTGCTGTAAATGGGTGAGGGTCTTATTGGGCCCTAGTTCCTGTTTTTTCTTTTTTTTGCTTTTTGGGTCACACCTGGCGATGCACAGGGGTTACTCCTGGCTTTGCACTCAGGAATCACTCCTGGCGGTGCTCAGGGGACCATATGGGATGCTGGGAATCAAACCCGGGTCGGCTGCATGCAAGGCAAACGCCCTACCCGCTGTGCTATCGCTCCAGCCCCCTAGTTCCTGTTTTTTTTTTCCTGTTTTCTTCTGAGGGTCTTATCAGGCTCTCGCATCAACTTCTGGGCTATTTCTTCCCAGGAAATCTTTGCCATTGCCTTGGGAAGGGGCTTTCCCTATCCTGCCTACAACATAAGGAATATATTTAATGTGACCTCATGATATGTTAAAGGAGCAAGAGGCCTTTGCTGGCTCCTCTGCTCTCCTTGTGACTTCCAGCTGAAATCAGCTTGGTGTTGGCTTGGGGCTGGAATTTGGAGGGTTGTGAGACTCCAACGGTCTGAGAGCCAAATCAGGTGGATGAATTCAACTCCTGACGAGACCTATCGGGACCCAAAGTTTCTCAGTGGAGTTATCATCTGTTGAAACAAAAGCATAACCTTTTCTTTGAATGAGGAGTTTCCCCTTTACCCATTCTTTGTCAACTTTAATCCAAATAGGAGAATTAAGTTTCCTGAGTCTGTGCACCTTTCTGAAAATGCCTCTCAGCTGCTGTATAGGGCTCTCCTTGAGGTAAATTTAAGAAATTTAAAGTAAACAATATCAAGGGCAAAGCATCAAGCAGGGGCATAACCTTTTTTCCTTTTTAATAACTGTGTTTTGAAGGTTCTATGAGCACCTTCAACTATGCCTTGTCCCTGTTGGTTATAAGGGATTCCAGTAATGTGTTTAATTTGCCGTCCATCACAGAAGTCTCGAAAAGTTTTACTAGTATAGACTGGGCCATTGCCAGTTTTAATAGCAGAGGGAATGTCCATGACAGAAAAACATTGTAGTAGGAAGGACCAGACTGCTATGGTTCTCTCAGAAGACGTGGGAACAGCCCATAGGAAGCGAGAATAAGTATCTATAGCTACATGGAGAAAGGGTTTCTTGGCAGAGCACGTGGCATGAGTAGTATGCATCTGCCATCATTCATTGGTCTGTAGCCTCAGGGATTAGCTCCAGCCACATGAAGAGTGCAATGCAAAGGAGCACAGGTAGAGCAGGCATGGACAATATGCCCGGCTACTCGCTTTGGGATACGATGGTGAATATGAAGGCGGCGGGTGTTCGCGTGTAAGGCCTGGTGCTGTTCTGCAGCAGAGGTAAAAATTGGCGCCGCCAAGAGATCAGCAGCTTCATTTCCCCGAGTCATAGGTCCAGTCAAGTTGGTTGGTTGATGATTAGTCGCCGTTTATTGCATTTTCTCCACATGCCTGTTCCAGTGTCTCTAAGCCCCTCATTCTAGTCTCAAACTGCCCCTCATTCCCGTCCCCTCCTGTCTCTCCCACTCATCTCTCTGTGCTCCCTCTCGCAGCCGTGTCTCTCATATCTCCACGCCCCTGCTCCTGTATTCTTCCTCCACATTCTTCTCCCTCTGTCTCCCTTGCTAGTCTCTCCATGCTCCATCTTGCTGCCCTGCTCTCTCTCTCATCTCTCTCCAACTCCCCACATTGGGGGTAGACACCACACCGCACAACCCTGTTCAGTAGCACAATCAACATATCAAAAGGGCTCAAGGACAGGAAATACCACCTGGGGTGTTTCTCCTCTCCTTAGTTCAGTAACTTAATTAACATGTTAATTCTACTTTTTAATATTAGTGATTTTGTATGGAAACAGTAAGAGATACATTGAGCTTATAGGGTGACTCTCCTGAAGACATCTCACCACAGACTCAGACTACAGTGCTTAGGCCGGATTAATCATTCCTAATCCTATCAGGGTCAGAATCTAGTTATTACTTTTTGGATCATGGCAGAATTTGTCCATGACCATGTTCTTAACTTATAGTTAAGTATTATGGCACTTTGACCAGGCCCATTTTGATGCCAGGGTATCTCACAGCTTGCCCTGGGTCCATCCAGTCCCTCTTTGGGACCCTGCTTTTGGGTGCTAGGGAGTAAGAGCAATTGAGGCTTAAGTTGAGAGAACAGATGCCCTGATGTGAATATCAGAGTCAATTAACTTCCAGGTTACAAAAGCATAGCATTAACGGTCTTCCTATGTCCGTACAAGAAGGACAGTGCTCTGAATTAACTATGCAAAGGACTTAAGGAGAAGAGGAAAAACAGTATTTACAAGTTAACAGAGCACAAAGAAAGAGGTTACAAATAAACACAGAGGAATGGGAGCACTGTTATGCGAGTAACCCAATAAACCTAAGCTCCCTGTGGCAAGGCAGAAAGGGCAAACCAATGTTATTCTACACCTGGGTCAGCCATATGTAAAGCAAATACCTTATCCACTGTTCTATCTTCATTTTTTAAATGGAACTGAAGTCACTGTTACAGAGAAATTGCATCTGTTCTTGAACCGAGCCAAAGACCTTTGGACTGTTAACTAAAACTACACTAATAATTTTTTTAAGTAATAATTTTTTAAAAGACCTTTGGACTAGATTACTTAAACTGTAACAACCATAGAAAAAGGAAAAAGAATAAACCTTTGGACTAGTTGCCCAAACTACAATAATAATGAAACCCTACACCTCCTCCCCAAAGACCTTGGACTGGACCAAAAGCAATTGTTTTATGAGGCTAACAACCAAGCACTTGTTTGAAACTGATGCTTGTGAGTGGACTTCCAGTCAGAGGACTGAATCAGTTCTTTTTTCATCATTTTAGAGAATTGGTAAGCAGTTACATATAGCCAAGGAGCATGTCAATATGTCAATTCTAAGTCTTTTTCCCCAAAAGAGTTTTATTGAGAAAAATCGGAGAGAGAGAGAGAGAGAGAGAGAGAGAGAGAGAGAGAGAGAGAGAGAGAGAGAACACATTGCAGGTTGTGTTGATAGTGATGAGAGCAAAAGAAACTGCACTTTTGTTTTTGTTTTTAGGCCACACCTGGCAGTGCTCAGAGCTTCCTCGTGGCAGATTCGGGGAACCATATGGGATGCTGGAAATCAAAGCCAGCTTGGCTTTGTGCAGGTAGGACTCTCCCTACTATACTATCACTCTGGCTCCAATAACCCTTTTCTTTAACCACATACTCATTGACTCAACCACATTCTCTGAAAGACTGACTTTGTCCCTCTTGGTGCACTTTTAAATTTTTCTACCCAAATCTATATACCTCAGTTTCAAGTATTTGATCCCAAATAAATGTACTTTGTCTCTCAAAGTGCTTCCTGAATTTTGGGGATTCACAACCACATACAAAATGTTTGGGGTGGGTGAATTTTCAGCTTTTGAAAGTTTAATGTTTCCAAAACAGCAAGTCTCTTTTCTGTCATTGTTTGGTCCTTAATGGAGGTTAAAGCAATTTAGCTACATTGGGTTAATACAGTGTTTTAAATATGTCTATAAGGCAAGAGAAGGTAGGATGGATAGACCAGGTGAGGGGTAAATTTGGCGTATGGTGTGTAAAGGAAAGATTCCTAAAAGGAAGAGAGAACTTATGATTGTCATTGTTTGATACCAGCTGAACAAAATATGTCTCCTAAAGTGTGTTGCTTTGGCTTAAGTACTATTTTAAAGAAAGGACTCAGAATGCAAGTCAGTGATTGCTCTCTTATAAGAGACAGATAAACGCATAAAGGAAAATCTACCTTTATAAGGGTATACCCCTTCTGGTTCTATCAGGATGCAGCCAAGCTGGGTCTAGTCCTTGGAACCACACAGGTTTCCCCAACACTGCCAGAAGTAACTCTTGCATATAGACCAGAAATATTCCCTGGAGCACCACCAGTGTGGCCCAACCACCCTTTCCCCCAAAAAAATAAAATTGTCTGTTTACTTCGCTTTTCCTGATCCTCAACCATAATTCACCTCTCCCTACTCTTCCCTACATTCTTTGCTTTTAGCTGAAAGAAGAGACTATTTTAAGGTGACTTGAGGCATTTGGGTGAGTTATTTAGTTTTCCTAAGATTCACCCATGGCTAATATATAGCTTATATTTTATCACTGATTTTGATTCCTCTAGTCAGTCTAATGTGAACTCGTTTCCCAACCTAGAATAACCCAAGGGGAGGGGATTTCACACTTCCTGTGGTTCTGGCAGCCACACCTTAGTCCAGGAGGGGGATGGTCTAGTGGCATGGCGGTGAGGGCACCTTGAGTCTGGGAGTGGAAATATACAGCAACTGCAGGGCTGGGCTCTAGCGAGGTGATGCCACTGTGCAGAAAGAGGAAAAGGAAGAAGAATAACAACTAGAAGCAATGTCAGAAGTACTATGAGTTACAAAATGTGTCAGTGAAGACCATGGGGAAATCACATGGGAGATTTCACAGAGGGAGGAAGCATTTGCTGATCAGAGCTTTAACTCACCTTCCTGGACATGTATGCCCCCATCAGAATGAGACATTGTTTGCATGGATGCAGGTGGCTCAACGGTCTTCAAAGCCAAGTGAAATAAAAGGTACATCTTATTGAAGTTTCAGCCTTATTTTTTGTTTGTTTGGAGGGCACGCAAAACAGTGCTCAGAATTTACTCCTGCATCTGTGCTCAGGGATCACTCCTGGCTGGGCTCAGGGAACCATACATGGTTCCCAGGACAGAACCAGGGTCAGCCACATGCAAGGCAAGTACCTTAACCCCTGTACTCTCTGCCAGACCTGAAGTGTCAGTCTTAAAGTTTTCTTTGGAGGGGGGGAGGGAAGAAAGACTATGTTGTTATTTGAAAATGTGCCCAAAAAATAAGAAATGAAGGAGTAGGGATGTGGCTCAGTGGTTTAGTGCCTGCCTTGTCTGTATGAGACCCTGGAATTTAATCTCTGACACCACAAATATAAAGAGAGAGAGAGGGGACTGGAGCAATAGCACAGCCAGTAGGGCATTTGCCTTGCACGTGGCTGACCCAGCTTCGATTCCCAGCATCCTATATGGTCCCCTGAGCACCGCCAGGGGTGATTCCTGAGCATAGAGCCAGGAGTAACCCCTGTGCATTGCCAGGTGTGACCCAAAAACCAAAAAAAAGAATAAAGAGAGAGGGAGGGAGAGAGAGGGAGAGAGAGAAAGAGAGAGAGAGGGGGAGAGGGAGAGAGAGAACCCAGATATATCATGGAAGAGAACATAGACTTTTTTTCTAAGTATAAATAGGACTGGAGTGATAGCACAGCAGGTAGGGCATTTGCCTTGCATGCAGCTGACCTGGGTTCGATTCCTCCATCCCTCTCAGAGAGCCTGGCAAGCTACCGAGAGTATCCCGCCCTCATGGCAGAGCCTGGCAAGCTACCAGTGGTGTATTCTATGTCAAAAACAATAACAAGTCTCGCAATGGAGATGTTACTGGTACCTGCTCAAGCAAATCGATGAACAACGGGACAACAGTGCTACAGTGCTCCATAAATATGTCTTTAAAGAGATGTCACCATTGGAAAAGCTGGTGCTGATCCTTCCTCACATTCTGGTCACAGAGCTCAAGACTCTGTCCTGACACTGGGTGCATCTGGGAGAATCAGACCAGAAACTGGCCATGCAGCAGCAACTCGAGATCCCCTGAGAGTAAGGCATCAGCATTAGGCAAAGGCTGGTACTCGCTGGCGCTCCCTCCAGGCATGGACATGATCTGTGTAGACCAGTACAACATGACGGTGTCAGGTTCAAAGACCAGTAAGAATGTCAAGATGGAGAAAGCACAGGTCTCAAACATAGGACCCTGTGCCAGAGAGACAGTATGCTGGGCAAGGCATTTGCCGTGCATGTGGCCAATCTAGCTTCAACCCCCTGGACCAACCACATATGGTCCCCTGAGCACTTCCAGGAGTGATTCCTGTGCACTGAACCAGGGTAAATCCTGAGCACCACTTGGTATAGCTCCAAAGCCAAAAACAAACAAGCAACATAGGGCCCTTATAACTGTAGTATATAGACACATAGCTGGAGAGGGAGTACTGGGCCTAACTGATGCTTGCTTGCTTGAGCCAGCCAACTTTTGTCCTATCCTCAGCTTGGGATAGAGAGAGAGAAAAGAAGAAGGAGGAGAGGAGGAAAAGGAGGAGGAGGAGGAGGAGGAGAAGGTGGGGGTGAGGGGTGAGGGGTGATGGAGGAAAACTGGGGACATTGGTAGCAGGAAAAGTTTACTGGTGGAGGTATGGGTATTGGAACAATGTATGACCAAAACCTGATTACGAATAGCTTTGTAACTGTGTATCTCACGATGATTCAATTAAAAAAAATAGTTAAAAAAATTTACAGGTGAGCAAATCCAAATTATTATTCAGCAGAAAGATAAGCTCTGGATAAGAAAATATCCTTTAATAGAAAACAGCACTTCCTGCACTTTGTCACTGGAGGATCTTGCCTGAGAACTTCACCCCTCTGTACTGGATTCTGAGCTTGAAGCACACCTCACACCACTGGGTAGAGATCCTTCGGCAGTGCTTCTTTCTCTGTTAAAATTTCTTATTTTTGACATATCTTCCTTTGTGGTTAAAAATCTTATTACAAGCAATTCCTTCTTGTTTGTATGGCTGACATTTCTTTCAACCGTGTGTTTGAATTTTATCTAGTAACCTTCAATGCTTATTTTAGAAGCTGCCATCTTTTTTAGATTTTGATTTGGGGGCCACATCAGGCAGTGCTCAGGGCTTAGTCCTGGCTCTGTGATCATGGATCACTCCTGGTGGGGTCCAAGGGAACATTGGGAGTGCCTGGGATTGAACCCAGATCTGTCCAGTGCAAGGCAAGCACCTTCTTGGCTGTACTATCTCTGACTCTGATAATCCCATTATTATATTCCTTTGTTTATGGTTTTTCTACATATTTTATAAGTATAAAAGTAGAGTAATAGTAGGGTAACAAAATCTGCCACCCCTTTGGAGTTCCATCATGTAATGGTTAGCACTCTGGATTCTGAAAAATCTGCCACTCCAAAACGTCTTGGCATTAGGGGGATTTCATGGGGTGGGGGGCAAAGGCAAGAGGGAGGGAGGTGATCTTTGAAGAGGTATTTACATGAAAACCTAACCGTTGAGGTCGCTCTCTAACTATACCTGGGAAGCCTGAGTCCAGTGATCTCATTAATGAGAAGGCAGAACTTCAATCTCCATACCTTTGTTTCTACTGGGCTTTCTTTGATAACCACCACCCCTCCACCAACTCACCTTCCCAAAGTCCTCGATACTAACGAAGCTGTTTAAAAATAGCACCCAAGATCACGTGCTGTGTTACTCAGTAAACTGGATTCTGCTAGGGATAGAGGAAATACATATAATATTAATACATTTTCCCTTTCTTTTAGTGAAACAAGATAGTTTTTATTGAACAAAATTCATTTAGAAAGATGTGAGGGGAGAAAAGAGAGGAACGCCATGTACAAGAGAGAATAGAGGCTTGGGAAAATTGGAACTAATGGTGGTGGGAAGGTGCACCGGTGGTGGGATTGAGGTTAGAATAGTGAATGTAATAAATCATGAACAACCTTATAAAAATAAATAAATAAAATTTTTTAAAGAAAAAGAGAATGGAGGCGTCTCCAGAGTGGAAAAAGTGGAAAGAGAGATACACATTCAAGGGAGAACAAGGGCTTAAAAGAGAAAGCCCGTTCCTCCTTTTAATTGTTTTGGGCTTTATGCCAGAGTGGGCTATGCTTAGGGCTTACTCCTCTGTGCTCAGGGGTCACTCCTGGTGGGGCTCAGGGAACCCCAGGCAGTGCTGAGGACCAGGCTGAGGTTGTCTGCATGCAAGGCAGGCATCTTACCCCCGATTACTGTACCTCAGGCCACAACTCTTTATTTTTCTACTATCGATCTGCTTGATATCTATTTGTCTAGGTTCTGAAGAAGCTAAAGGGGTACAGTATGGGTGTTGCAGTTAAACACCTACTTTGTTGGGTAGGGGGTGGCAGTGAGATAGCGCAAAGGATTGGAGGGTGTGTCTGGCATACAGGAAGCCCCGGGTTTGTTCCCCGACACTGCGTGGTTCCCCAAACAACACTGGCTATGATTCTGGTGCCCCCACGCCACGCCCCCACTACAGCTCTGCTAACCAAAGTATTGCTGACAACTGAGCACTCCTGGGGGAGACCCACCAGCAATTTATAAAACAACCAAAAATGCCTACAATGTGCCAGAGATAATCACATTCATCTGTTTTTTACTCAGATACTATGGTTTGAAAATCTTCCTCCAAGATGTCCATGCTGAAAGCCTCTTCCCCCAAATCATTATTGTAGACAGTGGCACTGTGGGGAAGTCCTTTAGTTGTGAGAGGGAAGTGCCAGGGATCAGCACTCTTATAAAAGGAATTCCACATTATTTCCTACCACACCTTCAGCTATGTGAGGAAACCACAAAACAGGGGCAGTCCTCCTTGAAGCAGGACCCCCCGCATCAAGTGCCAAGTCTTGGACGTTCCAAGCACCAGAACAGTAAGAAAGACAAGTCTGTTGTTCAGAAATCACCAGACCTGTGTCATTTGATCACAGCAGCCTCCTACACATAAGCCTTAAGATAGTGTGGGAATCTGGAAGCACTCAGTCCTGTCCTGGCCGGCTATGGCAGCCCCATGTCATGGTCAGGGAGTTTGTACCAACTCTTTGGAGGCAGATCATGCTAATGAAACTTCTGTAAGTTCCTTTCACCAGCAAGGACAGATCCTTCCCTTTATTATCTGCCCGAAAGAAAGCTTTCGTATTCGGGGAACAAGGTCTGTTTTCAGCAGAACTCTGCCAAGTGAGATAAGCCTGTCACAATTGTAGGCAAGTGTTCTGCTCCTCGTGGGAGTTGTCATAACAGGAACGCCTTTGCCATAGAAGTCAGAACCATGTATTTATGTAGCTTTGTGAGCATTACAACATAGGAATTCATCAGGCATGAGTTATTCCTGGTCAGGTTTTCTATGTTTGTTAGACTTTTACAGTTGCTTTTATTAGTTATTCCTTCATGATGTCTTGGAGAGCTACCCCATAAAATCATTAATGCTGGTTACTTAGGAGTTCTTTCATGGCAGTTCAAGATTTATGAGCTATGTACGTAGCAATGAAAACATCACAGCATTTTTTTTTGTGGTTGTGTATTTTCTGTGTACCCTTACTTTAGAAGAAATAAAAAACCCTTTAAGAGCATCATGTGCTCCTTGCCCAGCTCCACTTTGGGAGTCTAGTCCCCCCGCCTGACATATAGTTCTTGAGGTTGCCAAATTCCACCACTGGCCATGTTCCTCTCTTTCACATCCCGCACAATCCACACTGCCGTGCCTGGAGCACTGTCCTCTCTTTGTTTCGGAGGCACACCTGCTCTCAAGTTTTCTCCACAGTGGCTCTATTACTGACTTCTCGGCTTCTCTTTGTTTGTTTTTTTTCTTTCAACCCTGCCCCCCCCCCCACTTCCCTTTGCTGTTGTTACTGCTGCTCCTGTTCTGATAACTGGAGGTCACTCACACACCTGACTGGCACAACCTGAAATTCCTCATGGTACCAGAGACCGTGGACAGCAGAGCTACCAGAATCATGCCCAGCATGTGGGTGGCACCAAGGATGTGACCTTTGGCTCCTCTGCTTCCGAGCCAGGCACTCTCAGCCCTGGCTCCTCCGCTTGTCTTTAAGGCAGCAGAGTTCTTGACTCCTTGTCTTTTCTCCATTCACCCTCTTGCGTTAGATAATTTTATCCAAATCTGTGACTTTACCTTCCCTGTATCTGCCAGAGACTCCCAGTGCTGGATCTACATGTCTAAAAGCTGACTTGAGAATTCTACTTGAATGTAGATCTAGCACAGAGGAGAGGTCAAGGATAAACATTTCAACCTGGGGGTCTCTGGCAGATACAGGGAAGTCAAAGCCATCTTGATTTCTCCCTCAAAGCCCATTCCACCAAACCGTCTTAGACCTAGCTGTCCCATCTCAGGAAGTGAATAACATTTAATAACCATTAATAACATCTAATAACTATTAGATAGTGAGTTACATCTAAAATCACAAAGTCACCCTTGACCATCTTGGCTATCAGAAACATCAGTAGTTTCTGTCTGTCTGTTTTCTTCCCTATATCCGGACTCTCTGGGCTACTGACCTCCCTGTGGGGCCACCTTCATCCTGGTCACCATGACCTATGTCCTTGTCATCCTCTCTGGCATCTGTAGACTCATTATACCATCAGTGAGACAGTTGTTTGAAAACATAAACAGATGTCTGGGGAGATAAGATCGAGTGGTAGAGCATGTGCCTAGCATGCATGAAATCTTGAGTTTGACCCTTAGCACTTCATGTCCCTCCTCCCCCAAGCACCTTAGGTGTGGCCTCTATAAAACAATAAGCAGATCACTCATTCTCCTCAAAACACTCCAGTAGCTCCAAATTCCACTGAGAATTAAACCCAGAGACTCTTTCTGTCCTCTGAGGACAGAAAGAGGCTTCCCTCTGCCTCACAAAGCCTACATATAGCCCCAGCACCCTAAACATTCTTGGGCTCAAAAAGCTGCCTCTGTCCTTAGCGTGTTCACCCAGCTTTTCTCAGGTAGCATATATCTTCTTTTTTCCCCAGAGTATTCCAGCTCTGATTTCTTATCAGTCAGGGCTCAAGTTCCAGTTCTTTTCTCAAGAGAAAGCTTTGACTACTCAGCTTGAGTCCTAGGCTACTTGTGAGTAGTTTTATTTTGTTTTCACATCATCATCTTATTTTCATCCCAGCACTCATTATGACTAAGTATTTTCTAATTGTTTATTTACAAATCTCCCTACTGCCAAGACCATGACCTTTATATTGAACGTGGAATCTGGTCCTCTTGTTCAGTATTGTATGTTCTACTACAGGCTAAGTTCTCAGTCTGTGGTTAATGGGCGGGGGGGGGGGGATAATCTTGAATGAACCAGCACTCTTCACACACTGTTACCTAAATGATAAGGTGTTTCAAAACCCCAATTGCCTAGTCAGAAATTCCAGAACTCTGAGATCTTTCAACTGGCCCCTGTTTTGAAATATCAATGGTTATGCAAAAATATATATTAACTTGGGGCTGGAGCAATAGCACAGCAGGTAGGGCATTTGCCTTACATGTGGCCAACCCGGGTTCGATTTCCAGCATCCTATATGGTCCCCTGAGAACTGCCAGAAATAATTCCTGAGTGCAGAGCCAGAAGTAACCCCTGTGCATTGCCTGGTGTGACCCAAAAATTTTAAAAAAATTTAAATATGTACTAACTCAAGGAGAGTAGAAGCTCATCCTTCCTTGTTGATACATCAAAAATTCCTCAAATTAAGAACTTGAACTAGTATCAGATTAGTTTCATCTTGACCCAGGAGAAATTATGAAGCTAAAGTGTTCACTTGCTTTGTATGTGACTCAATCTCCACCATCCAGTGGGGTTTCCTGAGCACTACTGGGAGGGATTCCTGAGCATAGAGTCAGAAGTAAACTCTGAGAACCACCCAATGTGGCCCCCAGAACCAAACATTTATCCTCCCAAACCAAAAGGGATCAAAGAGATAGTATAGCAGGTAGGCACTTGCTTTGCACATGGCTGATCCAGATTCAATCCCAGAATCCCAGTATGGTGCCTGGACCCCTCTAGGAGTAAGCCCTGAGCATTGCCAAGTGTGACCCAAAGCACAAACACATTCACACACACACACACACACACAATAAATAAATAATCACCTTCGTTTCACTGTTGGAATCAGAGTGAGATTAAGACAAATAGATAGCAGTGGAAGTGTGAAAAAGAGATTATGAAAAGTTGGTTACTCGGGAGCATTGCCCATTCAAAACATATCTGAATGAAAAATGAACAGGGTGGAAGAAGTTGTTCCCTGAGAGTCCAGAACTGGAGAGAGGGGAAAGGAAGAGTCACTGAGTACTTGCCATGTGCTAGAATTGTGTCTGGTGCCTGAAGGGTAAGGAAGAAATGAGACAGATGTTGAATCTCAAAGTCTTCTGAGCAAGTTGACTCCGTGGTGGTTTCTGCTGGGAAAAAAGGATCTTGTTTAATAAGCAAGACCCAAGTGGTTTGCTCTGCCTTATCCCCCAGTTTTTCTCTCCTAATTGCAGCTTGTAAGTCTTCTTCACAAACAAAAGCCAGTCAGTTTCCAGGCTTGTAAAATGCACTAAAACACACAAATCTAAATGTAAATGCTTCTCTGCTGCTTTGGAATGGACTCTGGCCATTTTTTTCAGATACAGATACAAATACAATCTTTGTTCATTGCCATGAAGGGCCTTTTTTTGGCTTTGGAGACCTAGTCTAAATCAGTAAACATAAGAATTAGTGTTTCTGATAGGTGTTGGCCTTGCAGAACTGGAACAAAGGAATCGTGTTTTCTGGAACATATAAGTGCACAAGCCGTTCATTCTTTGGCTCAGGATGGAAGCACTGAGTTGTGACTCTCTTGATTCTTCTTTTGCGTTAACTTCACAGATTTTTCTCAATAGTGAGATGGAGACACTAGATGGATTCCATTCACAAGAATATATCAGGATGGAGACTCAGAAATAAAGCTCCCGGAAGAGAGCAACATAGACCAACACGCCATAGAGATGCCTCCAAGACCCCGTGCCAGGTTGTCTTAACTGGGGCAACTCAGAGGGGAATGGGTGAGTTTGCCTCCCTACCCCAACAGAGCCAGTCCCAGCAGCCGAAAACCTCCAGGACTCAATCACTGCCGTACTCATGGCAGCTTTCCACAGGTTCAGACAAGCCTCGCCCAAGAGTGAATCTGCTGTATATTCATTCTAAATTTTAGACTTCCTGGAGCATGCGACATCTCATAGTCTACACCACTGATGTACCAAGAGTAGCACAAAACATTTGATGGGGGTTAATTAACATGTTAGTAGTCTCTTATACAAGGGCTTAATGATTCCAGGATGAAATACAACAATCTTCACACACTTTCCTCTAAGAA
This sequence comes from Sorex araneus, assembly GCF_027595985.1. NCBI lineage: Eukaryota > Metazoa > Chordata > Mammalia > Eulipotyphla > Soricidae > Sorex > Sorex araneus. Next base: position 11,516,188 of record NC_073311.1, read on the forward strand.
AACTATACTGGACCATTTTTAGTGAATTATTCATAACAAGTAATACGAAATTAATATTTTCAGTTCTGCTTTGGGGGCATGGTTTTGGATTTGGGGTGGAAACATTCGAAATATGGTGGTGGGAAGGTGCAATGGTGGTGGGATTGGTGTTTGAATATTAAATGTAATGAACTATTGTGAACAACTTTATAAAACTGAAATTAAATTTAAAAGAATATATCAGGACAGATGGAGTGAATAGTGTCCAGCAATTTGACATTTGTAAATATTTATGAGAATTTTGTCTTCGTGAGGATTTCCCTCTGAAAGTTGCATGTGCTATTGTATGTTCTCTCTCTTTCCTCCTACCTCTCTCTTTTTCTCTCTCTATGCCCCACCACCAATAGAAGACTGTAGATTAATGATCCATATTATCTTTTTTCCAGGACCAAGGCTGGAAGTAGTTTCTATCTGCAACATAGTCATCAGAATGTCAGAATTAGTTCCAATCATTAATGTTTTCACAAAACAGGGCACAACTGCTGTGCCTTCTTTCTTTTCCTTTATTTCTTTTGGTTTGGGGGTCACAACCAGCAGTGCTCAGGACTTAGTCCTGGCCCTGTGATCAGGCATCACTCCTGGTGGTGCTGGGAGGGGGTCCTGTAGGTTGCCCATGATGGAACTCAGTCAGCGACTTGCAAAGCAAGTGCCCTTCTTGTGTATTATCCCTCAAGTTGCGCTGTGCTTTTCTAGGCAAAATAAGTCTGTACCTGTCAAAAATCACCATTCTCCTCCCATCTCCCTGTAGCCACTTTAAATAGTAAACTCTAGTATTAGTATTGCAATACTACATGGCCAACAAGTATAACCATTTTTTATAAAATAGTCATAACTACCTCTTGAATATAAGGGAATCTTTTTGACTCATGCAAGCCCTTCCCTAGTGGAGCCTATACATCTCCTTTGGGAATAAATGACTCAAAGTCCTAGATAATTTGCAGGGCTCAATGTAAAATGAAATATTTTGTTTGCTTAGACTAAGAATTTCCAGAAGGCAACACGAAAGCATTAAACCAAACATGGACTCTTCTTCAGGTGTGGCCCTAAGTAATTAACTGTACGTGTCCAGAGCAAAGGAAGTTGCCTTGCTTAAGTCTTTACTTATTTACATCTTTAGTATGACTCGTTTGGGTGTAATAACCATTCTGAAATCACCTTTCCTTATCTTCTGAACAGATCAGAAGAACAATAGTTTTTCAATGAAGCTTATGAATTTCCTGTAACCACCAAAGGCGGATGTTAAGTTGTGGATGCAATTGTCATGTTCAAGGAAGAGATATAACATTTTAAGACAATTTTCCAGTGTCAGGGTTTCTTCTGGTAAAGGTTGTCTGACTCAAATTTGGAACTTTCATTAGCAAGAGTTTGAGAATCCTTTCAGAATACGAGTCCCAAATATTTCCAAATATTTGGGATGAGCTCATGCAAATATTTGAATGGTTCCCCTCAAGTCTGGTGCTTTCCATGCATAACTAGTGATCATGATTACTTGGGGACCATTTAAAATACAGATTTCAGGGTTCATTACATAGCTGTAGGCTGAGGTTCCCAGTGAGAAAGTACATAAAAACAAATGTTTGGCCTACAAGTTTTTCTTGGAGTCTGAAAAGTAAAACTTTCCTATTTAGTAAGATTTGCAAGTTATTTGGAGGGTCTGAAAATATTAATAACTTATTAAGCATTCAAAGTTGACCCAAATAACTCACTAAGTAATACTGAATAGAAAGGTTTTTTTTCAGCTAATGGGGGAAACCTGTACTTACCTTGACTTTTTCTCTATCTGGCCAGATGAGTGAAATGTTATTTGAAAGACTCCAAAATATGCAGTATTGGGAACTGTCATCTTCAGTAAAAAGTAGAAGTCTGTTCATATCAAGTTAAGTTGCTATAGCCTTTTCCAAATGCAATACTCAAGGACAGTGTTCAAAACAGTGGGACTGCAAAACACGTGTCAGAAGCAAGTCATGAGAAAAAGATACTGTAGCACTGTCATCCAGCTTGTTCATAGATTTGCTCGAGCAGGCACCAGTAATGTCTCCATTGTGAGACTTGTTGTTACTGTTTTTGGCATATCAAATATGCCACCGGTAGTTTGCCAGGCTCTGTTGTGCAGGCGGGATACTCTCGGTAGCTTACCGGGCTCTCCGATAGAGACTGAGGAATCGAACACTGGTCGGCTGCATGCAAGGCAAACGCCCTACCCACTGTGCTATAACTCCAGAGAAAAAGATACATCAAGTCTTAATTTTTGAGGGGGCATGGAGGAATATCTTCCTGGTGGTAGTCTGAAGGGCTGGATCACCACTTGGAAGAATCCAATGATTCTTGCTCAGCTGAGCTGGCAATTCAATTCAAGGGACTGTGCAGTGTTGCTCGGGTCCTGAGGTGTGGGTGGGCCACCCTTGCGGTGCTCGGGAGCCATCAGGATGGCACCCTCCACTGTCATAGGGACCGAATGGTGCTGAGAAGGGGTTGGAGTCGGTCACAGGAGATACCTATATTATGTCTCCAGCCTTAGTTAGATATTTTAATTTAGTTTTATCTATTTGGGGGACTTGGGGGCTACAGCCAGTGATACTCAGGATCTATTCCTGGCTCTGTGCTAGGGAGTGCCTTATGGCAGTGCTTAGGGGACTTTAGATTGTGCCATGGATTCAAACTAGGCTTGCGACCTGTGACATGCAAGACCTAACCTAACCTAACCTAACCTAACCTCTTGTTCTGTCTCTCGGGTCCCTTTTTCTTTTAATTTTTTAATTATTTTTTTAACTAATTAATGTATTATTTGGGGAATGAGCCACACCCAATGGTATTCAACTCGGCTACTCCCAGTTCTGCGGTTGGGGATCGCTAGGGATTGAAACAACCCAAGGATCTGAGGCAGGTAAGGAAAGTGCCTTAGTCCACATACTGTATCTCTGGTCCCTATTTTTTATTTTAAAAATAACTATGTAAGATGGGAAGTCATCATAGTTATTCTTAAATATTCACATACAAAAATGTTTGAATTTTTAAAATATGTTTTCTATGTCTTTTAGGTTTAATTTTTTTGATTTGATAAATATGCATAATTAAAATTTGTCATTGCCATTTTAAAATTTGCAGTTCAAAATTGTTAAGCATTTTCACATTGTTGTGCAACCAATTTCTATAATTTTTTTCATCTTATAAAATAAAAAGTCAGAAAAAAAAAGAAGAAAAAAGTCAGAACCTATCTGGTAATTCATTTCCCCACACATCAGACCCTGTCCACCATCATCCTACCTTTTGTCTCAATGAATTTGATAACTCTGGTTAACTATGGAATCCTACAGCATTTTTCTTTTATAATATGCTTATTTAATTTGGCATAATGTCTCCACAGTTCATCCATGTGTTAAACTTTTATTTCTTTGAAATAATGGTACATTATTTGGTAAGTTTTTTTTTTTTTAATAAGAATTTTATTTTATTGAATCACCATGTGGAAAGTTACAATGCTTTCAGGCTTAAGTCTCAGTTATACAATGCTGAAACAACCATCCCTTCACCAGTGCCCATATCCCACCACCAAAAAAAAAAACCCACACAGTACACCTCCCATCCCGCCCCCCCTCCGCACCCCCCTCCCCCGCCTTGTAACTGATCAGTTTCACTTTACTTTCTGTTTACTTTGGTTACATTCAATATTTAAGCACAAACCTCACTTTTATTGTTAGGAGTACCCCACTATAGTCAGACCTGTTGTGAAGAGATATGAGGTCAGTTTTGGATTTCTATACTTTTACAACTAAGTCCAGGGAGATTTCTTCCAGATACTGGATCATTGCAAGCTTGTAAACCCCATCTGTGGTCGTCATAATATGGCGGTCACCACGCCCTTTACCCCTGACAAGCAAGAGGCCAAAGAGAGAAATACCTTTCCCCTCCTGGGCGGGCACGGGGCCGAGGCTTAGTTCTCAGGCTGGAGACATTCTGCGAGGAGCTGCCCATGTCGAAAGTAGTTTTGCTGGGTCTGGATTCACGCTCATGCAGCTGCGAAGAGGCCGCACATGCGTGCGGCCCCCGGGATCACATCTTGGCGGCAAGAGGGGCCGGTGCCACCCACCTTCCCAAGAGCACCCTGGGGTCCTTTTGCTGCAGTTTTTGTCATAAATCCCATCTGTGGTCGTCATAATATGGCGGCCACCGTGCCCTTCATTCCCAGAGAGAAAGAGGCGAGAGAGAGAAATACCTTTCCCCTCCTGGGCGGGCATGGGGCCACGGCTTAGTTCTCAGGCTGGAGACATTCTGAGAGGAGCTGCCCATGCCGAAAGCAGTTTTGCTGGGTCTGGATTCACGCTCATGCAGCTGCGGAGAGGCCGCACATGCTTGCGGCCCCTGGGATCACATCTCGGCGGCAGGAGGGTAAGCTTTTTTTAAAATTTTTTTTCTTTGGGGATCACATTCAGCGATGCTCAAGGGTTACTCCTGCCTCTGCACTCAGAACTTCTTCTTGGCGGTGCTCTAAGATGCTAGGAATCGAACCCGGGTTGGCCGACTGCAAGGCAAATGCCCTACCCACTGTACTATTGCTTCTCCTCGCTATTTGCTAAGTTTTTACAATTAAAATAATAATGTTCCATTGTATGAACATGCTATGTTTTATTTATCTATTTTTTTCTATCAATGGACACTTGGGTTGCTAATATTTTGCTTTATACTACCCAAAGTTCTTATCAATCTATTCCTTCAAAACACATTCAGTGTTCTCCCAACAAGAAATTCTTCTTTATAGTTATCAATAGAAAATTTTATTTTTGTTGCCAAGTTTTTAAAAAAGCACCACAAAGAGTAAAATTATGATTTAAGTGAATTATTGCTCTTGTGTGAGAACAGTTTCATCTACCTAAGAGGTTCCTCATTGGGAAATTCTGGCTATATAATGATCTTGATTTTTTTGAAGCTCATTTTCAAATGATAACTTGAAACCAGAATTAATGAAAGATTTGGCAAATACGGTCTTAATTTTGAAAAACATTTTTTTTTGCCAATATGACTCCATGGAGAAATTAAGTTTATCAAGTTCATGTAAACTCAGCTGGAATTTTCATATACATGTGGTAGAGTTAAGGAAACCCAGGGACTTTCCATAAACATCCTGAACATACTGTGCTATTGAGCCCCTAGCCTACCAGTCAGTTCTTGGCTTCCCATTCCCTAACCTTCATCCTTTTTGATCAGAACTACATGTGACTTCACCCACTGTTCTAGCTTCTGTTTACCTGGTTATAAAAGAAATTAGATCTGGCCTACTCAAGATAGCACCTGCTGTAAATATGAACAAAATGTATTGCACATTGGAGGCAAAAGGATTTGAGAGGGGGCATATCAAGGATTCACAAAAGTCATGTTAAAGATTTAGAGTAAGTGGACAGACTTATGAACAGACATTAATGCCTAAGTTATTGAACCAAAGAGAAAGACTATTAAAGGGAATTAAAAGATTTGGTACCATAAAATGGGAAGACATGAGCAGATAATGAGTTCTTGTTTTTTTCTTTTTTTTTCCTTTCAGTTTTTGGCCCAAATCTGGTGGTGCTCAGGGCTTACTTCTGGCTCTGTGTTCATGGATCATTTCTCACAGTGCTCAGGGTACCATATGAGGTGTTGGAGATCAAACCACCCAGGTTGGCCACATGTAAGGCCCTACCTGCTATATTCTCTCTCCAGCTCCTTTTTTCCTTCCTTCCTTCCTTCCTTCCTTCCTTCCTTCCTTCCTTCCTTCCTTCCTTCCTTCCTTCCTTCCTTCCTTCCTTCCTTCCTCCCTCCCTCCCTCCCTCCCTCCCTCCCTCCCTCCCTCCCTCCTTTCTTTCTTTCTTTCTTTCTTTCTTTCTTTCTTTCTTTCTTTCTTTCTTTCTTTCTTTCTTTCTTTCTTTCTTTCTTTCTTTCTTTCTTCCTTTCTTCTTTTCTTCCTTTCTTCTTTTCTTCCTTTCTTCTTTTCTTTCTAGCTCTATTTTTTGAGCTGAAATAGCTTGGATATGAATTTACTCCCATGCTTCCACAATCCAACAAAACTTGCAAAAAAAACTTTGTTGCAAGTATATATTAACTGCATGATCTCCCAGACCCTCTCCTCCTCAGTTCCCAGAATCCCATTTTTGGATAGACCTACCTTCCAGGTTGAAAATAAGGGTAGGGACAGGGCTGGAGCAATAGCACAGCAGGTAGGGCGTTTGCCTTGCACGCGGCCGACCCGTGCTCAATTCCCAGCATCCCATATGGTCCCCTGAGCACCGCCAGGGGTAATTCCTGAGTGCATAGCCAGAAATAACCCATGTACATCGCCGGGTGTGACCGAAAAAGCAAAAAAAAGAAAAGAAGGGTGGGGAGAGGCATTCCCCAAGCAGTTCTCAGGGAAGGCTTGACCTCTCTCAGGGATTCTCAACCAACCTGGCAACCAGTTCAATATTAGCGCCCAAGAACGTGGTGCTGCTTGGTCCCAATGGTGCTGGAGGTTATCCAGGCCATTGGTGCTCGGGATGCTCCAGTGATAAATCCGATTGTACTCTGGAGTTCACGTGGTACCAGGGAGCAAACTTGAGTTGGGTTTGGTGCCTAACTTGTGTCTTAATCGCTGTACTGCCCCCTGACTTCTGGAGGATGCTTCTTTTTCACAGATAAAAGGGATTGCTGTATGACATTTTCTTATTCTTTCAATGATTCTCCGTAGCAGTGTGAGCAATGGATTTGCACCATGACCTTATCTAACAACACAGCATGTTTCAGGTCTTATTGCCCTGCTTCACTCTGCAAATAGCTCTCGAGCTCCGTTGGCACCAAACTAAGAATGATCAGGACACGCCTGTGCCCTAGCAAACGCTGCTCTGGATGCTTCCGTTCCATTGAAGAGAAACAGCTAACGACCTGTACCTTAGAGTCTGAATTTGAGGCTTTACGAGTTCTTGGAGACTTGGAGATGTCTGTGTTCATTTTTGTAATCATTTAACACACAGTCTCTGTGCTCTGTACCATGTGCCAACTTGGGCATATGAAATGGACATTTTGGCCTCTGAAAGTTGCAAGAGTGCCACTGTCCTCAAGCTTTTATGTGCTTGGAGATTGAATTCCTCCATCAGCTCAATCCCTTTACTTTTTCACTGGCACCAGGTTCAGGTGGGCAGATACGATGCCTGGAAATCTGTATTTTAGCAAACCCATCAGATGTTTCTTCTGCAGCAAGGGCACCAGCACTCTCTCTTGAGAACACTAATAAAGTGGAATTGTGAACTTGGCTGTGACAGATGGCCTGCCCAAGCAGTTTGCACATTTATAGATATTCCCAGCGATGGATACTAGAGACAGTGTCTGCTTCCTAGAAAAGGTTCAATTCAATCAATTTGGAGAGGGACCAAATGGAATCTAAAGCACCCTGCACAAACACAGGTCCCTACAAGTGTTTTCAGGCACAGACATGGCATTTGTGTGCTGGTGCCAGATACAGTCAGTGCCCATGATGGCATTCCTGTGGCACCCTTAGGAGGAAAATTGGTTGATTACATTAGAAACAGCTGAAAGACTCTTCTAAGGGAATGTCTGACTGCCTAAAGGGAAATAGCTTTAAAAAACAAATATAGACAGTTGATGGTAGGGGAGAGTCAGCAAATAATCCAGCCCTGTCACTCCATACCTAGATACCAAGAGGAGAAATCAGAGTTAATAAGCCTCCTTCCAGAACTTTCTATCAGTTTTTAAGACCATATTAACCTTCTATTCGAGTCTTCACTAGGCGGGTTAGTGAGAAAATTTAATATAAGTGCTATTTTTATGAGCTAACATCCCAATGAGGGAAACAGAAAATAAATGGATAAAATATATGCTCTTGTAGAGGGCAATAAAATTTTTGGCTAACAATTGCAAGTGGTTGGATAGCTAGCTGAAATGGCTTTTCAAGAGGGCATGCACTCAGGTCATGCTCAGGCTAGAGTGAGGGATCACATACAGCCCTCTGATTTACCATCCTCCTGAGAAGCCCTGCCTCACAGCAGCTCTCAGGCCTGACTCTGCCTGCCTTGGCTGGCCTGGTCTTCGCCATCTCTCATGCTGAGGTCTCTGTAAGAATTGGGCACTACTGGGGCCGGAGTGATAGTAGAGCAGATAAGGCATTTGCCTTGCACGCGCTCAACCTGGGTTCAATCCCCAGCATCTTGTATGGTCCCCCAAGCACCGCCAGGAGTAACTCCTGTGTGCAGAGCCAGGAGGAACCCCTGGGCATTGCCAGGTGTGACCCAAAAAAGCAAAAAAAAAAATTGGGTACTGCAGCTGTGCTGAAAATGAATTGATTTTGCTATATCTGTTTATTTTCATTTGCACAAAAAGGAAAAATTTTCAGATATTCTCTGGAGATCCAGAATATCCAAGTTGTTTATATTAGTTGAGTCCATTTGTCAGGGAAGATCTGTTCATTGTCATGGGGTTGGTGAGCAAGTTTAACCTCCTATGACAAATAGTTTACAACCAAGTAAAGGAACAATTTTCATTACAACATTCTAACATAGTTTCCAGGTTAAGACTGAATAGCTGGGGCCAGAGTACAGTGGGTAGGGCATTTGCCTTGCACATGGCTGTCCTAAATTCAATCCTTGGCATCTCATATGGTCTCCTGAGCACCTCAAGGAGTGATTCTTGAGTGCAGAGCCAGGAGGAACCACCAAGCATCTCTGGGTGTGGCCCCCAAACAAAGAAAGAAATAAAAAAGACTGAACAGCCCTCGAATCTATAAAATTCTTGTCTGATAATCACAGAACTCCTCTGTCCTTTTTAGCAAACAAATTTAACTTCACGATTAGATACAGAATCACTGTAGATTTTATCTACATTTAATGATAATAGAGTGTCACCATTCTCTAGCCCTCCCATTCATATTTTCAGCAGAAGCTGTAGCACCCACTTTCCATCACACAGCCATCTTCTCTCTAACTATGCTCAGGTTCCTGACTCAGCAACTGGAAACTAGGGAAGAAACAGATCATCTGCTCAGAGTTACAATAGACACCGCATTGTAGTCTTCTGTCCTGTGGCTCTTAACAACCCACCCAAAAATTCATAAACAGATGACCTGAGCTCCTGCCACTTCTCTGCTTGGCCCTTTAAAATTCCCCTGTGCCCTAATTCTGGCTGAACATGCATGTGCTTACCTGTTAGTGGGGGTCCTGGAACAAGATCACTAACCAGCCTCAAACCGAAGCTCTGGAATATATTACAGCCCAATTATTTCTTGGTTGATTATTACCCCAAAGCTATGAGAAGTTTCTAGCACTTTTGTCACAATCCAAATTTTCTCAGGAATGCCTGGGGTGTCAGCTCCAATTTAAATGAGGATGGGTCCAAAAAGTTCGGAACTGAAAATAATTTTATTTTACCCTCAATATCTCCACTTAGTCATTATTCCTCTAGAACTCCTTCCCGGATCCCCCCAAAAGGGAGCTGCATTTGGTAGCCCATTTAAGATCTTACCTCTGCTTTGCCCATTTCCTTTCTTTGAACACCTGAGTAGACTAGACATTTCTGAGAATGGCAGTTAAATGGATCTTCTTCTCAGTTTGATTCCATGGCTCCAGACAGTGGCCAGTCCTCTGCATGCTGAAAACAAATATGTGGGGCCAGAGAGATAGCACAGAGGTTAAGGTGCTGCCATATTGATGATTCGCTTTGATTCCCTGAGCACTGTGGGTGTGGCCCAACCACCTCTTCCCCACCATCCAAAAGAGGAAAACAAGCATGTGGTCCATTATCTACTTTCGACACACATCTCCCATCCCGGGGATATTGGTGGTGAGGGATGTGCATGGGTGGAGGGATGGGTGTTTGATCATTGTGTAATTGTAACCCAAACATGAAAGCTTGTAACTACCTCACGGTGATTCAATAAAATAAAAAAAAAGCATGTGGAGCAAATAATTAAATTTATAAGTAAACAAAAAGTTCAACATTGTAAGACAGATTTTCTGTATTTTAATTCTGTGTCCATCCACAATGTTATCAAGATGTTAATTAAAATGAAAATACTATTTTATGGGACCTATTTTTTTCTTTATTTTAGGGCTGGAGCGGTATCACAGTGGGAAGGTCGTTTCCCCTGCACGCGGCCAACCCAGATTCAATTCCTGCATCCCTCTCGGAGACCCCAGCAAGCTACTGAAAGTATCCTGCCCGCATGGCAGAGCCTGGCAAGCTACCCGTGACATATTCGATATGCCAAAAACAGTAACAAGAAGTCTCACAATGGAGACATTACTTGTGCCCGCTTGGGCAAATCGATGAACAATGGGATGACAGTGCTACAGTGCTATTTTTTGGTATGTGGTGTTATGGAAAAAAAAAAACCAGAGCACCGCACATGCAAAGCAAATACTCTAGCACTGAGCCACATCTCTTCCTCTAGAATACTATTATAAAATGCTAATTTAAATAATTAAATGTTGGCAGCTGGGGAGATAGCTCAAACGGTTGAAGTACCACTGAACTGTCTTGCAGTTAAATCCTCAGCACCATATGCAACCCCCAACCCTGCTGGATGTGTTCCTGGCAGCCCCTGGCACAGATGGGTACCAGCAGCACCGTATCACCAAGTCTGAGCATTTAATCGAACCATCTGGCCTGATTGGTCTGGAGAGGGCTCCTGTGCACTGCTCAGCAGGTTACCTCCAAATGAAATGACGGACACTTCTCAAATGCCACCTGTGTGTGGTGCCTCCTTAGGTTCCGCTTAACACAACAGCTGAGACACGTGTGTTCCCTGTCCTTTCTTTGCTTGGTGCTTCCAGAGCCAATTGACTTGGGGCACAGCCTGTCTTCCCGCTGTAGGGAACCCCTGTGAGGACAGGAACGTTACTTTCCCTCCACTGTATCCTCACAGTCCAGATTAATGCCTAATGGTGTTTTTAGATGTTTTCACTAAAAACTCGTTAACAAAGAATAAAGAGGTTCATCAAGGATTATTTTTTTAATAAGAAAACAATACATTGTCCATTGAGTCTTGTTCTTTTAACCCTACTAGACCACACCACCAGCAAGGATACAGTTGTCATAGTGACCTGGTACATCATAGGAATAATATTTACCTTTACTACTTGTGACACTCATATTTTCTTTTACCCCTTTTTTCCCTTTTACTCTTTTTCATTAAAAAAAACAGTTTTACCAAGTTCATTGGTTTCATAACTCACTGAAAAACACTAATCTAAGCTACTTTTTGTTATTAAACATTTGACTGGTGAAAATAAGGAATGATTCCATTATGACACTATAAGTAGGCACTGAAATTTCCATTATAGGGATGTTGATTATTGAAAATAAAGCAAGAATTAGTTCCAGCTCAGTAAGCTTATTTTATTTTATGTTTGTTAAAACAAAGTACCACTTTCTTTTAAACAATTTTATTTATTCAAAGTTATTCATAAGAGAATTTATGTAATCTAAATAAAATTCCTCAAGGCAATGACTCAACATATTAGTAAAAATTATTTTGAGAGGTACATTTAAGGAGGGGGAGGATTTAAAAATTACAAAATCAGAAAACAAAATGGATGGGAGAAATAAGACAAGACAGCAGGTAAGGCACTTCCCTTGAAGAATGTGAACATGTGTTTAATCCCTGGCATTCCATGTGGTCCTGAGCCCTGAGAGAAATGATCCCTGATTGCAGAGATAGAAGTAAGCCCGAGCACAGCTAGGTGTGACTCAAACCCTCTGTTCCCTTCCCTCAAAATTAAAATGATAGTTTAGGGATGAGGGAGACAGCATAAGTGGTATAGCACATGGCTATCACATGCAAGGCCCTGGCTTTACTCCCTGCCACCACGTGGCCCCCTGAACACCATTGGTATAGTCCTGGTGAACCCCCAGTCACATGTCACCCCACTGATCCCAGGCACCCGTGAACACATCACTGCCAACCATGCAGGCCAGGCTTTGCTGGAAGTGACCCTGGGTCTCTTCACATTGCCAGACATGACCCAATAACAAAAAAGTACCATATTGGAAGTAGCAAGCTAGATGGAAGATGTTTTTAGTAATGAATGATTATAATAAATTTGTAAGGCATTACATTTCTTTGATATCTTAAATCTTTTCTCATTTTATGATAAGTTAGGACTTAATTATAAAATTGCAGAATAAATTGATATAAGATTATATATAACATATAATTAACTTTTTTCAAGAGTGGAAAACAATTGTGTCATAGTAATGATGGTGTAATGCTGATTATTACCCAAAAGGAAATGGTCTAGGCAGAAAGCATTTGCAACAATATATATAAAAGAGGAAATACAGATGACTAACATATGGAAATCTATTTAACCCCACTGTAGGATTTTTTTAAAAAAAGAAGAAACAATGAAAAAATTTAAACTTATCAAAATAGAAAATATTTTAAAAACTTTTTTCTTACCTACTTTGGGAGAAGGAAGTGAGATCACACCTAGAAGTGCTCAGGACATACTCCTGGCCCTGTGTTTAGAAAATATTTTTCAATGTAGTCTTTTAAATGTTTATTAAAATACTTCCACCTCTAAGAATCTATCCTGTTGGAAAACAACTTTGTATAATTAGCAATCAAAATATTGTTTATAATAGTAAAAATCCCTGAAAGCTTAGGTTTAAATTAGAGATAAATAATAGGGCTATAAACTTTGTTAAATCTACATATATCCAGTCATATATTTCTCTGCAGATATATATATTTTTGTTCCTTCAAAATGGGGTAATTATGGTAAAAAAAATTTGGTTACTAATATATTGTCATCACCTTTTCCTGCCAATATAGTTTTATCACATTATTTTTAAATTACTATGAGTTATAAAATTACCAAGTTATTCTTGATTGAGTTCAGGCGCAAAATGTACCACATTATTTTTAATAGTGGGATACATTTTGCATTATGTCTACACTATGATATATTTCATCAAATTATCCATATTTGATATTTTTTTGGGCCATACTCAGTGGTGCTCAGGTTTTACTCCTGACTCTGTGCTCAGGGATCACTCCTGGCGGTGCTCAGGGGACTATCTAGGGTGCTGAGGCTCAAACCCAGGTGGGCCATATGCCAGGCAAGTGCCCTACCTTTCTGGCCCATCTTTGATACTTATAAGCAATGTTTTCAAGCTGTATTCATGACACCTAGTTGACCTTGAAATAAATTTGAGGAGTCTCATAATTTTCAGTTATATCTATTAAATTTTAAGCATTATACTTTCATAGTATGTCTCATAAAATAATCGAGAAGACAGGGGCTAGAGAGGTGGATTAAACCCTTAAGTTCCCCAATACAAAACCAGGTTAATCCATTGCATGGTGCTCCCAAGCGCTGTGGAGAGTGTCCCTCCAATAACAGCCAGGTACAATCCAAAAACAAAGCAAAAATTGAATAAGACAGACTCCATGATCATATTCTGCTTTTCTAAATTATATTGGCTACATGTGTGTGCGCGCGCGTCACACCCAGCAGAACTTAGAGTTTAGGGATTACTCATGTACTCATATGGTAAGCCCTTTGAGCTAATTCTGGCCCTCTATGCTATTGTTACACATTTACTCTACAATGTTGGTGTTTAAGATTATTTTGAATAGGCCACTCTCCACACGCTCAGACAAGCCTCACCCAAGAGGGGATGAATCTCACCCAAGAGAGGACTGGCAGAAAATTCCAGGTACGCAGGAACCAGTGACTGAGATCTCCAAGCCCGCTCGGCTTGGGACTGGGCCTCCTCCCCCCTCCCCCCCTTCCCCAATTTTCCGGTAGCTTGGCAGTCACACCCACAAATTGCCCCGGGCGCCATGTAATTTCATCAACTGCAAAGACCCAGAGACTATAAAGCAAAGCTCCTGGAAGATAGCGCTGCAGAATTTCCTGGAGCATGCAGTCATATATGCAGCCGCGTGACCTCTTACACTCTATCTCACTTACTTATCAAAAGTAGCACACATTTATTTTAGTTTTAACATACTTGTCTGTATTCTCTTATCTATGGGCTTAAATGGTTCCAGAATGAAATACAACAATCTTCACACACTTCCCTTTTATTGTGGTGGGAAGGTGCTCAGTGGTGGGGTTGGTGTTTGAATATTATCTGTAATGAACTATTGTGAACTACTTTTATGACAATAAAAATGTATATGTATAAAAAACAAACAAAAAATTAACCCAAACAAACAAAAAAAGATTATTTTGAATGGGTACAATGTACGGACAGGTAGTACAGAGGGTAGAGCACTTGCCTTATGTACAGTTAACATGGGTTCGGTCCCCAGTATCACATGAAGTCCCCCAAGCCAGACTGGTCCCTGAGCACAGAGCCAGGAGTAAACCCTGAGCACTACCAGGTGTGGCCCCAAAACAAACAAACTAAAAGTGTTTTGAAAACTTTGCATTAAATTTATAAATAAAAGTCACATAAAAATAATTTGGGAAGCTTTATCTTTTATAACAAATATTTTCATTCAGAAATAAAACATGCCTCTTTATTGTCTTTAAGTAATGTTATTGAACATTCTTCATATAAGCCTTCACACTGTGTTGGAGGTTTAGTTTTGTTTTTTCAATCATATTTTCCATCATTTGTTTTTCAAATGAACACAGCCACCTGTGGAAAAAATAGAAATGTTTCTACACTTATTTTATAACTGAGCATAATGAAGTTTAAAAATATTTCCCACCCGAGCATATGTGAGTAAGGATAGCCACACAATGCAACTGGAAAATTTTCCCTCTGTCCCTCTTCCTTCCCCAATCACATTTTATTTGAGCCATTCTTCATTCTCTTCAAAATAGGTGGCTAGTCAGTTCAAAAAAATAAATAAAGAGTGTAAGGACATCGGTATGACCATGCTCTCTTAAAAGAACAGAGTGAATTTCCAAGTAAACACTGTTTAACAGGGAATAACAGGACCCACCTGCAGTGCTGTATCCACCACCCCTATTCTGTCAGCAGCTGCACAGCCTGGACCTCTGTTCCCCCGAGCAGGAAGAACATAAAGAACCTCTTGGTTCCCGCCCTCCCCACCCCCCTACATTTGGGCAGGATTTACCATACACATCCGAATGTACTATTATTACCCTTTTTACAAACAAGACTGGAGAAGTTAAATACTTCATTCACTCATTCAATTGAGCACCTACTCCCACTAGATCCTCTCCCAGGGCTGTGAACGGAAGTCCTCTGCCCTGGGAGAGCTCATTTTAATAGGGCAGATGTGCACAAGCAAATAATGTACCTAGTTTAAGATCAAACAAACGCAGAGCCAGAGGGCTTGACCTAGACTCTAGGATTCTACCTGGAGAAAACGGTTGTTGTCCATCTCCAGAAATCCTCAAAGATGGCATGACCTGGGGCCATGGCTTCTAGGGTGCCATCTCATTCCATCAGCTCCCCTGGGAATAAGACCTGTCCCGGAGACAGTTGTGTTCCTCCACACTCCCCCACCTCCTCTCTCTCTCTCTCTCTGTTTCTTTCTCTCTCTCTATTTCTCTTTCTCTCTCTTTCTTTGAGTCATTTTTCATGACCTTAAATGTAAGTGGCTGGCCAGTTCGGTTGTTGTGACAGTTGTGACACAATACCACCCCACTTCTCTTTCTTTCTTTCTTTCTTTCTTTCTTTCTTTCTTTCTTTCTTTCTTTCTTTCTTTCTTTCTTTCTTTCTTTCTTTCTTTCTTTCTTTCTTTCTTTCTTTCTTTTTTCTTTCTTTCTTCTTTCTTTCTTTCTTTCTTTCTTTCTTTCTTTCTTTCTTTCTTTCTTTCTTTCTTTCTTTCTTTCTTTCTTTCTTTCTTTCTTTCTTTCTTTCTCTCCCTCCCTCCTTTCCTCCCATCTTTCCTTTCCTCCTTTCTTTTTTTTGTGCCACACCCAGAAGTGCTCAGACCTTACTCCTGGCCTTTGTTCTCTGGCAAATACTCCTGGAGAGACTCAGGGGCCCATATATGGTGCTGGAAATCCAATTGGGATTGCCCGCATGCAAGAAAAGTGCCTTACCCACTGCACTTGCCTTCCCAGTTCCCTTTCAAACCACACTATGTTCAAATTTAGGTCACCTTTCTTGTGACCTACATCCCATCCACCCACCAGACCTCCTGCCTACTATCTAGTGTTAGTCTAAATGCCTTCCAAACAAGGGTGTTAAAGAGTGATAAAAGCTAACTCATTTTAGCAGAATACCCAAATGAGACTATCGTCTGATTTTCACAAATATATTGGAACAATGTGTACAAAAACAGTTGAGAGTCAAAAATTCTCAGTATCATTCAAAATAGTCCTGAGCAGTAGGGCAATTAATTAGACGCTGTCATCTGTGGCTATGTGAAATAACACTACTATTTTATATGAGTTAATCTAAGCGATTTATTTACTGGTCACTGATATTCTTTCTTCATGTTGTTGTTTTGTTTTGGGGTCAGACTCAGTGGTGCTCAGGGCTTACTCCTGGCTCTGCACAGGGATCACCTCTTGTGGGATTCATACAAATATACCTGGGCTGGCTGCCTGTCTTACCCATGGCACTATGCTACCCACTAAACTGTGGGTCTGGCTTGGGTTTTCTTTTTTTGTCAATAAAAGGCCCCTTTTGCCTTTTATCAATATTTGATGATTAGAGATCATTTTCAGACATCCAGGATAATCTTTATTTACTAGTTTTCAGGATTTGTTTAGATTTTATTCACTTAGAGTTTAGTGCCACACCTAGCTGTGTTCAGGCTGATGGGGGCGTGGGGAGGGGGATGTCACTCTTGGCAGTACTCAGGGGACCACGCAGAGCTGGGGATTAAACCCAGACCTCCTGCCTGCAAAGTATGTGTTTCAACCTGCTGAGCTATCTCCCAGGCCCTCGAGTTACTTTTTTATGAAAGTATTTTGACTGTTTTATTCCTTTGAAAATCTGTGGTGTTAATGGAGGCTTTTTATCTTAATCCAGGGTTTATTAGAAAACCCCATAAAATCTTAGGAAGGATTAAACTTGCTTTTATTTAGCATTATTGGTGGAATAAATGACAAGACAAAATATTTTCTCTGCAATTAATTTAGTTTAGTGTCAGATATGATTCATCATTTGGAAAGAGCTTCTGATTTTTAGCCATCATTAAAAAATCATTTTGGGGGAGCTACAAAAGTAATACAGTAGGTAGGGTGTTTGTCTTGTACACAGCCAATCTGGGGTAGTCTCTAGTACCCTTCGTGGTCCTCCAAGCACTGCCAGGAGTGATCTCAGAGCACAGAGCCAGGAGTAAACCCTGAGCACTTCTGGGTGTGGCCCCAAACCAGAAAAATATATAAATTATGTCACTATCACTGTCACTGTCATCTCGTTGCTCATCGATTTGCTCGAGCGGGTCCCAGTAATGTCTCCAATGTGAGACTTGTTACTGTTTTTGGCATATTGAATACGCCATGGGGAGTTTGCCAGGCTCTGCTGTGCTGGTGAGATACTTTCGGTAGCTTGCTCGGCTCTCTGAGAGAGGTGGAAGAATCGAACCCGGGTCGGCCTGTGTGCAAGGCAAATGCCCTACCCACTGTGCTATTGCTCCAGCCCATAAATTATATATATGTAAAATGTAAAATTTTATAATATAAAAGTTATATATAATAATGGGCTGGAGTGATAGCACAGGGGTTGGGCGTTCGCCTTTAATGCGGCTGACCCAAGTTTGATTCCTTCGCCCCTCTCGGACAGCCCAGCAATCTACCGAGAATATCAAGCCTGCACAGCAGAGCCTGGCAAGCCGTGTGTATTGGATATGCCAAAAACAGTAACAATAAGTCTCTCAATGAAAGATGTTACTGGTGCCCGCTTGAAAAAATCGATGAGCAACGGGATGACAGTGACAGTGACAGTGATATATAATAATATGTGGAGTTCTGTGGTTTAGGCTATTATTGCTTCTGTTGATTCTGGATCTGTGAAAACTAGAAAGGAAACCCACGGGGGAAAAGCAGCTGCTGTCCTGCAGCCTTTCTGTTCCTCAACCACCCTCTGGAATCTCTGCAAGTAAGCAGTTTAGGCAAACTGAGTAAGCACACTTGCTAGGGAGAACTTTGCACATCTCTGAAACATTTTTTTAGTACATCATGTGAAATCCTTGCAAAGACAAGGACCTTTTATTTGCTGACAAAGAGAACAGTGATTCTAGACAAGCAACTCTCTTGTCCTCCAAAATAAGAAAGGGAATCTGTTCCATATTTCAGTGCAGAATAAGTAGAATGAAAATGGCATATTGTCTGCTATTTCTCCTTTATTGTGTGAATGCTTTCTCTTCAGTGGATGAAAAATATGTATGTAAAATATATCATTTCTATAAATGACCTGGAAAAAAAAAAGAAGGACTCTTAAGTTGTTTGGGGTCAAGCATTACATTACTGCCCCAAATTGAAAAAAAAAAAAGTATTGACTTACCTATTCTTCGGAACTTGAGATCAAAAAAAGAAACTGGAGAATGGCTTTCTCCCTTTCATTCATTCCTGGATGGGCTATTATGTATTCATCTCACAACATGGATCAAAAAGGGCCTTCTGTGTGCTGGGCTGCATGTGTAAGTATATAAATAACACAGACCCATCCTTGATTTCTGTAAGAAAGACATGCAGGTAAACAATTAACTACAAGACATGGAAACTGATGCCCTTACCAAGAACAGCTGGCAGGCCAGGCTCTTCCTTAGCCAGAGACTGAAAAAGAAGATGCACAAAGCCCTGATTTAAAATCTGTGCTGATGTCACCAACCTCACACAGAGACACAGATAGTTACCATTGATCACCTCTTTGCGTGGGTGGCAAAGACCATAAAAAAGGTGTTTTGCTTTTGTTTGATATTTTTAATTTTACTTTTTGCCATACCAAAAATATTTTTATTTTTATGTTTTGAGTCTCAGTGCTTACTTCTCGTCCTGTGCTTAGGAATCACTCCTGGCAAGACTCAGGGCACTATTGGGCTGGAGGTCATATGCAGGTCGGCTGTGCATGGGGCAAGTGCCTTAATCCCTCTACCGTCTCTCAAGCCCTATATATGGTGCTCACAGCTGGGATGGGAGAGGGAATTCTGATGTAGGTAACTTCTGTTTTAAAAGAGGCCTTCCTGGGACCAGGGTACTTGACTTGTACAGTCAGACCCAGGTTCAATCCTTGGTGTCCTATATGGTCTCCTGAACTACACAAGAAGTGACCTTTGGGTACAGAGCCAGGAATAAGCCCTGAGCATTTCTGGGTGTGGCATCATAAGAAAAAGGAGAAGGAGGAGGAGGAGAAGGAGGAGGAGGAGGAGGAGGAGGAGGAGGAAGGGAGGAGGAGGAGGAGGAGGAGGAGGAGGAGGAGGAGGAGGAGGAGGAGGAGGACGAGGAGGAGGACGAGGAGGAGGACGAGGAGGAGGAGGAGGAGGAGGACTTTCTGGGCATGTGCTATATTTTAGTTCATTCATCCTTTGGTCTAGAAGAGAATCCAGGATCCCTGCTGTCTAAAAAATGAGAGGGTCCATGACAAATACCAGCTAATAATTTACTGAGTACTAACTGTGTTTCAGCTTCTGCATCACTTCCTCAGGGTCTCTCTCTAACAGCTACTCCTTGAAGATGCAGCCATTGAAGCCTTCACTTCAGCCCTTCACTTGCTGGAATCCTCGCTAAGTTCTACCGGGGACCCTAGCAATCATGCTATGTTTTTGTCAATTGCAGCAGTGAGGTCTTTTAACCACAATCAGTCCAAATGCAAAGCTACTCAGGGCGGGAAGGACACCTGCTCCGGACTGGCAGTACTCCAAGGACCTATTAAGTGCCAGGATTAGAATCATTGTCAAGGCTACAGCCTCATGCAAGCCTTAACCTCTGTACTATCTCTCTCTGAACTGTGGGCTACTCTCCTTTATACTGTCCTTGCAGGCTTCCCCTAAATAGGAGGCATTGGAGACAGTGAAGCCAACATTAGCCTGGGAATATATTTTCCAAAACTTCTAGGGTTGGACTAAAATGATAGTATAATGGGTAGTGTGTTTGCCTTGCATGTGGCTAACCTGGCTTTGATCCCCAGCATCATACATGGTCCCCCCAGTACCATCAAGAGTAACTCCTGTGTGCAGACCCAGGAGTAACCCCTGAACATAATTGGGTGTGCACCTCTCCCCCCAAAAAAAACAAAAAAGCAAAACTTCTAGTTTTTTTTGTTTGGATTGGGGGGGGGGGGGTGTCACCATACCCAGAGTGTTCAAAGCTTACTCCTGGCTTTGTGCTCAGGAATCACTCCTGCTAGTGCACAAGGGAGCATATACGGCTCCAGGGATCAAATCCTGCTTGGCTATGTGTGAGGGATGCGAACTATCTGCTCTACTATCTCTCTGGTCCCAAAGCCTCTAGCTATTGTATGACAAAAAATTAATACAAGTTTTCTTGAACAAAACCATAGCCTAAAAGGTCACATGATTGTGCAAAATAAAAGCTGTGAAGCTGAAAATAAATAAATAAATAATAAATTCAAAAAATCTGTGAAACAAATAAACCTTAAAAATGTGTCAATAGCAAATAAAATATTGGGGGTCTTCTTCACTTCATAAGTGACTGGGGCTGGAGCGATAGCACAGTGGGTATGGCATTTGCCTTGCACACGGCTGACCCGGGTTTCTCAGCATCCCATATGGTCCCCCCAGCACCACCAGGAGTAATACCTGAGTGCATGAGCCACGAGTAACCCCTGTGCATTGCCGGGTATGACCCAAAAAGAAAAAGAAGAAAAAAAAAGAAACAGTGACCAAGATATGGGCTGGAGCGGTAGCACAGCAGTAAAGCGTTCTCCTTGCACTCGGCCAACCTGTGTTCGATTCGTCCACCCCTCTCGGAGAACCCGGCAAGCTACCGAGAGTATCACGCCCACACGGCAGAGCCTGGCAAGCTACCTGTGGTATATTCCATATGCCCAAAACAGTAACAATAAGTCTCACAATGAAATGTTACTGGTGCCTGCTCAAGCAAATCGATGAGCAACGGGATGACTGTGATTGTGACTGTGACCAAGATATAAAGACAGCTCACAGAATGGGAAAAATTATTTACCCAATACCCATCTGGTTAATATCAGATATATAAGGCACTGGTAGAACTTTATAAGAAACAATATCCAATCCCATCAAAAATTGGAAGAAGAAATGAATAAAAAATTTCTCAAAGAAGAAATACAAATGGACAAAAGGCACATGAAAAAATGCTCTATATCACTAATCATCAGGGAGATGGAAATCAAAATGACAATGAGATACCATCTCACACCACAGAGTCTGGCTCACATCAAAAGGAGCAAGACAGCGAGTCCTGATGTGGATTCGGGAATAAGAGACTCTCATTCACTGTTGGTGGGAACGCTGACTAGTCCAGCCTTTTTGGAAAACAATATGGGCATTTATCAAGCTAGAAATTGAATTTCTATATGATCCAGCAATATCATTTCTAAGAATATTCCCTGGGGGTAAAGTCACACAGCAGAAATGACATCTGCACTTCTATGTTCCACTGTTCACAATAGCCAGAATCTGGAAACAACCCTCGTGCCTGAGAACAGACGACTGGATAAAGAAACCATAAAATATCTACATGGTGGAATACTACGTAGCTCTTAGGAAAATGAAGTCAAGAAATTTGTTTATAAATAAATGAACATCTCAGATGAGAACACAAAACGAGATGCCCTAGAAATGCCACCGGACCCCACACCAGGCTATTTCATTTGGGGCAACCAGGATGGGGCAGGTGAAGCCCCTCCCTGCCCCAACAGAGCCAGTCCTGGAAACCAAAATCCTCCAGAACACACACACACACACACACACACACACACACACACACACACACACACGCGCACACAAGCCTCAACGTTTAACAGCATCTTAGTAATTTCTTATAGAAGGGCTTAATGGCTCCTGGGTGAAATACAATAATCTTCATACACTTTCCTCTAAGAAAACTTTTTTGGATCATTTTCAGTGCATTATTCATAATAAACAATACAAAATAAATTATTTCGGTCATGCTTTGGGGCAGGGGTTGGGGTTTGGGATAGAAACATCCAAAACATGATCATGGGAAAGTGTAATTGTGATGGGATTGGTATTTGAATATTAAATGTAATCAAATATTGTGAACTACTTTATAAAAATAAAATAATTTTTTAAGTGGATGGACATGGAGACTATCTAGCTAAGTTAAAAGGGTTAGAAGAAGGGAGACAGATATAGAATAACTGCACTCATTTGTAGGATATAAAAAACATGATATGAGACTAATACCCAAAAATTGTAGAAATGGGGACCAGGAGGATTGGTCAATGGTTGGAATCTTCTCACAAGTGTGTGTGTGTGTGGGAGCAAAGGGTAGTTAGGATAGAGAAGGAACCAATATGACAATAATAGTTAGAAATGATCACTCTGGACAAGAACTGGGTGTTGAAAGTAGGTAAAGGGATACACATGATAACCTTCCAGTATCTGTACTGCAAACCATAATGCCCAATGGAGAGAGAGAGAGAGAGGGGAGAGAGGTAGAGAGGGAGACAAGAGGAGGGAGAAAGAGAAAGAGAAAGAGATAGAGAGGGAGGGAGGGAGGGAGGGAGGGAAAGAGGGGAGAGGGGGAGGGAGGGAATAAGGGGGAGAGAGAGAGAGAGAGAGAGAGAGAGAGAGAGAGAGAGAGAGAGAGAGAGAGAAGAAAAATGCCCACAATAGAGGCAGGTTGGGGTGGGGAGTGGGAGGGAAACTGGGGCCGGTGTGCTGCTGGGGGTTCACGTTCTCACCCCTGGTAAAGTTTGGCAGGGTCTCATGGTGCTCCATCCCAGCATTTCTCAGGGACCACCAGGACCACACTCACTGATGCTCAGGGGACCCGCACATGCTAGTCAAGTGCTCCCTCAGTGAGCTAGGCCCCCAGTCCCTCACCTTTTTTACTTTTTCCAGGTCCCTGGTAGGATATTTGTTAACTTTTGTTATTTAAAATTTGGAGTGATTTCTCATTTTGAATAAACCTCCATGTGTGTGCGAGTTTTGTATTTATGACTTCATGTTGTACTATGGAGAAGCCCGCTGCCCACCCCACGCTACACCCCCCAACCTTTGTAAGCTTCAACTCCCATAAAATGTGAATTCATCCCAGTCAGATGCCACCAGCTCTCAAGGAAGCACGTGGTTGCTCTCAAGGCACTGAACGCTCCTTTTCTCCTACGTGCATCATCTCATGACCAGAGAAGAGGGACTGATGCCCCCAAACCCTTTTACCAGCTTAGCCCCCAACCCAACTCTGCAAACACAGTGGCTGACAACCCACCTGAGTGGGCCCTGCAGATGTGCCCTGGAGCTGGATCTCTGGGTTGGGCAAGATCCAGCAAGGAGCAGGTTCCCGTTCACGCTCTGGTCCCAAAGTACAACTAGGAGTGTAGTTGGCATCCCAGAACCGGGTGATCAGAGCAAAAGGATCTACCCAATCATGCCTGCTCACTTCCTTCCTCTTGTCCTTCTTGGGCTCCCATCCTCTCCGCGTGTGTCCAACCCCCTCTCAGGCTGGAGCCCTTGGACGACCCTGCTTACCAGGCTGTAACATCCAGAGTGGAGTTGTGAACTGCTTTGCTCCCTGATCCATATTCCAACTGCCTGGTCACAGTAGGGCGAGCTGAGTCGATATTGAGGAACTATTGGAAATCCAGTCACGTTGCAGACACTTTCTCTCAATCCCCACGGGACTCTGAGAGGTAGAAACATTTCTTTGCACATTACAAAGGGAGATGAAGACAGTGCTTTGATGAAGTGGCTTCCTCAAAGGCACACCTCCTCTTCGAGCCAACGGGCTACTCGGACTGCCAACAGCTTGAACTTCAGGGGGAAGGGACCCTGCGTTTCACTGTGTGACCCTCTCCCTACTACCGGCATGGGCCTGATGTGTGATGGAGAGAGGACAGAGGATGAGTTAGAGAGCCTGTCCTCAGGCCCAAACTGAGGCTCTTCGCTTGCACTGTCCCTTTCTCCCTCCCCCTTCCTTCCCTAGGATAGGGAGCAGTGCTCCTGTATGTGTGGTCTCGCGCACTTCATGAGTCGGTCTTGCTGAGCCTGGCACAGCGAGGTCAGACTCAGATCAGGGAAGTTTCTCTGCTCTGCCTGGGCCCATGCCCCACACGGGGCCTCTTCCCAGGGACAGCTGAGAGGGGGTGTCTCTCAGGGGGACACCCTTACCTCCCTGAGACCAACAAGACACAGGTATCAGTGTGATTCTGAAACCACTGTTATTTACTCCCCATTATTTTAAATTTTCTAATTGAGCTCTAATGAACCTACATTGTGTAAACCCAAGCTGTGCAACCTGTTGGTGTAATCCATTCATGAACTGCAGTATGATAATCACCAGAGCAGGAGCCAAAACCTTTATCATGTCACATAATGATCTTGGTGTTGTTTTGGTGTGTGGGAAGAACAATTAAGATCTAGCCTCTTAGCAACTTTCACGTTTACGGTACCCTATCATCGGTGATAATCACTCTGCTGTGTTTTAGAGCTTCAGAACTTATTTATCTACTGGTTGCAAGTTTGCATCCATGAACTACAGCTCCCAAGCCATCCTCCCCGCACAGACCCATCCTCAGCCCTTGGCAACCGTCAAGTCTATTCTCTTCATGAGTTCTGCTTTTGAACAGAGTACATATAAGTGAGATCATACATTTGTCTTTCTCCGTCTGACTTAGCTTTTTGTTTGTTTTCTTGGGAGCCACACCCAGTGCTGCTCAGGGCTACTTCTGGTTCAGTGCTTGAAGTTCATTTCCCATGTACTCAGGGGACTGACCCTAGGGGTCTTGCATGCAAACCATGTGGTCCACCCCGTGGAGACATCTCTCCAGCCTATTTGATTGATCTTAGTGCAATGCCTTCAAGTTCCATCTCTATCTGAAATGGCAGGATTTCCAGTGTCAATTATATTCTGTTGCATAAGGAGCTAACAGTGTGTAACTTGCACACAATCAACCCTGGCATCCCAGATGGTCCCCTGAGCCTGGCTAGTTTTCCCTGAGCACAAAGCCAGAAGTAAACTCTGATCTCTGCTGGCTGTGGCCCTAACCACCTACTCCCCGACCCCCAACCCAGACAAAACTTTCTGTTATAGACGATGAAAAGATAGTTGAGTAGGTTAGGAACCTGCTTTGCACAGGGTCAACTAGAGTTCAATCCATGTTTTACCCCGGAGCCCTACCAGGAGTGACCCTAAGCACAGACGTAGGAGTAAGCCTTAACCATTGCTAGGTATGCCCCCTCCCCACCAAAAAGAAATTTTTTCCATTGTCTATATACTACATTTATTTATCCATTCATACTTGTTTTTAAAAGAAAGTAGAGGGGGCTGGAGTGAGAGCACAGCGGGTAGGGCGTTTGCCTTGCACATGGCCGACCTGGGTTCTATTCCCAGCATCCCATGTGGTCCCCTGAGCACTACCAGGAGAATTCCCTGGTGGCAAAGCCAGGAGTAACTCTTGTGCATCGCTGAGTCTGACCCAAAAAGAAAAAAAAGGAGAGACGTTTATTAGAAAAAAGAACCTTCCCCATGTGGGGAGAGACAGTATAGGACTAAGTTCTCCTTCGTTCTTCTTTTTTTTTTTTTCTTTTTGGGTCACACCCGGCGATGCACAGGGATTACTCCTGGGGCTCATGCACTCAGGAATTACCCCTGGCGGTATTCAGGGAACCATATGGGATGCTGGGAATTGAACCGGAGTCCACAGAACACAGGGCAAATGCCCTACCCGCTGTGCTATCACTCCAGCCCCTCCATTCATTCTTTAAAGAACTCTTACTTTTCTATCTTGGCTGTATGACTAATGCTGCAGTGAGCATAGTTGTAGAGCTCTCTCTCTCTCTCTCTCTCTCTCTCTCTCTCTCAGGGGTATTTATCCCAATTCCTTCAGACCTGTACCTAGGAACGGGAGTGCTAGACTATATGACCAATTTTCAGTCTCTGAAGCTCCTGCCATACTACTTTCCACAATGGCTGTGCCGTTTACATGGCCCTGACAGTTTAAAGGGTCTCATGCCAATCCAATTTCTCACAAACATTAGCTGTCTCTTGTCTTTTTGATAATAGACAATCTAATAGGCATAAGATACAGCTCATTGTTATTTTGATTTTTGTTTCCCTGATGATTAGTGATAATGAGCATCTTTGCAAATACTTATTGGCCATTTAGATTTTCTTTTTTTAAAAGATGTTTATTCAGGTCCTTTACCCATTTTTAATTAAATTATACATTTATTTGGGTTTCTTATATATTTTGAATACTAACCCTTTATTAGATATATGATTTACAGCTGTTTTATCCCAATTCTGTAGCTTGCCTCTTCAACTTATCAATTATTTTGTTGCATAGAAGCGCTTTAGTTTAATGTTATGCCATTTATTTATTTTTATTTATTTAATTTCTCTTGACTGTGCTTATGATATCCAAGAAATCAATGCCAAGACCAGGGCTAGGATTTTTTTTTTTAATTTTCTTCTAGACGTTTTATGGTTTCAGGTTTTTTATTCATTTAGAGTTAATTTTCCGAGTGGTATGAAACAGGGACCCCGTTACATATATATATATATATATACACATATGTATACATATATGTATATATGTGTATATGTATATATATATAAATCTTTGCTGTGTGATTATCAAGTTTCTGCAGCACTATTCATTGAAAAGACTATTTTTTCTTTATGTGCTTCTTGGCACCCCTAACAAAAAATTGTCAGCCACACAAGCATAAGTTTATGTCTGGGATCTCTTGTCTGTTCTATGATATTTACTCTTGAAAACAATATCTGCTATAGGTGAACTACTGTGGGGGAAAAAGGAGAGTTCGGAAAGGTTATGGGATATCTGATCAACCTTTTTAAAACCAGTATGGTAATGAGTTATTTAAAATTTCTAATAAAGAAGATTTCTGTGAAAGAAGATAATTGCTCTCTGCTTTTTTTTTTTGGTTGCCCGCTCAGGAACCCTCAAACTCTGCAATTTCCTGTCTAATAAAAGCATCTTTTGTTTTAATGAAATGACTCTGGGTGGGCTCCAGGACCAGTGCTTCTCACCAGAAAGACCAAAGCAGGATTGCAAACTTGAAATTTTCAGCCTTCTGCTCTCTCTTAAGAAAAGAGAAAGTCATAAAAGTAGAACTAATTGTAGATAGTGCCTAAGTGATGAGCTCCCTAATAATTCCAATGTTAGAATTTAGGAAGTTTCCAGATCAACTAATAATGAGTCTAAGGCAGGAGTCCAGCTCCATAACTACAGAAATGCCTGTGCTACAGGGAACCTCCCACACTTGCGCTGGTTATTCTTTTGTAACTTCTGTCACATTATTTGCTAAACTGGTAGAACTAAACTAACAAATAACTCTCTCCATACTTTGTTTAGTGTTTTTCAACTTATCTAAAGAGATATGGGTATGATCCTTGGCACCCCACATTGTCTCCCGAGCACCACCAGGAATAATTCCTGAAGGCAGAGCCAGGAGTAAACCCTGAAGATTGTGCAACCCAAAAGAAGAAGTTGTTCATCTATTT
Source organism: Sorex araneus (assembly GCF_027595985.1). Taxonomy (NCBI): domain Eukaryota; kingdom Metazoa; phylum Chordata; class Mammalia; order Eulipotyphla; family Soricidae; genus Sorex; species Sorex araneus. The sequence continues at coordinate 11,543,775 of NC_073311.1, forward strand.
GCTTGAGTGGACACCAGTAACGTCTCCATTGTGAGACTTGTTGTTACTGTTTTTGGCATATCAAATATGCCACGGGGAGCTTGCCAGGCTCTGCAGTGCGGGCAAAATACTTTCGGTAGCTTGCCAGGGTCTCTGAGAGGGACGGAGGAATCAAACCCCAGTCGGCCGCATGCAAGGCAAACACCCTACCCACTGTGCAATTGCTCCAGTCCTGAAAGAAGAAGTAGAAGAAAAAAAAGAAATGCTGTGCTGGAGAAACAACATAGCAGGCAGGGTGCTGGCCTTGCATGCTGCAGCCCTGGGTTTGATCCCCGCGACTGGTCCCCTGAGCAACACCAGCAGTAAACCCTGAGCACAGCCAGGTGTGACCCCAAACAAACAGAGTGAACTGAACTAAACTAAACTAAATTAAAAGTCAAAGTGATGCAGGAAGTCCTTCTCAGGATCATAGCTGTTAGATTTTGATCTGGGTGCCAACTTTTTTTAAAATTTTTATTGAATCACCATGTGGAAAATTACAATGCTTTCAGGCTTAAGTCTCAGTTGTACAATGCTGAAACAACCATCCCTTCACCAGTGCCCATATCCCACCACCAAAACAAACAAGCAAACAAACAAACAAAAAAACACAGAACACCTCCCATCCCGCCCCCCCCCCCGCACCCTCCCCCCGCCTTGTAACTGATAAATTTTACTTTACTTTCTATTTACTTTGGTTACATTCAATATTTCAACACAAACCTCACTATTATTGTTAGGAGTACCCCACTAGAGTCAGACCTGTTGTGAAGAAATACGGTTTTGGATTTCTGTATTTTAGCAACTAAGTCCAGGGAGATTTCTTCCAGGTATTGGATCATTGCAAGCTTGTAAACCCCATCTGTGGTCGTCATAATATGGTGGTCACCATGCCCTTAACCCCCGGCAAGGAAGAGGAGAGAGAGAGAGAGAGAGAGAGAGAGAGAGAGAGAGAGAGAGAGAGAGAGAGAGAGAGAGAGAGAGAGAAATACCTTTCCCCTCCTGTGCGGGCATGGGGCCGCGGCTTAGTTCTCAGTCTGGAGACATTCTTCGAGGAGCTGCCCATGCCAAAAAATTTAGCTGGCGTCTTGAGTCACGCTCGTGCAGCTGCAGAGAGGTTGCACACACGTGCGGCCCCCGGTATCACATCTTGGGGGCAGGTGGGGTCGGTGCCTGGGTGCCAACTTTGACCTACACGGGAAGAATTCAAGTACAAGTCAGAGAAATAAAGAGAAGATTTATTAAAGAATATTAGAAGTCTTGGGCTGGAGCAATAGCACAGCGGGTAGGGCGTTTGCCTTGCACACGGCTGGCCCGGGTTCGATTCCCAGCATCCCATATGGTCCCCTGAGCACCACCAGGAATAATTACTGAGTGCATGAGCCAGGAGTAACCCCTGTGCATTGCCAGGTGTGACCCAAAAAGCAAAAAGCAAAAAAAAAAAAAAAAAAAAAAAAGAATATTAGAAGTCTTAATACACACTCTAGAGAATTTTTGTTTGTCCTCCAGGTTCTGTGGCAGAGTGGATAGCGCTCTGGACATTGGCATGAGTTCTCGTTTGTTTGTTTTGAGGGCTGCACTCAGCCGTGCTCAGTGTTGCCTATCTCTGTATTCCTAGCTCTGCTCTCGGGGGTCACTTCCAACAGGCTTGGGGACTGTCAGGTGTCCTGGGGATCAAACCTGGGTTATCTGTGTGCAAGGCAGGCACCTAGGCACTGTCTAATTGCTTGGGCCCCATAGTACAAACTCTGAGTCAGAGGGAGGGCATACTTCAGAACAGCATATCTCTACACAATTTCTAGCTTATACAAGTAAAGGAATAGGACAAATTGACTAGGGATACAATATTCCTAACTTTTTAGGGAAGAAGGAGGACTCAGGTGACAAGTTCCTAGAGTAAAGGATCTATCCAGGTTCGGACCATGCATGACCACTTGCAGAGATTGTCCTGGCAACTGTAAACTGGTGCAGGAGAGTGATTTTCAATACTCAAATGTGCTATAATGAGCTGGAAGTTGTTTGTTGGTCACCGGGTCCTTTATCGGGGATTATCTTGACTCCAACCAGTTTACACAGGTCTTAATCTTCATTGTTCTTACCTCTAGAGTGTTTAACATCTGTAACACATTAACTTTTGAAAAAACTTGTGGTTCATACAAACAATAGGTATAATTTATTTAAAAGAAGTGGTAATCTCTGTGTAAGAGGACATTCTCTTTAATCAAAAGCTGACTTTTGAGTTTGTTTTTTAATTTTTTTTTGGGGGGGAGGCCATACCCATCAGTGCTTAGGGTTAATTTTTGGTTCTGTGCTCAAGGATCACTTTTGGTGGGGTTAGGGAGTATTATGGGATCTCGGACACTTTGCCCAAATCAGCTTTATTTACCCACTGCAGTATTTCTCCAGCCCACAGAAGTTGACTTCTTATATAGCTTTATACCTCAGATCATTTGTACATCACGTTCATACTGGCCATTTTCCTATTAAGAGAATTAAATTATACAGAGAAAGCTACATTACTTCCTTCTGAACCTCTCCAAGAAAAGTTTGAAATAATTTCTTGCTATTTGGAGTTGTTAATAAACCAGAGTCAACGTTTGCTTCTGGTTCACCCATCACCTCGGATGACAAAGACAGGTTGATGTGCTAGTTCTTCCCTAGCCACTGTTGTAGTTGGGATGGAGGAATTATTCTTCCATTTTCTCCTCTGCTCTCTCCTGATGAAGGGACCATTCTGTTTTGTGACCCTTGGGGGGAACCAGACTTGCCATCAGCTTGATAAAGGGCTTCTAACCTCTAGAATGTGAGATAATAAGTTTCTGTTGGATAAGCCAGGCAGCTGGTGGTACTTTGTGGCAATTGGTGGTACATGGCACCCAAGGAGAGCAGTACAACAACATATATCAAGTGCTAAATAAAGCCACATCCATACAGGGCCAGCCTGGGTGTAAGTTGCAAACTTCTAAGTAGGAAGAATCAAATAGTATGCGTCAGAAGAACAAAACCCTTTCCACATTCTAAAGCCCATGACACATTATCTACAAAAACACAGTCTGAAAGAGAGACTTGCTCTGAATGTTGGTAGCTTATATCCAGCACAATCTTTTATCTTTCAATGCCTCTAAAAGTGTTCCTTCTCATCCTTAATACCTAGGCAGTGATAGTTGGGGTCTAATACTCTTCACAAACTATCAATCCTAGAAAGACTAAGAACTATTAGGGAAAAGAAGATTTAAGACAATCAAATCCAAGACAGTATGTTTTGTATTAAGAAAGAATCTGTAAGGTCCAGAGTTGGCACAGGGTTGGTTCAGGTACAGAGGTTGAGGCACTTGTCTTGCATGCAGCAGGGATCCCAGTTCAAATCTGTGGGACCACAAATGGTTGCCATGAGCACTGTTGTGGGTCATTCCTGAGCACACAGCCAGGAATAGTCCCTGAGCAGTGCTGTGTGTGACCCCAACCCTCACCCTAGCCAAGGAATACCTATATATTTGATATGCAACAGGTGTCCTTCATCCTCTTGGACAATTTACTACTATCCAAGTTTGAAGAGTCTCTGTGACATGAAAATGGACTGTTTTGCAAGAACATTATTAAGATACAGTGTTCCAAGTACAAAAAAAATCTAAAAGGAGGGTTAACACCCTTTCAAGCAATGGAAGTACCAATTTGTGTCAAGATGAGAAATTATTTAATAGCAGGTGAAAATCAAATTTAATGACAACACTTTTACTGGAAAAAAAACAGACTGAGATGGAACTCAATTTGCCAGCTCACGATTAAATTGCAAACTCAGTCTGCATATAGGGACAAGAATTTGACAAATTCCCATAAGCATTCTGTGAGAATCAATGGAATATATGGGATTTATAATAAATAGCATTTTATATTTCATTATTTTGGATGTTGTATGCTCTAAAAATTTGCTATTGTTCTTTCTTCATTCACAGTAGTTGAATGAAAACTTTTCATTATTCAGCATGTAGCACTGTCATTCTGTTGTTGGCATACTGAATACGCCACGGGGAGTCTGCCAGCTCTGCCGTGCTTGCCATGCTTTTCGAGAGTGACGGAGGAATTGAACCCAGGTCGGCCACGAGCAAGGCAAACGCCCTACCTGCTGTGCCCTACTCCAGTCGCTTCATCATTCAGAGTAGTTATTAAGTAATTATTACCACTGGGGCTGGAGAGATAGTACAGTGGGTAGGGCATTTGTCTTGCACGCAGCCGACCAGGGTTTTATTTCCAGCATCCCATATGGTCCCCTGAGCACCGCCAGGAGTAATTCCTGAGTGCAAAGCCAGGAGTAACCCCTGAGCATCGCTGGGTGTGACCTGAAAAAAATTATTACCACCGAGGAGATGAGCCTGACAAGCTCCCTGTGGCATATTCGATATGCCAAAAACAGTAACAATAACAGGTCTCATTCCCCTGACCCTGAAAGATCCTCCAATCATTGGGAAAGATGAGTAAGGAGAGGCTGCTAAAATCTCAGGGCTGGGACGAATGGAGACGTTACTGGCACCCACGCGAGTAAATCAATGAACAACGGGATGACAGTAATACAGTGGTACAGTTAGGAGATACGTCATTAACAAAAATTTAAGCACTTAAAAAGAAAATTTTCTGTGGTTCTAAGAAAATTAAATTAAAGTGGTGTGATGAGGTGATGGTCAGTGTTAAGGATAGCTCAGGGAGGCTGTGCGCCTAGGAAAAGCCAGTCACGGGAAGATGAAAGGCATGTTTCAGTAGAAAGAGCAGCAAGTTCAAAGGCCATGATGGAGGAAGAAATGGATATGTTTCTATTATTGTTGTTGTTTGTAGAATCTTCACTAGCCCCTGATGTGAGGTCCCAATTCATTCCTTTCTTCCGTGCTATGTATCTGGGAACTTGCCTGGCTGACTATTCGTCATCGTGAAAATACTGACGGATCCTGGTTCCACCACAAACTGCCAGCAACTATCAGAGTTCTGTATGATTTAGTTAATAATTGTCTATTCATTCCTTGTAACTCTTCTTTTAGTGGGACTCAAAGCCACGGGATCTGTATTTTCCTACTTTCCCAGTTCCTTTCTTACACAAGTCTAAACTAGATTCCATTTGATGCCTCACATCCGCCCCCCACTTTCCCTAATAGTACAGTAGTGACCCCTCGGGTGCCTCATTTCTGGGCTTGTTTAATGATGTGTTTGGAGCAATGAATCCTCATCCATGATTAAATAAATAATAATCCCAGTTTGGTTATGGAAATTAACAGCTCCCAAATAAATGGAGACCACTGGGGAAGATGTTTTATTTCCGTACTTCCAGAAATCCCACTAGTAGGGCCGTTACTGCCTCTGGAAACCAATACTTGTAGGATGCTTCTTTTCTATGCAACAATCAACTCTTAGGGGCCCTTATTCATCTCTAATTGATGGTGCAAAGAAAGGAATTGGCTATTTCACAATGTCAACTTTAAAATTTCCAAATGTTCTCAAATGAAACCATTAAAGTGATACATTCAATTCAGCAAGTGTTTTGACCATACCATCCAAAAACTAATTAGTATGGAAAGCATGGTGTTTCGCCCTTTCCCATTTTAGATAATTTATAAGAAGAGGAACTTTCTCCTTTCTGTGGAGTCTGGGCTCTGGTTCCTGCTGGTGTTTGCGTTGGGGAGTGCTTCTGAGCAAGCTGGAGAGTTTAACTTAGCTTCTGAAATTATCAATGTCAAGTCAACTGCTGACATTAGCGACAGCTGCTCCAAGTGGCAGCACAGCTGCTCTGGGAGATAAGAACAAAATCTTCTATGCTTCCTGTTCTAAGGCTGAAACAGGAATAAATTGCTTATAATATTTATTTTGCATTTTGCCATCAATTCAGATTCCTATGGCACTTTGTAATCTGGAAGCTAAAATGAAAATGTTAAGGTCCAGAGAGATAGTACAGGAGGTAAGACACTTGCTTTGCATGTGACCTAGCCAGGGGTTCCTCCTGAGCACAGAGCCCGGAATAAGCCCCAAGTACTGTGGAGTATGGTTCCAATTCCCCCCCCCCACACACACACACACATACCCAAAGAAAAATGTGTCCCAAATTTAGAACCGTTGCTCCCTTACTTACAGACTTCAAGATTTACTTTTTCCACTTTGATTATGTGACTTGGGTCCTTTTAAGTAACCACCATGAGACCCCCTTGTATAGTTAAAGTTCTTCCTGGGTTTAACACGGTCCATCCTACTAGAATGACTAGGGATTTAATAGCTTCTTTTCTTTCTCTGAGACTTTGCTTTACCTTGCTCCAGTCCTGCGGGACCTAGACTGTAGATCTATAAAGATCCTTCAAATGGAACAAAAGATCAAGCAGGTCTAGACAAGGCAAGCTTGCCTTACAGAGGCTGGGGCAGAGGAGGAAGAAGGCACCCATTCTTTAATCCTGCTGTGCTGGGCTCTGATCGCTCATTGTTGATTTAGCATTTTGAGTTCAACCATTTGATGTTAGCATAATTCCCTGTAGGCAGGGAATGTAGATATTTGTCAAATGTGTAATTTCAACAACAACAACAACCACCAATGTATATAAAGGGAGACTCAATTTCTACTTCTTGTCTTCCTTGACTTTTAAAATTAAAACAAAACAAAACAAGCAATTAGTTTTCCCCTGGGAGCATCATTTCACCAGCTCCCTGCTGGTCTCTCTTGGCCAAATAGTAGAAGTTGGCCAAAATTCAAAAGAAAAAGTATACTTTCTAGCATGCTTTGACAGAGATGAATGATTTAGTAAGACCATGGTTCTTTGTCTCATTTTCTAAGACTTCCTGATTTAATATCCATCACATTTTGCATCATTTTCATTGACATTTCTTGTAAAGGCCAGAATTATTATCAGAAACCCAGACGATGGAGTGGTCAGGTTCACTGCTAAATGTCCTTTTTGGCCTATCTTCTGTGTCCCGTAATATAAAGTTAATATATATAATAGAGATGATAAAAATACTGTATTTATGTTTACATAATACAAATATATAATTTATATGATTTTTATAAATAAAATACTTTCAGTCCTTTCCTTACAAAATGTACTCTGTCAGAAAAAAAGGTGGGGGAGCCCTTTGGACCCGGCTGTGGAGCGAGCATGATGGAAAAGCCCAAGGGAGCGCCCTTGGACTCCAAGCAGCCCACTGAACTAATTCCGGCGTGGGACCAGGGACCCCACGGCGCGCTGAAACAGTGGGAACCGGGCATCCCCCAATTCTTTTAACCTCTCTCTCTCTCAACTCCTTCCTCCTGAGCACAGCGCAGGGGCCGCGGTTTTCCTGAGCGCAAAATGGAGACGCCGAGCCTCTCTCTAGGTTTCTCCATCTTATGAGCACCATAAAAGGGTAAAAGTTTGTAGTGACGTTATTTCTGGTTGTACTTTCCCTGGACTTTATACAGAAACCCAAAACCGCGCGGCCGCGGCGGCCACGCGACCTAATGTCATCTTAGCATCAGCAATATGTAATGGTTCCTTTTTAATGGGTCGGACTTTTGTGGGAGATCCTAACAAGAATAGTAAGTCTGTTGCTGAAATATTGAAGGCAATCAAAGTGGTAGCCATCTCTCTAGACTGAACTAAGCCATATCCCCACGCCGGCTGAGAAGAAATTTTCTTCTTTCTCGGGAAGAAACGCGGCGTGTCGTCAACTACAGTGTGATGTCCATTAAGCAAACAGACCTGGTGGCGTGGGAATGGGATATAAGGGGAAAAATTATGTATATGGAACAGTGGGACGCTGGTGGAATCTCGAGCCGGAGCCGATACCAACGCAAGACCTTCGGTTCCAGAGACTGCTTGCAGACACTCTACTAGTCTATCAACTAAGCCAGAGCCCCACGCCTCCTGATGACGGGAAATAACCATCCTTTTCGGTTTTTTTCCCCTTGTCAGGCAGCGTGGCGATTACTAAACAGGCGTGAACTCGGTGGCGCGGGGCAAGGGGGAAAAAGAAAAGTTATGTAACAAACAGCGGGACTTAATATCTCTATATTCTTAGCAGCGGAGAACTATCAAATGCCTCCTTGGCAATAGGACTGCTTTTCTTTTTTGGGGGAAACCCCAACAATGGTAGTGAGTTGTGTGTTGAAACATGGAATGTAATCGAGATAAGGCGTAAACGAAGTGAAACTTATCATGTACAAGGGTGCGGACTGGGGAGGTGGGAGGGGGCGGCAGGTATACTGGGGGGGTTGGTGATGGAAGATGGGCACTGGTGAAGGGAAGGGTGTTTGAGAATTGTATAACCGACATAATCCTGAGAACTATGTAACCCTCCACATGGTGATTCAATAAAATTAAAAAAAAGAAAGAAAGAAAGAAAAAAAGTGGGGGAGGCAAAGAGATAGCGCAGTGAATAAGGCTCACACCTTGCATGTGGCTGACTTCAGTTTGATCCTAGGACCCACACAGACCCCTGAATGTTGGATGCAGCCCTGCAGGCCACTGGGTACCACCAGGAGAGATACTACATAGGTACCATCCAGGCCTTCTGATTATCATTTGGTAGGCAAATAAATAGATAGATAGATAAAAGACAAAGAAAAATTTTATTTATTTATTTTAATTTATTTATTCTTTTATTGAATCACCATGTGGAAAGTTACAAAGCTTTCAGGTTTAAGTCTCAGTTACACAATGCTCGAACAGCCATCTTTTCACCAGTGCACATATTCTACCACCAAGAATCACAGTATACCTCCCCCCCCACCTCCCCAGCCCCCCACCCCACCTGTGTAACTGATAAATTTCACTTTACTTTCACTTTACTTTGACTACATTCAATATTTCAACAAAAACCTCACTATTATTGTTTGGAGTTTCTCTCCCTTAAAATCGGACCCGCTGAAAAGGAAGCATTTGATAATTTGTTTTCCATTGTGAGAATGAAGCGATATGAGGTCGAGTGGCCGCACTAGCAGCTGCACGGTTTTGGATTTCTGTATTTTAGAATTTTAGTAACTAAGTCCAGAGAAATATCTGCCAGAAATTGCATCATTGCAAGCTTGTACCTCTCAGCTACTTTATATTCCACAGATGAGTTCTGTCTCTTTCTTTCTGACTCATTTCACTCAGCATAATACTTTCCATGTTGATCCACTTATATGCAAATTTCATGACTTCATGTTTTCTGACAGCTACATAGTATTCCACTGTGTAGATGTACCAGAGTTTCTTTAACCAGTCATCTGTTTTTGCGCACTCTGTTTTTTTCCAGATTGTGGCTATTGTCAACAGTGCTGCAATGAACAAAGAAATGCAGATGCCATCTCTACTATACCTTTTTGCCTCTCCAGGATATATTCCCAGGACTGGTATTGCTGGGTCAAATGGAAGCTCAATTTCTAATTTTTTGAGAATTGTCCATATTGTTTTCCAAAAGGGCTGAACCAGTCGGCATTCCCACCAGCAGTGAAGGAGAGTCCCTTTCTCCCCACATCCACGCCAACACCGGTTGTTTTTGTTTTGGGGGATGTGGGTCAGTCTCTGTGGTGTGAGATAATATCTCATTGTTGTTTTGATCTGCATCTCCCTGATGATTAGTGATGTTGAACATTTTCTCATGTGTCCCTCAGACATTCAGATTTCTTCTTTGGGAAAGTTTCTGTTCATTTCATCACCCCATTTTTTCATCGGGTTAGCAGTTTTCTTCTTGTGGAGTTCAACCAGTGCATTGTAAATCCTTGATATCAACCCTTTATCGAATGGGTACTTCGTAAATATCCTTTCCCATTCTGCAGATTGTCTTTGTATTTTGGTCACTGTTTCTTTTGAGGTGCAGAAACTTCTTAGTTTGAGATAGTCTGATTTATTTTTCTCTGTTTTCACTTGCTTGGCTAGTGGCGTGTCAGCTTTAAAGATACCGTTGGCTTCAATGTCATGGAGGGTTTTGCCGACCTTGTCTTCAATGTACCTTAGGGATTCTGGTCTGATGTTGAGGTCTTTAATCCATTTTGATCTGACTTTTGTACATGGTTATAGGTGGAGGTCTAAGCCCATTTTTTTGCATGTAGCTGTCCAGTTTTGCCAGCACATTTTGTCAAACATGCTTTCCTTGCTCCACTTCACATTTCTTGCTCCCTTATCAAAGATTAGATGATCATATATTTGGGGGGGGGGGTGTCAGAGTATTCAACCCTGTTCCATTGGTCTGCAACTCTGCCTTTGTTCCAGTACCATGCTGTTTTAATGACTACCGCTTTGTAGTAGAGTTTGAAGTTGGGGAGGTTGATTCCTCCCATTTTCCCAAGAATTGCTTTAGCTATTAGTGGTGGCTTATTGTTCCATATGGATTTTAGGAGCACTTGCTCCATTTCAAAGAGAAATTTAAAAAAATACAGATCATAGTGTAAGAGAGACAAAAGAGGCATACTTAGACCATGATTCTTCAACTACACACCAAGGAATCCCGGAGTACCTTGTACCCCAGCAAATTCACAGAGATGCTACAGGGTATTTTGAAATTTTAAGAGCAGCGCAACAGTGTGTGCATATGTTTGATCCTATACTAATCATGAATTCGAGGTAATATCAGCATAGATTGGCCTGAATTCTTTTCCATGACATCATACATTTGCGACGTTGGGTTCACTGTGTATAAGAGTGGCAACATGTGGAATAGGGCATGAGGGTTGCACCTCTCACCCTGTTGAAAGAAAGTTCTAGTCCCACGATGGAGCCACTCTGCTTGAGTTGTCATTTTAGCAACATTGTTTTCATGTAGGTCATGCTTTTTGAATCTGTCTACCTGAGAAGTCAGGCGACAATTAAAAAGGTGGGTTTTGCTTTTTTTTTGAGGGGGGATGGAGATCAAAGAATTACAGCTCAGTTCTATAGGTTCACATTTAAAAGCCTGAAACAGACTCCAAGAAGGGCCCTAGTGAGGTAGTCTCAGGAGAGAAGAGAAGGAGGAATATGAAATGATAGAAAAGAGTTGTTGAGTGTTAAAAGGCTAAAGCTATTCTTGGCTGGACATAACTGGTTACTAGTTTTGGAAAAAGGATGAGACAGGAACTAAGTAAGTCTGTTCTTTGTCTAAGAGTCCATAATCATCAGTTCTCTAGCAATTGTTAACTTGACAGTTCTTAAAACAATTCCTTTTGGTCCCAGTCCAAAAGTCTTTGGCCCAATGCAGAGGTCTTTGGTCCAATTCAAACGAGACAAATAATGCAATTTCTCTGAAATTGTTCCCTAGTTCCTTCTTAAAATGCTTTCACAGATGTCTATTTTCTCAACTTGAAAGGTTGAATAGACAAACAAGGGATCCCCCAAAGCCAAGCCAGCTCTGAACTTTATCCTTATTTCCTCTTCCGTACTCATTTTCTCTTTAATTTTCCTTGTTCCTTATTCTTTATTTTATGAACTTTCTGCCTCCTCATTTTACAGTCTCATCAACCCTTGGGAATAAAAGACAGCCCACTGATAAAGTGCTAAATTTTGTTTGCATCACCTACTTTATCTTCCTTAATCATTGATGAAAGTCTGGTCCTTAGGTTTGTAAGAAGCTATACAATGCTCTGTAGGCTATATATCCATGAATAAGTAATTTTGGCTAATAAAGAATAAAATATTTTTTTTCTGGACCAGAGACTTAGAACGAGAATAAGGTACTTGCCTTGAGCATAGCCAACTCCAGTTCCATCCCTGGCACCTCATATGAGTCCCCAAGCACTTATGGGAGTGACCCCTGAAAAGAAATCCAGGAGTAAATAGCTACTGTGTTGTTTGAACCAAAATATCTAGTAATTGGGAGTCAGAGCAACATTACAGCAGACAATGTGTTTGCCTTGCATACAGCAGACCTGGATTCAATTCCCAGCACCCCATATGGTTCTCTGAGCCCTACCAGGAATGATCCCTGAGTGCAGAGTCTAGAGTAAACCCTTCCACCAATGTAGCCTCAAAACCAAAAACAACAACAAAGAAAAAAATCTAGTAAGTTATTTAGTTCTAGTTAATAAATGGAGCTGTCACAAATTCTTTTTATTTTGAATTTAATTTAATTTAATTTTAAGTTGTTCACAATACATTACATTAATTATATTAATTACATTACATACATTACATTGGTGTTTGAATATTGAATTGTATTCAATGTAATTTCATATTCAAACGCCAATCCATCCCACCACCATTACACCTTCCCATGACCATTATTTTGAATTTTCCCACCACCACCCATGCCTGTCCCAAGTGCAGGTCCTAAATAATTTATTTTATATCGCTTGTTATAATCAATCCACTAAAAAGGTCCAAAAAAGTCTCCTTAGAGGAAAATGTGTGGGTTGTCATATCTCACCCTGAAGCCATTAAGCCCTTGTATAAGAGACTACTAACAGGTCGTTGCATGTTGAGCCCTTGTGTGCTATTTTTTTTTTTAATTGAGATCAGTTCGGTTGCCTTCTATTTTATACTCCATCAAATGTGGTGTGCTACTCTTGGTTGATCAGTGGTGCAGAGTAACACATATTTCTTTAAGTCTAGGGACACCAAAAGTTACCAAGACACTACGAATATCCCAACTGGGAAAAGTTTCTATCAATTGATCGAAGAAATAAAGAGACGTAAGAATAAGAGAAAAACTAAAGGATAATATTAGGAATGAATCTGCAAGGTATTAGAAACCAAGGAGCATGAAGCAATGAGCAGAAGGTGCCAGCTGCCTGAGCTGTGCCCTCTCTGTGGAGGTGTACTGACCAAACATGAGCCCTCAGCCCTCCCTCATGTCTGTCCCAAAATATTGCCAATCCATTTGGACTGCTTTGCTGTTGGGTTTCAGAATCTTTCCCAACTCATAGTTCAGGTGGCCAATGATCTCTCAGAGCCAGTATGTGAGATAAGATCTAGTTGGTCTCATTGTTCTAAGTGGAATCAGATGTGGTTAGAAGTGTAACACTGGACAGGAGCTCAGAGGGACTTTTACCGAGAGAAGCTTGAAGCTGAGTAGAGGATTATTAACTGGGAATAGCTACTTAAAAGTCACTTGGCGGTCTGGAATTGGTTGTTCATACCTTTTTATTTTGCATCTGGGGGAATTTGCAGGCTTAGATTTTGGTTAGCTAACGGTTATTTGGGCCAGTTTATGTTTCTTGGCTATTGTAAATAGTGCTACAGTGAATATAGGAGCACAAAAGTATTTTCAAAATAGTGCTCTTCATTTTGTTTTTGTTTGTTTTGAGTCACAGCTGGCAGTATTCAGGGGCCAGGGGTTGTTCCTGGCCATGCTTGGGCTGGGGTGAGAGAAGGAGGGAGATAGCTCTCCTGGCAGTGCCAGGAATTGAACCTGGGTCTTCCATGCACAGAGCCTGTGCTCCAGTCCTGGGAATCATCTCCTACCCCCCAGAATAGTGATTTTTGGACCCGTGGTATAAATGACAAGGAGTGGAATTGCTGGGTCATATGTAAGTTCAATTCTTATTTTTTGACAAGTCTTCAAACTGGTTTCCATGGAAGCTAAACCAGATTATATTCCCACCAACAGTGAACGGGTGATCTTTTTCCCCCACCTCCCCACCAACACTGGTTGTTTCTACACTTTTTGATATGTGTCCATCTTTTTTTTTTTTTTTTTGAGGGAGGACAGTCATTTGGGCTGCTCCTGGCAGTACTCTGAGACTTACTACTGGTTCTGTGCTCAGAGGTCACTTCTGGCAATGCTTAAGGGTGCTGGGTGAGGATTGAACCAGGATCAGCATCATGGCAGTGCTTTAACCCCTGTGCTGTTTCTCTAGCCCTTCAGCATCAATCATATTTTGGTTTCTGGCCAGACCTGACTGTACAAGAGCTTATTCCTGGGTCTGTGCTCAGGGATCACTTCTGACAGTTTTGGGAGACCAAATGGGGTTCCAGGATTGAACCCAGCTTGATTGTATCCAAGTCCTTATCCACTGTACTATCTCTCCAGCCCACCAGTGTTGATCTTTTTGTTTGGTTTGCTTTGCTTTGGTTTGGGAACAACCCAGATGTGCTCAGTGGTTACACCTGCCTACACACTCAGGAGTCACTCCTGATAGCTCCTGGTGGGGTTCATATGGAAACAAACCTAGGTCAGTCGTGTGCAAGGCAAACACTCTACCCACAATATCATCTCTCTGGTCCCCAGTATTGATCATTTTTCAGAAGAATACATCATCACTAAAACCACCACTGGTGAACAGTTAATATCTATCTCCTCTATTTTTCTTAACAGAGGAGCAAAATATAGAGACTTAGACTAAAATATATGAAAATATTGGAATAGAAACCAAAATTATTCAATAAAAGAATTAGGACAGAATCTATTTTAAAAGAAAAAAATGTTCCCAGAGATATAGTGCAGGATATAGGGCAGCTTGCATGGAGCTGGCCCCAATTCCATTCCTGACACCACATACAGTCTCCTGAGCAATGCCAGGAATAATCCCTGAGCATAGAACCAGGAGTAAGCCCTGCAAGATGGGGCCCAAACTCCTCAACCTCCAGGAATAAAAACAAAACAAAATAAAACAGAAAAAGGGGGGGGGGGGAAATAGTATAAACTAACTCTGATTTGAGCTAAATGTTGAATTGAGCAGAGTAATCTGATATATATTATAACTATCTTCAATGTGCAATGGAAATGATAAATGAGTATATATGAAACATCAACAGGAAATAATATTTATTTTAAAAGAAACAAGGACCTGAGAGGTAGTATAGAGATAAAGGCATATGTCTTGCATGTAGTTAACTCTGGTTCCATACATATGTTAGCTATCTTAGTTATGCCTTGCATATAACTAACTCTGGTCTCACTTGGTCCCCCTGGAGCATCATGAGGTAACAACCCCAGAGGACTCTGAGCACTGTCAGAGATGCCCAGGTAGTTCTCAGTACAACAGGACCCTCGCAACACTGCATTCTTGGGTGCTTGCTTTGACCATCTGGCCTGGTTGGTCATCAATCTCCAGAAGGAGCCCCTGAGCTCCTGAGCACTGTTTGGGAGAACCACCCCACAAAGAATGAAATTGGTTTAGGGATGTAGATAATCAATGGCGTAATTGCAATGTATGTGTGAGGCCCTGGGTTCAAGCCCCAGCAGCCCCATCCCTCCACCCCCACACTTCCCCCCCTCCACAGAAAGGAATAAAATAGAAATTTTAGAATTTAAAAATTACACCTGGCTGGCGCCAGGTAATCTTGTAATTGGCCACCATCTAGGTCTCACGTTCTTCTCTCCCGGAAGGGAGCATAGCATGACGCTCTCCATAGCCATGCCACTGGACCCAATGTTGGCAGCTGGCACTGGCACGCTTGAACCCCTACCACCACCCCATGCCACCCTAGCCCTTTGGAGCACAGGCCCCAGGCCCAGTGAGCACCAGGCATAATGGAGAGATAGAGGAACTTAGCTGCATCAGTGAATCAGGGCATGAGCCTGGAAAGAACTCCTAACACAGACAAGTTACACTAGCTACCTTAAAAAATGCCTCAGTACTAATAATGCTCAATGACATGAGATTCATGGAAGAGAACTGGAACAAGGACAGAGAAAGTGCTGCAGGGGTGGTCAAAGTGGGTCTCTATGTTGGTCTGTGTTGGTACCCAGGTTCTTTGATATTCATAAGAATGAAAACAATGAATAATAAGGATGCTCAGACTCAGGGTTGGAAATAAGTGTTTATTGGAAAAATAGGAGAAAGAAACTCCCCAGTTAGGAAGAACTTAGTATAGGACTAAGTTAAGTATGGATTGGGACAGAATTTATGGTCTTGAGAAATTATTAACTTCCCCTTCTCAGGAAGAGGACCAGAAATAAAATATATATATATGTGTATATATATATATATATATATATATATATATAATGTGGAACAGATATAGCTAAAATGGAGCCACTAGTAACAACTGACAAGGGGAAACTGAGACTTGTTCTTTCAAAGGTATAAAGGGTTTTGTTTGTTTGTTTTTCTTTTTGGGTCACACCTGGCGATGCACAGGGGTTACTCCTGTCTTTGCACTCAGGAATTACTCTTGACAGTGCTCAGGGAACCGTATGGGATGCTGGGAATCGAACCTGGATCAGCCGTGTGCAAGGCAAATGCCCTATGCACTGTACTATTGCTCCAGCCTTTAAAGATTTTTATTTTTTCTTTATTCCAGGTTTTTTTGGTTTTGTTTTTACCATTCAGCACTTAATTTATAGCATATCACTCCCTGAGGCCTATAGAGTTTCTTAAAGACAGAACCTTTTTGTGTGGGTGTGCTGGGGATCAACCCAGAGTCACTCACAGACAAGGCAGGTAGGTAATCTTCTGCTCAGCCCCTCCCTGGCCCCTGGCCCCTAGCCTGTAGAATTCCTGTAATGAAATAGGCTCATAGTCTTATGGAAGTTCCCTTATATGTGAATTGTTGTCTTTTTTTCTTACTTTTTTAGGAGTCTCTTTTATCTGATTTTTGGGGTCATTTCACATATAATGTGTCTTATGGGTGGTGGTGAGGGATTTTATGGCAGGATAGGTTTAGGAGATGGGGGCTTTTGTCCTAGTCCATGACAGAGCATGTACCAGCTAGGAACAGCCAGAAGGCTGCAGGGAGCAGTGTTCCCAAAGCTGAGAACAGACGATGAGCAGTCTGTGGGTGCTGGGAACAGATCGATGAGCAGTCTGTGGGTCCCCTGCTAACTAGCAGTGTTTGGGGAGGTCCCTAGGGTGACCTTTCTCTAGGTAGGGACATGGCTTGTTTGCTAGCAGTCACAAGTGGACTAATGGGGATTGGGCTGGGAGAAAGCACTCTTGATAATTGTTCTCCACCCCAGCTAGCTCAGCTATTTACTAGGTGGGTGAAGCTCTCCTCAGGAATTTGCCCTCAAGGTCTGTTACTATGGAGTGAGATCCAAGATGGCCCCTACCAACACTCTTAGTAAGTCTGGGAGGGGTGGTTGCCAGCAACTCCAGCTCCTGTAGATATCCGATAGTTTCTATCCTATACGTTTATGATCCCTGCCAACAACTTCAATTCCTGCAGACAACTCCTGCCAACAACTCCAACTCCTCCTGTTTCTTGCTGTCTGTCCAAGTGTTGTAAGTGCAGGATCCTGGGCTGGGGTGCTGGGTGTCAGGTACAATCCCTTCTGCCCACCTAAATTTCCGTACCTTGGACATCTCTTTCCAATCCTAGCTAGTTCCTTTCTCTTGGGGGTGCTGAGACTGGGGTGTGTTTGTTCATTCTATTTCCAGCCCCTCTGGGTGTCACCTCTGTTTAATGTACATGCTCTATACATCGCAGTTTTCCAGCTTCTGTGTATATTAATCTGTGTTTTGAGGGTGGGCGAAGAGTATGATTCTTCTCTGCTTGGCCATCAAGAGGGGACCTCCCGGTCCCTCTTCCCTTGTCATTTTAATAAGTATTAGAACAGTGTTTTCTTTAATAATTGATAAACTGCAAATTGTCCTGAGATGAAGACGTGAAGGAATCTGAAATCATGTTCTTTGGGACCCAGTTCAAGAGTTTAGAGTTAATTACAGGACTACAATTAGAAATGGAGTAGGGATTGTGTTCTGCTTGTATTTCAATGATAATGCAGCAGGAGTCTTATCTCAAGAGTCAGACACAATGGGTCATACTTGGGGGGCTTGGGGTGTGGGAAGAATGTCCCGGCAGGAGGTGATCAGGTGACAAGGAGGTGTGACCAAGGGGAGTTCTGTTACCAGACAGGAGGCAAACTGGGGGCTATTGGTGCTCACCAGCTCCTCTTTCATCAGGAACTGTTGAGATCATTTTTGGGAGAGGAGAGATAAAAACAAATAGTTTTATTAGCATCTCCATAAGCTGTTTAAAGACAATAGCCTCTTCACTTGGGCTTTTTTCCCTCATGGAATGAGTCACATTTTCTTTGCTCCAATGAGCCATTCATGTGGCAATTGGTTTCTCACATACTTGTGAGAACCCAGCCCCAGTGGAGGGGCAAATGGTTCAGATCCACAAAGCAAATAGGCCAAGGAAGAAGGAACTGAAGACTCCTCTGGTATTCAAGGCCATGGAGCTGTGTTTTTGTTTTATTTTGTTTTTTGGGTTTTTTTTCTGCTTGTGTGGGGATTTGCTTTTTGTTTTGTTTTGTTCCTCTGGGCTCTGCACTCAGGAATTAATCCTGGTGAAATCATATGATGACGGGGGGATGGAATCGGGGTGTGAGGCAAATGCCCTACCTACGGTGCTGTTGCTCAGCTCTTCAAGGCTGTGTTTGCTTGCAGAAGAATGAAGTTCATTACTGGATTTCATAGGACATGTTGGATTGTCAAGGTGAAACCCTAAATCTAAGAGGATTTTGAGATAGAGCTGAAGTCCCCAGAATGGGATGGGTGGGGCAGACCCTAAGAAGTAAAGCTTTGGGACTCTAACTTTGGCTTTTTGTTTTTGCTCCAACCTCCTTAATCTCAAAAGTTTCTATCTAGTGCAGCTTGTGGTACAAAATAGGAATTCAAAGTCTGATTTACAATCGGGATTTGTCCAGAGAGAAACAAAGGCAGGCGGAGTGTTGGGTCCCTGACACCAAGCGTGATTCTGCAAGCACCCCCTGGAGTGATCCCTGACCAAGCATGATTCTGCAAGCACCCCCTGGAGTGATCTCTGAATGCTAAACCATGAGTGAGCTCTGAGCACCACTGGCTGTGACCCCCAAACCAAAATAAATAAAAGTTAAAAGTTAAAAAAAATTACCTCACTGCAAAACACAATACCCAAAAGGAGAGAGAGAGCAATAGGGAATGCCCTGCCACAGAGGTGGGGTGGGGTGGTTCATACACCATAGTTTGAGAAGCCCCAGTATTGGCAAATATTAAATAGAGTCAGTCAGAGAATTTAAAAGTAGTCTGTATGAGGAAACAGCTAATGCTGCCGGCAGAGATCTGAGTCTTCCTCCACACCTCTTTTTTTTTTTTTTCAGTTTTCTTTTATTAGATTTTACTACTAAGATCTGTTTTGGGGGATGGGGGTGGGGACTAGACCTAAGGGAGTTTAGGCTCTTGACTTGGTGCTTGAGGGACCCTGTCATGTTGTAAATTGAACCCTGGCCTTGTGTAAGTAAATTGTGAAGTCCATCCCATTGAACTCTCTCTCTAGTTCCCAGTAAGTTCTTCCCTGAATTATACTGTTTGAATAAGGTCATTTACCAAATGTCACTTTTGGTGCTCTCAATATTTTAGGCCACTAAAGTGGGTGCAGCATCTATGATTCACTACATGGTCCTGATATCAGCTCGCTTGGTGCTACTCACTTCATGTGGATGGGTGCTTTGCTGGACCCTTGTCAACCTCTTTCAAAGCCATTCAGTCCTCCATCTCCTTTTCCTTGGCTACCCATGAGTACTTCACTTTCACCATTTTATTAATAAACTTTAAAGAAATTATTTGGGTCAGTCAACATGGCTCTAATTATGACTGGGCTAAGTAGGCAGCCTTCCCCTCTCATGCACAACCAGAAATCACCTTGACATCTATGGGAAACCTTACCTTCGCTCTGTGAAGTGGCAGTAGCTCATGGAATTGGAGGAGCTGGAAGTGGAGGGCAGGACATTTGTGGCATCAGTCATTGCTTTTGGTCAGTGAGCTTCTGGGATTGAAAGCAGAGACTGGAGACACAATTCCTCACCTAGGTGAGCTCCTCGGTGGGGGTGAAATGATGTGTTGCCAGTAAGGACTAAAGGCTGGGCCTGACTACTGAGTTGAAGTTAGGTTTGGTGTCACTGTGGGCTACTAAATCCTGTTCTCCCTACTGAGAATCTGCGTGGTTCAGAGATTAGACAGCAACCCAGAGGGATGCTGGGACCATTGGTGGTGGAAAATGGGCAATGGTGGAGGGATGGGCGCTCGACCACTGTATAACTGAAATGCAAGCATGAAAGTCTGTAAGTCTGTAACTGTACCTCACGGTGATTCACTAATAAAAAATTTTAAAAAGGAAAAAAAAGTTTAAAAAAAAAGTAGTTTGGGGAACATAAGCTAACTCAGCACCTTTATTTTATTTTTTGGTTTTTGGGCCACTCCCAGTGATGCTCAGGGGTTCCTTCTTCTGGCTAGGTACTCAGGAATCACTCCTGGTGGTGCTTGGGGGACCATATGGGATGTTAGGGATTGAACCTGGGTCGGCTGCAGGCAAGGCCAATGCCCTTCCTGCTATACTATTTATCTGCCCCTAACTAAGCATCTTTAAATCTAATTCAATAGAAATAATAAAAATAGTTTATACATGCTTGGTGTTCTCTGTTTACTGTTTAATACTAGGGGATCAGAATGCTCTTGGGCGGGGATGGGCAGCAGAACCTCTGAGTTCACACCGCTGGGTGATAAACTGGAACCAAGCGTGCCCTGTCTGCTCTGTATTCCCAATGCTTTTGAACAAATGCAGCCACAAAGAGAACCACTGGTTCTCAACATAAAGGGGAGTCTGAGGCTTTGGGTGGGCATGGGAAGCAAAAACCTGCCCCTGTCCCCCAAAATATATCTTTTGACAAAAGGTTTTTTTTCATAGAAGAGACTCTGAAGGCCGAGTGGAGAATGTCTTTCAGAGAGAACTTAGCAGTGCGAAGAAAATTCTACATAAGTTTCACTGTCCCTTGGGGCTGGAGCGATAGCACAGAGGGTAGGGCGTTTGCCTTGCACTCGGCCGACCCGGGTTCGATCCCCGGCATCCCATATGGTCCCCCAAGCACTGCCAGGAGTAATTCCTGAGTGCAAGGCCAGGAGTAACCCCTGAGCATTGCTGGGTGTGACCCAAAAAAACAAAAACAAAAAAAGTTTCACTGTCCCTGATTTTTTTTAAATTTAGTTTTTCATCTTTACTCTGAGAAGAGAAGAAGAAGAAGAAGAAGAAGAAGAAGAAGAAGAAGAAGAAGAAGAAGAAGAAGAAGAAGAAGAAGAAGAAGAAGAAGAAGAAGAAGAAGGAGGAGGAGGAGGAGGAGGAGGAGGAGGAGGAGGAGGAGGAGGAGGAGGAGGAGGAGGAGGAGGAGGAGGAGGAGGAGGAGGAGGTGGAGGAGGAGGAGGAGGAGGAGGAGAAGGAGGAGGAGGAGGAGAAGGAGAAGAAGGCAGACAGAACCAGTGAGATAGTACAGCAGGTTGGGCATTTGTGTTGAATGTGGTTAACCCAGGTTCCAGAATCCCAAATAGTCCCCTGAGCACCACCAGGAGTAATTCCTGAGTTCAGAGTCAGGACTAACCTGTGAACATCACCAGTGTGGCTAAAATACAAAACAAACAAACAAACAAAAAAGAACTTAACAATATTTAATAATTAAATTGAACAATGATAAGGGGCCAGAGCAAGGTAGGGTGCTTGCTTGGCATGTGGCTGATCTAGGTTTGATCCCCAGCATCTTGTAGCACTTCCAGGAATAATTCCTGAATGGAGAGCCAGGAGGAATTCCTGATCACTGCCGGTGTGCCCCCCAACACATACCAAAAATGAGAAAAAATACACCAAAACAAAAGTTAGGTGAATATGGCCTCTATTTCGAAATGTTTTCTGTTTCTGAAACCAGAGGAAGGGAAACCACAGAGAAAGGGATTGATCATTGAGTTCCCATCACTGTTTTCAAGAACGAGGCCTTTTTGTGGGGGGGTTAGGGGGCACACTGGAGTGATAACACAGTGGGTAGGGCATTTGCCTTGCATGCAGCCAACCCGAATTTGATTCCCAGCATCCCATATGGTCCCCTGAGCACCGCCAGGAGTAATTCCTGAGTGCATGAGCCAGGAATAACCCCAGTGCATCGCCAGGTGTGACCCAAAAAGAAAAAAAAAAAAAAGGAGGCCTTTTTTAGCTTCTTCCAAAGAGCCAAGGTTGTATGGGAGAGGAAACAGGGAGAGAGGTTCCTTTTTTTAGAGGCCCACAGATAGGAGGCCCCTAAGAGCAGCACCCAAGGGTGCATGATAGTGGACAGCCTCTGAGAGACATGTGTGACTTCATGCAGTCACTCAGCATGGCGCTGAGTCGGGTGCTGCTCAGGGTGCTGTGTGGAACTGTGTGCCTGGGCTTTGGGCTTCAGGCTGGTCTCTTTAGTTTTTGTCCGTACAATTGAGTTTTTACTATTTTTGGACACTTTCTGCATTCCAGCCAAGTCAATCTGACTTGAATGCTTCCAACTTATGACTTCTTGCAATGTGGTAAATCACGAGACCCATGAAATAATGAAGGAAATTGGGGTGTTATGCATGATGGATTGGTTTTGTTGTTGTTGTTATTCATAATGTGTTTTTGAAAAAAATTAGAAAGTGATGAAAAGCTAAGTGAATCATTAATCTCATGTGAGGGACAGCGACCATCATATAATGTCTTCTTACACACACGGACACACAAGCACATAAATATAGAAACATGTATTTTTAACAAAACTAGTATCAACTATCTTCTCAAAATGTAATCCTTATTAAAGAATAAAAGTAACTTTCCCCTTATACAGGCAAAAATCTATAAAAGGTGTATGGGAACTAGGAGACATAGAAGTGAATAAGATAAGAATGTTTCTGTTTTGACTAAGTCGAAATGGACAGTTCTGGAAAATTGCCTCAATTTTACTCAGTAGAAGAAGGGAAAGAGGATTAAAGAAAAGACTGTTTCTTTCTCTGCTCAGAATACTTTACAAAACCAGATGTGTAGGTTTACTACACTGAGCTTTTCTCTAGTACTCTTTGAAGCTGAGTGTTCTATAGTTCATTTTGTTCTAACACAAGCAGAAGAGAATTCTACAAAATGTGCCATTTTGGCATCTGGAGTGTATTAAACTAAAAGCAATCAAAATTCATAAGACTCTGGGGGAAAAAAAACACTCATGTCTCCCTTAATTATCTAAGGTAACACAGATAGGAGGGCTGGCCCCGACGAGTGCTATTACCAGAAATAACATTTTATCTGAATGACTTATTGTATGGTCACACAACTATCCACTTGCCAAATGTCAGGTCTTATAATATTTTTGCTGTTGTTGTTTGTTCCTTCCTTCTTCTGATACTTTTATCAGTCATTCCCCCTCACCCCCCCCCCCAATTTGGAAGGCACAGGCCCCATCCCATTCCTTCACTCAGGGTGGCCTATAAGTGGCTTTTGTCTCACTTCCCTTGGATCTCGGATCTTATAGTCCCATAAATACAAAAATATTTGCTTTTTTCCTATTAGACTGTCATATGCCAATTTAGTTATTAGACATACCAAGGAACCTAGAAAGGAAGAAAATGTTTTTCTCCCTCAACATTACTACCTGGGGATCATATCATATCCCACAAGCTAAATAGCTAAATGGGGACCCTGCCAAAGTTTTCTGATCATCTTAGACTAGAAAGAGAAGCTTGGAGAGAAGTCTAATTAGGACAGTGCTTATAAAGAGATTGTGTGGGAATGTCTTTGGTGGAAATCAAGTGGACCAACTCCAGATGGCAGGTGCTGAGCAGTGACCATGTGGCCATCACTGTGCTCAGATGTCCTGCTCAGAATCTTAACCAGAGCGGAATCCAACCTTAGCATCCTAAGGGAAGATGCTGTACAGGCTAGTGGTTCCCACACTTAAATGTGCACTAGAATTCCCTAGAGGAATTACTAAAAGGCACAATGCTGGTTGTTGGTTGAGGGTGACCTAGAGAATGTGCATGTCTAGTTTCTGGAGGGTTGGGAGGCTCTTATTCTCAGTTGACAGCTGTGATCAAACCTGGATGAGCCATATGCAAGCCATGCATCTAAACCCCTTTATTGCCTCTCTGATCCCAAACTTTCTAAGAAGTTTCCTGGTGGTGTCCATGTGCTGGTGAAGTGACTACTCATTGAAAACTACTGCTGTCTGCCAAAAAAAGAAATTAGAGAAAATTCTAGTAAAACCAAAAACCACTATTCTTGATGGGTTTTGAAATGTACAAAATGTATTTGGAGTTGGGGGGCTGAGAAACAATCACCTCTTCCCATGAGATAGATCCTGGTGAAACAGAGAATTTCACCAGATCTGGAACTTTTGTCCCACTCACCCTTGGCAGCAATTAGCTGTAGTCTTTTGGATTTGTTTTGTTTTAAGTCCATATCAGGTGATGTTCAGGGGTTACTCCTGGCTTTGCACTCAGGATTTACTCTTGCCAGTTCTCAGGGGACCATATGGAATGCTGGAGATTAAATCCAGGTTGGCTGCATGCAAGATAAACACCTTACCCACTGTGCTATCTCTCCGGCCCTGAGATGAAGTCTTATCTGGCTCCTTGCCTTCTTCATAAAATAAAAGCATTAACACCTTAACTGCTGCCAAAATGGGTTCAATCCTCAGAAACACACATGATCTTCCCAACCCTCCAGAAATGATCCCTGAGCATAGTAAGGTGTGATCCCAAACCCAAATAGTAATGATAATAATAACAGTAAAAAGAACAACAAAACTCTCACGCATATAGTTTATATTCACTGTGTGCACTCTACCCATCATGCTCCGCTGAGTTCCTCATGTATATGGTCTCATTTACTTGTTGCAATAGCCTGTTAAGAAGGCATTACTATTAGTCTCTATTTCGTAGATATGGAAACAGAAACCTGAAGCAGAGTTGGGGAAAGAAGGGCATCTCCCTTCTTCTCTCTGTCTGTAGTTCCCACAGTGTGAACAACTGCCCCCTGGGATCTCTGGAGATGGAGGGGGCAGTGGTAGCCTCAATGCTATTAGGAGCTGTTTTTATGTGTTCCATTTAGGGGACACATCTGGATTTGCTCAGGACTTACTCCTGGCTTTGCACTCAGGAATCCCTCTGAATGGGGCTCAGGGGGCCATGTGGGGTGCCAGGGATCTAATCCTGGTTGGCTGCATGCATGACAAGGGCCCTACCCACTATACTATCATTCCAGCCCCTCTATGTTTTTTTTTTATTAAAAAGATTTTTTTTTCTTTTTGGGTCACACACAGTGATGCTCAGGGGTTACTCTTGGCTCTGCACTCAGGAATTACTCCTGGCAGTGCTTAGAAGACCATCTGGGATGCCAGGGATCGAACCCAGGTCAGCCGTGTGCAAGATGCATGCCCTAGCCTCTGTGCTATCACTCTGGCCCCCCAAAAGGAAATTTTTAAGGGATGCTGAATAACTGGATTCTTTGTTTGTTTGCTTTACTGGGGAGAGGGGAGTAGTTCAAATAATTTTGGAAACTTCTATTATAGAATGACAACACAATTAACAAAACTAATGTTAGACAGACTGACAATATAACCAAATGAAACTATTTAATATAGTTTCTGTATAGCCAGAATAAAGCCAGTGAAACTAGAAAGTCAACCAACTGGCTTAATCCAGCTTCTTTAATATCCTTAGCTAGATACAGAGATTGCTGGAAAGGGAAGAAAAGGTCACTTTTAGGAGAGTAACAGGAAAGGCACTATAAACAAGGGTGTGGTGATAACGCAATTTAAATTTGTTGCCTTCTTCCACTTAGGAAAGATCCTTAAATCTTCCTGTCAAGAGTTCAAGAGATTAGATACTCCCAGAAGAGTGAAGGAGACTTTATTATAAGGAGAGCTTTTCCTTTGTGTGTGTTTGTGTAAATGTCATGTAAAAAAAGGGAGACTTCCCCCAGCTTCCAGAGTGCCTTCCATGGAAGGATCCTATGCTGGAGAGACAAGCATGCTTTGGTTATAACTTTTGCTCCATAATGAACACAATAATTCCTTGCCTGCCTGCGCAGAGCCTCGATGTGCAGTAGGTGACGCCATGCTGGGTAAGAAGAATACAAGATCTCAGTCATCAGAGAGAGAGAGAGAGAGAGAGAGAGAGAGAGAGAGAGAGAGAGAGAGAGAGAGAGAGAGAGAGAGAGAGAGAGAGAAAGAGAGAGAGAGAGAGAGAAAAGGAAGGAGGAGGAGGAGGAGGAAAGGAGAAAAAGAAAAAAAGAAGAAGGAGAAGGAGGGAGTGGAGAAGGAAAAGAGGAGAAGGAGGGAAGGAGGAGGAAGAAGAAAGGAATAGAGGAGGAAATAGACAGCATTGAACTATAACAAATCCTTCCCCTTAGATTACAGAAGTTACTAACGAACAATGAGGGAAGGTACTGGGGATAAGAGAGATGGGGCTATCTGTACATCTCTGACTTTCACGTAAGGGCAGAGTTCCCTAAGAACAAATTTCTTAGAACACAGCCCCCTTATTAAGTGCACATTATTACATTGGAGGAGGGGAGTAATATTTTTTTTCCCTCCTACAACTACTAAGTAATTTGTTCTGAGTAAGGGCCACTCCGACCTATGCCCCAGCAATGTGACTGCAAAGCGACATTCACAAAGGCTCCCACACGGAGGGCAATCCCTGCAGCGAGGAGAACAAGGTCACTCCACGAGGGAAGACAGATGCCTGAGACGAAGAAAGAGAACCCTGCTAATAACGCACCCGGCTTTCCAGACATGTTGTTTCGCTTTATTTGCTTGAAATTACTTGGAATTGGCTCAATGCCACCAGTGCCAGAAATATGCTGAAGAAAATAGAAGAGAAAAACCAAATGGGTATTTCTCTCCAACAGCCCACCAAAGTGGCAGACTACAGATAAACACCAAGTTCCAAGGGCTAGAGTAAAGGACGTTTTAAATGTCACTAGAGCACAGAGAGGGGAGGGTTTTTTCTGTTAAAAATTTTGTGTTATAGGGGCTGGAGCGATAGTGCAGCAGGTAAGGTATTTGTCTTGCATGAGGCCAGCCCAGGTTCAATTCCTGGCATCCTGCATGGTCCCCCAAGCACTGCCAGGAATAATTCCAAAGTGTAGAGCCTGGAGTGACCCCTGAGCAGTGCTGGGTGTGACCCAACAAGCAAAAAAAAATTTTTTTTATTATAGTTTCGGTAATATGGTTGCAATAGGTTTATTATATTGATGTACAAAGTTACTGCATGCCATCACTTCCAAAATGCCCATGACCCTCACCACTGACCTTAGGTCACCTCTGGACCCATCTTTCTTACCTTCCACACCTCCCTGCCATTGTTTGTTAATAAGTTTTGTAATCTAAGGCCAAGAGTTTGTCATTGCTTAGTAATGGTTCCTTCTTTTATCCTTTCCCTATATACCACAGATGAGTGAGATAATAATGAAACAATATATTCTTCCTCTAACTTACTTCCTTTAACATAATACCCTGCAGTTGCATTCAATGGGTGGCATGAGTTCATCTTTTCTTTCAGCTGCATAATATTCCATTTTGTACATGAATCACAATTTCCTTATCCATTCATCTGTCCGTGGACATGCAGATGGTTTCCACGGCATATATCAAATAATCGGGGTTGGTGGGGAAGAAGTGAAAATGGAGTTCTCCCTCAGTCACTGCTGGGAGGGATTGTCATCTGATTTAATTTAGCCTCTAAGAAAAATAGTATGGAGAATTCTCCAAAAAAAAAAAAAAAAAGAACTTCCCATGACCCAGTGATTCCACTTCCTGGCATCTATCTATCTCCTAAACATGAAAGCAGTTATTTGGAAAGATATCTGCACACCTGCGTTCATGGGGATGCAGGGAGGTGATTTGAAACCCAACACCAGTTTAGGAACAACTTGCTGTGTGACTTTCACATGTGAGATACACTGCTGGATGTTCTTTGGTCATTTTTTCCCTTTTTCAAGTTAACAAAATGTAACAGGGGCCACACCTATAAGGACTGGGGTGAAGCATCTGAGGTGCTCTAGATCACATTTAAGGCCTTGCACATACGAAGGCACATGCCCTACCACTTAAGCTATCTCTTTGGTCCCTGATACATTTCTTTATATTTTCAGTAGAAGGTAAAAGTTATCACACTCTTCCTTTTGGAGGTCTTTTCTGGGTGTTTTCTTTTTCTTTTTCTTTTTTTCCTCTGTGACTTCTAAAAGATCTTTATGGTTTGGATATAATCCAGAGTTGGTTCAGCTGTGATGTGGCATTTCTCACAGCTTATTACAATTGTACTAAGCCAGGGATGCTGCATTGGAGACCACAATGGGCTAGGGAAAGCACTTGTTAAAATATACAAGCGCGGTTTTACGAAGTCACGGGTGTCTCCGCCAGTGTATAGGCAACCTCCCCACTTGCTTAAAGTACCGACTTACTAGAAGGGGGCCTCAATTACATCTTCCTTTCACAATTCAGGCTGCTCTTCAGCCACAATTATCTGTTTTTACTAAACTGTACACACAATAATTGCGCCCACAATTGTCTAATTGTAGGCTGAAAACGAAGGGCAGGCAGTTAATTATCATTCAGATGTCTGATGTTTGTCTTTGGCTGGTGGTGCATAGGCTGTTTTTCGGCCACAAAGGGTGAGGGTCCACATGACATTCTATGCCATCAGCTGCTTCCAGACTGCGCCTCACTCTCGACCACTCAGTATGCAGTTTTCTAAAAGTACCTTTTATTTTCTCTAGCAAAATTTCTCCTCGCGCTGCCTCATTGGCTTTCTCCGTCTTGTTTCTTCATCTGTTTCAATTTCTTAGAGAATCTCTCCTCAGCTTTAAGGATACGTATTTGGGTTTTCATTTTGTATCCTATTTGAAATCATTTTCTTCATTCCTCTTTACTTTTTGTACAGGGAGCAAGACTCTAGTAAGATTAGAACATTTCCCTTGTTTTAAGAGAGATTAAATATAGGAGAAACTCTTCCTCTTTGTTAAATATTTTCTCATTAAGGCACCATGACTTACATAGTTTTTCATTTAAACATACAATGTTTAAATGAAACATTATCAAATGAAACATTTGTCAACTTCCCTCAATGTCCCCAGATTTCTTCCATCAGCTTAACTCTTTGAAAGGCACGTTTTTTAAAAACAAACTAACCTATTTTATTTAGTCACTGTGAAATACGTTGGCATTCATGATTGGATACAATGTCTCAATACCAATTCCCTCGCCTGTATGGATTTCCCTTCCACCCTGCCCTCCATCCCTCAATTACATCTTCCTTTCACAATTCAGGGTGTTCTTCAGCCACAATGATCTGTTTTTACTAAAATATACAATCGTGATTTTATATAAAATCACCACTTCCTGGTTTGCCTCCCAGCCACCATTCTCTCTCTGTGAGAGGTGCTTTTTCAAAAGTTTTTGCACTATACTTTACAGTACTGTTGCTGGTAGGATTTCATGCATGACACCTCATCACCTTTTGGTACCACCTCCACCATCGTTGTCACTCCTTCCCTGTCCTATCCCCTCACCCCCTGAAGTTATTCCTTTCATGATGTGATTTGTGTTTGATCCTCTGCATCTTGAGGGGGCCAAATTAGAAAGAAAAAGCAAAATAAGCTTCGATATTATATTAGAGAGATAATCATATAGAAAAAGCATCAGAGGTCTGAAAATCTTGCACATTCCTGTGGTGCAGTTGGTGTTTGGTTTTGTAGTGAGGTCATGATTACTCACCCACACAGTGGTGTGGGAAAATAGAGAACATGCATAAATAACAAGAAAATAAGTATACTAATTTGAGCACTTTGTTTTTTCAAGAGTGTAATCACTGGCGGGAAGAAATGGGAGTAGCTCTGAATGAAGTGACTTACTCATCGTGTAATTCAAATAATTGGGATCATATTTCAGATTTATTACTTGAACCTCGAGCATTACCTCTCTCTACCTGCTCATCTCTATCTCCTCCAAGATAAGTGAACTTCCACAATTTAAAAAATAATCACTTTAGTAAACAATCTTCCTTCTTTTGAGATACTCAGGATTTCTGCTCTAGAAAGTTCCCAGATTTAAATAAATTTCTGAGATGTATTTTTGTATTTTTCTTTCCATTGTATTGAAATCAAAGTATTTGGGAGTATTAGTTTTTACAATCAAATGTGCTATTTTAACTATGATTTCTCACTCACGGTGCTGGAGTGTGGAAATTTTGTGTCTATTCCTCTGGTAAGCTACATGATATTCCCTTCATGATTTATAAATTCTGTGAAATCAATTTTCCAGAGAGGGAAAGGTGAAGAATACTGGAAGTTAGTAGAAAAGTCACAAAGTTTCTCACAAAGCAATGTGTGTGTGTGTGTGTATACATATATATATATATATATATATATATTTTGCTTTTTTGGGGTCACACCCAGTGATGCACAGGGGTTACTCCTGGCTCTGCACTCAGGAATTACTCCTGGTGGTGCTCAGGGGACCATATGGGATGTTGGGATTCAAACTTGGGTTGGCCGCGTGCAAGGCAAATGCCCTACCCACTGTGCTATTGCTCCAGCCCCCACAAAGCAGTATCTTTTAAGGAAACAGTGATCAAATGTAATTGATCTATCAGTCTGGATGTTGGTCGCAGGCAACAGATCATTCCAGAATGTTGAAGCAGGAAGAGACTTATTAAAGAAATACTATATAGTTTACAAATTCTCCATAGTGAACTGAGATCTAGGATTGGATGCTGTAACCAGGAATAATGAGGTCCTCAAAAAAGTCAGAAAATTGCTGCAATACAACAGAGACCAGAGTGGCACATCTGCATTCTTAGTCACCCACTCTCTGTGTTAGTTGTAGGGACCCTCGGACAATGACTCCCTTGACAAAACTGACAGCTCCGCCACTTTACACACAAGAAATGTGATCTCCCTGTGTGGTTGCTCCCAGGAGTTATTTCCACATACAAATATGATTTGTGGAAACTGAACCCTTTGCCTGCCTTCCATCTGTGAGATGATCCAGGAAATGCATATTCGAGTGTTTCAACCCCTGTCTGTAGTAGGGGTGTCAAGTTTTCTCTTTAAAGAACCAGACAGTATACACATTCGCATTTTCAAGACTATGGTCTTTATTATTCTTCAACTTTTGTAGCTATAACACCAAAGCAACACTCGGGTAGAGAAGAATGTTTCCCTAACCCTCTGGGTTCTTACAATACTGGCTGTTCTACCAAATAAACATCAGAGAGATTAGTAAAAGGAATGAATTGATTTAATTACACACATATGGAGAATCTATATGGATGTAGAGTCTAAAGTAAATGAGGCAAAATGAGGGGATTTGTCTTGAGCTAAATCATGGGATAGGGCCTGGGACTTCAATAAGGGAGGAAAGAAACACACATGATGAAAAGGCCAGGTGCTGTTTAATGACACATTTGCCCTAAAAACAGAAAGGTTACTTCTGGTAAAATTCTGGTCTGTGGCCAAAGAGAGTACAGGGTAATGTTAAGGTAACTTGCCTTACATCCTGATAACTGAGGTTCGAATTCCTAGCACTACAAATGATCCCCCAAGACCTGCCAAAGGTCACTCCTGAACACTCAACCAGGAATAGCTTCTGACCACTTTGGGGTGTGGACCAAACACCCCTCCATCCCTAAGAAAAATCCTACTTCTGGGTAACATTACCAATTTTCATTCTCTTGGGTAGTTAAGAGATTGATTTTAAAAAAAATTCTTTGAAACTGGGGCTGGAACAATAGCACAGCAGGTAGGGTGTTTGCCTTGCATGCGGCCGACCCAGGTTCGATTTCCAGCATCCCATATGGTCCCCTGAGCACCACCAGGAGTAATTCCTGAGTGCAGAGCCTGGAGTAACCCCCTGAGCATAGCCGAATGTGACCCCCCCCCCCAAAGAATATTCTCTGAAACTGAAGGGCCTTAACTGACTGATTAAAGCATGAAATATTCTACATGCCAGTGTGACACATGTTGGGGAGGCTTATCTTTCACCAAACATGTCACAGAAAAAAATAAGTGAGGGTAAAGCATTTGTTAAGGTCATTGAAATTTAATTTTCATGAAATCTTTACATTTCACAAAATATCATTCTTTTGAATTTTTGTGTTAATTTTTGGGACACATTTGTCAGTGCTCAGGCCTTATTTCTGGCTTTATGCTCATGGGGTCACTCCTGGTGGTGCTCAGGGCTTACTTCTGGCTCTCTGATCAGGGATCACTCCTGATGGTATTTAGGGGAACTATGTATGGTGCCAGGATCAAACCTGGGTTGGTGTGTGCAAGGCATGCACCTTACCAACTGTATATGTCTATGGCTCCTGGAGGAGGAAATTTTATTTATTTGTTCTTCCACTTTATTTAAACACCATGGTTTATAAAGTTGTTCATGGTGATTTGTTATAGGCATTCAATATTTCAACTCCAACCCCATCACCCCTGTTACCTTCCCTCCACCATTGTCTCCATTTTCCCAACTACCCCTCCAGCCTGTCCCCATACCAGGTTCACAATAATTTTGTATTTCTATTTTTTTTGTTTGTTTTTGAGTTACACTTGGCAATGCTCAGGAGTTACTCCTGGCTCTGAACTCAGAATTACTCCTAGCTATGCTCAGGGGATCATATGGGATGGTGAGGATCAAACCCAGGTCAGCTGCATGCAAGGCAGATGCCTACCCACTGTACTATTGCGCTGGCTCCTTATTTTATATTTCCTACTACCACTAAATGGCTAATGGAATGATCAAAAAATACTTCAGTAAAGGAAAATTTGTGAAAATTGTTGTATCTCACGATGGGAACATTAGGTCTTTGTCTGAGGGTTTCACCAAGCTGTTGTTGCAAGTGAAGCCTTTTGTGTTGATGTTTTTGTTAGTCAATATTAGTTGACTTCTACATTATATTCCCATCCAGTCTGGTGTACTACTGGGATATCAGTATTGATATAGGCAGGTGGATAGGAAAGGGTCCCATGACAATAGAATTCCTTGGGAAGTAATAAAACCAATAGCCCCAAGGCTGCAAAAAAGCCCACCGTGCAGACACAGAAACTAAGGCCTGATAAGATCCTCACGTGGTGCTAATAGACCTAGAGAGGACTGGACCCCCCTCTATGAGAAGTCCAGGTGAAGGAACAAAGGCCAGCAAAAAGAATAGCAAAGAAGACTATCATTCAATCATAATTCTACTCCCTGGGCAACCACCCTAGCAAGGGATTCTTACCTAGATAGAAGCCCCAGATGGGCAGCTTGGGAAAAAACCCTACAAACGCTACCTTGAACAAAGGACGCATGCACATATGCTGCCTGAGCCCCTGTGCTGCTTGTGCCCACATGACCAAGAACATGCGGTGCCCAAGCGCCTGTGTTGCCCACACCTCTTCTCTTGAGATGTGTGCTGGGGCCCTCTCCATATTTGGAGAAGCCCATGTTCTCTCCTCCTTTCTCTTCCTCCTTCCCTTTCCTCAAAAAGCCCCCAAATAAAATCTGCTTTTACAAATTCTATTTGAAAAATAATAGTGGCTCTTCTCCTTCTAGAATTCTTTCCTGTAGGAAAAGACAAGGACCTGGATGCCCTGGGTAAGGCCTAGGACTGACTTGCTTTTCCCACAGAGCAATTCCTTTCTCTTACTTCAGTCCACAGCTCCCTGAGAAATCTAACTCCTGTGCCGCACAGGTCAAGCGGGCTTCAGGTATGGCTTGAAGGCTACCTAGTAAGGCTGGCAAGATTCATGGTCCATGTCAAGACTTTCTCAGACTTTGTCATCTCAAGCGTTATCAGTCCTAGCCTTGCTAGCAGATCCCAGGGTGGCAGAGGTGGATTGGGAGAAAGTGGCCCTCTATGTCTCCTCTCCACCTCACATAAATCACCTGTGGGGGCCCATAGAGTTCATTTTTATTCTTGAAAATAGTGAAAAACCTGGGAATCATGGACAAACACAGAGATACACCATTACTGCTCCTGCAGAATTGGGGCTTTGGTAGGGTGGGGGCTTGGCCTGCCCCCTTGCGGAAAAATTTTAAACCATTAAAAAATGTAAATATCCCAGAAATAAATCCTCTAATATATATACATATATATGTATACTATATATAATTAATTAACATTCAATAGAGTACCAAGACATGGGGAAAGAATAATCTTTTCAATAAATAGTGCTGGCAGAAAGGATATCACATGCAAAATAATGCAATCGGGCTCTTATTTTCTATTACATATAAACATCAGTTCCAAGTTTATTAATGATTTAAAGTTAAGAGCTAGATAAAATATGGTCCATTAGATAAAAACATAAGAAAAATATTCATAAAATTGAATTTGGCAAATGACTTCTTAGCTATAAGCCTCAAAGCACTAGCAACAAAAGTGAAAAATAGATAAAGTCCATCAAATTGAAGAACTTTTATTCATCAAAGACAATGTCAACAGTGTAAGAAGTCAGCCCACAGAATAAGAAAAAAAGTATTTTCAGATTGTATGTCTCATAAGATATTAAAATCTAGAATAAAGAAATATTCAAAAGAAAAAATTACAGAAACTACACACCAAACTTGATTCAAAAATGAATAAAGAACTCTAAAGAACATATTCAAAGATGCCAATAAGCATATAAAAAGATCTTTATCCTTCTTAGCCACTGGGGAAATGCAAATCAAAACCACAATGAAATACCACCTTAGATCTATTAAAATTACTACTATGTAAAACCAAACCGAAACCCAAAACAAACAAAAATAGCCAAACAAAAACAAGCTGGCCAATAAAAATCTAGCACGCCCCCCCACCCCAAACCCCTCACGGCACACATATTGGTGAAAATGTGGGAAAGTTAGAATCATTATGCACTATTGGGAAAGGAAAATGGAGCATTTGCTATGGGTGATGATATATGGCAATTCCTCAAAAAAACTAAAAATAGGATTAATACATGATTCAGTAATTCCACTTCTGGGCATAGTCTCAAGAGAACTGAAAGCAGGGATTTGAACAGGTATTTGTACATCCGCGTGCCTCGAGTATTAGTCACAATAGGGAAGCAGTCCAAGTGTCCATGAACATATGAATGAATACGCAAAATGGGGCACATACATAAATACAATATTACTCAGCCTTAAAAGAGAAGAAATCTTTAAAAGGAGAGAAATGAAATTTGGATGAACCCCAAGAAAATTATCTTTAGTGTAATGTCACTCATAAAAGGATTAAAAACTATGATTTAGCTTATCTGAAATATATGATACTATCTCTTTGTTGGGGAATATACCTGGGGGTGCTAAGAGCTATTCCCAGATCAATGTTTGGGGATCACTCCGAGCAATGCTTGGTAGAATGTGCAGTGTTGGGGATTGAACTTCAGGTTATTGCATGAAAAACAAGTACTCCAACACTTTGAACTGTCTCGCTGGTCCAATACTGTCATTAATAAGAAGTATGCAGTTGGTTTTTGTTCTTTCTGGCACAGAAGTCCCAAAACATTTTGAATTTTCTTAGTGGTGAGATTGACAAAGTATTAAAAGAGGTGGCCTTTGGGAACTCCTGCAAATAGGAAGTGACTACCAAGAGAACCAACCATTAGATAAGGATGTTAGAATACCTTCCTGGCCTCTGAGAGAGAAAGGGGCTTGGAGGTGAATAAATCACCAGTGACCAGTGATTTAATCAATCATGTCCATGAGATGGACCTTCATCAAACCCCCAAGACAGGACTGGAGTGATGTTCCAAAGTGATGGACGTTTGGAGCTTCCGATATTTGGGACTTAGAGAGGACATGAACAGTCTGAGCCCTTTTCCCTCTCCTTGTCCAGGTTTACCTCTTCTAGGGAGCTTTTCCTATAATAAATGGGCATTTCAAGGAAAATGTTTCTGAGTCTGTGAACTGCTCTGGCAAATTAATTGAACTGGAGAAAGTGTTCATAGGAACCTCTGATCTATCGCCATTAAGTCAGACGTACAGAAGAACCTGGGCTTGGCTGGCATCTGAAGTAGGTGGTGGTGGCTGGTGGTAGAGAAACAGTGTTGTAGGATTGAACCCTGCATTGGTGGAATCTAACACTTTACTCCCTGTTAATACATCAGAATTGAGCTGAATTCTAGAACCCCCAGCTGCTAGCTGAAAATTGCTTCTGTGTGTACAGAAAACACATATACACAGTGGAATTCATCATGGCATTTCTTTGGCACTTAGAGAAGTCAAACTCATAAAATAGAAAATAGAATGAGGTTGCCAGGGTGGAGGTAGGTGGCACTGGGAGTGATTGTTTAATGAGTGTAGAGCTCTCATTTTATAAGAAGCAATGAGCTCTGGGAGGGAATGGTAACGACTATGCAACAATGTGAATGTACTTAACACACAAATGGTTTTTATAGTGAATTTTATGTTGCATGTATTTTACCACAATTCAAAGGAAACACAATGAGCTTCCACTTCATGCCTCTGGGATAACTGTTATAAGCATACACCCAGGAAACAGTGTTGGAAAGGATGTGGAGAAACTGGGATCCTTGTACTGTGACGGCAATGTTACATGTAGCAAACTATGAAAACCAGCTTAGTGGTTCCTCCAGAAGTTACACAGAGAATTAACATGTGATTATATTCACTTCAATCCTAGCTATATACCCCTAAAGAATTGAAATCAGGAGGGCTTGGAACATAACTCAGTGGCAAAGGAAATGCCTTCCATTTGCTGGGTTGGAAATCAACAAATAGAGTTGAAAGCAAAGATTTAAACAGATTCCTCTACACAATGTTCATAGTTGCAACATTCCCAATAGCTAAAAACAAAACAAAACAAAAAAAACCCCACACTTTTTTTTTCCAGGTGAGTGGATACATGAAGTGTGTTATGGACATTTTATAAAAAGGAATGCTAGGGATCTAGGAGACAGCTCAAAGGGCTGGGGTGCCTGTCTGGCACGCACAAGGCTCTGAGTTTGATCCGAGCACTGCCTGGCCTTCTCCCCAGAACCACAGGTCAGGCCAAATATCTTGAGTGTGGCCCCAGGTCCCCTGAATACTATTTAGAAGCCCCTCCCTCCCCCGAAGAATGCCATTGTGATACACACTAAATATGCATGAATTTGGAAAACATCAAGATAAGTTGATACATCAGATACAAAAGGACTGATCATTATCATTGCACTTGTACTAAGTACCTAGGCAAAGCAGAGTCATAAAGAGGAGAAAAGACTGCCAGGAACTGAGTGGGGTACATTACTGTTACAAGGAGACAGAATTTCTGTTTGAGAGGATGAAAATGTCCTGAATATAGACGGTGGTGTTGGCTTCACAATCTCATCAATGTGCTTAACGCCACTGAAATGTATAAAACTGGTGAAAATGATGCAGTTTATGTAATGCATATTTTGCCATCATTAGAAAACATGAAAGGGGGCTGGAGCAATAGCACAGCGGGTAGGGCATTTGCCTTGCACTCTGCCGACCCAGGTTTGAATCCCAGCATCCCATATGGTCCCTCAAGCACCGCCAGGAGTAATTCCTGAGTGCACAAGCCAGGAGTAACCCCTGTGCATCAGCAGGTGTGACCAAAAAGAAAAAAAAAAGAAACTTAAAAAAAATGTGAAAGGGATTTCTTGTTGCTGAAAGGAGCAAGCAGTGGAGGAAGAGGTGATAAATAGAGCAAGAATCTGGAGAAGGAGAGGAGGAGATGGATCAGGAGAGAAAGACATTTCCTACGAACACGGGCACCTGACTGGGATGGTGGGCTAAGGGAGCTGACCCCCTTTTGCTCCATCTCTGAGCAATGAAGGGCCACCTTCAGTGACTGTCCTAACTGCCCCGCAGCCATATGCTTGGGCAGAGTCAAAACCACCTCTAGCCAGCAAGGTTTATCTGGTTTTCTGGAAATGAAAGTTCCCCTGCACAAAGTTCAAAAGCTTCATTAACTTTTCTCCTCTCAAGATTCCTCCACAGTCTTAGGGATTATTCTGTTTTCTTTCACCCCAGGCAGAGCATTCTTTGGGAAAACTGACCCCTTGCTTCCTCTCTTGATCCATCTCCTCCTCTCCTTCTCCAGATTCTTGCTCTATTAATCACCTCTTCCTCTCCACTGCTTGCTCCTTTCAGCAACAAGTCTGTCCATGTTTCCGTAACTGAAAAAGAACTTTCAACCTTGCATGCTATGCCTCTAGCTACTCTTTTATCACTCTCATTTTCTGTACACAGCCTAAGGAGCCTTGTTTTCACCAGAGCGACTGGGCTGAAACAAGAAGAAAATAATCTCCCTCTCATTCTTTAATTTGCTACACTGACTTCCCGTGGCTTGAATTATGCTTTAAAGGTATTTCTTGGCTAGCCAATAAGATTTCCCCGGCAACACGCCTATCCCCACCCCACCACTCCCGCCCCTGCTTGACCTTTCGGTGGCATTCTCTGTGTCGAGTGCTCTTTCTCAGTCTACTTTCCAGGTTCCTTTCCAAATCCAGCCACATGCCCTGAGCACTAGGTCCTGTGTGTGTGCGGGTAGACTGCTGGGGTGCTCTCGCCCCCTCTGCACCTCCAGACTTCACCCCCCCACCCCCCCAGACTTCTGTACCTGCTATCTCTTTATTCTTCAGAAACGCACTCTGCCAAGCCTGTTCTAGGTTGTATAATCTCCGGGGCAGCCAGGGGAAGGCCCCGACAGGTCTCCCCTTGGCCCCCGGGTTGGGGGTGGTCTCGAGCCACTCGCCCGCCAGGGTGGCCCCATGCCATGGGGCAGATGGAGGAGGAAACAAGGGCCAAGCCGGTTGGTTGATCAGTTGCCGTTTATTCCATTCTCTCCACACGCCTGTTCCAGTCTCTCTGAGCCCCCCATTCTAGCCTCACACTGCCCCTCATTCCCATCTCCTTCTGTCTCTTCTGCTCATCTCTCCGCACTCCATCTTGCTACCTGCTCTGTCTCCCAACAACTCCAACTCTCTCCCCTCTCCACGCCTAGCACTCTGGGCCAACTACACCCAGTCCGTAGCAAAGTCAACATAAGAAAGCCCACCTAGGGGTATTCCAAAGCTCTTCCTGACTGCCCATCAGGCTCAAGGGCAGAAACACCAAGGGCAGAGGGGTATTCATCTTCTCCTAGCATCTTAATTAACATCTTAATAAGTTATTTTTGTATGGGCACAGTAAGAAATACATTGAGGCTTGTCAGGCAGCTCTCCTGGGAACATCTCGCCACAGACTCAAACTACAGTGCTCAGGCCAGATGAATCATTGCTAGCCTTAGCAGGGTTCGAATCTAGTTATTACTTTTTGGATCATGACAGAATTTGTTCATAACCAAGCTCTTAACTTATAGTTAAGCATTAGGCACTTTGGCCAGGCCCATCTCGATGCCAGGGTAGCACATAGCTCGCCATTTGCCCTGGGTCCATCCAGTCCCTCATCAGGACCCTGTTTGGAGGGGGCTAGGAAGTAAGGGCGACTGAGGCTTAAGTTGAGAGAACAGATGCCCAGGAGGTATCTGAGAAGGGAAGGAAGGAGAGAGAGGGGAGGGGAGGAGCGGGGGCTGTTCTTGGACTCTATTCACGCTGGAGTTTTGGGAGTGCTAAATGCATTGGCTCTTAGTTCCCTGGTGTGCCAGGTTCCACCTGCACCCTAGCACCTTAGGGAGTTCCGTGCACAGGGCCTGAGCATTCTGTCTGTACGCTTACTCCCCCCTCAGTCTTCAATTCTAGTTTCCACCCAGGGCTGTGTGCACCAGGGAAGAAGCTATCATGTCCTTACGCAGGAACTGAGCATTTGAACTGGGGGTCTTGTGTCCTAAGACTGTTAACTCTGCTCTGCCCTGTGTCCTTGGTTTACTCTGTGTTTTCCTTTGCCCTTGAGAAGCTTTTTAGTTCGATGTAGTCCTACTTGCTTACTTTTGCTTTTTGTTGCCTTTGAGCAATACTTGTTTTTCCACACAATTAAAAGGGATTACTAAAAACTAACTCAGTGAAACAAAATGGACTGGAGTGATAGCACTGCAGGTAGGGCGTTTACCTTGCACATGGCTGACCCTGGTTCAGTTGCTCCATCTTCTCTCAAAGAGCCCGGCATGCTACCGAGAGTATCCCGCTGGCACGGCAGAGCCTGTCAAGCTACTCATGGCGTATTCAATATGCCAAAAACAGTAACAAGTTTCACAATGGAAATGTTACTGGTGCCCACTCAAGCAAATCGATGAGTGTCAGTGACAGTGGTATAATTGAACATATTATTTTTGAAAGTACATGCGCAAAAGATTGACCTCCACAATCATGCTAACTTTCATAATATTTGCTTGTCCCATGGTCATAACCTAAGCAAAATTTATGAATCAAAGAAAATTCTCTTATTAGATATCCACTTTGAGTACCACAATTCATATCAATATTCAGGAGCTTCAATATGATCTATTAGCCAACCTTTTAAGAATTTTTACAAACAGATGAATTTGTGTGCTAACTCTCCACTCTTGTTTGGGTTGATGAAAACACACAATGTAGGTAGCTCTGCACTTAATAATCAAGGTTGGCTGCTTTGTTCAATCACACTCAGAGTGGACAAACCAGTGTCACAGGGTCATTTCCACAGAACAGAAAAAAAGAGCTCAGAGCAATCTGAGCAAACGTAGGGAAATTTGTTTTACTTTTTCATATGATATGAAGCAAAAACTCATATTCATCCATAGCTAGTTTCAACAAGGAATCCTCTGAATTCCTAATGCAATTCCAGTGATCTTTCTCTGAGAGAAAGGGATATCAGATCCAGGAATTTTCCAAGTTGAGTTCAGTTGACTTCTGTGGGGAAACTTTCCTGGTGCAGGAAGCTGCCTGTTGATTTACATTCTGGCACAGGTTTCTAAAACTGGGTAACGAATACAGAATGTTGTCCAGTCACTGCAGCTGTGCCATCAGAATATAATCCTGCACAAAACCCAAACTCCAGACACATTTGTGGACAATGTAATCCTTTATCGCTTCCTCCAGCCCACAGTTGTGTTTATTGGCCACAACCCTGAGAAACTAAGTGAACTATTTTTTCCTGTCACTGTCATGTTTAAATCATACATATACTACAAAGATGGCCCTCTTAGCAGTATTTGTGCATTCATCTAGTTTCAATGAGAATTTTTTTATGCTAGTTTTAATTTTTCCCCCCTGGGTGTTGGCCTTTCATATCATATCACTAGTCAGTTCCTGAGTATACTGAGTTATAATTTCACTAAAAAATGACATTTGAGCTGACTCCTTTGTTACAGTGTCAGCCCAACATTTTAAGTCAGCATCTTTGAGACACTCTTGCATTCATATCTCTGCAGCTGTGATTATGCTTAGTTTTAATTATCAAAAAAAAATTCCTATAATAAAGTCTTTATTCAAAATTGCTTATACATAAAACAATTGATGAATATCTTCTATTATACCTTTAATTCATACCTTTTTTAAAAGTTCTCAAACTAGGGGCTGGAGTGATAGCATAGTGGGTAGGGCATTTGCCTTGCACGCGGCCCACCCAGGTTCGATTCCCAGCATCCCATATGGTACCCTGAGCACTGCCAGGGGTAATTCCTGAGTGCAGAGCCAGGAGCGACCCCTGTGCATCACCAGGTGTGACCCAAAAAGCAAAAAAAAAAATAGTTCTTGGACTAGAGGAATAATATAAAATTTAAGGCAATTGCCTTGTATCCTGTGAGCCCTGATTTGAATCCCTGGTACTGCATGTGGTGTCCTGGGGGCTGCCAGGGATCTCTCCTGAGTACAGAGCCAGGATAGCGCATTATGGCAATTTACTACAATAAAGTCAATCAGATTGGCACCTTCAACTACTGTCTAGCAGGGGTTGGTTGCAGGGAATGAGACAAACAAAGACACAAGGACTGTCCAAGCTTCTGGGTCATGGTGAGCCCCAGTGGCTCACAGGGCGGCCATTTATACAATATCACTCCTGTGCTCTGGCTCCCAACATGTGAGCCATTATTAATATTGACTGAGACATTAAGAGCAGTTAGAAAGCACATCAAAATTCAATAGGTACATGAAGAGTGGAGGCTGGGACATTTCACATAGCCAGTCATCAGGTACCCTTAAAGTATAAAATTATGACCATTTAAAATTCTATTTTTGCCTATTTTTCCCTCTACATCTGAAAGACCTTAAAGTGTTTCATTCTATTCTTTTGTGTGTGTGCACATTTGCTTGCCCCACGATCCTATTCTCCTTTCTTTTCTGGATGCGTTTGCTTGCCCCAGATTATATTGGGGGAGGGGCACACCCAGCAATGATCAGGGCTTACTCTTGGCTCTGTGCTCAAGAATCATTCTGGCAGGACAGAGGCGGGGTGGGGTGGAGGGTTGGGGTGGGGTAGGGTGGTGGGAGGGATGCTGGGACCATTGGTGATGGAAAATGAGCACTGGTGGAGAGATGGGTATGCGACCATTGTATGACTGAAATGCAGGCACGAAAGTTTGTAAGTCTGTAACTGTACCTCACAGTGATTCACTAATCACTGTCATCCCATTGCTCATTGATTTGTTCAAGCAGGCACCAGTAACGTCTCTCATTGAGAGACTTATTGTTACTGTCTTTGGCATATCCAATATGCACGGGTAGCTTGCCAGGCTCTGCCGCACAGGCTCGATACTCTTGGTAGCTTTCCAGGCTCTCCGAGAGGGGCAGAGGATTGAACTCGGTCAGCCGCGTGAAAGGTGAACGCCCAACCACTGTGCTATCACTCCAGCCCGATTCACTAATAAAAACTTAAAAATCAAAAAATAAATAGATAAAACAACAATCATCCTGGCTGGGCTCGGGGGACCATATGGTATTGACAAACCCAGGACAGCCACATGCAAGGCAAATACCTTACCCACTGTAAGCTCCAGTGCCACTTCATTATTTTCTGAGACCTAAACTGTTTTGCTGAAGGGGCTATCCCAATATTGGGTTTTTTTGTTAGGAGCACAATTTCCCACTGAGCTCAGGCTGTGGCCCAAACACACCACCCTCCAATAAAAGCAAAGAGTTATTGTAACTGCTTACTTTATTTTTTAATTTTTAAACACTTTATTTTATTGAGTCACTGTGCAATAGAGTATTATGAAGATGTTCATGATTTTTCAGTCATACAGAGTTCCAACACCATCTCTTTGCCAGTGTAATTCTCAGCACCAGTGTCCCCAGTTTCTCTCCCACCCCACCCCACCTCCCCAAACAACCCCTCACCCTGCCTGCCTCAATGGCCAGCACCTCTGTTCTCTCTATCTTTCTCTTTCTCTCTCTAATTTTAGACATTATGGTTTGCAATACAGATGCTGAAAGGGTATCAGTTATATCCCTTTACCTACTTTCAACACCTAATTCTTGTCCAGAGTGATTATTTCCAAATAGTGTTGGCATAATGGACCCTCCTCTATCTTAATGGAATACTACACAGTTGTTAGGAAAAATGAGATTATGAAATTTGCCTATACATTAATGGTTTTGGAGAGTACCAAGTTGAGTGAAATGAGTCAGGAGGAGAGGGACTGATATAGAATGACTGCATGCATTTGTGAAATATGAAAAAAATGTATGAAACTACTATCCAAGGGAAAACTGGTCAAAAGGACTGGTCAGTGGTTTGGAAATTACCACAACTGTGTGGAGGGTGGAATGTAGTAATTGTTTATTTTTACAGTTGATAAACAAGGGGGGTTGATGGCTCATTGCTTTATTAGTTGGCGCCATAGGAATTATTTTCTTCTTCTCTTACTTATTGCTGCTGTTATTGCAGTGAGCAGGGTTTGCATACTCCTGGTTGGGGTGCTCACCAGGGATTGTATGCTTTAGTTGTGTTAGCAAACACCTTATTGTAGTGTCTAACAAGTGTCACTGTGGTGCACACATACCTGATGACCA
Organism: Sorex araneus; assembly: GCF_027595985.1. Taxonomy (NCBI): domain Eukaryota; kingdom Metazoa; phylum Chordata; class Mammalia; order Eulipotyphla; family Soricidae; genus Sorex; species Sorex araneus. The sequence goes on from NC_073311.1 coordinate 11,587,283, forward strand.
GCAGTCACACTTTTGGCCACAGTGTTCACACCTTTTTTCCTTTCACTAGTCACTGGGAGTTACACATTAGAGTTGTGATTCTCACACACACTCCTGGCCATGTATTAGAGATCACTGTCTGTGTTTTGGCGCCTGGGGTTAAGACAGCTGAGCTGCAAAGATTGTGCTCAGCACGCATATGTAGCACCAAGAAAAAAGCTCATGGCCTTATATTCACAAGGCAGATAAGGCTTTTTTAGACACTGAGTCATCTCCTGAGCTAAGACAATACACTATATTTTTATAATTGTTTATAATGTTTATTATTGTTTATTATTACACTATATTATTGTCAATTATAGCTATAAATTAAACTCACTACACAAGGACAGGAGTGATAGCACAGCAGGTAGGGCGTTTATCGTGCACACAGCTGACCCAGGTTTGATTCCTTCGTCCCTCTCAGAGAGCCCGGCAAGCTACCGAGAGTATCCTGCCCACACGGCAGAGCCTGGTAAGCTACCCGTGGCGTATCCGATATGCCAAAAACAGTAACAACAAGTCTCACAATGGAGACATTACTGGTGCCCGCTCTAGCAAATCGATGAACAACTGGACAACAGTGAGACAGTACTACAAGTTGCTATACAAGGACTTATATTTCTGAGCAAAACTAACATTAATGCTTTTGTTCTCAATTTCTTTAGAATCTCTCTCATTGTTATAATTTAGTTTACTTCTACTACCACATTTTAAAATTCTAACTTTAGGGGAGCCACATCTAGTGCTGCTAGAATGCTACTGATAGCTCTGTGCTTGGGGTGCAAGGGATCAAACCCCGGCCTCCTGGATTCCGCCTATTGAACTATCTCTCTAGCCCCTACTACCACATTTAAAAAGGACTTTGTTGAATAAACAAAAAGTCCTGTAAAAATAGTGTTCTAGGGGCTGGAGTGATAGCACAGCTGGTAGGGCATTTGCCTTGCACTCGTCCAACCCAGGTTTGAATCCCAGCATCCCATATGGTCCCCTGAGCATTGCCAGGGGTGGTTCCTGAGTGCACAGTCAGGAATAATCCCTGTGCATCGCCAGCTGTGACCCCCCCAAAAAAAGAAGAAAAATAGTGTTCTAATCCATGTGTTAAGGTTAAAAATAGATGAGACAGGAGATAGTTCAAAGGGCTGAGATGGCCCCTGAGCACTCAGGCACAGCACCTAACACAGACCTGAGGGCAGTCCTTGATAACTCTAGATGTGACTCTCCACCAAAATCCAAGTGAATAAACATATAAATTACATAAAGTACACTTTTTAGTCTTTGACTAAACTAAATATAGATATGCATTATTATATTTATGTATTATTATCATTTATATATTTATAGATATGTGTATGGATTTATTATTATTTATAAATCATACATGTTTATAAATTTATAGGTATATTATAAATTATAGGCATTTATAGGCTTACATAACATATACATACAGGGCCTCATGGAATAGATATGAGTTTCTCAGTATTATATGCTGCATATATAAACATTTTTTACCATCCTATTTGAGTAAAAATATTTAAATCATTAATTTAATTATTTCAAGGAACAAGGGAAAGTAGTAAGCAATATGTGTAACTAAATGAATCAAAGAAATGGGTTCATTAAACATGAATGTCAATCTCCTGTTCCCCTAACTGTTAAAAGTGTTTTACACTCTAAGTATGTGTCATAGTAAATTATCTTCCTTCTTGGTGAGCCCATACTTCATAAAGTCAGGCATCATCTAAAGATGAGCTCATACCAAGTAGGCATTGTAATATGGTAACTGTGTTTTGGAGGGACCACACCAGCTTGCTCCTGGCTCTGTGCTCAGTGGGTCCATATGTGGTGCCAGAAATCGAATCCAGATTGTGTGCAAGGCAAAGCCTAACCCACTGTACTATCTCTCCAGCCCTAAACTTTATTTTAAAAAGTAAATACAAATTCACTTGGAGAGGCATCTATTTCAGTATTGTGGAGAGTTCTCAACTGCATAAGTTGTGAAAATGTGAAAACCTCTGAATTAACTGAAACAGGTGTAGAAATATCATTTTCTCAAGGCAGTGGACCACCATACCTGATAAAATTATAGTTGCCTATTTCAGCCATATCAATTCTAAATTTGATCTTACTTTTATCTAATTATTGCTCAAGGAAGGGTTAAATATTAAGCCATCACTGTGATACAATGAAGCACAGACTGGCTGCTCCATCACCTTCCTGTTTCAACCTCACACCTGAGGCTGAAAAGAGCTTTAGATGCTCTTTAAAGCAGGCAAGGCCACGTGGCTGAATTCTGGCCAATAGAACGAAGGCGAAGGTCCGCCTGCGTCCTCGTGTCGTCCGCAAACTGCTCCCAGCGTTCTCTCTGCTCTCTGTCTGACTTCCTCTGCTGGCTAGAGTGTAGAGAACTCAACGGAGGAATCTGGATGTAAGAAATGTGAATCCCTGAATGACAAAATGGAGGAAAACCTAATCGCTCCCCAAATAATCTGAACCTGTTCTATGATACGTCACCACACGAAAGTGTATTGAGACACTTCCTGTTTTAGGAAAGAGGAGTAATAATTTATTACTTCATCACCTAAGTAATAAATAAGTGGCGTGTAATATGAATGGGTCTATCAAATCCATGCATGTGCACTTACTAATAAAATCAGCCTGTAGTGAAAGAACAGAAAGTTCTGTAATCTTAACTCGTGACTCATGTTTTCTAGTAACAACTCTGAGGACTTTAGGTTTGGATTGATTTGTTTATCTATTTGGGGGTGCCTCTTAAGCAGCACTCTGGAAGCCTGGAGGTCACTTTTGGGGATTTGCCACCAACTGGACAGGCGCTTCAAGACCAGGGCAAGAGGATGCGATACTACTTGGGGCTGTGGGGTCAGGCATCATTGCGTCTCCCTGGTGGTACTCCAGGCTCCAGGGATGTACTCGGTGATGTGGGGCGACCCTCTGGGCCAGGATCTCTCCAGGTTTGCCACCACAGGTACCTTAACCCCTGTACTGTCTCTGTGTCCCTTCCCATTTCATTTAAACTGTCTCAGATTACAGAGCTGAACATTTATATTGAAATGAGTTTTTTTTAATTGCTGGTGCATCCAGAACTAAATATGTTTTTTTTTCTTTACTCTTTGGTTCTATTTACAATTCCACTGGATGATGCTCTCTAGTTGAAGTGGTCTTACATCATGCCACTTAACTAGACTTTTCTTTTCCCTCTATAACTGTGTTATGTAACCCTCAACTATGTTAAGTTTGGAAAATCTCCATAAGGTTGTGTTTAATTCCACAGTTTCCATGTTATAGCTTTGTGTTTTATATGTTTAGTTCAATGAAGTTTTGTGTTGTTGTGTATGTGTTGTTGTGTGGTGTGTATGTGGGGGTGAGGGGATGCTGGGGGGCAAAGCTAGGGTCTCACAGATGTGTTTTTTACTTTTAGCATGATTTTATTTGTGACTAATTTAACCAATCCTCAAGATAAGCAGAATTAAGTAAAATAATTTTATCTTAGGGGAGCCCCAAAAATGTAAGAATTATAATTTTAGAGCTCCAGACATAGGTAAGGCCTTGCTTACGGCCAACCTGCGTGTGATCTCTGACCCTGTGAACGTAGTCAGGAGTGATCCTGGAGCACAAAGCCAGGAGTGAGCCCTGAACACAGCCAGGTGTGTCCCCCCACCAAAACCAAACAAAATTATACTTTTAGTAAGGTATGAATTTCCAGTAATAGAGAAAAGAATTATATGATATAAATGCAAGGAACAGAGTCTATGATACTAAGTCATTAAAAAAGCTCTGAAGGGGCCTGTGCCATAGTAGAACAGGTAAGGCGTTTGCTTTGCATGCAGCTGAACTAGGTTCTATCCCCGGCATCCCATATGGTCCCCTGAGCACCACCAGGAGTAATTCCTTAGTGCCGAGTCAGTGTCCTTGTCAACACGAACTTGGCCATGAGCATCAATTCATTCAAATGCTTAACAACCCAAATCAGACGATTACACTTTAATAGATGTTGCTCATTGCTGGCAGTTTCTATCTTCATCATCTACACACCAACATCCAACTACGATGAAGAAGAAATTGAGAAGTTCTACATGGAGCTGGAGAAGTTCTATAAAGAAGACCACACCTTCTACCAGATTATTGTTGGTGATTTTAATGCCAAGATAGGACCGAGAAGGTCGCCCGAAGAACTCCACATTGGGTTCCATGGCCTAGAGTGGAATGAACAGGGTGAGAGACTGTCTGAGTTCATCATGTCGACCAAGACCATCCATGGTAACTCACAGCTCCAGAAGGCAATCTAAACGTTGGACATGGGAGTCTCCCGGTGGACAGTTCCACAACGAAATTGACCACATCATATTCAATCAAAGGTTTTGCCTGACTGACGTCGCTGTTGTCCCAAAATTCCAAATGGGATCGGACCACCGTCTCCTTTGTGCAAAATTCTACTTCACAGAGTGGGAAGAAAAGACTGCAAAGTTTAACTTTAAGAAGAGAACTCCCAGAATGACCACCAACTGGGAGCTCTTTGGCACTATTGCGGCAACGTGGGAAGATGCTGTCATGGTCAACATCAGCGAGGAATACAGCCAACTGGCATAATTCAAAATAAGCAAAAACAAAAACAAAAAACTGTGAACCCCTCTGTATCCACTATTATCAGGACCCAGACTCTAGGTGATTCATTAGGATTAAATAAAAGAATCAAGTACTGAAATCAAGACAAACTTTTTTTGATACAATGCACTAGGACAAAGAATCAACTATAGTTTGAGCTGACAGATTAGAAAGACCTATAATTAAATATAGACATCACTGTATCACTGTATCACGATCATCCTGTTGTTCATCGATTTACTCGAGTGGGCACCAGTAACATCTCTATTCCTCCCAGCCCTGAGATTTTAGCAGCCCCTCCTTACTCATCTTTCCCAATGATTGGAGGTTCTTTCAGGGTCAGGGGAATGAGACCTATCATTACTGGTTTTGGCATATCGAATACGCCACGAATAGCTTGCCAGGCTCTGCCATGCGGGCGAGATACTCTCAGTAGCTTGCTGGGCTCTCCAAGAGGTATGTGTGTGTGTATGTATGTATATATATATATACATATACATATATATATATGATTTGTTGCCTACTGTCTGAATTCCATCAAAAATGGTGTGGTAATTATGGAAAATGGGTAGGAAGTGTCATAATGCTCAGCTTCACTGTTGCATGGTCTGAAAACTGGAAAGCAGCCTGGAGCATGGCAGCAGTTGGGTAGTTGTAGGATAACATTGGGTTTGTCCTTTCAGCCTTGCGGCAGGGAACTTAGTTTACCTTAAAGCAATGTCCTTTCTGTATGGACACAGGAAGACAGTTAATATTATGCTTTGTAACTTGGGAGCTGATTGACTCCAATAATATTTACTCCCGGGCATCTGCTTTCTCAACTCAGTTGCCCTTAGTTCCTAGCACCCCAAAAGCAGGGTTCTGACGAGGGACGGAATGGACTTGTGAGCTACCCTAGCATCAAAATGGGCCAGGCCAAAGTGCCACAATACTCAACTATAAGTTGAGAGCATGGTCATAGACAAATGCTGTCATGATCCAAAAGTAGCAATGAGACTAGGACCCTGCTGGGCTTAGGAAGACTAACCTGGCCTGAGGACTGTGGTCTGGAATATATAGTGAATGTCCTCAGGAAGAACCAAACTTTAAGTCTGGTATATCTCTTACTGTGCTCATAGAGAATGACATTGCTAGAAATATTAGAAGTAAATTTATTGTAACTATTTAAGTGTATTATTAGCTGAGGAAGGAAGAAAGCAACACACCCTTGTTTGGATCCCACCCTTGAGCACCCTTGAGCAGATCTAGTAATCTGGAGTAATCTCCTTAGATAAGATTTTATTAATCTCTTGGAGAAGTGGTTTTACCCCTCTTTGTTGGTTTGTTAATGTTCAACCCACCTTTGTGTTACCACCCTATGTGATTGCTATATAAACTAAGACTGTAATATAAGTAGGTAGAAGACACAGAAGCGAGGGAGAAGAGACAGAGGTAAGACAGAAGCCAGGAGAAGAGACAGAAGTGGAGAGAAGGAACAGAGGCAAGACAGAAGACACAGGAGAAGATACAGAGAGAAAAGATACAGAAGCAAGAGAGAAGGCACAGAAGCAGAGACAGAGAGAGGTCGGAAGAGACCAGAGGAGAGACTACAAAGACAGAGACAGAGAGACAGATGGAAGAGAGCATAGCAGCACATACAGAAGCAGAGCACAAGGAGAATTGGTCCCAATCCAGTCCATACACAGCAGCTTGAGAACACCAAACGCAAGCAGAGAGAGAGAGAGCTGCCTTGAGGGCCCTGGAACAACACACCACACACATCATCACCCCCTCTCGGGCGCCTTTGTATTTTTTACAGGTAGCGGGGAGGGGGGTCAACTGCTGGGGCTGGGTCCCTTGGGGTGGGAAGGGTTCTTGCCTGTCCCCCTCTGGGGCACCTTGAGTGAAAACAGCCTGGCGCAAAATCCAGATATAGATATAGTGAGATAAATGAACCCCCGTTATTTATACTTTGATGTTACATGTGTGTATAATCTGTGCATATTATTCTAAATTCAAGAATTCTGAATTCTTGGAGTATTTAAGAACTTGGCATACTGAGGTATCTACAAATCACAATTCTAATTTACAAAGAGTTATTTGAGCCTATTGATTTTGACCGCAGAGAAACAAGATCATTTTACTTGAACTATAAACATCAATGGAGTAATCAAGTTTAGTCTCTTTTGTAAACTTAATAAATGTAGAAGACTTATGTAAGCACATGGAAAATGTTTCGACAATTTTTACAACCAGAAAATTAAGTATATCCAACTTATAAATATAATTATAAGTATTTTAAGTTTATTTAATTAACTTGCAAAAACTTTATTAAAAGTGATGATTAAAACTCTTGTAAATACAATACTATTTCTTAAGGTCAAAATCTTAAGAAAGAATACATCTTTTAAAGATTATATTAAAAAGGTGGGAAAAAAAGAACCAGAAAAGGTCCTGAACAATCTTTTTAGAGCATGAATGTCACTTTCAAGATTACCACAAAACTTCTGTTGATACTTTTTGTTCTATCTTTTCTCCTATTCCTTTGACACTAATATCTTCTTTTTCCTATTCTAATATCAAAAATAGCCATGCATTTACAAATAAAATGCTGAAAATAATCATCTTTAAATAATAATATGTAAAACATGTAGATTTAAAATGAAACATATGCTTCTTTCTAAATCTTTCCTGTGTTCACTTCTGGCCATGTAGACTTTTGTCTGTACATGTACAGAAACCAAGCTCACACCATAAAGGTTCAGGCAACAGCATTAAATGACACCAAAGCCATGTTGAGTTTTGCTCTTCTGCATGAGTATAGCAGAAAAATAATGGGCAGGTGCTTCTTTTTATTCTTGGAATCCTTGAGCTTGCATAGTCTTTGAAATAGTGGTTCATCATATTCTCCATTAAGACCTCTAACAAATGGCAGATGATCATATTCCCCAAACTCAGCATCCCTGATACAGAAATGTCTAACATGAAGTTTTCAAAGAGTCTGTGTGGAGTAGTCAAGTTCCCACAGTGTTCTACAACCCGCAAGATTTCCTTGGGGATCCCAAGAAGACCAACAGAGCCTTATTCTTTCACTCGCCCACTGATTCTTCACTCATTTCTCTCTTGAGCTTCACTAGTTACAGACTCTGGTTCAGTTCCAATTGGTATGTATCATCCACAGCTTTGTAGTTTTTTTAACCCAATGGGGTCACAGTTTATTTTTTCCAGGAACAGTATGGTAATGTGTGAATAAGCATTAAGTTAAGGTGGCAAGGTCCCCATAAAGAAAGAGAACTTGCATAGTGAGATGGTTGAGGAACCATTAGTGTTTTTCCTAGAATGCAAAGAAACTTCGTTAAACACCAACTGAAGGAGTTTTCAATATCTTGAACTATATACTGTGGGGCAACATTTCATTTGAAAATGAGGTTGCTGTGATTTGCCTGGGTAGAATCAGACTCTCTCACGCTCTATTTAGAAACCTCCGTCATTGCTTTAGGACAGAAGAAGGTAGGTTTATCCAGCTTGCTAACGTGGAGTAGTAAGTCTTCTGAAGTCTTCATTCCTAGAGCTCAACTTTCACTGAGGCTAACGTATCAAAAAAAAGAATAAGTTTAAAAATATGTAATTCAAGACTGGAATGGAGACAGGATTGAGCAAAAGAAATGCTGGCAAAAAGTTACCAGGAAGTGTTGAGTTTGGTTTTATTGTGTAAATGTTTCTGATTAGTTTTGAGATTCTTTATTCTGTGGCCCTACAGCCAAATGACCAGGGGCCTCTCTGATGACACCCAGACTACCTTCAGCGGTATTAAAAATCTCTCCCCTCACCCCCCCCATATCCTGTACATAAGGGAGTTGAGATGGCAGAATGAATCAAGCCAGAATTCCCATATTAAAGGAAGCAAGACAGGAAGTGGAATAGAAAAGGTTGAAGATGACTATTGGAATGTATTTCGAGAAGAAGATTTAAGGGGGAGGTCACATGTGGGTATTAAATGGTCATCTGAGACTTGTAAGATACAAAGCGCCTTAGATCATGACCCAGGATTTGTCACTGAGAATCTCCAATATTTTCTCATCCTTAACTGGAAAATATAAGACTTGACTCATTAGCAGGGAACTGAGTGAACATCCTTCAGGAATGTAAGTATGTGCTTGGTTTCTGCTCAATAGAACTGTTGGGGGAACTTGACCTCCTACCTAAATCATTGGCAAAACACAGACATACATTACTCTTAGCCAAAATCACAGTTTGTTAAATAAAAATTTACAATGGCCCGAAAGTTCAGAGCATGAATGGTTTAGCTGAAAGGACTTCATGGTTTCTCGTTTTCCCCTTGAAACTCAAGGTTAAGCACTACTGAGATCTTTCCCCACCATCAGTAGCCCTGATCTGAAAATGGGACTTTCCTACTCATTTGAATGGACCTGGGCCTTAAGTGGACACTAATTTCTGGAATAGTGTTCTCCAGCAGAATTGTCTTTCAAGGTGAAAATAGTCCTTCCTTGCGTGATCCAGTATAGTAGCCAATAGATTTATATGGTTAGTGAGCACTAGAAATGTGGCTAAGGCAGCTGAGAAACTGCATTTTTCATTTTCTGGAACCAGCTCAACTGTAAATAGTTTCCTGAGACTTGAAACCTGTGTGTGGATTCCTCCAGGACACAGGCAGATTTGTGCCCAAGCCCAGTGGGTCTCCTGAGAGTCAGTTTCAAGGAGGGAGATGTTCTGACATGTTCTTTTTTTTTTTTCTTTCAGGGAATATGTTGTAGGTCCTTGGTGACAGTCACTCATAATTTGGGACACTGAAGGGCAAGTTTCAACATATTTCTAATACAAATAAAAAATAGCAAGCAGGCTTAATCGCTCACAAAAAGGACTTTGAATAATGTGGGGCTTGTCTCAGAGAAGAATGCCCAGAGAATATAACATTTTGTTAAAAAAAAAAATTTTTTTTAACCCCTAAACTCCTTGGATGTAGCTCAACTGTAGAACACGTGCCCTGCCTGTGGGAGGCCTGGATTTGAGGCCCTGACACTGCAAAGGGGAAAAAAGAAAGAAAAGGGAGAGAAGAAGAGAAGAGAGGAGAGGGGAGGGGAGGAGAGGAGAGGAGAGGAGAGGAGAGGAGAGGAGAGGAGAGGAGAGGAGAGGAGAGGAGAGGAGAGGAGAGGAGAGGAGAGGAGAGGAGAGGAGAGGAGAGGAGAGGAGAGGAGAGGAGAGGAGAGGAGAGGAGAGGAGAGGAGAGGAGAGGAGAGGAGAGGAGAGGAGAGGAGAAGAGGGGAGGGAAGGGGAGGGGAGGGGAGGGGAGGGGAGGGGAGGGGAGGGGAGGGGAAAGGACAGGGAAGGGGAGGAGAGGGAAGGGGAGGAGAGGAGAGGGGAGGGGAGGGGAGGAGGAGAAAAGGAAAGGAAGAGGAGAAGAGCCAATAACTCAACATTTTCATCCGACCTGATTCTCATAAGAAGAAAATACTGTCACCTGCGGTGATATCACATGTTCCTGGTACCTGTGAGGTGAGGAATTTCCTGAGATTCTTTATCAAACTCACCCCTCCCTGTAATAGCACAGGAGAAAATGATGGCTTCCTTCGCCAGTAGGGTACTCCATTAGAACCCAGTTATTAGTTTAGTGTGGTTTTGAACAGTAATTTATTGGGCACCTCTTATGTGCCAGGCACAAGGATAATCTCCTATAATCCTTAGAAGGACAAAATAAACGCTATCATTACTCAATTATAAAACAGAGGCGATTGAGGCTTAGAAAGATAACTTGCCCAAGGTCAAAATGAGTGGTAGAGCAGGCAGGTAGAGCCACACAGGTCTGAGGCCACCGTCCACACTCAAATCACCTGCTAACAACCACCTGGGCAATATCCAGTAAGAAAGCAGAGGGACTTTCTGCTGTGCTTATTTCTGCCATCTCAGTTATGAACCATTATCTCCCACATTCCCAAATAAGTACTGTAGGAAACAAACAACATCTGAAGGGCAAGGAAAACGTCCTACTCTGGATTTAGTTTCAGAGCATTTGCCCCTTCCAGACGCACGTTCCCCACAGTGGCCCGTGCTTGCTCCGTTTGCTTGCCTCCCAGCCTCCTGACCCTGAAGAAAGCCTCCATTCACTCAGCCAGCTTCGAGATTGAACAAACAGTGGGTGGCTGCTGTCAGCCCCGAATCACTTGCTCAATATTCTCTTCATTGGCATTCCTAATAGCACCTCACTTCCGTCAAAGTCTTAAGAGCCTCACCATCTGTCTGGGTGTCACGATAGCAAACATTTTGAAAACAAACAAGTCAGTTTGTTTTCTTTCATTAGCTCTCTGAGGTTGCAGTCATAGCAGATTGCATAAACGACTGCCTCCAGTTAGGAAGCAATAGATGCTATTGTCTCTCTTTTCCTTTCCTTTCTTTCTTCTCCTTTTTTTTCCCTTTGAGGTTAGTATCTACTTACCTTGATTGAGTCTTGCTAAGAGGGTGTTGTAAAAAAATGAACACCTGGCATCAGGTAAATCTGACCTCTGTACGCCCACTCTTTCAGAAATATTTACTAAAAGCTATAGAAATTCAGTTCTAAGGTAAAGCATTGACTGAAACAAAGGTTTCCTCACCACAGCAGCACGATATTTAGCTCTAGAGACCTCTGGATCAGAACACTGCAGGGTTGGGACCTAGTGGTCCCCAGCACCTCAGGACCTGTGCAGTCCAGTTGGCTGAGTATGGCAAGAGGGGGCCCTGGCCTACTGGGCTGCTTGTGAGATCCCCCAACCTCCCCAAACAAGAACAAAACAAAGATCCCTGCCTTCATGGAATTGACATTCAAGTGGAATGAGATAGATATTAAACAAGATAAATGTGAGTTTGGGTGTGTGTGTAGGAAATCTAGTTTGTAGGCTGGTGAAAAGCACTGAAAACACAAAGAGGACGGATAGGACGTGTCAGCCATGAAAGGCCTGGCTGAAAATCAGGCCCTGAAATCAAGACTTGATGGAGATGAGGAGATTGTCAAAGAAGGTTTAAGCCACGACATTAAGAGGAACCCCAAGTTGCATGATATTAAGCAAAAGTGAAGCGACCTACATTTCTAGACACTTGATTTTCTCAACCCCGAAACACAAAGAAAACTCCTCTTACTGACATGTTCTAAAGGCTCAGAACCCTTTGTGAAGAGCATCTGGGCCCCAGCACTGATGAATACATACACCCCAATATTAGTAGGGCTGTTTTCATCATCCATCATCACCACCCACATTATTGGTAGGCTTGGTCAATGGAAGACAGGCTACTTATTATCTTGAAATACAATGGATCCTGTTAAGGTAGTAGTTTAATTTTAAAGATTGAAGTACTTGAGCTTTGGAAGAGGGACATGTGGTTTACATATTTTATCTGTGTTGGCAGGAACAGAAGACCCCCTCAAATGGTGTAATTTGAAGAGAGTTTAATAAGAGGGCTATTTAAAAGATGGGCAAAGGGCAGGGAAACCACAAAGAGCACCACGGTGCCTGCAAATTAATAACAACAGAGATCTGTGCTCTCCTGCCTCTGGCAGCCCAGGCCTGGAGAGACGAGAGGAGAGTCTGAGAGGAACATCTCACCGCAAAACAGAGACAGGGAGTTCTGTTGAGAAGGAAGCCTGACAGGAGCTGGGTGTCAGTGGAACCAGACTCCTGTGACTCCTTCAAAGGGGAAGTAGGCAGTGGTCCTGGGACATTGTTCTCTCTTCCCCTAGAGGTTCCCAAATTTACTTGGCCCTATCACCCTTTTTTTCCCAGGAAATACAATTACTCAGTGCCCCTCCCGGAAACTTACTTTCTTTAAACAAAAGTCATTGCACTGAGGTTACAACTACTGCTCTGGATTGTTCCAGAACCTGGCACTTTGGAAAGACCGTTCCCCTCCATTGCCTGCCACTGGTCAAATCCAACTGAAAGTCAGAGGGCAAGTGATCCTGGGAGCCAGCCTCAGGCCAGCCTCCCAGAGAACAGAACAAGAGAAGGTGAGAGGGAAGCAGCATGGCCTAGGGAGATGGTTACCATAACACTGGAGGTCAAGTTTCATACAATTTCCATTTTCTATTGGGAGATCCTAGTCATTGCACTCTAGTCAGAAAAAAACACTGTATTTCTCTATTTTCAGAGGCAACACTTTCTTTCCTTCATTAGGTGTCCCTTCCAGCCTCCTATGAAATCCAAGATTAGCTTAGGGCATTTGTGAAGGCCAGATGAATTGGAATTGGTTGTGTGTGAATTGTACTGTACAGCTAACTGGCCATCTCTACTTGGGGGTAGGACACCATTGGTAGGGACAAAATGAGTTCATTGCTTGCCAACATGAAAAAGTTCTGTTGAGAGAGTACCTGACTCAAAAGAGTACAATGGTGTCACTTTCTTATTGTCAAAGAAGGCTTAAGCCGTGACTTTAAGTGGAAAAGAGTCATCCTTGAAACCATATCAACAATAGGCTGAATCAGATAAGAAATATGTCCATGCAGCTGGAAGACATCGTGTTAAATAAAATAAGCTAGAAAAAGAAGGATAATCACAGGATGATATCACTCATAGGTGGTATTTAAAATAACTGGATGAGGGAATGAAGAATTTTAAAGAGGGGATGCCCATGGCAACCTTGGCCCCAGAGCACAGGGAGGAGAAGGAAAGTAAAAAAGGGAGAAGAGACAGATAAAAATCCCAGGGCCAGGCCAGGGATTTAAGTACAAAAGTGGTGTTAAGGAATATCCAAACCACAGAGTTAACAACACTGAAATCAAGAGATCCAAACCTTAACAATTGAACTTAGGCTGGAGGTGTGGGGAGGGATACAGGAGGGAAACTGGGAATATTTGTGGAGGGAAGTTGACACGGGTGATGGATCAGTGCTGCAGATTTGTATGTTTAAAACTCAACTCAATAAAGTTGTAAATCATGGTGCTTTAATAAAATAAAACAACATCACAAAAAAAGGAGTGTCTATGCATTAGAATAAAACTAAGAAGTAATTTACAAATACTGACTATAATTATGAAGATTATAATAATTTTCCTTTTAAACCCTTTTTAACTTTAATCAAAGAACATATGTTCTCTTTTAAAAATCAGTCAAAGAAAGTTACCTCTGGATAAAGCAAATATTGTTTCCTCCTGGAGCAGGCAGGTAGATGGGGGAGGGCGCCTGGTAATGAGTTCTTGGGACATAATAAAACCAAGACAGGATTTAAGGGAGTTACTCTATCAGGAGCCCTAAAGCAGCTAAAAGCATTATTTCTGGACCTGCTTTGTGGACACAATAACCAAGTTCTGATACTACTTAAACTGGTGCCAGCACAGTCCCTGAAAAGGCTGGACCCCCTCCAGAGAGAAGCTCCAGCCAAAACAAAGGGTCATGATAAGGACATGAAAGTAGACTATCAAAGGTTTCAAGTTCTCCTTGACAATGCCTTAGCAATGGAATTTACCTTGGTAGAAAGCCCCACATGGAGGCATCTGGGGAGAAAACCTGTGAAATTAACTTTGCAAAGGCCAGCAATGCACCTCCTCACTCCGGGGGCAGCTCCACCTAGACGTGCGCTCCAGACTCTCTCTGCCTTTGGAGACCCTGCATTCTCTTGAATGTGTTACTCTCTCTCTCTTTCTCTCTCCCCTTCCTCATTATCTCTAAATAAAACTGTTTTATTTCACTAGTCATCTTCTCCCGAGATTCTTTTCTGAGAGATTTTTGCTGAGGGAATTTTTCTGCAATGGATCCAAAAAAGGCTGGATAAAACTGAGAGCTGATTTTTCCCTTCCTGCAAAAAAGGAATTCCTTGCTCCAGCCTGAGTTCACAGCTCCCTGAGAATTTGGGTGGTGGGGATCACCTCCCACGTTATACACTAGTGGGTTTCAGGCGCAGTGTGATGGCTGCTGTGTGGGACAGAGAGAGCCATGAGATGAGACCTGTGAGGTTTGTGCCGTGCAGGGGTTCAACAGCCTAGGTTTCCCAGACACCTCCTTGATGACCCAGACGGGGCAGAGAGAGAGAAGTGATAGATCCCTCTCTAGAGTCTGACATCTCTCCCTTCTCCCTCTTCACATAAGTCACCTCAACACTACAGTTCACGAAGGGGTAGATAGAACTCCTTCCCTGCATGTGACCAACTCAAGTGACCCCAATTACTGCCAGATTTGGGCCATCCGCACCACCACCAACCCCCACCCCATACGCACACGCAAAAGCTTTAGTAAGAGTTGAAACTTTTATTCATGGGGAAATTTTTTTTTATTTTAAATTTTTTTTTTTTTTTGCTTTTTTTTTTTTTTTTGGGGTCACACCTGGCGATGCACAGGGGTTACTCCTGGCTCTGCACTCAGGAATTACCCCTGGCGGTGCTCAGGGGACCATATGGGATGCTGGGATTCGAACCCGGGTTGGCCGCGTGCAAGGCAAACGCCCTACCCGCTGTGCTATCGCTCCAGCCCCCTTTATTTTAAATTTTATTTTATTAGTGAATCACCGTGAGACAAAGTTATACTTACAGGTTTTCATGCTTATATTTCAGTCATACAATGATCGAGTGCCCATCCCTCCACCAGTGCCCATTTTCCACCACCAATGATCCCAGCATCCCCCCCACCACTCCCACCCTGTCCCCTTCACCCCACCCTGCCTCCATGGCAGGGCATTCCTCATGGGGAAATTTTGAATTAAAATTATAATTTAATAAAAACTTTAATCCAGGATCTTTTAAAAAAAGATTTTTAAAAAAGACTCACCAGGGTTGGAGTGATAGCACAGTGGGTGAGGTGCTTGCCTTGCATGCTGCCCACCTGGGTTCAATCCCCAGTATCCTATATGGTTCTGCGCACATGGCCAGGAGTGATCCCCAAGTGCAGACCCAGAAATAACCCTTGAGCATTGCCAGGTGTGGCCCCTCAAACAAACAAAGACTCACCGAAAGTTTCATCTTGTTGTTTTTAAAGTAAACAATATCATGGATAAGTTCTAAAATAAGAATACTAAAGAATTTTAAGCATTTTTAAAATGTTAATACTTTAATAATTTAATTTTAATACTGATTTAATTTTAATTCATTCTCACACATGATACTACAAGTATGCTTAAACAGCTTAGTCCATGGGTGTCAAATTTATCCTCACCTTCTTCTAAAATCCATACACTGGGGCTCTTCTGGCGAGACGGTTAATGCCTCAGCAACTCAACCTAGCAACTGGGGAATCCCCGAGCGCCTTGGCTTTCTGCTGAAGGCCTTAGAAGTCTTGCCCACAGGGCTGGCAGTTTCCAGTCCCTTGGCTGGGACTCTGGAAACATCATCTCATTCTGGTGAAAGTAAGAGGCAACCTAGGTTCTGAAAGTTTTTGTAAAGATAAAGTTGATATGCCCATCCTATATGACAGGTAACAGTATTTCTGCATCATTATCTGTGTGCACTGAACCCACGTCTTGCAGTGGGTGTTCCTGTGATGTTAGATGACAGCCCAATTTTACACACACTATTTGTTATATATGAAGTCAGCAAACTGAGTCAGTAGATAATCCAAATGAGCTGAGAATCAATTAAATGAGAAACCTTAAGTCTTTAATATTTGTTCATTAAAGTATGAACCGACCTTCATCGCCCTAGGGAGTCATATAAAGTATACATTCACAACTGGTGTTTTGAAAATGCATTTTTGGTTACACAAAATCACTAGAATTATAAACTAAAAAATGAAATTAAAATTAAGGGGATAATCTGCCTTTCAAATAGCATTTGCCATATAAATTTTGGGTTCTGTGCACGTATTTTAGATAGTTGTGGCACAGATATAGTTTTAGATTTCTTTTGCACCTAGGTGAATAACAGCACAGGACAATGTGCAGTATATTTTTAATAATTATTATTTTTTAATTTTATGATCCCTCTTGAGTATGCTACTGTTCCACAGTTTGCGTCTACTCATATTGTTACACTTAAAAATACACTGAAAATGTTGTAAAATGGCATTATATTTAAAGAAATTTATAAAGAAAAAACACATAACCTTGAAAAAGTGAAATGGCAGATATTAAATATAATAAATTAGTATATTTTTTGGCATTAATATAAAATATACCTATACCACTCAATACCACATAGTTTTTTCCCCCCACATCTCTAAGACCAGTTCTCTTTTGGGTCAGCAAACCCTTTCTGAGCACATGGCCAGTGTGTCTGGCATTGGATTAGGTGCTGGGGACCCAGAAAATAAAACAAACCTCCTGTCCTTAAAGAGACATACACCAGGGACAGACATGTATAGAGATGATACCAAGCCAATAAATTCATGCTGCATAAAATTAACTGCAAGGCACGGGGCTTAAAGAAAAAGTAATCGGGGGTGGGGGTGGTGAGGTGAGAAGAGAGGAAAAAGCAAAGTCCCAAACCTACTTGTTGCTGAGCTGACTCCCTAGTGACCAGAACTAGGTTTTGGAATGTTTATTGGGCTGACCAAGGCAGAGGCCATTACCACTAGTCTGGTGCCAGTGAGAGACAGCGCCACAGGCCTGCTCCTGTGCCTGTACCCCTCCTCACACTCCAAAGGTGGGGACAGCCTCATCCATCAAGGGGGGGAGCTATGACTCATGGAAACCAGCTGCCTCCTTGCAGACAACATCTCTTCAGTGGAGCCGGGCTGGGCTTGCTTCAGGAGACGGCCTTCTGGCCAGCTGCCAAGCAGATGGGCCTGTCTTTGGGAGTCGAACGGAGAAGGTAAATGGGGAAGAAGAAAAACAGTCCTAAACAACTGGTGAGTTTCCTTTTAGGAAATGTGGCACGCGCTGAATGGTGGACTGTTTGGTTTGCTGGTCTTTTGGGTCACACCTGGCGGTGACTGAGGCTTATTTCTGGCTCTTTGCTCAGGAATCACTCCTGGAGGGGCTTAGGGGACCACGTGTGGTGCTGGGGACACTGAACCTGGGTCTGCTACATGTGTCTTATCCTCTGGACTGTCTCTTCAGCCAGTATAGTGGGCTGTTTTGCGACAGGTGGTGGAGACACAGCAAATGAGCAAGGACCAAGATGTAAGTGAAGTTGGAACTTGGGTGGGATATATGATGTCATCTACCCTACCTCATTGGTGGTTTTTTGGTTCTGTTTGGGGGTCACACCCGGTGATGCTCAGCGATAACTCCTGGCTCTGCACTCAGGAATTACTCCTGGCAGTGCTTTGGGGACCATATGGGATGTCAGGAATCTAACCCAGTTTGGCTATGTGCTAGGCAAATGCCCCACCCGCTGTTCTATCACTCTGGCGCTACTTCCTTGATATTGATGCTAATTATTAAGAATTTTAAACTTCCCTAAGGAAACACATAAATGACCCCTAAGTAACTAAGCCAGGTGAAATAAAGATACCATTTACCTTTTTCTTTTTCTCCTTTACTGAGAGTCCTGAATAGCAGAGCTATCCGGACCTCTTCATTCTGTGCAAGTGGCACAGGGATTTGAACTTAAAGTTTAGTGTTTGCCACCTGCATTGTCTTCTTAACAATGTTTCTTAACAATGCCCCGTATTAATGTTTATTAAAAATAAAAATCAAATGCTATTTTATTTTAGTTTTGATATGGTCTTCTTAAATATGAAAATTTGGTTTATGTTTGGGATATTTGTTGATATTTGAATTATTAATCTTGAATTATTAATCTTTTCATAAATAGTCTCCTGGACAGTTTTGGTAAATTTAACCTGAATCCTATAATCAAGTCTTAATCTTTCAAACAATAAAATCATTCTCTGTAAAGCCTGTAAGTTCTTTAAAAACTTTAATCTTTTATAATTATATGAAGCTTGACTCTTTAAGAGTCCTTTCACTATTGCTTGTAATTAGAAACCCATACATATTTCTAAGTCTTCTTTGTCTGGTAAAATGGAAAGTCAGGATTCAGAACCTATTAAAATTCTGCCCGACTGCCCAGCTGTCCAGGACACTCTTTTAGCTAAACTCCTAGAGTCTCTGAGATCTGGGGGGAGATTTAGAACAACTGGGGCACAAAGAGCCATGGAAATCAGCAGATTGGCCACACTTTGGCTTCATCCTGTCACAATTACTCTGAACTGTCTATTTCAGTCCCAGGCCAAAGTATCTGCTGACTAGGCACAGATGCAAAACACAGCAATGACTTTTATTGTTATTTTCTTGCCAGTTCTCCATCCCAAGTTAATAAGTGAGAAATTTTAGGGCCCATGGGATAGTGTTCTCTATTAGGAAGTGAAAATGGCTTTTTATATGCTGTCTTGGCTTCACATCCCTCCTCTGCTCCCCCCACACCCACCTCCGCCTTACTTCTTCTCCGTCTGGACCCAAGATTTAGACCATGGAGGTGGCATTACTACTGAAGACAGCAATTTGCTATTGATAAGGAACTATGCTAGTAGCAGAAAGGAAAATGCAACAGTAAGGATGAAAGTGAAGGGTGCTTGTTACTGTATATAAAACTGTCTATAGATATGCAGCAGTTTTGCAGGCATCACCTTTTCACATTTTTGTTTGTTTGTTTTGTTTTGTTTTTGGGTCACACCCGGTGATGCACAGGGTTACTCCTGGCTCATGCGCTCAGGAATTACTCCTGGCGGTGCTCGGGGGACCATATGGAATGCTCAGACTCGAACCCGGGTCAGCCACATGCAAGGCAAACACCCTACCAACTGTGCTGTCACTCCAGCCACACCTTCTCACATTTTTTGCAGTGATCCTTATTGGCAGATGGTTGTACATCTCTACAGGTGAGGGACTGAAACCTGAAACCATGAAATGCCTGGATTGACACATCCAATTTTTTGCTTCTCGGATGCAGCTCCCTCAATCTCAAGACACTTTACATGGAACCACAGCTGCCACATACCCCCTAGACTTCTGTCCTGACTGAGCTTCCACAGATGAAGAAGTCTGACGGGGTTCTGGGAAGCCTAGTGCTTGGAGAGGTGATCGGCATGTAAGCTACTGGCAGTTCCAGGAGCACGCTGAGAAGTCTGTGTCCCAGCAGCTCACAAATGCCACACTCATGATCTGGTATCTTCGAAAAAGTTAAGGACTGTAACACAGTGGGTGGCCTCTGTGGGGTGAAGAAAGGAGTAGCTTTGAGACCCCAGCAAGCTGAGATTGGTGGATTGGGGACACCTGACAGGTGCTCTGATTTGGGTCCTGACATAGGAAGACTGAGCCATTAGAGTGAATCCACAGCCTCATACAGAAGGAATCAAGAGAATAACAAACTGGCTTCAGGAGATGCCCCTCTGCCATAGGCTAAGCCAACCAGAAAACTGAGGGTGCAGGAACCCAAAGTCAGCCACCCCAGGGCACAAAAGAATGGGGATGAGTGGGAAGTGGCCCAAGCCCACCGGAGGCTAACATCGAGACTGTCTATGGCAGAGGCAATTTTAAGACTTAGTTCAGGGGCCAGAGTGATAGCACACAGTGGGCAGGGCGTTTGCCTTCCATGCTGCCGACCCAGGTTCAATTCCCAGCATCCCATATGGTCCCCCGAGCACCACCAGGAGTAATTCTGGAGTGCGTGAGTCAGGAGTAACCCCTGTGCATCTCCAGGTGTGACCCCCCCCCCGCAAAAAAAAAAAAGACGTACTTCATATTATCCTGCTTTTGGGGACTCTGTTTCCTGGCAGGGACTTGTAAGAGGTATACAGAATTTCTTGATCTCCCTTCCACCCCCTCCTTATTAATACCCCTGCATTGTATCAAACTATTGAGAACCTACTAGATATATTGGGGGGATGGAGTATAAAAGTGGCAGACCCTGCTTCAATCTCTGACACGACATGGTTCACCACATGGTATCATAGGGTATGGCCCAGAGGCCCCCAAGCACCATTGAATATGGCCCTGGAGGTTCCTGGGCATCTTGGAATTTGGCCTAGGTAATCCCTAGCACTTCAGGGCTGGAATGGCACCTTATTCTCAGGCTCTCACATTGAACTTCCAGTTGGCTTGGGGGGAAAAAAATCACTGGAAGGGGTTTGTAGGCCTAATGAGCACCACATCAAAGACCTGCCCAATGAAAGAAAGAAGAAGCAGTGTAGAAGCCATAGATGCTTTTAAGCGTCTGCTCCAGCCACAGTCAGTAAGTTGTGATTGTGGGAGTTCTGACATGGCCAAGAGCACCTACTCTTCTAGTGCAGCTTGCAACCAGGATGCTGTGGTTCTGGGACTGGCACAAGTATCGACATGATAGTAACCATATCACGGTGACATCCTGATTGTGGTGGCTTCCTGGTGTGGCAGCAGTGATATGACTCAAGAGACAATGACTTTTTGATCACAGAGAAGGCAGCAGCAAACTTAGGGGCTTGGCTCAGCCATTTCTTCATTTCTCCTAACAATTTGGCAAGTCATTTAATAGCTTGTAAAATATGTTTTCTTCTGCTTAAAGAATATTCTGTCTTTGGGGCTGGAGCAACAGCACAGTGGGTAGGGCATTTGCCTTGCACACGGCCGACCCGGGTTCGATTCCCAGCATCGCATATGGTCCCCTGAGTATGGCCAGGAGTAATTCCTGAGTGCAGAGCCAGGTGTGACCCAAAAAGCAAAAAAAAAAAAAAAAAGAATATTCTGTCTTTGTAATTAAAACATGACTATAGAAATAAAATTAAAATATATAAGATATATTTATGGTATATATATATGCATATATAAGATGCAAGATAGAAAGCTAGAGATATAGATTAGGTGTGAGGCAAGTCTTGGAGAAATTTAGATATACAGAGACAAGTCCCCAAGTGTCTGAGATCTCTTGATATGCAAATGTAATGAGTTTTCCTTTCTGATGAGCCAATGGGATTAACAGATATTAGAACTATAGACTGCTATATTTAAGTCAGCACACAAGTCTATGTACACATTCCCAGAGATGGTTTGCAAGTTTGTAATGAGGAAAGAGAATATAATACGCACTAGACTTACAAATCCTCTAGCAAGAATCCCTTTTCATTTTAGAGTGCACGCTTGCTTACTTTTAAAATTTCTCTGAAAAAATTTATAAAAGGTTATTTCTTCAATAGAATATAGAGAAATTCAATGTCTCCTATGAAGGGATCAAAGAGCAATGGACATTTCATTGTCTGTGGCTGTTCCTATTACTTATTGCTGCAAACAACTCTCAAACGTAGTAACTTAAAATGACAATAATTTTATTACATACCGTGATCATATTGTCATAAATGTGGACCCTGTTGGACTAGGATTTTTGCATCCCAAATAATATTGGTGGAGACCACTTGAAAATATTCAAGTGGTGAATGGACTCAAAAGAATACTTGGCCAAGAGTGTGGCGCTGTGGTAGAGTACACACGTCACACACTCAACCCTCAATACTTTAGGAATGAGTGAACAACAAAATGGTACCTGATGGGAATGACTGAAAGACTAATGTTATTCAATCCTGTTTTGGCCATGGATCCTTTCTGACCTGGCTCCCTCTTATGCCTCCTTCCTAATGGTTGACCCTCTAATCTTTAGCCTTCAGTCCTCCATTTTGCACTTATTTTCCCACCTCTTCAAAAAAATTATTGCCCGTCTCTCATCAAAGCCAGGGAATCAGGGCAGAATGCTGGACCACCTGTTTTCTTCCTTCCTCTCATCATCCCTCCCTCTCTTTGCAGCAAATATTTAGAATCATCAGAGCTCTTATACATCACTCCCTTTTACCCATGTTCTTAATGAAAGCCTCCACCACTAAATGCACTATGCCCAGAATGGTTGAAGAAGTTCATCTTGGGGTCAAAGACCTGATTCTATACAGGTGTAGGTGCTTCTAGCATTTTGTTTAATAGAGTATCAAGAAGGGAATTCTTCGGCTACTCTCTTGATGTCTTGCAATTTTCATTGCGTTGCAAGAAGGAGGAACCTCACTGTGTTAGTCTTTGGAACACAGTGCTGTCAAACACAGACTCGCATACAAGAGTCAAATGTGGATCTAGGGATAAGTTTAGAGGGTATAACCAAGATTAAGACTAAAGTCCAGGTTCTATAGCTGGGGCATAATTTCAAAGCAGGCAAAGCATTGATATAGATTTTGTGTCACCAGAGTAAGATTATCTTCATCAGGACCCCGTGGGACCTCAACCAGGATAAGCACAGTGCTCAGTGCTTTGCTTTTGAGTCAGAAAAAGGGGGGTTGTTCAAAAACATGTCGCTCCCCAATAGCCATTTGCTAAGTAAATATATTGTGCCAGGCATTGTTAGACTCGGGGCAGATGTAGATAATGAGATGTTGTCTTTGACCTAGAGGACCCCAGGTCTAATAAAAAAGAGAGAGGAATAAACAGTAATCACAATAGTGTGTGATTCAAAACAGTATAATATACCAGGAGGTTGACTCCATGGTTTGGAAGCTGGCCTCACATGCTGGGGGAAAAGGCAGCTCAGATAGAGAAGGGAACACCAAATAAAATGTGATTGGAGATCCCTCTCGAGAAGGGAGATGCGTGCTGAAAGTAGACTAAAGACTGAACACGATGGCCACTCAATACCCCTGTTGCAAGCCACAATACCCAAAAGGAGAGAGAGAACAAAAGGGAATGCCCTGCCACAGAGGTGGGGTGGGGTGGGGGGGATGGGATTGGGGGGTGAGAAGGATACTGGGTTCATTGGTGGTGGAGAATGGACACTGGTGGAGGGATGGGTTCTCGAACATTTGTATGAGAGAAATACAAGCACGAAAATGTGCAAATCTGTAACTGTACCCTCACGATGATTCACTAATTTAAAAATAAATAAATTGTTAAAATATAAAATAAAATAAAAGGTTTATTAATGTCAAAAATAGTATAATAGCTATTAATTACTAAGTGTTATAGGTGCATAGAGAAAAGAGATCAATTTTGAAACCTTTAGAGACAATTTTTGAACTAAGTTCTTTTGGTTAGAGAAGGTAGGAAGAAACTCTTGGATAGAAGAAACATTTATGAACATTCTCGAAATAAGAACAACTGATGTAAAATAATAGTGGTGAATAGTCCTACAAGAATGGAAGGCAAATTTTAGGGAGGTTGGAATAAGACATAAAGCTAGAAAAAGGATTCAAAATCTTCTGGATGGTCCAAAATCTTTGTGTTTCAGGCTATAAAGTTTGGAGTTTTACCCACAGAAAATAGTGAAGGTTGCAAAAAGGTAAAAAAAAAAATGGCAAGACATGAATGCTATATTAGCTGTTTTTAATCATGAAAGCCAAAAGTGTCCTGTGACTTGGAGTTCTGTCAGTTTCAGTATTTTGTAAACTTCTGCTGGAGCCAGCCTCCAGCTGGAAATTTTAGACTTTCTCCTGTGTTTCTGACCTTGCATTTAAAAAAAAAAAGAAAAAGCCTACAATTTTACATTGCTGCCATGTTCCATCCAATTAAGACAAAATTATCTACCAAAAATAATCTGAAAGGAAAACAGTCTAGTTTGCCAGTTTCTCTATCATAGCCTTCACTACCAAGTAGAGAAAGATCAACAAACAGACAAAATCCTTTTTGTTCCAGGCAGGGGAGTGAAATGGTCAGTTTTACAAATATTGCTGGATGACTGTCTTCTATGTGTGGTCCAAGTATCTCCCTGAGGCAAATTATTGAAATCACCTCGTGAAACCACACGCACGTATTTGTGCCGCCAGCAATGGGAGATACGGGTAATAGGAGATTCCAGGTGACTCAGGCTCCTGGTATCTGGGTCAGGAATTTCTCTCACCTGATGGCAGAGGTGGTGCCTCTGTAATAGTGGCTGCACATGAACAGACACCAAATCATTGCATGGTCGTGCCGTGTGAGGCAGTGGCAGCACAGTGAAGAGTGTACTCTTTCACTCTTCAGATGGAAAACTCAAAGCCTCACCTATTACAGAAATGGTGTCTTTGCTTCCAGGGTTTTCCTTTTGAAGTACCGGAAACCTTAAATACAGCTTCCTTAATTTTTTTTCTGACTACTTTCAGTATGCACAGCCTATGAGGACTTGCTTTTTGGGCAGCTTCTTAAATGTATAAATTCATGGTCTGTTGGAGTAAGTCTATCCTGCAGTTCAGAACTTCCTAATAGTGACATGACTTATAGTATGTTTTGAAATTAGTGAAAGGTGGGACCAGGGGCTGAACGCAGGCTCCTTCCTTATATAAGGCATGTGTTACACCATATCTGAAAAATTCAAATAGTTCCACCAAAGGAAGTAAGATGTTTAATGTGTTCAAAGCTATTTCTCTCCCATCCCCTTTAAGTGAACTTAACATGCAAAATTGAACCATGGCTACCTATTTTTTCTCTTTCTAGCTGAGGACATATCCAGTAGTAGCCTTGCATAGGACTTCTCTGTCCTAGGAAATGGAACTCTTAGCACTTTTTAGTAAGGAATGCAGATGTTCCTGGGAAGAAATGGAGAAACAGTTACAGTGACCAAAAAGATTCAAAAGACAAGAATGGGAATACCAATCCTTTTCCTGATCATTAATAAAACATCTTAATGAGTTGAACTGGCTTCAGTTGGAAATAATATATATAAAGATAACACAACTCAGAAGAAAAACTTACCTCTGGAGAAGAGTTTGTTCTACTTCAGTCTGTCCCCTGGGTTTGGATTGTCATGGGAGATAGTTCAAGCCCCAACTGAAGATGGAGACTCTGAAGTTGAAGCTCTTTCTCTCTCAACTATTCGGACATTGCGGATGGCTTTGAAAATGACCGAAGGAGCATGTGTATGAGAGTGCTGAGCTGTCATGTTGGAGTCAAGCCTGCTTCTTCATTTTGCATTCATTTCCCCGCCTCTTCAAAGAAATTATTGCCCATGTCTCTCATCAAAGCCAGGGACTCTGGGCAGAATGCTGGACCACCTGTTTTCTTCCTTCCTCTCATCATCCCTCCCTCCCTTCATTATTTCTTCCCTTCCTTCCCGCCACATGCTTACATCTTTATTAGGTATGTTAATATTCTCTGGTGAGAAATGACCATCATATGGGACCATATCTTTTTATTTAGGAAACCCAGTAACACCTACGAAGAATGCAGAACTCTAGAGCTCCAACCAGCTTTTTTGTGAGGCAATAAGACAGATCTGTGATGAAACAATCTCCTGGGAACTTTGGATTTACCAAAGAAAAACTCTTCCAGAAAATAAAACATTCCTGCAATAGGTAAAACTTTGAGTCATTAATGTGTCATGTGCTATCCTAAAAAGTTTTTATTGGTTATCTCTTTTAGTCCTTGTATGCTCTATTATCATTCTCATTTTGTACATTTTGTTTGTTTTTCAGAACTTATTCCTGGCTTGGTGCTCAGAAATTACTCCTGGCAGTGCTCAGGGTACCATTTGTAGTACTGAGGATTAAACCCAGATTGTCAAGGTGCAAGGCTTTACCTCTGTACTATCTCTCTGGCCCCAATTTTGTACATTTTACAAGTGAGGCTGTTAATGGACAAATTGTTCTATTTTTTAAAAGATAAAGTAACATAAAAAAGCGTAAGTTTACTGAAAT
This sequence comes from Sorex araneus, assembly GCF_027595985.1. NCBI lineage: Eukaryota > Metazoa > Chordata > Mammalia > Eulipotyphla > Soricidae > Sorex > Sorex araneus. The sequence continues at coordinate 11,613,367 of NC_073311.1, forward strand.
AATGAAAAGTATTAACATATGCAATAAGATGTTAGAATGGAACCATTTCAGACTCGTTTTTGGCAGAGAATCCAAAATAGTCCAAGATAGTCTATTTGTCTTCCCTCTGTGCTGTTGTTCCGGCCCCCATGCCTCCATTTTGAAGCAAGACTCCAGAATACATAAATAGACCTTACAAAGAGGTGCTGAAGAACTGGACATGAAGTGTGGAAATGATGACCACCAGAAACATGGGAAGAGGAGTCTTCATTTAAAAGGAGCGTGTATTCTGAATCTCACAGGTCTTTTCTGAGAGTGCTGTCTTGTCATTGCAAGACTACAGAACGGAGCTTCCAGGAGAGACTATTATTTTGACTGTGCATGGTCTGATTTATACCTGATAGATAAGAGCAATGGCTTGTTTAAGTAGCATCTGGAATTGGGACTCTTATGTAAGGAATGACTATGTTCCTAGGACAGAGGTTCCCAGAGGTCCAGGAGAAAGAGCCAGGAAGCTGTTTTCTTATATCCTGTGAAGTGCTGAGAACTTATCAGAGAAATAGTGATGGAACACAGGCTCAAGGCTACAGGCTCAGTGAAGAATCCCTGTGCTAGGCAAGCAAGTACAGTGTTTAAAACTGCATTTGGAGATTGGAAGTGAAAGTGGGTCTCTGAAGAACCCATGAAAGCACCCACTTGGAAGGTAGCTGTCAGAACCACGAAGACTGGGTAAACCAGCATCAGATGAGTATCAGTCAGTCAAACCTTTCCTGACTGCATCCTCTGCTCCCACCCGGATGAGTTGCCTGTATGGCAGAGTAGCATTTGACAGTAAAAAGAAAATCAGTTTCTTTTTTCAGAGCTCCTTCAGAGCTCCTTCCTCTGCACAGGATGCTTTCCTCCACCTGCAAGTCTTATCTGGGAGAGAGCAAAACCTTTATTTTAATTTAGTATTATTTGTTTCCATACCTGGTTATCCCTAACTCTATTCTCAGATGCCACAGCTGGTGGTGCCAGGATTTCAGTGGCTGCTGCAATCTCATGGAAGTCGAGTGCCTCTATACTATCTCTCCGGCCTCAGAATCTGTAATTTTAGTTAATATTTGGTGGTTGCTTGTTGTTCAACTTGCTTTAAGCACTCTGACTTGGCAATATTAAATTACAACAGACTTTTGATGAAAATAATGGTAGAAAATAATGGTAGATTTCTATTATTTACCACCAAGTTGTTTATTTTGTCCTAGATATTATCCAGGGGGTATGGAATACCCAAGCAGATTTATTATAGTAGTGTAGCAGACAGGAACAGAGGGAGCCCTGGAAATGTAGCACTGTAGCACTGTCCTCCCATTGTTCATCAATTTATTCGAGCGGGCACTAGTAACGTCTCCACTGTGAGACTTGTTATTACTGGTTTTGGCATATCGAATACACCACGGGGATCTTGCCAGGCTCTGCTGTGCAGGCGGAATACTCTCGGTAGCTTGCCAGGCTCTCTGAGAGGGACGGAGGAATCGAACCTGGGTCGGCCGCATGCAAGGCAAATGCCCTACCCACTGTGCTATTGCTCTGAAAACTGAAACCTCTACCAGCCTGAAGAATGGTGGCCTTTGAGACAGAGGACCCATCTCAGAATCCTGGAAAGTTGCTGAGATGCATAATTCCAGGGCCCCACATGACTGCACCACAGAGAAGAGGTGGCCGGACTCCCTGGGAGGAGAGGCATCGCCACTGCAACAAAGGCCACGCAGAGAGCATCCAAAGAAGACCTGCTTCAGGCTCTCTGCCTGGCAACCACCCCAGCAATGAACTGGGACGGGGGCCAGTTTGGATGCATGCAAAGGAGGAGCTCGCCTGCCACCAGTGCCCAGGCTGCTGGGGCAAGTGTCGCCATAGAGATCCACCCACCTCTCCCTTTTTGAGATGTACTTTCAGCATTTCAGACATTAATGTTGGGATTTGAACTGGTTTTGAACTCTGGAGGAGCCCATGCTCTCGCTCCCCCCTCTCCTCTCTCTCTCTCTCTCTCTCTCTCTCTCTCTCTCTCTCTCTCTCTCTCTCTCTCTTTCTCTCTCACTCTCTTCTGTCACTCTCCTCTCTCCCCCCCACCCTCGCATGTATCTTAACCTACCTCTCTTCTTTAACTCCCTTTAATTCCTCAGTAAACTTGTTCTATCTCATTTTTTAATCTATTTTTGAAATACTTTTCTGTGAGGTACTCCAAGAGGTCTGATAAGATTATGACTGACTTCTTTTTTTTTGGAGAGGGGGGGTCACACCTGGCAATGCACAGGGGTTACTGCTGGCTCTGACCTCAGGAATTACTCCTGATAATTCCTGGTGGTGCTCAGGCGACCATATGGGATGTTGGGAATCGAACCCAGCTCAGCTGCGTGCAAGGCAAACGCCCTACCTGCTGTGCTATCGCTCTAGCCCCCTGACTTTCCTTTCTTGCTAAGAGCAATTTCTCGCTGCAGTTTGAGTGAACGGCTCCCTGAGAAATCAGGTGGCAGGGATCATCTCTCACATTGTGTAGAACAAATGAACTTCTGGGGCAGCTTGACGGCTGCCTGGTGGGGCTGGTGGGATGTGAGCGTCTGAGCGGTGCAGGGGCTCAGAGCCGACTCTCATCAGCCTGAGTCTCCAAGCTGCTTCTCCGGTGACAGGACCCGGTGACAGGAGTGAGAGAGAAAAGTAGATTTCCTTCGTGAGGCTGCCACCTCCCCCTCCCTGTTCACATAAGCCAGCTGGGAACGTCCTGTGGCAACAATAATAATAATAACTTTAAAAGTTGATTTTAAAGAGTTGATCAGTCTTCTCCCTACCTCTCTCACTCACACTCTCTCTCTCTTTCTCATTGTTTCTTTTCTTTTCTCTTTCCTTTAGGCATTGTTGAAAGGAGAATATTAAAGTTCCACTTTCATTGTACTGTTGTGTGTTTTTTCCCTTCAATTATGTTAGTATTTAATTAATATTAAATTAAATATTTAATTACAAGTGCTCTGGTGTGCATGCATAATGTATACTTATAATTATTAAATCCTCTTAACACTGTGTGTAGAACTGTTGTCCCGTTGTTCATCAATTTGCTTGAGCGGGCACCAGTAACGTCTCCATTGTGAGACGTGTTGTTACTGTTTTTGACATATTGAGTACACCACAGGTAGCTTGCCAGGCTCTGCTGTGCAGAAAGGATACTCATGGTAGCTTACCAGACTCTCCGAGAGGGACGGAGAAATCAAACCCAGGTCAACCGCATGCAAGGCAAATGCCCTATCCACTGTGCTATCGCTCCAGTCCTTGATTAAATATGTTATTGATAATATGTTGTTGATTTATTGATAAATATGTTAATTATTTCCTTTTTATTGCTTGTTAAGTATTTTGTATCAATATCTAATAAGTTTAACAAAAGATTAGCTATTCCGGGGCTGGAGTGATAACATAGCGGGTAGGGCTTTTGCTTTGCATGCGGCCGACCCAGTTTCAATTCCCAGCATCCCATATGGTCCCCCAGCACCGCCAGGAGTAATTCCTGAGTGTAGAACCAGGAGTAACCCCTGTGCATCGCTGGGTGTGACCCAAAAAGGAAAAAAATGAGCTATTTGTACTTTATTTTAGTTTATACTTGCATGAAAATTTTTTCTCTTTGTAGGATAAAGTTTTCCGAAGTGAAAAAGATCCTTTCATTTTGAGCATAAGTTCTTGAGCATTTGTTCTTAGTGTTAAAGCTAAATCCTTGTAAGTAGTATATAACTTGATCTTGACTTTTATCTATCTGTTCTACTCAATAGCCTCTTGATGAGAAAATTGAAGCCATTTACATTTAGAGTAATTATTGATAGCAAAGTACTTATTGATGCCATCTATTATTTCCTGGCTATTCTGTAGTTCCACTCTTCTTTTTCCCTGCCTTTGTGAACTGATAATTTTCTGTATATGTTTTGATTCTCCTTATCTCATGTGTATATACTGTGGCATTGGATTGTAGCATTGTATATGCTGTATATCTAGTGGAGATGCTACTGTCCAATTCTACCATTGCTCCTTCCAGATCCCTTTGAGTCCCTTTTATGGGTTCTATGTACTTCTTGTTGGATTTCTGTGTATCTTTAATTCTAAATAACCTACATCTGTGACTCACTTTGAGACTTTTCCCTTGGATACAAGAGCTGTTTACCCACAAACAGAAAAACTGTCCAAGTACCTAGGAGTTTATGCCTCCTGGGGCAGCCATGGAGTGCATGACTGATATGGGCGTATGAAAGAGCAATTACTATTGGGACAAAATCTGAGATATAATTTATATACTCTTGAACTGCCTTCCTGAAAACTCAGGTAGAATATGGGACTTCACTTAGTATCATATCTTTGCATGTTTTTTTCCACTCCCTGTTCTGCTTCTCTTACTCCCATACAGAGCCTTTGCTTCTTTTGTGTGGGGGAAGGGGCCACACCCAGCCCAGCGATGCTCAGGGCTTACTCCAGGCTCTGCACTCAGGAATTATTCCTGGCAATGCACAGGGGACCACATGGGATGCTGGGGATCGAACCCAAGTCAGCTGCAGGCAAGGCAAGAGTCAAAGCATCAAAGCAACCCTCTGAACTATTTCTCCAGCCGAACACAGAGCCTTTTTAAAATTTTTTTTATTCTATAAAGTAGTTCACAATATTTGATTAAATTTAATATTCAAACACCAATACTAACACCATTACACCTCCCCACCACCATATTTCAGGTGTTTCCATCCCGAACCCCAATCCTTGCCCCAAAGCAGAACCACTGTAGCACTGTAGCACTGTCATCCTGTTATTCATCAATTTGCTCGAGCGGGCACCAGTAACATCTCCATTGTGAGACTTGTTGTTACTGTTTTTGGCATATCGAATATGCCATGGGTAGCTTGCCAGACTATGATGTGTGGGCGAGATACTCTCAGTAGCTTACTGAGCTCTCCAAGAAGAATGGAGGAATTGAAGCTGGGTCAACCATGTGCAAGGCAAACTCCCTACCCACTGTGCTATCACTTCAGTCCAAGCAGAACCAAAATAACGTAATATTTCCCTCTAAGGTTGGTTGCCTCCTACGTTGAATCCCATCAAATGTGTTGCGGTACTCTTGTCTTGGAATATGGATAGGATGTATTCTATGAAGTGTCGCATGACCGAGAATGCAGTCACACAGTTCAGGAAAAGGTTCACTCGTGGGTGAGGCTCTGTCCAAGCATGTGGAGAGCAGCCATGAGCATAACTGCAGTTGAGTTCTGGAGGTTTTTCGGCTGCTGGGGCTGGGTCCCTTGGGGCAGGGAGGGGTCTCAGCAGTCCCCCTCTCAGGCTCCCCAAGTGAAACAGCCTGACACGGGGTTCAGTGACATGGCTATGGCGAGTGTCATGTTATGCTCCCTTCTGGGAGAGAAGGACATGCGATCTTGGTGGTGGCCGATAATGAGATTATCTGGCACCAGCCAAGGGTGGCTTATGGCCTGACTGCTGAGTTGCTGGAGACAGGGATATGGGTAGAGGATCTTCCCCAGTCTCGTTGAACCCAGAGTTCTCAGTCACAAAGTCCCTCATACCTGGGTTTTCTGAGGGTTCACTCATGGGTGAGGCTTTGCCCAAGGGTGTGGAGACAACACAGATCCTTTTCAAGAGGACACCTTCTCAGAATATCACTTGAATACCAACTCTTAGTCTGATTCAGGAGAACATGAAATAAAATTGTCTTGTGTGAGAGACATTAAAAGACTAGACAAGATTTAACTACTGCTTTCAAAGAACAGAATCAAGAGAAATTTTCATTCACGCAGTCCTCCCAACCTAGTAAGTTCTTTAAAAAACAAAAACAAAACAAAAAGCAAAACAAAAAACCCCCAGAAACTAGCAATCAAACATCCAGAATTCACTACACCTGGTCTTTAAGATTGCATGTGAGTACTAAGATTTTTATAAATTTGATATTAACATAGTCTTACATCTGGGCCCATTTTTTGAGTTATTGCCTTTGAATTCTCCAATATGAAAGCTTTTTGTTCATTTTGGTTTTCGAGCCACACCTGGCTGTGCTCAGGGTTTACTCCTGGCTCTGTTTTCAGGAGACCAGATGTGGTGCGAGGGAAGAAACCCACATGAGCCATGTGCAAGACAAGCGTCCTCCTACTCCACTATCTTTCCAACCTGAGTATGACATAAAAAAAAAAAATCTGCCACCAGGAGGAGTGACTATGGTTGGTCTACTGATTAACGTTTTGTGCTGTCTAATTTCCCAAAGTGGAAAAATCTGTTACAACAGTGAAAGCAGTGTTTGAGGAGCAAAATGTATGTGAAAAACATTGGAGATAATTTGCCATTCTTTCCAACTTGCCAGTTTCCTGTTTTCACAGGCTGGATGCCAATCTTGCGCCATCACACAGAATGAGGAAAATAGAGTGTGATGGGCTGCCCTGAAAGGTGTGTCACCTCTTCCTGCCTTCTCTCTCATGGGATCACTGGGATCTTCACAATGACTACGATTGATCGACAGATTGCTGTGGGCCTTTGCTTTCCTCCTTTAGCAGGTTATACCTCCTAGGGTGAGCCACACATTTTGCTTTATAATGATTCTTTTTTTCCCCAGAGCCTGACCAAAGCTGGCGCTAAGTGCATGCTCAATTAGGTATGCCCTGACATACCAGGGAATCCTACATAAGAGACCTGTTAGGCCTCCCGGGTCTGATCATGTAGGTTCATCGTCTCAGAAATAAACAGAGATGAAAGCATTCCAGGGTTCAGGTGCTCCTCACGTCAGCGAAACTGGCTGCTCCAGTTCTCCGCTGTGCTGTTTTCACCTGTTCCCCCAGTTCTGGGCTGGTTGGGCTCCTTACAGGTTACCTGAGGGAGGTGAGTTTTCCTCAGATCTCGGAAGTCTGAAGAAAGAATCATGAGTCAGCTTTAGAACTTCCTGGATTAAAAGAAAGCTTAAGCGAGGGCATAATGGGAGGGAGAGAGAGAGAGAGAAAGAGAGAGAGAGAGAGACTTGGCAGGGCCTGACCACCACATGGAACATGACAAGACTTTAAAGAGTAGGCTAATGGACCAGTCCTGTAACAGAGATGAGATTGTGCTGTAGAAGAATTGACTCTGCAAGAAGAGGGTCATCCCCTCTCAAGTGTCTGTACATGAATAATATGCAAGAAGAGAGTCACCCCCTCTCAACTGTCTGTACATGAATAATATGCAAGAAGAGAGTCACCCCCTCTCAACTGTCTGTACATGAGTAATATGAGGCATCCCTTGAGCGGAGCAGCAGGTGGAAGGGCTCTGCCTGGGAAGGAAGGAACTGAAGGACCTTCCCCAGCTCCTCTGCATTTCACAGGGGAGCACCCCATGTTGCCTTCTCATCACCATGTCCAGTGGGGTGGAGGGTGAAGCAGCAGGACCTGTTTTATTTTCTCCAGGAAGGATTCACAGAGCCCTGATGCGGGTTGTAAGAAAAACATATAGCAATTTTCCATCAAAATTAAGTAAGGAAAATGATGCCAAGGGCATAATAAGAAAACCAAACGGTCTGCTTTCACTTATTTTTCATGCTAAAAGTTTGTGAAAGGTTTGTGAAAACTATTTACTATTTTTAATATCCTTCCTGGCTCCATCTCATACCTTGAGCATTTTTAAGCAATCTGTGGCTGCCATGGGGTAATTAAAGCAGTCTGTATTTTTCTCCTGCCCAGCTTCCCAGCTGTGGGAGAGGGAAATGCCCACTGAAGGGAAGGTTAGGCAATATTTAATATTTTAATTTATTACTAAAGAGTTGATACCTTGTCTGACAGCTTTTCAAAGTGAATTCTATTCTCTGATTTTTCTTCCAAATGCCGTGGGTGGTACCCTCAGGTTTAAATCATTTTCTGTCTTTCAGAAGACTGCTCACAGGTTTCGTAGTTTGTGTGCTTATCCTTTGTCCACTGACATGTGGACATTAAGGCTGGTATTCCTGAGCTTAATATGGGGGCAAATAAATTTTTACATTTAATATTCGTTTTTGCACAGTTGCCACAAAAACACAGGAAATTCTAGATGGGCCAATGCCCCCCAATCACTGCCATGAGAGTGGCACTAGAAGCTTTGTTTGGTCGTACATTGCCAAAGAAAAGAGGCCAAAGACGGGCTTCCTGTTGAGGTCCTCTAACAGCACTATGTTTATGCCAAATGCACATTTCTGGGAAGTAATATTTTATTTTGTCAGTTAAGGTCAGCTAGAGATGTTGGGTAGGAGTGTTTTTAAATACCCTAAATAAAACAAAGTTATAAATGAGTTGTCTGTTGCCACATTTGTCCTTGGTTCAATAATATTTATTTAACACCTATTTTCTGTCAGGAGGTACATGTTAGTATAAGACAACTTGAAGATAAATTTGGGTGTACCATTTCCTTCCAAATGGTAAATATCACAGAAGTGTGAACACCAAGTTTAAAGAAAATTGCTTCTCTAAATCTTTATTCTAATAATTTTCAAGCTGACAGATTTTTTTAACAAATAGCTTTTGATAAAGCATGATGTATGGGTGGGGATGTGGTTCCATGGAGAGCACATGCCTCAGATGAATGAAGTCTGAGTTTAATACATGAAACCCCAGAATAAATAGCAATTTAAAAATAATGCACAGTCAAAAGTTTTATTTTTAACATTTCCTCTTCAGGTGCCACTGAAGCAGATTAAAGATGAAAATACAAATATCTGGTGGCACATTGAACTCTGCATTACACACGCTTTCTACGGGAGATTCTCCCCAGTAGATTTCCTTCTAACAGGAAGATCACTGTATCACTGTCATCCTGTTGTTCATCAATTTGCTCAAGCGGGTGCCAGTAATGTCTCATTTGTCCCAGCATGAGATTTTAGTAGCCTCTTCTTACTCGTCTTTCCCAATGATTGGAGGCTCTTTCAGGGTCAGGGGAATGAGACCTGCTATTGTTGCTGTTTTGGGCATATCGCATACAACACAAGAAGCTTGCCAGGCTCTGCCATGCGGGTGCGATACTCTCTGTAGCTTGTTAGGCTCTCTGAGAAGTATATATATATATATATATATATATATATATATATATTTCCCTCTATAATTTTATGAAAAATGGGTAGGGAGTGTCTTATGATGTGTGGCTGTGTGATCCAGGAATATGTTCACTCATGTGTGAGGCTCATGTGTGAGCGTTGGAAAGCGGCAGTTGGGTAGTGGAAGTCGGCTGCCGGGGCTGGGTTCCTTGGGGCAGGGAGGACTCTCAACCTCCTCCCTCTGGGACGCCTCAAGTGGAAACAGCCTCCATTGTGGAGTCTGGTGGCAAGGTTATGAAAGCCTCAATTTATGCTCCCTTCGGGAAGAAGCATCTGTGAGTAAGATAGCAAATGATAATTCTAGGAAGCATCAGAGTAGCCTGGAGAGTGATGGTCATCTATTATACTATTTCTGTATTAGTCTCACTTTCTGTTCTCAAAAGAATACAAAACTTATAGGAAGGTATTTAATGTTCAAGTGAGAATAGAATGTCTATAAATGTGCACATTGGTTCTTCCTCCCTCTCTGCACTAATTCAGTCTGTGGTGCAATGAATAAATCTCCTTCCCTCTAGCCCCGATAGCTGTAAAGTATCATAAAAATATGTTGTCATCTTATATAGGGATAGTGCATTAATAACCCAAACTTTCATTTTCAACTTGTTTTTCAAAGGACAAATTAGGGACCACGGTGATAATATGGTGATTAGCGTGTTTGCCTTGCATTCAGGCTACCTTGTTAAAAACCCAGCATCCCATAAGCATTGCCAGGAGTAAGTCCTGAGAGTAGAGTCAGGAGTAAGCCCTGAACATTGTCAAATGTGTCCTTCCCCTCCCCCCAACAAAACAATAATAACAAAAGGATAAACTAAGTCACTTAAAATAGCTGTAAAATAAGAATCAACATAAGCTGGAGAAATAGTTCATGGGTTAAACATATGACATGTGTGTGGTCAACCCCAGCTGTAAACTTGGTACCATATGGTTCCCACGCAGTGCCTTGGTGGCCCAGGAAACCCCCACACTTCAGGGTCTGGGTAACACCATGTCTTCAAGCCCTCATAGTGTATGGCCCAGATGTTCAAGAATCACTGGGAAGAGGCTACAAACATCCTGAGCACCACTTGGGAGAACCCCCAAACCCACTTAAAATAAGAACTATTCCAAAAATGCAGGGGCTGGAGCAATAGCACAGCAGGTAGGGCATTTGCCTTGCACACCGTTGACCCGGGTTCGATTCCCAGCATATCATATGGTCCCCTGAGCACCGCCAGGAGTAATTCCTGAGTGCAAAGCCAGGAGGTAACCCCTGTGCATTGCCGGGTGTGACCCAAAAAGAAAAAAAAATGCTTGAACATGTCATTTACTTATTAAGTGTTAAGTAGCTGTGTGTTTGTTGCTGAATTTAATAGCACTGTAGCACTGTCGTCCCGTTGTTCATCAATTTGCTCAAGCGGACACTAGTAATGTCTCTATTGTGAGACTTGTTGTTACTGTTTTTGGCATATAGAATACACCACAGGTAGCTTGCCAGGCTCTGCCGTGCAGGCGGGATACTCTCAGTAGCTTGCTGGGCTTTCCGAGAGAGATGGAGGAATCAAACCCGGGTCGGCCGCGTGCAAGGCAAATGCCCTACCCCCTGTGCTATCACCCCAGCCCACTGAATTTAATAATGGTGAATAAAGCCCTGATTCTGCCTTCTAGAATCCTGCAGCTCAGGAGCACTGACTAGCTCAGACAGTTACAAGACAATCTGCTAAGTGAGTGTGGACAGCAAGAGATAATGATTTCTGCCTTGGGAGGGAAGAAAAAGTGGAAAGATGATATATAGAAGGTGACTTCTAAGTTTGTGCTGATTCTCAGAAGTTTAATATGTGTTAAAAAGATTAGGTGGGATGGGGCTGGAACGATAGCACAGCGGGTAAGGCACTTGCCTTGCACAAGGCCGACCCAGGTTTGAATCCCAGCATCCCATATGGTCCCCCGAGCACCACCAGGAGTAATTCATGAGTGCATGAGCCAGAAGTAACCCCTTTGCATCGCCGGGTGTGACCCAAAAAGCAAAAAAAAAAAAAATAGGTGAGAGGAAGGTAGAGAGGGAAATCAAGAAGTTATAACAGAAGATATAGACATGTATTTATGTCAAGTTAAGAACTCATACCCTAAAGGTAGTACTGGATTGAATTAATTATGTATATTGAGAAAAAATTAATATGCTTTATGGTTAAAAATTGCCATCACTATTCACTTATTAAAAAATAAAAAATAAATGTATAAATCTGTAACTGTACCCTCATGGTGATTCACTTATTAAAAAATTAAAAAATAAATAAAAATAAAATTGCCATCACTATTTTAAATGAAGATCTATTTTAAATTGACTTTTCTTTAGAGAACAATCAGGAAACAAGCACTAAAAATGTCTGTATTCTTTGATCCATACTTTTATTCCTGGAAATCTAACCTACAGAAATAAAATCTAAAGTTTACAAATACAAGGACTTTGTTACAGAATTGTTCTGGGTAGCACGAATATGGGAGCAAAAGGGGAATGGCCAAATAAGTTATAGTATTGCTCATGCCATGAAATGTTATGCTTTTAAAAGTGTATCTTTTATTCAGTTAATAGAAGTACCTTTCATTGATGTGGAAATGGGTTGAGTAATTCTGATTATGTTCTCCCGAATGTCCCACCTGCCACAATCTTGGTCATGACTTGATATTAACCAGAGTCATCCTGGAAACTGGACAAGAGGCTGGCAAGGGATGAAGTCACCCTGATTTCACAGATTTCTATACAATCAGTAAAAAAAAACTTAAACCATGTCCAAACAAGAGCAGGAGAGAAGTGGTTTAAATAGATGATATTTGAGGGGGAAAAGAGTAAGAAACAGACCAGAGAAGAGGGAGAAAAGATTGAGACAAAGGAGATGAAAAATCCAGGTAGTAATAACTTACATAGTTAATATTCAATAGACAATATTGATAAAAGTTGGTGTATAGGGGCTGGGACGATAGCACAGCAGGTAGGGCATTTGCCTGGCATGCGGCTAACCCGGGTTCAATTCCCAGCATCCCCTATGGTCCCCTGAAAACTGCCAGGAGCAATTCCTGAGTGCGTGAGCCAAGAGTAACCTTTTTTTGGTGTGAACCAAAAAAGAAAAATAATAATAATAATAAAAGTTGGTGTATATATAAATTCTGACATACACAACAAAAAAGACAAAGAAGGACACACACACACACACACACACACACACACACATAGTATTTTACCATCCTATCTTGGTAACCTACTGTTTTACCATATTGTCATGATAGGGTTTCATGCATACAACTTTCCAATACCACACCCCACATCTGTATGTCCGTTTCCCTCTGCCATTGTCTCAGGACCCTCCTTCAGCCCCTCCCTGACCCAACTTCCCCCTCACCCCTGCCCCCAGTCCCAAGTCTCTCAACCATGGTGAACTCCATTCTGTTCCCAAGTTCTGTTACTTTAGGTCATTTGTTATTCTGTTACTATGATATTTTTTAGATCTCACATAGGAGAGAGATCATTCTGTGTCTGTCTGTCTGTCCCTCTCCTTCTGGCTGACTTCACACAGTATGATACTCTCCAGCCCCATCCTTAGAGCGGCAGATTGCATCCTGTTGTCTTTTCATGTTGCCAAGTCGTGTTCCATTGTATAGTATATTTCTATGCCATTTTCTGTATTTCAATTATACTTAAATAAAATTAAAATCAAATCAAAACAAAACAAAAGGCACTTGGGTCTAGGATATGACTGAAGTGGTAGAGCACATGTTTTGAAAAATGACAACTGTAGGATAACATTGCCACATTGTCGCTTAGGTTTATTTGGGTTACTCCATTCACAGTGCTTCCATTCCTTTGTGTTTATTTGTAACTTCTTTCTTTGTGCTCTGTTGACTTGTAAATATTGTTTTCTTCTTCTCCTTAAGTCATTTGCATAATTTATTCAGAGCAATGTCCTTTTTGTATGGGCATAGGAAGACAGTAAATGCTATGCTTTTGTGACATGGTAGTCAATTGACTCTAAAATGATATTTTTTTTTCCTGGGCATCTATTCTCTCAACCTAAGCCTCAGCTGACTTTCTTCCTAGCACCCCCAAAAGCAGGGTCCTGACAAGGTACTGGAGGGGCCCAGGGCAAGCGGTGAGCTATGTGCTACCCTGGCATCAAGATGGGCCTGGCCAAAGTGCCTAATGCTTAACTATAAGTTAAGAGCATGGTCATGGACAGATGCTGTCATGATCCAAACAGTGATAACTAGATTCGGACCCTGCTAGGGTTAGGAATGATTCATCTGGCCTAAGAACTGTAGTCTGAGTCTGTGACAAGAGGTTCTCAGGAGAGCTGCCTTGCAAGCCTCAATGTATTTCTTACTGTGCCCATGCAAAAATAATTAATATTAAGATGTTAATTAAGATGCTAGGAGGAGAGGGATACCCCCAGGTGGTGTTTCCGCCCCCGAGGCTGATGGGCAGTCAGGAAGGGCTTTGGAACACCCCTAGGTGGTGTTTCTGCCCTGGAACCTGATGGACAGTCAGGAAGAGCTTTCTAATGTTGATTTTGCTACCAGATGGGGTGTAGATTGGGTCCAGAGGGCAAGGGGTGGAGAGATGAGTGGGGGAGAGGCAAAAAGAGAGAGTGAGGGGAGTCATAGGGAGAGAAGCAGTCAGAGTCAGAATCCAGAGAGGAGAGAGAGAGCCCAGGCTTCAAGGTGGAGCATGGAGAGATGAGCAGGAGAGACAGGAGAAGATGGGAATGAGGGGCCGTGTGAGACTAGAACGGGGGCTCAGAGAGACTGAAGCAGGTGCGTGGGGAGAATGGAATAAACGGCAACTGATCAATCAATCGGCTTTGCCCTCCTTTCCTCTTCCCTCTGCCCCCTGGCCTGGGCCCGCGTGCCTGGGCAAGCAGCCTGGGACCACCCCCAAATCCAGGCGCCGATGGGGAGAGCCGCCCGAGCTCTCCCCTGGTCACCCTGGGAGATTTTTTACAGACAACAAAAATGTAAAGAGAAGAATGAATTTTACTTGGACTGAGAAAGGGGTTTGGCATGGGTGTTCACGTGGTCTGTCATTTATGAGCTCAGTGGGCTAATGAGGGGATTCAGATGATCAACCCACTGACCAGCACAGTTCTGATTTGTGGGCAAATTCCATTTTGTCCTCTTATTTTCAGTGTACAGAGTCAGCTCAGAAGTTATAGATGGCTCAGACATTCCAAGTAATGTCTCCTAGGCAGAACCTGAGGAACTTTGGAATGATGGTTAGCTCTTTTTTGAACCCACACTATCTCTTTCTATCTGAAGCTGTCAGTTCCTGGTATCTCAACTTCATGATAAAAGTCATTTGGTTGAGGCATGAACAAAGAAGGCATGTTTTAAATTTTGCTAAAATTAAAACAAATCATAGCTGTAGTAGGTAGAGCTGATCATTAAATTCATCTTTCTGGAGTTAATTAGGCAATATATATCTATATATATCAAATTTCCTCTTAAAATATTGAATCTTTCATCCAACAATTTTATTTCTATAAATTTATCATTGAAAAATAAGAGGTAGGTACAAATATTTAAGTAGTATTCAGGAAGGGCACTGAAGTTTTGCTCTTGTTTTATATATAGTAATTGAAGTTATATTAAGTTGTGACATATATCAATTTCAGGAGTACAGCATTGTAATTTATATCTATGTGTAAATTACATCACAAACACCACAAAAAAATCTTGTTTTCATCCAGTACCATACAGCATTGTTTGTTATAGTAAAAACTTGAAAACAACTTACATGTCCCCAAATAGAAAGTTAATTAAATAAATCATGATTAATATATTTTGTGTTTTTCCTATGAAAAGACTAAAAATCAACCTATAGGAGAATGCCTATGGGAGGACTTCCATTATTTACCTGTGGCGTTTTCCATATGCCAAAATCAGTAACAAGAAGTCTCACAATGGAGACATTACTGGTGGGCGCCCGCTCAAGCAAATCAATGAACAAAGGGAGGATAGTGGTATAGTGCTACTGGTAAGTAAAATTTTAGAGAAAACCTCAGGTTCAGCTAAAGGAATCAAAGGCAAACTAGTGGGGCCAGAGTGATAGCACAGTGGGTATGGTTTTTGCCTTGCGTGCAGCCAACCTGGGTTCTATCCCCAGCATCCTATGTGGTCCACCACCTGTGCACTGCCACAAGTAATTTCTAAGTGCAGAGCCAAGAGAAGCCCCTGAGTATTGCTGGGTGTGGCCCCAAAGTAATAACAATAACAATAACAATAATAAATCTCTCCAAAAGAAAGGCAAACTAGTCCCTCCATAACACATGAATGTACAAAGAAGCCCTTATAATGCTGGGAAACAAATTATTCTGTAGAGTGGACACAAAAGTGGCAGCTCTAGGTTATCCTGGGTGTTTGGGCCTTCTCTCTAGAGAGGGAGATGGCTGTGGTGGACATGATGGCGGAGCCCACAGACACGCCCACTCCACATGGAAGGGGGGTCATGGGGAAGCTTCTTGGGGGAAAAATTAGAGATAACATCAGCCCTACCAAAGACCACTACTCAACCCTGGGAGGTGTCCACTTGCCATCCCAGACTCTGTTTCATATTCCATTTGAAATAGCAATGTGCTAGAATTACAACTACTTCTAATATACACATACAATGATAACCTATGTTGTTGATTTTTGTAGTTCTTTAAATGACTAAATTGCAGGGGGATTGCCCCATAGCTGGAAGACTGCTTCATGAGCAGAGGGGAGAAGGCAGATGGAATAGAGAAGGGATCACTAAGAAAATGATGGCTGGAGGAATCAGTCAGGATGGGAGATGTGTGCCGAAAGTAGATAATGGACCAAACATGATGACCTCTCAGGGTGTGTGTTGCAAGCCATAATGCCCAAAAGTAGAGAGAGAGTATGGGGAATATTGTCTGCCATAGAGGCAGGGGGAGGGTGGGAAAGGGGGGGTATACCCGGGATATTGATGGTGGGGAATGTGCACTGGTGGAGGGATGAGTGTTTGATCATTGTGAGATTGTAACCCAAACATGAAAGCTTGTAACTATCTCATGGTGATTCAATAAAATTTAAAAAATTTAAAAAGTAAATAAATTAAAATAAATTTTAAAAAACAAATGACTAAATTTCCTTTCCTGTTGGTATCTCTAAATATACTTGCAATGCTCACTGAAAGTTTTTTTAAACATTATCCTACCATTTAAACAATTACAGTTTTATTTTTCTATGTTTACTTTCTAGCTTTGATCTTAGATACCTAACCTTTATGTAATATTTGAAGTCCTGCTTTTTTATGTATCACATTACTTGGAAGCTTTTCATGATGTTGTCCCATAGTGTTCAAGAATGACCACTTAATATTCCGCCAAATGGATACATAGTTGACGCTGGGACAACACGAGGGCTAGGGACAACAGCCCCTACCTCTGTGTGTGGCTTTCACACACAGTAGAAGTCTACATAACACTTTTGACTCCTCAGGTCTTGAAACAATAGTGTGGCAGGCAGAGCCCTTGCCTTGTATGCAGCCTACCTAGATTCAATCCCCATCACCTCAGATGGTCCCCTGAGCCCTGCAAAGAGTGACCCCTGAGCACAGAACCATGAGTAGACCCTGAACACTGCCAGGTGTGGCCCCCAAAAAACTATATTTGACTCTTCAAAATGATTTCTATACATTATAGTCTTACAATAAAGTAAGCCAGAGGGGGAAAATGCTGTTGTGATGTTATCTTAGTGAGCAAACTAATTTTACCACTAAGGCAATCATAAAGAAGAAAAAATAAATACGTTTAGAGTAGTGTACTTTATTTATCTAAGGATACTCTTAGTTTTCATCCTTTGTTAACAAGGAAATTGTATCTTAGAGGATAAACACAGTTCAAACTTATGCTGCCCAGGGCTCAACTGTATAATATGATTTTTCAAATATAGTTTCTAACACTTTCCCAGGGAAACCTGAATTTTATTTGCATACCTATGATTTATAGCCACTGGGAAAACCTGAAACCTTCACATGCTGCTAAAATCCACCCCACAATCGTTTATATAAAGTTTTCCTTGCTTCTTATTTGGGATTAAAAAATAGTTTGGGAAAAGCTTATATATTTTTTGCTTGTTTGTATTTTGGGTCACACCCAGTGATGCACAGGGGTTACTCCTGGCTCTGCACTCAGGAATTATTTCTGACGGTGCTCAGGGGACCATATGGGATGCTGGGAATCAAACCCAGGAGCTGCATGCAAATGCCCTACCCACTGTGCTATCGCTCCAGCCCCCCCCCCCGAAAGCTTATATTTTTAATCTCTAACACCAATAATGCAAATTGGTTTTTATCAGCTCCCCTTCCCCTACTCCTGGTAGAAAGCTTGGGAAAGAAGGGACTATCTCAGAGAAGTAAACATGCAAAAACTACACAAAAAACTACAAGTGCCAAAGATACACGGAGGCTGGTCAGAAAACATTTCTAGCATCAGTTCTGAGCATTGCTCTCTCTTTATTATCCTCTGCACTTACAGGCAAGGACTAGAAATCACAGATCACATAACTTGCCAAAGGTCAAAATGGCAGGCTCTGGGTGGAGTCGCTGGGAGAACCCTTGCCCACAGGCTTACTGACCTGAAGTGATGTCTCTCACCAGGGCACTGTGCATCACTCATCCCCTCAGAGCCTTGCTAAACTCCACAGGTGAGTCCTCCACCAAATAGGAGGTAGAGGAAATGTTCAACATGACAGGCAGCTGCTCATTTCTGGAAGAGTGATTTGCTACTTTCCAGAACACTTCTCCCACTAAGTCAGAGGGCCAGTCATTCCAAAAGTAATTCTTCCTTTTGAGGAGAGATTCTCACTTCTGCTCACCCATGCCTTGCCAGAAGGATCAAGGAACCACTGGTGACTTTGATGGAGCCCTCTGAGGAAGGAAAATGTGCACGGAAAGGTATGGCTGTGGATTCAGACCTAGAACTACTCAGTAGTTTTTGATGCCAGGTTTTAAGTTCAGGGTTAGAGCTAGTCCTTCTAGAACTTTCGTTCATCTTAGGAAGAGTCTCCCGTTCTGGATAGGAGCTTGCTGCCCTGCTGGTGGGTGGCTTGGAAAAGATCTCAGGCTGGGTTTCCCTTTAGTTCCTAGATCCGGGAACTGAACTACTCAGCTGTGTATAGGGACCTTCTCAATCTACTAGTGGTGAGCAAGTTACTTGTCCTTTCGGACAGCTGGCTTCCTACCTGTAAAACAGACAAAATAATAGTAACATCCCTCAAAGGCTGTTAAAAGATTCCATGAAATGCAGCTTGTAAAGCACCTGGCATGGGGCAGGCTTTCAATAAAATGGTGGATGTTATTAGTAGCTGTTTGAGTTATGGCATGGCTTTATAAAACAAGAAAAGTCTACCTTTATTTCCCACACTCTTGAGGAGCTTGATTTGTCTCGCAATAAGTTTTGCAAATGGAGTCCAATCATGAAAAAGGGAGGGGTGATTGACAATATATTATTTTTATCATTATATATGAGTGCTATTGTTAGTGTTCTTGTGGGTTGCACCCTCTGAAGTAGGCATATCTGATATGGAATTTCTAATGACACGTTTTGCTCAGGAGAGGATCATTTTGCAGTACCTGCCCTGACACTCCCACATCTCAGAGAATACTTCCCATTTTGTCGGATGCCCAGGACATGGGGTCAGACAACCCCACTCAAGTTTTCTTCAGTGAATTCTTGTTCTACTCCTGTATAGCAGAGGGAATGAGAAGGGTGAGTATTCAGGCGCAAACCTTGAAGAATGTCTCATTTGTTTTTTTTTTTGTTTTTTTTTTTTTTTGCTTTTTGGGTCACACCCAGCGATGCTCAGGGGTTACTCCTGGCTTTGCACTCAGGAATTACTCCTGGGGGTGCTTGGGGGACCATATGGGATGCCGGGGATCGAACCCGGGTCGGCCGCGTGCAAGGCAAACGCCCTACCCGCTGTGCTATCGCTCCGGCCCCAAGAATGTCTCATTTGTAAAGGCACAGAAACGTGCTTCCTAGACTGGGTTTAAAAAAGAAAAAAAAAAAAAGATTGCTGGCCATTGTTAAACCAGGTAAGACCCCCACATGTTCTCACAGCAGCTCCGAACCACCACCCTGCCTCCAGGGACAAGATTTTCTGGCTTCCTTCATCTAATCATATTAGTTCAAATGTGGTCATTTATAATTTAGCTCCAGGAACTTTTAAAAACATTTCCTGACAATTTATAAATAGACTAGTGGAGTGGTGTGTGTGTGTGTGTGTGTGTGTGTGTGTGTGTGTGTGTGTGTGTGTGTGTGTGTGTGTGTGTGTGGTGGTTTATAGTGACTGGAGGGCATAAGTGAACTCTCAGTTTACCTAAAAGTGAACATTTGCCTTTTCTGGAAGAACTAGCAGTATGTTCTTTCATAACTTAGCAGGACTGCTTGGAAAGGAAGTCTATAATCTTTAATTCTGTAGCACTCTTTGCCTGGAGTCTTCTTTTCAACTTTTTTCAAGAAATAATTTTTAATCAAGTAACTACTGCAGTTTTAAATTAAGCAACTGTAAAACTCTAGCTTGCAATTTCATTAAAGTGGTGGGGATGGTGGGAGGGATACTGGGATCATTGGAAGAGGCGAATGGGCACTGGTGGAGGGATGGGTAAACGATCACTGTATGACTGAAATGCGAACACGAAAGTTCATAAGTTTGTAACTGTACATCACAGTGATTCTCTAATAAAATTTTTTTAAAAAATTCATTAAAGATTGTAAGGGCGGGGCCGGAGCAATAGCACAGCGGGTAGGGCGTTTGCCTTGCACTCGGCCGACCCGGGTTCGATCCCCGGCATCCCATATAGTCCCCCAAGCACCGCCAGGAGTAATTCTTGAGTGCAAAACCAGGAGTAACCCCTGAGCATCGCTGGGTGTGACCCAAAAAGCAAATAAATAAATAAATAAAGATTGTAAGGGAGAGCCCATTCCCTTCACAAAAGGAAACAAAGTCACAACAGCAAGGAAAATCATCACAATGAAAACCTTAACACAAAGAGGACAATGAAAGATTCCATGTTTATAAAGGGAAAAAATCCCACTATTTCCACTCATGGCCTTGTCCAGCCAGTTTCTGAGAAATCACGGGGGTTGGGACAGAGAGGGCTAAGGGCCTGTCTAGCCCTAGACCCTGCCTCGCCCAAGACTCAATTCTTTGCAGGCTGCCCACTCCTTCAGGTTTCTACCTGCAGAAGTGGATGCTTCTGAGCTTTTGTTTTTAGAGAAGGATGAGAAGAATTTTGTTTGGCTTGGAAGACAGTCGTGGAGGGCAATGAGAAACTAGAGGGGAAGCTACAATGTCCTTCTGTCTTTTAGTTCTCCCCTCACCTAGCGCTTCACAGGCCCCTCTGGCCAGAGGGGCTGGCTGAGAGCCAGAACCCAAAGGATGTGGTGTCTAAGTGTTTCTTACACATAAAACCACACAGGAGTCCAGGCAACAGCAGAGCATGGGGGCAGTGTTAGAACGGGCTTCGTCCCTCCACTTGGTTCAAATTCAATGCAGGGCCAAGAAGAGCGAGAGAGTACAACAGAAAGGGCAGAAGTAAGCTCTCACCACCACCAGATGTGGCTAAAAACAAGACAGACAAAATATGCAAACAAACAAAAACCTCAACATAGTATGTGCATCCAGATTCAGGGCAGCTAAGGGAATTATGCTTAGGAAGGACATATGTTAAGAAGGCGGTAGGCGTCCTTCTCTCCTGGAAGGGAGCATAACATGATGCTCGCCACTGGATACTGCACAGGGCTGTTTCACGCGGGGCGCCCTGGAGGGAGGCAGGTGAGACCCTCCCCTCCCCAAGGGACCCATTCCTGGCAGATGAAAACCTCCAGAACCCAGCCACTCGCTATGCTCACTGCTGCTCTCCACACACTCGCGCAGAGCCTCACCCACGAGTGAATCTATTCCTGGACTGCGCAGCCGCATACTTCAAACCACACACCCTATCCATACGCCAAGATTACCGAGCCACATTTGATAGGGCTCAAAGTAGGAGGCGATCAATCTTAGAGGGAAATATACATATTTTTACAGGTATATATACATATATATATATAAATCACACAAGGCTCAACCTTTAATAACATGTAAGTGGTCTTATAGAAGGACTTAATGACCCCTGAGTGAAATACAACAATCTCCACACTTTTTCCTCTAAAGATACTTTTTGTAGCATTTTCAGCAGTTTTTCATAACAAACAATACAAAATATATTATTTAGTTTCTGCTTTGGGTCAGGGATTGGGGTTCGGGATGGAAATATCTGAAATATGGTGGTGGGAAGGTATAATGGTAGTGAGATTGGTGTTTGAATATTAAATGTAATCAAATATTGTGAACTACTTTATATCACTTGTATCACTAGTTAGTTTAGTTTTGAACTACTTTATAAAATAAAAAATATTTTAAAAAGTCATTAGGCTAAGTGAAATACGACAGAGAAAGACAAATGTTGTGTAATATCACTTGTTGGTGGAATCTAAAAACCATGTTTATAAAAGTTGATTTTGAAAATGTGGTATGTATACACAATGGGATACAATGCAGCTGCAAGAAATGATCATGCAATTCACTGCGACCTGGATGGAACTAGAAGATACTATGTTAAGTGTAGTAAGCCAGAAGAAGGACAAACGCATGATTCTTGCTTATCGATGGTATGTATGATAACTGGATGAGTGAATGCAGTGTAGTAAAAGGGGGATGCTTAGACCACCCTTGACCCCCGAATATAGGAACGAAAAGGAAACAGAATGAAATTAATTGAGGCAGGTAGCAAGAAGTGGGGACAGGAAATAACAGGGGATGGGGGCAGGTGCTCAGGTACATCAATGACGTAGAGAAGTGGTATACCTC
This sequence comes from Sorex araneus, assembly GCF_027595985.1. Lineage (NCBI taxonomy): Eukaryota > Metazoa > Chordata > Mammalia > Eulipotyphla > Soricidae > Sorex > Sorex araneus. Next base: position 11,635,316 of record NC_073311.1, read on the forward strand.
TATATCCAAACACAGAATCAATGACAGTAAACGCAGCAGGGAATCACAACAACTAAACTTAAAAGATGTGTGTGTCAAAGAGGCAGCCTGGGTGTGCTGGGGCGGGGTAGGGGACCTAGTGACACTGGTGACAAGGCTGGCACTGGAACATGGTGTGCCTAAAACTCAGCTATGAATAGCTTTGTAAATCACAGTGTCTTACTACAAAAAGTGTTTTCAATAAAAATTTAAAAGAAATAGAGCATTGCTAGAGTCCAAGGCTAAGACTGGAGCAGGAGCAGAAGAAATAGGGAGTTTGTCAAAAAAGTATAAATTTCCAGTTATAAGGTGTGTAACTTCTGGGGAAATTGGTGACTATAAATAACACCACTGTATTATATACTTAAAAGTAGCTGTGAGAGTAAGAGCTAAGTGTTCTCTCACTGCAAAGAGAAATAGTAAATATATCCAGTGACACTGGTATTAGTTGTGGCAGTAATCATTGTAGTCAATTAGTGCATCAACTCAACCCTTGTACACAGTAAAGTTACTCAATATTTTACATTAATTGTATCTGCATACAGTTGGGGGAAAAAATAAATAAAATAAAATAAGAATCCCTGAAAATCAGAACGTAGCCGATCTCACTAAATTGGTTTTTTATATCTGCTTACCTGTTTGAATCATTTGAGACCTTTTAAAAACACAAGTGCTCAAGCTAGAACCTCTTCCTCTTGGCATCAGTTTAAAGATGTTCCCATTGATTGTGGTGTGTCCCGAGGTTAAGAATCCATCAGTGAATCCATCAGTGCATTTAACCCGTAATTTGACTAAAGCCCCTGAAGCCCAGGACCTGTGCAGAAAGCAAGAAATGCCCTCTAGTGGTCAAAAGGAGCCATACTCTATTCTGCTGGGTCCTGGGGCACACACAGAAGCAAGAAAACGGCCTTTGATGAATCACAGTGCAGATCACTCAGTCCATTGATGTGTCTCTGAAAACTAGTAAGACTCATGAGAACTACAATTTTTCAATTTTTTCTTTCTTTCTTTTTTTGCAGTGCCAGGAATCGAACTTAGGAACGTGCACATGCAAAGCAAGTGCTCTACCCTGAGCTCTAGCCCAGCCCCATTCACCTCATTTCTCCATGTGGTTCCTGTACAGTTCCTGTACTGTACTCATCCTCATCAGTGAAAGACCTAAAGTTAAGATTCTCTGTTCTCTGCTGCCTTGACGTTTGGGCAAGCAGAGAAGCTCCCAAACAACTTTGCTGCAATTTGCCTTAATCACCTCTTAGAAAGTGTTTTTATCATAAAACAGCTCTTTTTGTTCTTTCTTTTTAATTTTACTTTTTTTTCTTTCTGGGTCACACCCGGCAATGCACAGGGGTCACTCCTGGCTCATGCACTCAGGAATTACTCCTGGAGGTGCTCAGGGGACCATATGGGATGCTGGGAATTGAACCCGGGTCGGCCTCGTGCAAGGCAAGCATCCTACCTGCTGTGCTATAGCTCCAGCCCCTTAATTTTACATTTTTAAAACATTTGCCCTCAGGGTTGCTCTCCAAGGCACTCAGAAGATCATGCGGTGCTTGAGAATCAAACCCAGGGTCCCCTCTCTCATGCAAAGCATGCATTCCTTCAAGCTATCTCCTCAGCCCTCCAAAATGCTTCTCAAATGAACACTGAAAAGTTCTGCTTAAGCCCCGAGAAACAGGTTCCCTGATAACTCTTGTTATTAAAACAGGTCAATCATGTACTCCTTCAGGAAGCAGGAAGTACCCAACCTTTTTGATACTACAAGGTCCATCTCAGCCATATCTGCCTGCTCACTCTCTTTCTGCTTGCAACCCCCACATGACATGACCCTACCGAGTCCTCTTGCTGCGCTGGGACTCTGTGACTAATCAACTGTTCTCCATTTCATCTAGCCAGGGTTGAGTATTGTGTATTTCCCACCCCCATATACTAGGGGAAGAATTCTTCCTGTCCAAGGGTATGAAGAGGGGAGAGTCAAAATATCCACTGCAGGGTCATGGGGGTGGTCCAATATACATTTGTCAAATGAATGAAGCTGGGAGACCATAGGCCTCTTGATATACCTGCATATTTTAATTTTATTGATAAACTCTCAGAGCAATCATAGGCACTAATGAATATTTCAATGAATGTCAGTTTGGAAGAGTTTTTTGAAACTTCAGGATTAATGCTTCTGTTGTATTCCTAAAATACAATGCACCAGTTAATGTCCAGACAAGATCATGGAATCCTGAAAAAAATGAACTATGTTTTACTTATTTTTATTTCCTTTCAGCTTAAAATAGAGCTGAACTGTAGTGGATATTGAATACACATAGGGGCAAATATATAAGGCTGAAGTGAATTTCCCCAGAGCACATGCGCACACGCTAATTCATGGCATGACACAGACCCAATTCCAAGAACCAAGTCAACAGATTTAATAAAATGTCTTATGTGCGACATCATTTTTACTAAGGTGTTTGGAGGTGTTTGGGGTGAAGGCGGGGCTGAAGGCGGGGAGGGGGCAGTGTAAGGATGAGGAAGGATCTTCTCTGATCTCAAAGAACAGACATGCCACAACTGCTTCCAGTTGGGCAGCTGCTAGGCACAGGTAATTATTTTCTTTAAAATCGAAAAAGGGTGGGGTTATTGGTAAAGGGAAAGTCACATTGGTGGCATTGGAACACTAAATGCTTGAAACAACTGTATAATGAACAATTTTGTAAATCACAGAGTGTTTAGTTAAAAAAAATCATCAGGGAGATGTAGATCAAAACAACTATGCGATATCACCTCACACCACAGAGACTGGCCCACATCCAAAAGAACAAAAGCAACCGGTGTTGGTGTGGATTTGGGGAGAAAGGGACCCTCCTTCACTGCTGGTGGGAATGCTGGCTGGTTAAACCCTTTTGGAAAACAATATGGACGCCTCTCAAACAATTAGAAATTGAGCTCCCATTTGACCAGCAATACCACTTCTGGGAACATATCCCAGAGAGGCAAAAAAGTATAGTCGAAATGACATCTGCACTTGTATGTTCATTGCAGCAGTGTTGACAATAGCCAGAATCTGGAAAAAAACCTGAGTCCCCAAAACAGATGACTGGTTAAAAAAACCTTTAGTACATCTACACAATGGAATACTATGCAGCGGTTAGAAAAGATGAAGTCATGAAATTTGCACATAAGTGTATCAACATGGAAAGTATCATTCTAAGTGAAATGAGTCAGAAAGAGAGGGACAGACATAGAAAGATTGCACTCATCTGTGGAATATAAAGCAACAGAATGGGAGACTAGCACCAATAATACTCGAGATAAATGCCAGGAGATTTGCTCCATGACTGGGAGGCTGGTCACACATGCTGGGGGAAAGGGAAGCCCAAATAGAGAAGGGAACACCAAGTAAAGGGAGTCTGGAGGATCCGCTCGGGATGGAAGATGCGTGCTGAAAGTAGACTATAGACTGAACACGATGGCCACTCAATACCTCTATTGCAAACCACAACACCCAAAAGGAGAGAGAGAGAGAGCAAAAGCCACAGAGGCGGGGTGGGGGGCGGATGGGGTGGGGGTGGTGGGAGGGATACTGGGATCATTGGTGGTGGAGAATGGGCACTGGTGGAGGGATGGGTACTTACTTGATCATTGTACAACTGAAATGCAGGCACAGAAGTTTGTAAGTCTACAATTGTACCTCATGGTATATCACCAATAAAAAATGTTTAATTTAATAATAACAAAAATAAAATTGAAAACGGGGGCCTGGGAAAGATGTGGCTCAATGGTAGAGTATTTTTGTCTTCTATGTATAAGGCCCTGGATTCAATTCTTGGCACATGAGCACGGGGCCCATTTTGGTGGGGGCGGGGGGGAAGAAAAAAAAAAGAAAGCAGAGAAGAAAGCAAACAAGAGAGGAAGGAAGGAAGGAAGGAAGGAAGGAAGGAAGGAAGGAAGGAAGGAAGGAAGGAAGGAAGGAAGGAAGGAAGGAAGGAAGGAAGGAAGGAAGGAAGGAAGGAAGGAAGGAAGGAAGGAAGGAGAGGAGAAAGAGGGAGGGACGGAGGGAAGGAAGGAAGGGGAGGGATGGAGGGAAGGGGAGGGAGGGAGAGAGGGAGAAAGGGAGAGAAGAAAGGAAAGTCTTTTTATAAAAGTTCACAGAAAAATACATTGTGACTAGTGACCATCATTCACCATTTTTAAAAAATTTATTATAGTTTAGGTAGTACAATGGGTGCTACAATAGTGTTAAAGTTTCTAGTACTAGTGTATAAAGTTATTGCTCCCCACCACAACAAGGTGCTGTGACCCTTTACCACTGTCCTATGTCCAATCTCCCTGTCCAAATCTCTGGTCCAATCTTCATGTCCTCCTCCCCACCCTCCAGTGCTTGGTAATCAGTTTAGTAATCCAAAGCCAAATGTTTGTCACTGTTTGAAACTGCCTCTCTCCTTCTTTGGTCTCTATATACTCCACGGATGAGTGAGATCATCTGTGACTTGTCCTCCCTGACTTATTGCACCTAATGTGATACCCACCAATTCCATGTGCTTTGAACAAACTGCATGACTTAATTTTTTTCCTTATGGCTGTCTACTATTGCATTGTGTGTATATAAGCCACAACTTCTTTATCCATTCATCTGTTATTGGACATTTCGACTGTGTCCATATCCAAGCTATTACACTAAGTGCTACGTGAACATAGGTATGCATACCTTTTGTATTAATGTTTTTGTGTCTTAAAGGTAGATGTGTCCACATTTGACCTCCATAGTTATAAAATATTTTGATACAATATTTTAATTGGATGCTGCAACTACAGAAGGACTAGTGTAAGAAACCCTGAAACCAAATCATAAATCAAAAGGCAAGAACGGGTACAAATCAATTACCATTAGGTTGAAGAGGTGGTTTTAGGGTAAGTCTTACTAGATTCTATTTTTTGTTGTTTTCTTGCTTTGGGACCACACCCAGCCATGCTCAGAGGTTACTCTTGGATCTGCTCTCAGCAATCCCTCCTGGCAGCAATCAGGGATCTCTATGGGATGCCAGGAATCAAACCAGGATCGGGGAGTAGGCAAACACCCGACCCTCTGTACTACGCTCCAACCCGGCCTTACTAGATTCTAAGTCCTCTGATGGAAGAAGCTCTGCTTTTAGCAATTAGCATGCTACCTTTAGCATGTTCATACAAGTTGCTTGACCCATGTTTACTGAATAAAAATAAACTATCCACAAAATCCCCCCATGCCCCAGGCCAAAGATTACAGAGGAATCCATGTTTTAAATTGATTGTTGTATCCAACTGGGCATATTCAATGTATTAATAGTCCAATTTTGTGAAAAAGTTGATATTTTGCTATATTTATTTCAAATTTTGTATTTGTTTTAGATGAAGATGATAGTTATTTTAAGCCCCTATATGTCTACCCAAATGATCTGTCTCTTGAAGAGCTCCCGTATACTTTTAACTTGGTCTTTGACAATTTCATTTATATTTTTTCAACTTGTATCATCTTCCAGGTGGTGGTCATGGATGTCTGGAGACTTCTCCAGGTGATACTCAGATGTCCTGGTTCAACACAAGGGTTTGAGGATATGGTGCTGCTCAGGCTTATGGGTTACCTGGCTCGCATGGTGGTGGATGTGATCACCCCAGGTGCAGAATCACCCCAGGCAGTGCTCATGTATATGGTACAGAGGACTAAATTGGGGTGGACTACATGCAAAGCATATACCTGGCATCTGTTCTATCTCTCTGGTCCCCATTCTTATCTTTTACCTTTACAACATATGTAAATGTAAACTACATATTGTTGTTTGCATGCATGTATCAAAACATGATATAAAATATATCATATCATACTATTCTGTACTATTCCTCTTCTCCTGCAACCTCCTTTCTAGATTTTTGGTTATTAAAGATACATTTATATTGAAAAATGCTGCCCCAACAAGTTTATTTTAATTGCTGTAGAGTATTGTATTAACTAACCACAATTTATTTTACCTTTGAAGGAAAGTTGTCCTGTTTCCAGGTTTTATAATGACCCATAAAGTTGTAATAAATATTCTAAGTGTTTTCTTTTTTTTTTTTTTTTGCTTTTTGGGTCACACCTGGCGATGCACAGGAGTTACTCCTGGCTCTGTACTCAGGAATTACCCCTGGCCGTGCTCAGGGCACCATATGGGATGCTGGGATTTGAACCCGGGTCGGCCGCGTGCAAAGCAAACGCCCTACCCGCTGTGCTATCTCTCCAGCCCCTCTAAGTGTTTTCTTATATGAATATTTATACCTCACTCCTCGCAGTGGTAGTGCACTATCTTAGTATTTCTTCACGAATGCTAAAGATTGACAAGCTGACTTCCAAGGGGATTGGCCAATTTATAATCTCTTGAGTATTATATGAATATTTTCATTGTGGACTTTCAAATTATTTTGCTTTGTCAATCTGATTAGGTGAGATGGTGCCGTGTAGAGTTCCCTAGGAAGGTAAAGACAGAAGAACAAGGTGAAAAATGCCTACCTTGTTATAATCCTGACATTGGGGTATGAGGAAAATAGCAGAGTTATTGGCTTTTCGTGTTGAGACGAGAAACCTGGCACTGGGACCAAAGCGGTGAGTGGCCTTCAAGATAAGCAACACTATGTAAGGAGAGTGTTCGTGTAACCGCCCCACACCTCGTAGCCACGACTAGGCATTGGGCCAAGACACTTTTAAATAGGATTTGGAAATTAGAACATGTTGGACATGTTTGCAGTGTGTCGTATATTCTTCCTAACATAAACAGAATGTATTTTCCCCTGTCTCCTGTATCGAATGCCTTCCAGGCTCCCAACCACTCTCCTTCTCTTAAATGTATTTCTGGTGGAGGAAATGACTGCAAAGTGAGACTCTGTGTAAATTAGATATCTAATGGGTGGGAAATCTTAGCCATCTGAGGGATTGTCAGTTTAATACGAGGCAAGGTAACAAGTGTGGGCCATCGTTTGTAAACTTTGCTCTTGGCTAATTCACATAAATACTTTAAATACTTGAAGCCCAGAAATTAATCCCATAATTTAAGAACATATTACTCCTTCAGCTTATAAAGATTTTCAAATATGATTCTAGCTGATCCCGAGAACCTGAAATGAACTGGCTTAGAAGACCTTCAGAGCCTACTGCAGTGGAAAACATTCTTGCCTCCGTTACCCCCAAAGTGTTTTTTTGACAGAAATAAGAATTTTTTTTTAGCACCTTTCATTACTGCTGGTATCCTCACGGGAAATTGGAGATCTGCTGCCTTTCCTTCCCTGGGTAAGAAGGTGAATTTTGTAAGTGACACAAGACCTGCGCATGTATTTCTTGCTTCTTCATGGCATCTCAGGAATTGTCACAGAGAAGGGGATCACTTTAGACTTTGAGCAGCTAACTCAGGTCAACAGAGATATTTGAGGTGAAATCTCAGATGGACCCAGTTGATTACCATTTACTAACTGGAATCCAACATTTGGTTTCTGTTTTCAGAAAGGAAAATTTATGTTCCCTATGGTGTACTGATCTAAAATCTATTTATGGATAACAGTATTTAGAAAAGAAATATATCTCCTTAAAATCCAGTCTATCCTGTCCATTCCCCAAAAAATTCCCTGTGCATTTCCTCTGTGATATTCAGGATGGTAGCCAATAGAATGCTTCCACATACAGAGTTTAATACAAGCAAGATGGACATAATACCATCACTCCTGGGCTTTTGGCTTGAGCCAGGCACAGATGACTGTGTCTGTTATTCATTTTGTTGTTGTTTTGTTTTTCTCTGCTTTCAACTTCAAACTCTCCCTTCTCTGCTTGAAGATGCTGGTGTTGGAAGCCTACACATCACTCTTCTGCTTTGCCAGAAGGCTCCTTGTTTGACTAGACCTGTGGAGGGTGCTGGAGGGGGAGATGCGGCCTGAGGAAGGAAGGACGGCTCTGCTGGTTCTGAACAGGCCCTTTCCTGTGCAGCCCTGCCTCAGAGGTCAGAGTTCCAGGTGGGGTGTGTGTGTGTGTGTGTGTGTGTGTGTGTGTGTGTGTGTGTGTGTGTGTGTGTGTGTGTGTGTGTGTGTGTGTGTGTGTGTTTGCGTGTAAGAGAGGGGCCACGAGGGCTACACCCCCAAGGCACTGGGTGGAAGGAGTATACAGTGCTGGGATCTAACTCAGAATCTCCACCCCCTTGAACTCTGTCTCCATCTCAGATATCTTAGCTTTTAGTAAGAGCAAATATGAACCATTACAAGATCACTGAAAAGCAAATTCTAGGTATATTTACTCCTGGCTCTGCACCCAGGAATTACTCCTGGTGGTGTTTGAGGGACTATATAAGAGGCCAGGGATTGAACCCAGGTAGACCACATGAAGGCAACCGTCCTACCCGCTGTGCTATTGTCCAAGTCTAGGTGTACTTTGGTGCGCCAGCTACTGAGAGTCTAGTCGGGGAGCAGAGAGTATGGGGGTGGGGGGCTGGGGAGAGGGTGTGATCAATTCAAGGCCATCCTGTAACTGGGAAGGGCTTCCCGATGGTGGTTCACAAGATAAACAAAGATGTAAAGGTAAAAATAGCTCTTAAGTAAAAGATGATGGTACTGGAGAAAGCGAATGTCTCAGAGCTGCCAAGAGTGAAGTTGATTGAGCTTGTTGGAAGGATCAACTGAAAACACTCTGTGAAGAAGACACTGGAGAAAGCTGGTGGAAAACACTGCTGCTGGCTTAGCTGGAATCTCGCCTCCTGGCAGAGTTCTGTACCTCACAGTGCAAAGAAGAATCTCCTACCCAGAGCATGCCTCGCTCACCATGCCAGCTCCTAAAACTGAACTTGTTTATGTTGCATTGGCATTTGATTTCCGTTGAGGTTGTTTTGGGGGTTGGGGGACGGGGCCACTCAAATCCACACACGGACACTCACCTCTAGACTCAGATATGCACATGCCTGCACACCCTATCCACTCAGATTCACAAGGAACACATCTAAACACATATTTACACATGCAAACACACATACTCACGCACACATACAGACACTCACATTAACAGACAGATACTCAACATTGAGACAGAGACACTCCCAGGGACAGACACATCCAAACTAAAAGGAGGGATTGAGGATGCATTCCATTTGCCAGTCCAAGTCAGGCAGTGCCAACATGTGTTAAGGGATGCCAATCTTGCCAACATGTGCCATGTGTTTCTAGCTTTGTCAGACAGTGCCAACCTATCCTAGGTGATGCCAGTTTGAGACCAGTGGTGTCCTGGAGCCAGCATTCAAGGGCTCCTAAGAGCCAATTGGTGTATGTTTATTACTTTTTTTATTACTTTTTTAAGCCAGTTTTTTTCCTCTTTAAAGCTTCTGCCCATTTTTTATTATACTCCTTTTCATTCTTAAGTTGTATGTGTTCTTTATATGTTAAGCCAGTTTTTAAAGTCATTGTTTAAAAATAATACGTTATATAAACATAATTGTATTTTAAAAATAAAAGATAAGGGGGCCAAAGTGATAATACAGCTGGTAGGGCATTTGCCTTGCATGTGGCAGACCTGAGTTCAATCCATGACTCCCCATATGGTCCCCTGAACACCATAAAGTGTAATTCCTGAGCACAGAGCCAGGAGTAAGCCCTGAGCACTGCCAGTGGTGGCCCCAAAGCAAAACAATAAATAAATAAATAACAAATAAATAAATAAATAAACAAGAAGATTGCACCTACATCTCTGTTTAACACTTGCGCCACCCCTAGCTGTAGTCGAAGATAAGGGAAATGAAGTTTCTCTATCATGATTCCCGAAAAGGGGTCCGCCTGCAAATCCACCAGGGAAATAACGGTTACAAAACAACAAAAAGCTGCTGGCAAGAGCACGCCCTCTACTGGAGGGGTAAGCCCTGCTTGTTACCCAGCCCAGGACTTCGGCTCTTTGTGAAATTAGGTGCTATCAGAAGTCCACTGGACTTCTTTTTTTTTTTTAATAAAGTAGTTCACAATATTTGATTACATTTAATATTCAAATACCAATCACACCACCATTACTGCTTCTCACCACCATATTTTGGGTGTTTCCATCCCGAACCCCAACCCCTGCCCTGAAGCAGAACCGAGATAATTTATTTTGTATTGTTTGTTATGAATAAACTGCTGAAAATGCTCCAAAAGAGTTTCCTTAGAGAAGAGTGAACGTGGTGCGCGACTCTTGGAACATGAGCGGTGTGAGGTATGAGATGTCCATAAATAGGTTCACTCATGGGTGAGGCTCGGCCTGAGCATGTGGAGAGTGGCCATGAGCATGGCAGCAGCTGAGTTCTGGAGGTTTTCGGCTGCCAGGACTGGGTCTCTTGAGGGGTGGAGGGGCCTCACCCAACCCCCTCCGGGGTGCCCCGAATGAAACAGCCTGGTCCAGAGTCCGGCAGCATGGCTATGGTGAGTCCTCCACTGGACTTCTGAGTCTCAAATTTTCTCACCAGGATCTGGTACTAAAAATTGCTCAGACCTTAAAAGCAGATCTGCGTTTGCAAAGCACAGCTCATGGGTGCCTGGCAGGAGGCAACTGAGGTCTGCCAAATTGGCCTTTCTCAGGACACCAACCATGGTGTTATCCAAACCAAACATGTAACATCTGTGCCAAAGGATGTCCAGCTAGCCCATCACATAGGGGGAGAAAATGTATAAGGATTCATACATCCATACAATAAGAATCGAGGGGAAATAATTCATTCTAAGTTATTTTTCTCTTCTTCCTATTACTAGTAGTTCTGAACAGTAGATCAAATGTACCTAAGTATGTGACTGAAAATAGAAAAATAAGAGACAGAAATCAGGACCGACAGCTTTCCCACTTTAATTTGTATGTAAGTGTGTGTGAATTTTAAATACATAGGTGGGACGAAAAGCATTAATGCAAGTCAAAATGTTTCAGTGAACAAGCTTTGGCAGTTCAACAGTATAACAATTATAAATAAACCTGTTGATTTCTGGAAAATGGCAGCATTTGAGGTTTTTTTTTAAAATATTTTTTATTAAGTCAGTAACTTAATTTACTGGCACCCGCTCAAGCAAATCAAAGATCGATGGGACTACAAGTGATACAAGTGAAGTGATTTTTTTATTGATGACAACTAAATAGTGTTCATTGCATTTTTATCCTGTAATAGCTTCTATCCATTTCCTATACTTTTCAGAGTTGTCTTACGTGTATGTTCATGGTTTTAATGTTCTTTGCCTTCTATGCTATTCCTATAAGCTTGCTCTTAAAAATATTAGTTATTATTTTTAAAATCAAAGGTAATATATAATGAAAAGCCAAGACTTTCTATTTTACATTTTACTATTATCTCTGCTCGTGAAGTTGCATTTCTTGCAACTGTGTGGTGAAAATATCAGACAATTCCATACTCCTGAGTATCATCTCTGTATCCTGTGATGTCACTGTGGCAGGTTGCAACAGACACGTGAGAGTATTTACATCACAGAGATTGGTAGATTACCATAAATGAGAACTTGATCTTTATTTTCTTGGCACTCTACTCATGAGTGATAACAAAATATCAATAATGCAAATTATACTTAAAAGTATGAGGATGGGTGTTTGATCATTGTGTGATTTTAACCCAGACATGAAAGCTTGTAACTATCTCACAGTGATTCAATAAAATTTTTTTTAAAAAGTATACTTAGCTAATATATTTTAAAAGCATCCTGAGACGAAGAAATATTCTCTTATTATTTGAAAATCATGATCTGATTAAGCATATCATTAATGGACACAGTGAAGGACATACATACCTTTCTCATTCCTTTTTTCAACTCATTTATTAACGTGAAGAAAACATCAACTCATAATCCTATAAGAGTACATTCATTCATCAGTAACATGAGTCACTATTTGCAGAATCTGATATAAGTATTCATAGTTTTATTTGATCAAATTTGAATTGAATTGCAACCAGAGGTTTGATGTGCATATCAAATTTTGGCAAAAATCATTGAAAACTAATTGGCTATATGAAATTTATAGTAAGGAATATTACATATTAATTATTTAGAATTTGTGCAATACAAAATTCATATCAGCAAAATTTATAATAATAAATTTCTGAACATATAAACACATACCTCTTATTCCAGAGAGCCAATTGTTAACCATTTACTGCACACCTCTGCCAAAACACATATCCACATGAATCACTTCAGCAGAAATTTCATAAAATAGTACTTACAACCGACTAAATAGGATGCCCTCTGATATTTTTATATTCTACCATAATCCATGTTGCAATTCTCTAAATTAATTTCACTATATGCTGAGTTTATGAACTCCAATCTGGAAACCTCTGTCTAGGAGATCTTCTGCTATAGGTACTGAAGTTAGTTTTTGAGGTGATGTTCCCAAGATTGGTGATCAAGTGTCCTTTTTATATTCAGAGCTTAACAACAACAAACCTGAAGAAATGGGAAGCAGAAAAAAAAATTAAAACAAACCACATCAAAGCAGTCTTAAAAACCCAAAAGCCTGGACTTTACAATACCTAATACTCTAAAGACAAATTATGCAACTTTGTAATGGCATAAATGGCATATTCCTGTATTTCAGCTTTTCAAGTGAAAGCTTTTGCTTCAATTAAAGCATGTCACTCTTAATGATACTTACTTCTCAACTATTGAAATCCACAGAGGTAAACGATATAATGGATACTGTTCATCTGTCCAAGTAGGTCAGGGATGTTGGTGGCATACTCACTGCATCTGCACTTGCTAAAAAAAAAAAAAATGTTTATAGAAAATGACAGTTGGTTTGAGTCCACCTGACTGTACTGCTAAAAATACTTAACTGTCTGATGTTTATGAATTATAAAAGGGACAAAGTGAACCAAATTTTGCGGTTCATTTACATCAAGTAGACACATTGACACCAGTGCTGAAATTTGTGTTAATGAAACCACATTCAAGTGTGACCCACAGGTGCATGCCCTGGCATCAACATGTTAAAGTCACACATGATGCTTCTGAAAGTGGGCTCAGAGTTTGGGGTTTTTTGTTTGTTTGGGGAGGGGATATATCCAGAGGTGTCAGGGCTTCCTCCTGACTCTGTGCTCAGGAATCACTCCTGGTAGTGCTCAGGGAACCATATCTAGTGCTGGGGATTTCACTGGGGCCAGCTTCTCTCAGGGCAAGAGTCTTAACCTTTGTACTATCTCTCTATCTCTGACCCATGTTTTTTGAAGGGTTATTAAAAGCTGTTGGATAACCACGACACCAAAGGAGAGAGAGAGAGAGAAAGAAAGAGAGAGAGACAGAGAGAGAGAGAGGAAAAATGCCTCCCATTGAGGCAGGTTGGGCAGGGGGCTGAGAGGTGATGAGAGGAAACTGAGGACACTGCTGCTAGGAAATGTACACTGGTAGAGGGATGGGTGTTGGAACACTGTATGACTGAAACCTAATCATGAACAGCTTTGTAAATGTCTATCTCACAGTGATTCAACAATAAAATCTTAAAAATAAATAAAAAATAAAACAGCACTGTAGCACTGTAGCACTGTCATCTCGTTCATTGATTTGCTCAAGCGGGCACCAGTAGCATCTCCCTTGTGAGACTTTACTGTTTTGGGCATATCAAATACACCACAGGTGGCTTGCCAGGCTCTGCCATGCGGGAGGGATACTCTCGGTAGCTTGCCAGGCTCTCCGAGAGGGACAAAGGAATCGAACAAAAATTAAAAATTAAAATCTGTTGGGAGAAAAGTCCTGGACCTCTCAAAGCAGTTATATGGCTTTTCTAACTTTGTTAAGGAAAAGGCCTTCTTAGGATTCTTATCACTGTGACCATAAGAGGGACAGTTATTATTGCTGACTCAACAATCAGGTGGTCCAGGGCAGTGAGATCATGATGACTAAAGTCAGAGAAAGGAGAAACTCTTCTCTGTTTTTCCTTAATCTGCCTGTAAACCTTGATGGTAAACAGTAGATCTTAACTTCCTTGGGGGACGAGGTGTGAGATCAGTTGAGAATCTAATGAAAAATGTAGCCTCTTAAAAGAAGTCCATAGGTCTGGAGCAATAGTACAGCGGGTACGGTGTTTGCCTTGCATGAGGTCGACCCGAGTTCAATTCCCAGCATCCCACATGGTCCCCTGAGCACCACCAGGGGTAATTTCTGAGTGCATGAGCCAGGAGTAACCCCTGTGCATTGCCAGGTGACCCAAAAAGAAAACAAAAAAAAAGAAGTCCATATCAGTACCAGCTGCTCACAAGTTCAAGGAAATCCACAGATCCTGCTGTTGCCTATCCCCAGGTTAAAATTTTTGGGTTTTTGGAGCAGGGGATATAGCTCAGCAGTAGAAACCTTGTTTTGCATGTGTGGTGAGGCCTGGATTCAATCCCCAGCACCAAGAACAATAAAAATAACCAAAAGAGAATCCTTACTTTTAGATTATGCTATTTATTCTTAATAAAGAATCTAGAAAGAAGGATGTTAAATAGTATCAACTCCTCTGGTAGCTTCATCAAACCTTAATCAAAGAAGACACAATCAGTGAGTACAGACTGATTCTAAATTAGCTTGGTCTATGGCACCTGTGCACACAGATTACAATTAACCATCCTGTGTATCTTCTGGGGACAATAGGGTATTCTGGGCAGCCTCAAATGATTGGAAATCAGCAGGACATAAACCAATTAGTAGAAAAGACAGTAACTATCTTTACTATCTATGAGTTCATTCATAAGCAAAGTTTATCTTTATCTAAGACATTTGTGAGAAAATTGACGGAAAGTTTACTGAAGATACTCGGGTTTCACCCACATGTGGTCATGAAGCAATGGCAGAGCCTTTGAGTCCCCATAATCTGAGCCCCTGGCCTTTGATCTAGACAGCTCTCTCCTATGTCTCACATAAAAGCCAGGCAAACAACCCCTCAGAATACTGTCTTTTAATCTTCTCCGATACAGAATACTAGGAGACGCCACTGTTAAAATTGCAAGCTAAACCCTCAACTTGCTACCACTGGCCTGAGCCTATTGTGAAAGTGGCCACTCATGGCTACCCCTTCCCACCAAACGAAGGACTGCTGTACAGGACAGGGCCATCTTCCCCATTTTCAGCTCATTAATTCACTCCAAGATAACGAAAGTCACACAGAACAGACCATTTTGCAGTAGAAACACTGAGAACTTTCCAACTGTCATCACAAACGTCAGAGACATTGAAGTTTAACAAAACTCTGGACCCCAGGCCTGCTTAGTAAACAATCACCTCAACTCAGAAAGAAAGCACAGACTAACTTAGAAACGAGAACACACCTCTCAGAAAAGCTACCATCATTATTCTTTGGTTCTGGCCTACTGAGGCATGGCACCTTCCATTGTCTCTGATTTGTTTGGATGTGAGAACATCAAATAACCGTTTGGCGCTGGGCGAGTTTGACATTTTCAAAAGGAAGATATTTTAGACTTCTAAATAAGTTGTCCTACGAGTTGTAAACCACAGAATACAATTGGGATGGTCATCTTCCCTCTTACTTCTTATTTGAAGTGTCATGTTTTGGGTCTCAAGAAGGGTAGGAACCCTGAGGTAAGTGGATATATCTGGGAAACACTAAGAATAAATGCTAATAGAAAAATATATGCCTTTTGCTATGAATTTCCATCTCTGAAGTCCCAGAATTATCTTGAAACACATAGGGAACTGTTACCCATTAAATAAGTTGGATGTTTATATTTCTAGTCAGCTTTACCAATAAAAATGAACAGTAAATAAATTTTTAAAATTATTTTAATGCCTTTTATCTTTGTGCTTCTTTGTGAAAGTTAAATGCTTCCAGTGAATACTTTGAAGCATTGACAAGGAAATGAAACAGTATCTGGGATTTGCTTTAAAATGCTGAAGAAAAGGAAAATGTGTGTAGTGGACACATGAAACAAGATTGGAAAGTTGTAGATAATTGTTAGTTGGGTGGCAGGCACATGGCAGTTTAGAATGCTTTTGTTGTTGTTTGAAATTTCCAAATAAACAAGGGCATGGAAATTTTTAAGGACACAGAAAATTTCCAGTGATGAATAATTGAACAAAAAATGCTCCTTAAACAAACTAGAATACATCCAAAGATCATCAAATTAATCTCGTTGGTATGGTTTGGGTAAAGCAAAAAAGTGGATTATGGGGGTCGGGTTGACAACTCAAGACTGGAGCACATGCCTGGCATGCAGGAGCCCCAGGTTCAATTACTGGCACCATAAGTTTCCCTAACACTGCCAGGTATGGCCCTCCCTGATTAAAAACATATCTTTGAAGAACAGATTGTTTCTTTCTAACAAAACTCATCTTGATTTATATAGAAGGTTTAGAGGCAAATGGCTCTAAAATGCTATGTATTTGTTTGTCCAGGTTGTAAAATGGAAGTAGATTAGAGGAGACAGAATTGAAGAGGTGTGTGTTGTGTGGAGGGGTCTGGGCTAATTCTCCAACAAAAAACAAGGGCTGCTTCCAGAAAGGATGCTAGATGTGACTGAGGGGAGAGACTCACCAATGAAGCCTGGTGGGAAGAGTGTAGGACGGAAGGAAGCAGCGAGTGACAGAAGCAAGGCCATCCAAAACAGGAAAAAGTGTTGGTGTTCCCCCCAGAGCAATTCCATACTCATTTCGGCTCAATCCCACGAGAGGCTGCTCCCATTTCAGAAATGACAAAGATCCCTCGCTTTGTGGTCACATCCGCTCCTGGGAGTGGAGCACAGCACCCTGTCAACTCACATAAGGAAGATATTATGGAAGTGAGGCAAATCCCTCAGAAAGTGGTTCCCTCTTTCATTCTCATGGAGCTTAGATAGAGGGGCTCAAGAAGCTTAGTCATTTAACCTGTGTCAAGAAACAGGATCCAGATGCTTTGGAGATTAATTACAAGGGCCCACCCTGGGGTTCACAAAGAGAGGCAAAATCTTGCCAGGGACTGAAAACTCATATAAAGAGTCTGTTTCGGATGTGACATGGCACTGAGGAAGGCCTCAGCAGAGAGAAAATCCGTAAAGAGATTGTGTATCTCTGGGTGCGCCTCGCTGATTTACAGCGAAGAATGCTATAAAACTTATCTGCTTGGGGGAAGATGCTGAGAAAGGGCCCTGGTAGACCCAGGACCCCCTTGATAACACTCTCCTATCAATAAACAGAAAAAAGGAAATGTAGGTTTAGCCAGGGCAGGCTCTGAGCTTACTCACAAACCCAATGGCAAAGCTGGTTTCTGAGGCAGAGTAGAATGAATGTCATGTGTACCGTCTTCCCCCTTGCCATCTGCATACCATATTGCCAACGCAAAAACACTGCTCTGTGTCTTGACCACACCTCCAGACACCACTGCAGAGACAGTTGTAATCTTATTTGTTTTCACAAGAGTTTCTCAAATTAAGGCATTAGAGCATTGTCTACAAGAAAGTCATAGCTTTAGGTTATAGGTTTGAGTACCACCAATGAGAAAAGAAGTGTTCTGATGACATCTCTACAGCCTTGCAGAAACTCTGCAAAGGACTTTCTGTGTGAAAAGAGAATATGTGTGTGTGTGTTTAGTGGTCCACACCCAGTGGTACTCAAGGGATCATTTGGTGGGCTCGGGATCGTATGTGGTGCTAGTGGCTCTCTTTCTCTCTCAAGATATACACACTTTTTTTACTTAAGTATGGACCACAGCAAATATTTTTAAGCTTGCGATTTCATTTTTTATCAAAGTCTACACCTATGTAACAACCTCTCAGATCAAGAGAATATTTCTGTCACCATGAAGCTCTCTTATGTCCCCCACAAGTCGCCAATATATATTCAATATTGTTATATTGAAAATCAATATAATATTTATAATTCGCATTAATAGAATCAATGCAATATTAACTCAAAGTGTATAATCTTTTTGTTTTGACTTTCTTTGTTCGTATATTAGTTCTCTACATAAGTGGTTTTCAAAAGCTGGTGTATAGGTGTGAAAAAAGTTTGAAAATAATTGTTGTAATTGATACAGTCCTTTTTTCTGTCTAGTAATCAACTAATCAGTCTCATAATTTAAAAGTTTATTTTGGCTTTATTTAGTTCATCCACTTGCTTTCTCTCTCTACAACTGGCTTTCAACCTGCAGGCCCACAGTTGAAAACTACTGATTCTAACCTATGTATTCATCATTGTTGAATGTAGCTATAGTTCTTTTTATTGCTGTATAGTATTTCAAAATATAAATATTCTATGGTTTAGTTGTGCACCCTACTATGTTGAACAGTGGGTTTTTTTAACAGTTTGGGATATTGTGTCATTGTTTTGGAGCTCCAGTGGTACTCAGGGTTGTTCCTGGCTGTGCTCTGGGGAACATGAGGTGCTAGGAATGGAATCTGGACCTTCTGCATGCAAAACAAGTGCTTAGCCCATTCAGTTGGCTTGCTGGCCCCTGATGTTGGTTATTAAGAATAAAGAAAGCTTCTCCAAATATTCTGCTCATCTTCCAGTAGATATAAATGCATGCATTCATTTCTCTTGGATATATACATATAAAGGGTGCTATATAGTTTAGAGGTAGATTCAGACTTAACAAGACACTTTTTCAGCATTATGCCAGTCTGCATTCCCATTCACACTCTAGCCCTCATTTAGAATTGCCAATTTTTTCATTTCAGTCATTCTACTGGGTGTAAAATGCATGTGGCTTTAACATGCATTTCCCTGAAGCTTTGTGATGTTGAATATGTATATATTTGTGAATGGATTGCTTGGTGGGTCAGGTCTGGGCTGTGGTACTGGTGGATGTTTGCAAGAAAATCTTTGAGAGCAAGCTACTGAGAGTATCCCGCTCGCACAGCATAGCCTGGCAAGCTACCCGTGGTGTATTCAATATGCCAAAACAGTAACAATAACAGGTCTCATTCCCCTGACCCTGGAAGAGTCTTCAATACGGCAGCATTAGGAAAGACGAGTAAGGAGAGGCTGCTAAAATCTCAGGGCTGGAATGAATGGAGATGTTACTGGCGCCCGCTCGAGTAAATCAATGAACAATGGGATGACAGTGATACAGTAGTCACCTTGAAATCATTTCCAGATAAGAATAATTTGTGGGTTTTTTTTTTAGGCCACTCCTGGCGATGCCCAAGTTTTACCCCTGGCTCAGGGATCACTCCTAGCAGTGTCTGGGGTGCTAGGGATTGAACCTGGGTCAGTTGCATGCAAGACAGGTGCCCTACCTACTGTGTTATTGCTCTTGTCCAAGAATAATTTTTCAGCAGCATTGGTAAGCTGTTGTACTGGATCATCACTTAATCAAGCACACCGAGATAATCCATGGCAGGGGAACAAGGAGTTCTTCATTACACCAGCTGATCAGGCCAGTGGGTCTAGGCTAGGCAAGCACCTGAAGCCTTAGACAAAGCTCAGGGTTACCAGAGGACATTGATGCAATCATTACTTTACTTCACGCTCAAGAAATGTGGAGGCTTGGGGGGGAGATGGGATTGGGGAGGGTGGGAGGGACGCTGGGTTTACGGGTGGTGGAGAATGGGCACTGGTGAAGGAATGGGTTCCCGAACTTTGTATGAGGGAAGTATAAGCACAAAAGTGTATAAATCTGTAACTGTACCCTCACGGTGATTCTCTAATTAAAAATAAATAAATTATTTAAAAAAAAAAAAAAGAAATGTGGAGGCTTACACATGATGGCATCTTTATCAGTCTGGTTACAAAGAGTTTCCTAAAATCAGCTTTTTCTTAGCGTGGAACAGGGAAGTTCATCCCCAACATGGACAGGGTGGGCATTTTTAAAAAACTTTCTGCCCCCAAGTAAAATCATCTCATTAAAGTACATTCTACAAATCAATTCCAAAACCAAAGATAAATATAATAAACTTCACTGCAACAAAGCCATTTGAAAATCATAGAACTATTGAAAATGCCATAAAATCAAATCCTATTATCCACGCTCCACACCCTTATGCGTTTCCTCTCTCCACTGATGCTTTAAAAGGTTGTTTGATAAATATTTGTCTCTGTCTGGACACTTTGTTCCAGGGCTTTCTCATATCCCTTCCCTCTGTAGCTCCCAGAGCTGAAACAATAAATAAAAATTAACACTGGAATGTAACGGATAGTTTTGGAGGTTTCTGCCTCACAAATGCTCCTTTTTTGAGAATAGCCCAGCTATGCAGTTGTGGTGATTTTATCACATAACCGTGTTCCTTCCGATGGTGCACAGATATGATTAGAGGGAATGTCCTTTCCAGAGCCTGAAAACGTTTCCATCCTGAGCATCTGCTGTCATGTTGAGATGCTAGACAGATTACCAGAGATCTGAAACTGAGATAACCCAGCGTGGGGCCCAGCACACATAGGAAAAGGATAGTTGACAATGATAGTGTGAGACGAGTTAAGTCAAGAGTACAGACACAAGGGGCTGGAGCAATAGCACAGCGGGTAGGGCGTTTGCCTTGCACTCCGCCAACCCAGGTTTGATTCCCAGCATCCCATATGGTCCTCTGAGCACCGCCAGGAGTGATTCCTGAGTGCAGAGCCAGGAGTAACCCCTGTGCATCGCCAGGTGTGACCCAAAATGAAAAAAAAAAGAGTACATACACAGGGAAATTGGTGTGGGTCTCACTGTAACTCGAAAGCTAGTGCAGCTAAGACAGTAACTACTGTGGCCCCTGGCTGTTGGGCCCTTCCGTGTGGACCCTCAGTGGACATCCTGCCTTAGATCCATGAACCATCTGATAACTGTTCAAGTAAAATTACCATTGAATACATCCCTAACAATGTGTTTCTCATTGGCTGGAGATCGGGAAAGCGAGCAAAACTCTGATTGGCTGATCCCTGCTCCCCTTCTCTCCCCAATTCAGGCTAACCCTGCAAATGTGAAAGTTTTTTACACTGAATCCAACAAATGAGGGACAAAATCAAAGCCAGAGAACCGTAAAATGACCAGGCCCTGCGATCCCCACTATAGCTTAGGAGCTGAGTGGCCTTTTTTTTTTTTCTCTCCTCTTCCTACTTCTCTGCCAGCTTCTTTTGCTTACAAGACCACTTGTTGAGACACACACAGAAATCTCGAACCCGAGCAACTTGCGGCAGAGATGGCCTGGAACTTTGCAATAGGCCTTCTCCACTGGGCTGCTCCAGACGGGGACAGGTGCCGTCCCACCACCTGCCCTCTAAGAGCTCCAGTGGTCGCCATTTTCTAGAAGCCAGAAAGAAGCACCAGCTCCCACATGGCCACGATCCAGAGACACACACAGGAGTCTCGGACCCAAGCAACCTGTGGCAGCAATTTCTTCAGACCCTAATTATTAAAATCTTAGAATTCCTAAAGCGCACAGCCATTTTTGCAGCCACATGACATTATATTATATCCACAACAAGCAACACAAAACACATTGTCTAGCAATTGTATTCTCAGCAGTTATAAGGGGAGGTAGGACTGGTCTTGAAATATTGAAGGTAACTAAGGTAGAGAAGGAATACCTTGTAAATTTTCTGCCACACAAGTAGGGGGAGGTATGGAAACTGGCGGGGGAATACTGGGGATTTTGGTGGTGGGAAATGTGCACTGGTGAAGGGAGGGATGGGTGTTGCATGACCGTATGATCAAAGTTCAAACATGAAACTTTTGTTACTATATCTCACAGTGAGTTTATAAAAATTTAAATTTTTATTAATTTTAAATAATTTTTAAATAATTAATAAATTAAGATAAAAATTTCTTAAAAATTTAATAAATTAAAAACTTGTTTTCTTCCATGTCTATATCAGCCTTTAGAAAAGATGCTGTTTTCAAAGCCAGGACAGCCAGAGACCAAAAGTGTTTTGTTGGGGGTAGACATTCTCTGAGCCTGCATGCTACTTCCTGCAGCATTCCCATGAGGTACTGGCACACACACAAGAACATCAACTCAAGGAAAAAGTTCCTGAGACGGGGGTTCAGCAGGTACGGAAATCGAGCACAATCCAGGGTCCAGGTGTGTGCACCCATGCTCAAAGTTGAGAGATATTTCAACTTGAGAGAGCTTCCACAGCCTTGCAAACACAAAAGGTTGGAGAACGACTTTCTTTGCTAACCATCAAAGGAGGAATTGGATCATTCAATGAGCAGGAAATGAAAGCCAATCAATAGGACGGTAGCTTGCTAAAATGCTAAATCTTTTTGGAGTAACTAGTTTCATGATCAAGCAGTGACTCAGCTATTTCTTTGGATGGTACCACAGTCCTGTGTCCTCTGATATAATTAATATTTCAGGCAACTGGCTCCCAACCTTCCAACATGAAAGGAATTAGAAGAGTCTAATAAAGACATGCCAGCTAGGAAATTGCTCTGAAACAGTGCTTGAAAGAGGAAGGCATAGCTTTCCTGATCGTGTGTGATGTGGTCAAAAACAGAGAGATGAGAACCTAAACATTTTAAAAGAGGAAGTCATGAGGGCCTGGGATGGTTCTGCACAGGAAGCATCTGCTTGTCACTCTGCAGGGCTGCCCACCTGTGCCGGGGCTGCTCCCAGCAGCTCTGACATCACCAGAAGGGTCGGTGATCCCTGAGTCACAGCCAGGTGTGTGGCAGGCTCGAAGCTACGAACATAAGCACTGCAGCCAAGAGCCTGACCCCCTCCAGGACTCATGTAAACACCACAGGAGCACCTCGTGAGGGCTACAGCCCAAATGTGTGCATCCCCCCCCCCCAAATAAAAGGAGTACGACCCCTGGCAAGTGTGTGTGCAAGCACAACCTCCAGGTGCGTGGGACCCAGAAAGCACCACCAGTAAACATGAGTGCAAATTAATCGGGAATTAGGAGCAGGACACCTGAGTGAAGCATTCAAGGAGCTGAGCAAAGATGAATAGGTCATAAATCATGAAGCCAGGACAAGTACGGACAAGAACAGAACCAGTGAACAAGTCTGATCAGGTTGCTTGAACAGAAACCCAGGTGCGGAAACAATGTTTAAATGTGTGGAAGTTGAAACAAATTGTCTTCATCCCTTATTGTGTATGTTAGCAACCATTGTATATGTTACATGAAAAAAAAAGCCCCCACTCTCCCGACCCAACCCGCCCCAAGCAATGTAAACTGTATAAAAACTCTGCAGGAACAGTACTTCGTGCTCAATCGCTTTTCCCAATAGCCAGATCCCATCTGCATGCGTAATTAAATGAGGGCCTGCCTCATACTTGTCCAGTGCTGCTTCTTGGTCAGATTTCTCTAACACAAACACCATAGCCAAGCCTGACTGGGACCCTCACTGTGACAGCAGAGGGGACAGGAAGGGGAATCAAAGATGCAAAGACAGAGCTCAGGGATGCTGTCGGGACAGAGAGAAGCTGAGAATTCCCCCTCAGCACCATCCCACATGCTGAGGGCAACACCAGAAGCATTGCTGTGGGGGTCCCCATGGCCGCTCCAACGAAGTGTATTCTCTGGGGGGGATACCACTGCCAAGTGTGAGCAAGTACCACCAAGGGTGCAACCTGCAACCACTGAAAGAGCAACCAGAAAAAAAAGGGAAGGGAAAGGGCAGGGAAGATGAAAATATAAAATAATAAGCCTAAGCATGGTGTGTTTTTCTTACATGTATCAGATTGGCTTCCCTGATTTTTCAAGCCCTGCATGGTCGCATCACTTTATGATCAGAGAATATTCTTTTATGCAAGGTGTTAATGGAGAAAGAGAGAAGAAAATTGTAATTGGAGAGCACAGCCATAGTTAGTTTAAGGAAAGCTTTGGAAGGTGTAGGCATCTGTGAGATAAAATCTTCTCTGTGTGTGTGTGTGTGTGTGTGTGTGTGTGTGTGTGTGTGTGAGCGGGTGCGGGCGCGCATACTCAGGGGGTTTCTGGGAGTGGTGGATGGGGTTGGGGGGTGTCTGGGGTCTGTTTGAGCCATACCCTACAGTGCTCAGTACTATTCCCAGCTCTATGCTCATCATGGTGGTAAGTTGGGGGCTGGATATGGTACCGGAATTCAAACCAAAGCCAGTGGGATGCAAAGCAAGCGCCTTAACCACCGTACTCTGTCTTTGCATCTTTATGACTCCTTTTCCTACCCCCTCTGTTGTCACAACAGGGGCCCCACACAGGTTTGCCTGTGGTGTTTGGGTTATGGAAATCTGACCAAGGAACCAGGCAAGGCTGCGGGAGGCCCTCGTTTAATGATGAATGCAGGCTGACCCTGGCTATTGCCAAGAGTGATTGCGCCCCAAGGACAGTTCCAGCAGCGTTTTTAAACACATTACACTGTTCAGGGATTGGGGGTGGGGGTGGGGGTGGTACCATTTTTATTTTTTCCTCCGCCTGAAAGGAAGCCTTTCAGTGACTACTCTGAGTGAACACCTATTGAGGCAGTGTTTCTTAAACTTTTTCCACTCGCAACACCTTTTTGCCTGAGAGAGGGATTTTCACTGTCACAGTATCACTGTCATCTCCATTGCTCATCGATTTGCTCAAGCGGGCACCAGTAATATCCCTGCAGTAGTGCTCAGGGCTTATTCCTGGTTCTGTGCTCAGGGATCACTTCTGGTGGGAATCAGGGAACAATATGCCATGCAGAAATCTAACCTGGGCTGGCCACATGCAAAGCAAATGCCTGCTCCCTGTGCTATCTCTCCGGTCTGCCTAAGAAATTTTTTACATGACCTTGAGTATACAGGTATATAAAATATGAATAAAAAACAAGCATCCACTAATAATAAATCAAAAAGCACTAAAAAACAAATTATTGTGATCCCACATTCTGCTTCCCTATGTGGCCACGGTGCCCAGAGAAAGAGTTAGGTACTATAGAGCGTATGTTGTGTTTTCCATGCACTCAATTACATTGCAACCCAATCCTGTGGGTTTGTCGAGAAACTCCATCCCATCTTCCTAGGCATTATTTTCTTTGTAAATTACAAAAGTGAAACAAGAAAAATGCCTTTCTCACGTACTCCCTTTAATCCTTAACCTACTTAGCCCCGTGTCCTTCAAGAGGCAAAGAGAATTAACAACATTGTAGGCTGTAAAAACCCAGGGTTGAAAGTTACCCTCTATACAGGGGAGGTATTAGCTCCAGGCTAGGTGTATTGCCTGATGCCAGGCGGGTGTGCCCTTCTCCCAGACAGGATGGAGCCAAGGTAGGTTAACCCAGCCTGCATGCCAGCCTCCCACTGACAGTTCCCCAAGGCACATCCAAATCTGCTCCAGGAAGAAGATGTGTAAGAAATGCAGCTCTACAGCAGTGCAAAGGGCTTTAAACTTTTCCTCATGCCTTTGCAATTTTTCAACAGTAATTTTCAAACTTAGATTTTTTTTTT
Organism: Sorex araneus; assembly: GCF_027595985.1. NCBI lineage: Eukaryota > Metazoa > Chordata > Mammalia > Eulipotyphla > Soricidae > Sorex > Sorex araneus. The sequence continues at coordinate 11,660,599 of NC_073311.1, forward strand.
TTTTTTGCTTTTGGGTCACACCTGGCGATGTACATGGGTTACTCCTGGCTCATGCACTCAGGAATTATTCCTGGCGGTGCACATGGGACTCTATGGGATGCTGGGAATTGAAACCGGGCAGGCCGCGTGCAAGGCAAATACCCTACCCACTGTGCTATCACTCCAGCCCCCAGACTTAGATTTTTGTTTGTTTATTAATTAAGTTTGGGTTTGGAGGCTATAGACAACTGTGCTCAGGGCTTATTCCTGGGATCAGTCCTGGTGGTGCCAGGGATAGAACCCAAGTAGGCCATGTGCAGAGCTAGAGTGATAGCACAGTGGGTAGGGCATTTGCCTTGCACACAGCCGACCTGGGTTCAATTCCCAGGATCTCATATGGTCTACCGAGCACCACCAGGAGTAATTCCTGAGTGCATGAGCCAGGAGTAACCCCTGTGTGCATCACCGGGTGTGATCCAAAAAGGAAAAAAAAAAGTAGACCATGTGCAAGGCTGTACTATCTAACCCGCTGTACTATATCTTATTTTGAATATTTACCTCTGAGTATGAGGGGAAGTGAGTTCCAGAGGCCAACACAGCTCTTGCTTCCTCTCATCCAAAAATCCTGGATCCGTTTTGCTAAATGACCTCACAAGCTGTCAACACTGGTCAGAAGGAACTGAATCATCCCTGACTTGGCTAGTCTTTAGATCCTAGATTACCACCAGATTAGAAGCATATTCCCTGATGCTCTCGATTAGCGGATGATTATCTTGTCGGTGGAAGTATTTGGATTATTTTTTTTTATTTCTTTGTTTATTTTTCATTCTTAGAGGCCATACTCTGCAGTGCTAAGCGGTTCTGTGCCCAGGTGTGACACTGGTGGTGCTCAAGGGATCATGTGCAGTGCCAGGAATTAATCTGTGGTCAGCTGCAGGCAAGGCAAGCACCCTAACCTCTACACTCTCTCCAGCCCCTGTACTGGAATTATTTGATGAAGATCTATCTCCAACTTCTTATCCATAAGCTCCTGAGACAGTGTCTTATTTTGATCTTCAGTATCACTCATTCCCAATAGCCAGCAAGTAATTTAATTTTTCTTGATGTTGAATACATATTGAAAGTCATGAAATCAATGAGTAAAGTGTCATATGCATTTAAAAATATGTATCTAAAAATGTTACTTGATACCTACTGTCTAGACATCGCACTAGGCTCTGGGAAATGTCATACCTGATCTCGTCCCAGGCTGGCGATGCTCCAGCTCTGTTTGAAACCCCTTCTACTCACTGTCTGGGCATGCTCATCTGTAAAGGCTTTAAGCACTGACTTAGTTTGCAAAGATCACAAAAATTATAGCTTAGTTCCCAAAAATACTTATGCCCGGGTTATAGCCATTTTATTAATCTAAAATAGGACCACTAGGAAATGTCACAATTTGAAAACATCTACATCTAGAAATAATTCAAAGTGCTCTTTGTCCTGTGTGCCTCTGCCTTAGAAATTTCAAGACTGAATTTAGAGGAAATATTTCAACTGCATAGGGGCCTTTTTATGAGGAACTTTAAAATGCAAGCAGAATATTAGTCATAATGCCCCAATTATAACGTTAAGGTTAAAAAAAAAAGTGGTTTAATGCTTTCATGTCATTACCAGTATACAAATAAGAAAGCTTGGGCTTCGGGAAGCTGCATAATACACCCTTACATTTTTTTAAAATTTTTTATTAGAGAATCACTGTGATGTACAGTTACAAACTTATGAACTTTTGTGTTTGCGTTTCACTCATACAATGATCGTTTACCCATCCCTCCACCAGTGCCCATTCTCCTCCACCAATGATCCCAGTATCCCTCTCACCACCACCACCCCAGTCCCCACCACCCCACCCTGCCTCTATGGCAGGGCATTCCCTTTTGTTCACTCTCCTTTTGGGTGTTGTAGTTTGCAATAGAAGTATTGAGTGGCCTTCATGTTCGGTCTATAGTCTACTTTCAGTTCGCATCTTCCTTACATTTAAAAGCTAACAGCACTCCCCCACGCCCGCGCTTTGGGGTCTGGAGACCCCAGGCCCCTCTCTCGCTTCTCACTCTCCCTGCGGCGGCCCTCACTTTCCCTCCCCACCAGGGTATTAGGGGCGTGGCCACAAGTCAGGGGCGTGGCCTCAAAGGGCGTGGCCTCCTTCTGGAGCGGCGGCCGCATAAGCAGCCGAAGATATTTTTCCCACTCATTGCATTGTGCTTTGGCCATAATTGATAGAATCTATTCCTCTGAAGAATACCCTGGTCATCTTAGTCACTATACGTTAACAGTCAACTGACCTAGCCTATCCTAATTTTACAAAAACTGTCAGTGAACATATCAAGCTGCACATAAAGTCCTTTGTAAAAAGATCATAGCCCCATGCTTTCTCTTGAGAATCCTCTCTAGCTAAGAAGAGCGCCTAACAGTAAAACCCAAAACAACATGAAGAAACAGCAAAAATCCCCACCACCAGCAGATCTGGAAGGGAGGGTCTCAGCAAATCCAGCAATGACTCCCCAGAAATACAGTCTCCTCTCTGATAAAGAATTCAGAGAGGAAATCGTGAAGATGGTTGAAGAACTTAAAGCAACTATGGAGCGAACATCCAATAAATTAAGGGAGGATATGGATGCAGCATTGGAACGATCCACCAAGATAATCCAGGAAGAAATTAGAGCAGAAATTTCAAAGCTATGAACAGAAGTGACACAATTAAAAGAATCGGTAGATGAAATAAAAAACTCAGTAGGAGCCCTTAACAGTAGAATGACTACTGCCAAAGAAAGAATCAGTGATCTTGAAGACAAGCTGCAGAAAGCATATAGGCAACAACAAATAATGGCAAAAGATCTCAAAATGGCTCTAGAGCGAATTAGAGTCCTAGGGGATGACCTCAAGAGAAACAACATAAGAATCATTGGAGTACCAGAACCACAGGGGACCAATCCTAATGAAAAAAAAACACAATTAAAGACATCATTGCTAAGAAATTCCCAGAGCTAGAAAATATGAACATCCAGATCCAAGGAGTCTGAAGGGTACCAGCTAAAAGGGACCCAAATAAAAAATCCCCGAGGCATATCATAGTCAGAATGATGGATGCTATGGATAGAGACACAATACTGCAAGCAGCAAGATCAAAGAAGGAGATAATATACAAAGGAGCACCCCTTAGATTCACAGCAGACCTATCAGAAGAAACCTTCAAAGCCCGAAGACAATGGTGGGATATAGTGAAAAAACTCAATGAAATGAATGCCTCACCAAGAATACTTTACCCGGCTAAACTTTCAATTAAACTTGAAGGAACCATACACTATTTCACGGAGAAACAACAGCTCAGGAAGTTCATAGACTCAAGACCAAATTTAAAAGAAGGACTCAAAGGGCTACTATAAGACAAGGAAAAAAAACATATAAGAACAACAAACCCTACAGAAAAATGGCACAAAATCCCATGACAATAATTTCTCTTAATGTTAACAGTCTAAATGCACCAATCAAGAGGCACAGAGTGGCAAAATGGATTCGGAAACTAAACCCAACTTTCTGCTGCTTACAAGAAACACATCTGAATAGTCAGAACAAACACACACTCAAAATCAAAGGATGGAAAACAACCCTGCAAGCAAACAGCTCCCTCAAAAAAGCAGGGGTGGCTATACTAGTATCCAAAAACATAGATTTCAGGCTGAAAAAGATTAGAAGGGACAGCGAAGGTCATTTCCTATTCATCAAGGGATATGTACAACAGGAAGAAATCACACTATTAAACGTATACGCACCTAATGAACGACCAGCTAAATACTTAAAAGAACTCCTAACAGAATTTAAGGAAGACATAACTAGCACCACGATAGTAGTAGGAGACTTCAACACTGCTTTATCACCTCTGAATAGATCGACAAGAACAACACTCAGCAAGGAAACAATGGCTCTGAAGGAAGAAATGGAAGAGACAGGGCTAATAGACCTATGCAGGGCTATACACCCCAAAAAGAAAGAATACACATTCTTTTCCAGCACACATGGATCATTTTCCAAAATAGACCATGTTCTGGGTCACAAATTATACCTTAATAGAATCGGGAAGATAGAAATTGTATCAACTATCTTCTCAGACCATGATGCACTGAAGATGGAAGTTAATCATGCACAGATGCAGAGAACCAAATCAAACACTTGCAAATTAAACAACTCACTATTGAACAATGAGTGGGTCACGAAAGAAAGCAAGAAAGAAATCAAGAGATACCTCGAAACAAATGAGAATGAAGACACAAGCTACCTATGGGATGCAGCTAAAGCTGTGTTAAGGGGAAATTTTATAGCTCTGCAAGCATTCCTCAGAAAGGAAGAAAGGGCCTATATAGATAGCTTGACTTCGAAGCTCAAGATCTTAGAAGAGGACCAGCAAAAGGAACCCAAACCAGATCGAAGGAAAGAAATAATAAAACTTAGAGCAGAAATTAATGATATGGAAACCCGAAAAACAATCCGAAAGATTAATGAAACAAAGAGCTGGTTCTTTGAGAAAATAAATAAGATTGATAAACCACTAGCAAGACTCACAAAGAAAGAAAGAGAAAACCCTAATAAACCAAATCAGAAATGAAAAGGGGGACATCACAACAGAAACCAAGGAGATTCAAAAGATCATCAGAGACTACTTTGAAAGTCTGTATGCCACGAAACAAGAGAACCTAAAAGAAATGGACGAATTCCTTGATTCCTACAATCTCCCAAGACTGAACCAAGAAGACTTGAAATATCTGAATAGGCCCATAAATATCAAGGAAATCGAAACTGTAACCAAAATTCTCCCCAAAAACAAAAGCCCAGGTCCAGACGGATTCACTGGAGAATTCTTCCAAACATTTAAAGAAGACTTGTTGCCAGTTCTCCTCAAGCTTTTCCAGGAAATTGAAAAGACAGGAACCCTTCCGAACAGTTTCTACAAGGCACATATCTCCCTAATATCAAAAGCAAACAAAGACACCACTAACAAAGAAAACTATAGACCAATATCCTTGATGAACACCGATGCGAAGATCCTCAACAAAATACTAGCAAATAGAATCCAACAACTCATCCAAAAGATCATACACCATGACCAAGTGGGATTCATCCCAGAGATGCAAGGATGGTTTAACATTCGGAAATCAATCAACATAATCCATCATATCAACAAAAGTAAAGATAAAATCCATATGATCATATCAATAGATGCAGAGAAAGCATTTGACAAGATCCAACACCCAATCATGATAAAAACTCTCACCAAAATGGGTTTTGGAGGAACTTTCCTCAAGATAGTCAAAGCCATCTACCACGAACCTATGGCAAGCATTATCATCAATGGAGAAAAACTAAGGGCTTTTCCTCTAAGATCGGGGACAAGACAAGGATGCCCACTCTCACCACTTCTCTTTAATATAGTACTGGAAGTATTAGCAATAGCCATCAGGCAAGAAAAAGATATTAAGAGGATTCAGATCGGAAAGGAAGAAATCAAGCTCTCACTATTTGCAGACGATATGATACTATACCTAGAGAAGCCTAAAAGCTCTAGTAAGAAACTCTTAGAAACAATTGACCTGTACAGTAAAGTCGCAGGCTATAAAATCAATTCCCAAAAATCCATGGCCTTCCTATATGCAAACGATGAGACAGAGGAAAGGGACATGAATAAAGCAATCCGTTCACAATCGTGCCCCAGAAAATCAAATACCTTGGAATCAGCTTAACTAAAGAAATAAAAGACCTCTACAAAGAAAACTATAAAACCCTACTCCATGAAATAAAAGAGGACATGAGGAAATGGAAACATATCCCCTGCTCATGGATAGGGAGAATCAACATTGTCAAAATGGCAATACTCCCCAAAGCATTATACAGATTCAACGCGATCCCTATAAGGATATCCATGTCATTCTTCAAAGAAACGGATAAAGCAATCCTGAAATTTATATGGAACAATAAATGCCCACGGATAGCTAAAACAATTCTTGGGAAAAAGATGATGGGAGGCATCACCCTCCCCAACCTTAAACTCTACTACAAAGCGGTAACAATTAAAGCAGCATGGTACTGGAACAAAGGCAGAGCCGCAGACCAATGGAACAGAGTGGAATATCCCCACACACAACCTCAAATTTATGATCATTTAATCTTTGATAAGGGAGCAAGAGATGTGAAGTGGAGCAAGGAAAGTCTCTTTAACAAATGGTGCTGGCACAACTGGACGACCACATGCAAAAAAATGGGCTTAGATCTTGACCTGACACCATGCACAAAAGTCAGATCAAAATGGATTAAAGACCTCAACATCAGACCACAAACCATAAGGTACATTGAAGACAAGGTCGGCAAAACCCTCCACGATATTGAAGATAAAGGTATCTTCAAAGATGTCACGGAACTAAGCAATCTAGTAAAAACAGAGATCAACAAATGGGACTACATTAAACTAAAAAGCTTCTGCACCGCAAAAGATACAGTGACCAGAATACAAAGACTATCCACAGAATGGGAAAGGATATTTACACAATACCCATCAGATAAGGGGTTGATATCAATGGTATATAAAGCACTGGTTGAACTCTACAAGAAGAAAACATCCAACCCCATCAAAAAATGGGGCAAAGAAATGAACAGAAACTTTACCAAGGAAGAGATACAAATGGCCAAAAGGCACATGAAAAAGTGCTCTACATCACTAATCATCAGAGAGATACAGATCAAAACAACCACGAGATACCACCTCACACCACAGAGACTAGCACACATCCAAAAGAACAAAAGCAACCGCTGTTGGAGAGGATGTGGGGAGAAAGGGACCCTTCTACACTGCTGGTGGGAATGCTGACTAGTTCAGCCCTTTTGGAAAACAATATGGACAATTCTCAAAAAATTAGAAGTTGAGCTCCCATTTGACCCAGCAATACCACTGCTGGGAATATATCCCAGAAAAGCAAAAAAGTATAGTCGAAATGACATCTGCACTTATATGTTCATCACAGCACTGTTTACAATAGCTAGAATCTGGAAAAAAACCCGAGTGCCCTAGAACAGATGACTGGTTGAAGAAACTCTGGTACATCTATACAATGGAATACTACACAGCTGTTAGAAAAAATGAGGTCATGACGTTTGCATATAAGTGGATCAGTATGGAAAGTATCATGCTAAGTGAAATGAGTCAGAAAGAGAGAGACAGACATAGAAAGATTGCACTCATCTGTGGAATATAGAATAATAGACTATAAGACTAACACCCAAGATTAGTAGAAATAAGTACCAGGAGGTTGTCTCCATAGCTTGGAGGCTGGTCTCTCATTCTGGGCAACTCAGAGAAGGGAACACCAAGTAAAATGTGGTCAGAGGTCATGCAGGGGAAGGGTGATGTGTGCCGAATATAGACTAGAGACTGAACACAATGGCCACTCAACACCTTTATTGCAAACCACAACACCTAATCAGAGAGAGAGATCAAAAGGGATCTTTTGATCATAGTGGCAGTGTGGGGTGGGGGGAGACGGGACTGGGGAGGGTGGGAGAGATGCTGAGTTTACTGGTGGTAGAGAATGGGCACTGGTGAAGGGATGGGTTCTCGAACTTTGTATGGGGGAAACATGAGCACAAAAATGTATAAATCTGTAACTGTACCCTCACGTTGATTCACTAATTAAAAATAAATAATTTATTTTTAAAAATTTAAAAAAAAAAAGCTAACAGCAGCAGAGTGTTTGTCTTGCACTCAGCTGACCTGGGTTTGATTCCTCCACACCTCTCACGCACCTCTCAGAGAGCCCAGCAAGCTACCAAGAGTTATCTCTCCCGCATGGCAGAGCCTAGCAAGCTACCCATGGCATATTCAATATGCCAAAAACAGTAAAAAGTCTCAAAATGAAGACATTACTGGTGCCCACTCAAGCAAATCGATGAGCAATGGGATGACAGTGACAGTGAATGTAATCCAGTTCAGGGGCTGCCCTCCTCCACAGCTGGACATCAAGTATAAACCTAATGTCCTAGGACTGTGATGTGCAACCCCTGGTCCAGAGAATGGTACTCCTCTGCAAGCCTAAAAAAGGTTAAAAACTACTGGTCTGGGGCCAGAGAGATAATGCAGTGGATAGGACATTTGCCTTGAACGCAGCCAACCTAGTTCAATCCCCAGCACCCCTTATGGTCTCCAAAGCCCTGCCAGGAGTGATCACAGAGCAGAGAGCAGTAAGCCCTGAGCACCTCCAGGTATGGGCCACAAAAAAGAAAGAGAGAAAGAGAAAGAAAGAAAGAAAGAAAGAAAGAAAGAAAGAAAGAAAGAAAGAAAGAAAGAAAGGAAGGAAGGAAGGAAGGAAGGAAGGAAGGAAGGAAGGAAGGAAGGAAGGAAGGAAGGAAGGAAGGAAGGAAGGAAGGAAGGAAGGAAGGAAGGAAGGAAGGAAGGAAGGAAGGAAGGAAGGAAGGAAGGAATAGCAAAGGAAAAAAGAAAAGAAAAGCACTGGTCTAATGCGTTGGTCATCGTTCCAGTCTGTGTGTGCATACACAAAGGTGCCAGTCTGAAGGTATGAAAGGTCGAAGAGCGCTAGTGTAGGAGATGAAGAGCCCTTGACAAGAGCCCTTGGCAGTTCATAAGAGGTGACGAGCAGGACGGAGGCAGTATTGAAGGGAGATCAGTGTGGCAGGTCTGTAAGGTGGTAAGAGGGAGGAACTGGGGAAGGCAGAGCAAGGTCTGGCTTATAGGATAAAGTGAAAAATGAAATGTTGGGGTATGGTGTTAAAATTGGCAGCTAAAGAAGAGAACTGCTTTTGAACTGTCTCTAAAGACTGGCGATTAGAACAAGAAAAGCTGGAAATGGGACATGTTTGGAGGGAAGCTGATGGCCTTGACTTTGGACTTTGTGAGGCCTCAGAATGACTAACCCTGACCTGCATGGAAAGGCTGGACAGGAAACAGCTGCAAGGACAGAGAAATGGGGGAGGGTCCCGTACAAGGCTTTAGTGGTGGGGGCAGGTACAACGACCAGAGCTTCCCTCCCTGGGGCCACATCCCACAATGTGTTTCTAAAGCTCAACTGTGATTTTTCAAAAGAGAGAACAGCCTGGAGCAGACAGAGGCAGAAAGAATGGAGCAAAGTGGGAATGGATCAAGAGCACAATAAGAAGAGACAAGACACCTGTAGCTGGGAGCAGGAGAAAAGGAGAGGCTTGTGTGACACCTGGTGATCTGGTCTCCAGCTAACACTTCATGCCCAAGTCAAAAGCCCATTAGGAAGCAGGAGGGAACTGACACTGGAATGACCCGAGGGCTACACTTTGGCAGCAGAGAGATGATCCCTGGAATGATACGTATGAGTGCCGTTGAAGAGATGAGAGTCAGGGGCTGGAGCCATAGCACAGCAGGTAGGGCATTTGCCTTGCACACAGCTGACCCGGGTTCGATTCCCAGCATCCCATATGGTCCCCTGAGCACAATTACCAGGAGTAATTCCTGAGTGCAGAGCCAGGAGTAACCCTCTGTGCATCGCCGGGTGTGACCCGAAAAGAGGTACAAAGAGACACAGCACCATTTCTAACTTTAGGACTGAATTCAGCGGTAGTTCTGTTAACCCAGGTAAGGTGAGAGCAGGGGCTGGTAACGCCTGTTATGCCTCCAATACCTCTCGGGGATGTCCTCTTGGCAGCCTGAAAAAAGCTCTAGACTTCAGGAAGTATGTCAACATTTGTGAAAAATAGGCATGTTGGGCCATAGCGATAGTAAAGCAGATGGGGCATTTGCCTTGCATGTGATCAACATGGGTTTGATACCCGGCACCCCATATGGTCCCCCAAGGAGTGAGTCCTGAGTTCAGAGCCAGGAGTAACCCCAGAGCATTGTGGGGTGTGGCCCCAAAACAAAAACAAACAGACAGGCCGAGATGTGATCCCAGCGGCCGCACGTGTGCGACCTCACCGCAGCTGCACGAGCATGACTCCAGAGGCCAGCTAAACTACTTTTGGTACCGGCAGCTCCTTGCAGAATGTCTCCAGACTGAGAACTAAGCCACGGCCCCATGCCTGCCCAGGAGAGGAAAGGTTTTCTCTCTCGCCTTTTCCTTGCCAGGAGTGGGAGGAGGGGAGGGCGTGGCAACCGCCATATTATGAGGACCACTAATGAGAGATACAAGCTTGCAATGATCCAATTTCTGGAAGAAATTTCCCTGGACTTAGTTGCTAAAATACAGAAATCCAAAGACCTCATATATCTCCACAGCAGGTCTGACTCTAGTGGGGAACTCCTAACAATAACAGTGAGTTTTTTGTTGAAATATTGAATGTAACCAACGTAAAAAGAAAGTAAAGTGAAATTTATCAGTTACACAGGCGGGGGTGGGTGGGTGGGGGGATGGGAGGTATGCTGGGGTTTTTTTGGTGGTGGAATATGTGCACTGGTGAAGGGATGGATGTTTCAGCATTGTATAACTGAGACTTAAGCCTGAAAGCATTGTAATTTTCCACATGGTGATTCAATAAAATAAAATTTTAAAAAAACAGACAAAAGAGACAAGCACAAAACAGGTAATACAAGACATATGTTAAGCTTTGCATTACCAAACCAAGTTTTAACATGATTGAGGCTGGAGTGATAGCACAGCAAATAGGGCATTTGCCTTGCATGAGGTCAACCCGGGTTCAATTCCCAGCATCTCATATGGTCTCCCCAGTCACCACCAGGATTAATTTCTGAGTGCAGAGCCCCTGTGTATCACTGGGTGTGACCCAAAAAACAGAAAAAAAAAGATTTAACATAACAGCTCTCCCACAGGTAGGATCTTGAACCAGTCAATCAGGAACCACCTGATCAGCACCTGTTACCTCATCTGCTTGGTAGACCCTCGATGCTCCCCCAAGAAAGAAACCTTCCAGCAACCAACCTGTTGTCTCACCAGGGGCATTTCCTTGTTCCCACTCTGTTCTGTTTAGAAACTTCTTGCGTTTTATAGTACGTGTCCAAAATTCTTTCTGTATTGATTAGATCAGATGCTGCATGACTGATGATTCATCTAAGCTCATAAGAGCTTTACATTTCACTCAGTTGATAAGGACACATGCAGAGGCACAGGGCTGGCCTGGAGTGGGAGAAGACCAAGAAGACCATGGGGAAGAAAAGCCTTTTGTTTGGGTTGTTTGTTTGATTGGTTGATTTGGTTTAGGCTCCATACCTGGTGGTGCTCAGGGCTTACTCCTAGCTCTGTTCTCAGGGTTCACTTTTGGCAATACTCAGAGAGCCATGTGGGTGCTGGGGATCAAACAGAGGGCAACTGCCTGCGAAACAAGTGCTCTACCCACTGTACTAGCTCTCTGGTCCCAGGGGTACGTTTCTACTTGGAGCTCCTAATCACCTACTCTGAATGCCACAAATCTCTGCTCACAGAGGGTGGACACAGTGGCTGACTGTGTGCATATCATGTGTGTGTGGTACTTGCATTGTACCACACTACTGAGCCCTGCCTGGAGCGTACTCACCTGGGCTCTTGCCAATGCCACTCAGAGTTTCTCAGCATCTAAATTCAAACTGTAGATGAATTAGAGAAGAACCACAATGACCACATGTGGAATAGTATCAATCTTGGCAAGAAGAAAAAAAAAAAAAAACGAAGGGTGTCTGCTATGGAAGGACAAGTCACATTCCTCCTGAGTGACTTCCAAATTGGACCTGAGAGGCACAGTATATGCTGGTAGGCTGAGGGGAGATGTGAAGTTGGCAGTCTGAACGTGCAAGATGAGACCCCCGGAGAAAGTAAAAGGGGTGCTGTGTTAGGATCAGGTGGGAGAGCCTGAACCAGGGGTTAGTGAAAGGAAAGAATTCCTCCTCCATCAGACAGGAACTGAACAAGCGGTGTTTCTTGCTGACAAATCCAGAAAGATGATCTACAGAAAGAAATGTAACTGTCAGAAGTTATTCAAGCAGAAGTTATGGAAAAAATAGATCCCTCCAAGACATGAGAGCAAAAGAATCGAGTATTAAGGAGAATCACTGCTTGTATCACTTCTGTGTTTTTTACATTTTTTAAACCACCTGTAAAACTGTTAAGTGTTTTCATATATAAAAGTTTAGGTGGGAGGATGTCCAGGTATCATTGCCAAGCTTAATGAAGCATGTCTCAACACGGGAGGCTTACCACGATGCTGTTTGTATATAAAGGAACACCACACAAGCAGCTCCTTATGTTGTGCGGGCACTGTTTCCCACTGGCTCACAGAGAGATTTGGGAATGGAGGGAGCAAGTGGTTGCCCGCAGGGCTCCTAGGTCAGCTGCCCCCGGCCCAACTGCATACGAAGTTGATGTGAATTTGTGCAGAACTGTGGTTCTGGACAAAGGATGCCTAGTATTAACTGTAATGTTTGCCTTGGGGGTTTTTGTAGTTTTACAAAAAGCTCATTACTTTTGCCAGAAAGAAAAACTTTTCATAAGAATGGTTGATATTAAAATAAGAATACAGGCTAACAATCATTTAATGTTATCTCCTGGATATTTGGGCTCTTCTTTCTTTGCTTGCTTTTCGTCCTTCCTTTCTTCCTTTCTTCTTTCTTTCTTTCTTTCTTTCTTTCTTTCTTTCTTTCTTTCTTTCTTTCTTTTTTCTGTCTCTTTTTATTCCTTTATTTTCATTTTTCTTGGTTTTTGGACCAAGTCTTTCTGTGCTCAGATATTACTCCTAGCTCTTTTTCAGGGATCATTCCTGGTGGTGCTCAGGAAACCATAAGTGATGCCAGGATTCACTGCACAACCACATTTGCAACCACGTGACACATCATAAGAAACTCTCTACCCAATTTGTATAAGTACTACATCACATTTGATGGGGCTCAAATAGTAGGCAACAGGGGCTGGAGTGATAGCACAGCGGGTAGGGCATTTGCCTTGCACGCAGCTGACCCGGGTTCGATTCCCAGCATCCCATATGGTCCCCTGAGCACTGCCAGGAGTGATTCCTGAATGCATGAGCCAGGAGTAACCCCTGTGCATCACCGGGTGTGACCCCCCCCCAAAAAAATAGTAGGCAACAAATCATAGAAGGAAATATGTATATATGTATGTATGAAAATATGTATATATTTTCAGATATATATATATATATATATACAAAAGCTCACATCACTCAACCTTTAACAGCATGTTAGTGATATCCTAAAGAAGGTCTTAATGGCTTCTGTCAAGATAGAAAAATCTTCACACTATTTTCTCTGTGGGTACTTTTTGGTAGCATTTTCAGCAGTTTTTCATAACAGACAATACAAAATATATTATTTCAGTTGTGCTTTGGGACAGGGATTGGGGCTGGAAATAGAAACATCCCAAATTTGGTGGTAGGAAGGTGTAATGGTGGTGGGATTGGTGTTTGAATATTAAATGTAATCAAATATTGTGAACTACCTATCAATTAAAAGTGTTTTTTTAAAAAGTGGTGCCAGGATTCTAATCAGGTCAGCCATGTGCAGGGTAAGCACCCAATCCTTGTACTATCTCTCCAGTTGTGGATTATTTAGTTTTTATAAAAGAATAAAATTTTCACTCAGAGAGGGCCGGAGTGATAGTACAGCGGGTGTAATCACCACCAGGAGTGATTCCTGAATGCATGAGCCAGGAGTAACCCCTGTGCATTGCCGGGTGTGACCCCCAAAAAATAAAATTTCACTCAGGGAATGCTTTTCTAATGCTTCAGAGCTCAAGGCGGGTTAAAGAGGAAACCATGTGAGACGGGCAGCCTTCCCAGGGTTCTGAAATCCACAAGCATGGGCAACCGTTTGTTCTTCATAGAGGCAGTCAATAAACTTTCCTGATGAGATGAGGGTTAACAGTAGGTAAGGGATTATTTTTTTTAATTTTTTTAATTTTATTGAATCACCGGGAGATAGTTACAAGCTTTCATGTTTGGGTTACAATCTCACAATGATCAAACACCCATCCCTCCACCAGTGCACATTTCCCACCACCAGTATCCTGGGTATACCCCACCTTTCCCACCCTCCCCCTGCCTCTAAGGCAGACAATATTCCCCATACTCTCTCTCTACTTTGGGGCATTATAGCTTGCAACACAGACACTGAGAGGTCATCATGTTTGGTCCATTATCTACTTTCGGCATGCATCTCCCATCCCAACTGGTCCCTCCAGCCATCATTTTCTTAGTGATCCCTTCTCTATTCCATCTGCCTTCTCCCCTCTGCTCATGAAGCAGTCTTCCAGCTATGGGGCAATCCCCCTGGCCCTTGTGTCTACTGTCCTTGGGTGTCAGCCTCATGTGATGCTACCCTACACTCCACAAATGAGTGCAGTGGTAAGGGATATTCTTGATAACCTTCCAGTATCAATATTGCAAACCACAAAGCCCAAAAGAAGAAAGAGAGAGAGAGAGAGAGAGAGAGAGAGAGAGAGAGAGAGAGAGAGAGAGAGGAAAAGTGCTTGCCATAGAGGCAGGCAAGGGGTGGAGTGTGGGGGGGAGTGATGGGAGGGAACCTGGGGACACTGGTGCTGGGAAATTTACACTGGTTGAGGGATGGGTGTTGGAATACTATGTGACTGAAATCCATGAACAGCTTTGTAATGCTCTAAAAAATAAATAAAACAAAATACAAAATAATAATAATAAACTGCCCTCATGGCTGATGCTTTTCATACATGAGCTGAACAACTCTCCCAGAGCAGCAGCCTCTGGCTGCCTCCACAAGAAGACCCTGTCGGGCCCTGAGTTCCTTGTCACTCAAAATAGGTCTCAAGGGCTGGAAAGATAGCTCTCCAAGAGATATCTCTCTCAAGGGCTGGAGAGATAGAATGGTGGGTAGGTAGGGTGCTTGCCTTGCAAGCTGCCAACCAAGTTCAATCCTCAGCACTCCATATGATCCCCTGAACCCCACCAGGAATGATCCCTGAGTGCAGAACCAAGAGTAAACCCTGAGCACTGCCAGGTGTGGCCAAACATCTTCCTTAAATACATCAAGGCCGGACTGGAGAGATAGTACAAGGGTTAAAGCACTTGTCTTGCACGTGGCTGACCTTGATTTGATCCCGGCACCACATATGGTCCCTCAAGCGCCAAGAGTTGTGACCCCTGAATGCAGAGCCAGTAGTAAGCCCTGAGCACAACCAGATATGGCTCAAAAACCAAAAAACTAAAATATGAGGTAAAGAAAAACAAGTATCATGTTGAGTGAAGTTAGCCAGAAAAGAATAACAGACACAAAATTTCCTCTTTCATATGCGGAATGTAAAGAAACATGACAGGGGAATAGTCACTGCATGAAGGAAACGGAAACTGGGAGCTAGTTTCCAGCAGGAAGTTCCCTAGAGGGGAAAATGAGGCACCGAGCTGGGGGTTGGGGGGAAGGCCGGACCCCCTGGTGGACAGTGTGGTGCTGGAATTTTCATGTATGAAATCATATTAATGACAGTTTTTAAACCACATTGCTTAAAATAAAGTGAAAGCAAAAAAAGAAAAAACACCACAAGGTAAAATACACAAACAACATAATGTTGAATCTGCTATATTCCAGTTTCCCTCCAACACCCAGCTTCCCTTTCTGGTTATCTGAGCCTGGGGTTATCTTCCTGAAAAATTCTTTGTGCTGCCTTCCAAGAAATCAGGAAGAAGCATATTGTGTAGGTCTGGGCAGAGGGGGGTGTGGGGGATGGGTGAGTGGGAGATGAGAATGGAAAGAGAAAAATGCAGTAAGCAATTCATTATATTCTGGCTTAGCCCCCAACCAGAAAAGCTATATCGTAAGGCAAATGTCTCTGTTTTCAGTTTTTACCATGAAGAAGCTCATGTCTCCAGAGAGGACATATGCCTTTTCGATTTGCAAAACATTAAAGAAAACTAAGACAGTGGGTGTGGGTCTGAAGTCACAATGGTGACTTCAAGATGTAATTCTTGAAATTCCCATTTCTCTTCATTAGCCACAGACCAGATTTGCCAGAGTCTAGGTTGGAAAGAAACAATCTGGCAATTCTACAATGACAATTCTGCATATTTTGCAGCATTTGAAATTAAGATAGACCCCCTCCAAACATGAAATTTTGTAAAAACAAGGCTTTTGTATACGTAAAAATGGAGTTGTGTGAGAAGATATTATTTAAAATAAGCAGCCTTCTTTTTTTCTTCTTCTTCTTCTTGGGTCATACCCAGCAATGCACAAGGATTAACTCCTGGCTCTGCACTCAGGAATAACTCCTGGTGGTGCTCAGGGGACCATGTGAGATGCTGGGAATCAAACCCGGGTCAGCCGCGTGCAAGGCAAATGCCCTATCCACTGTGCTATCACTCCAGCCCCAAGCAGCCTTCTTTTAACAAAGAGATGGGCCTGGCTATAGATTAGTAGGGGGAAGAAAATATTTCAGACCATTATCTGCTGCCAGATACAGAAACTGAAGTTCATAAAGAAGAACTCTTAAAAATTACCCAACTTGGGAGCAACTCAATGAGCTGAGAACTGCTTGGCACATGGGAACCCTGGGTTTGAGCCCTTGCACCCCAGGCAGAGCTTGGAGGGAGGCCCCAAGCACAGAGGCAGGAGACTCCTGAGAGTCAAATGTGAATGAGACACAAAACAGACAAGCAGAGGGGAGCTTGGGCCTGGAGGCAGGAGAGAGTGGGACAGTAATAAGGAGCTGAGGAGAACGACGGGAAGACGAGGTCATTTTGTTTGCACTGGTCCTTTTAGGAGCTGACCTCAGTTTCTGGGGCTAAGAAGCTTCTCTTCTCTCTGACATCATTCTGATGAGAAACTTTATGAGTGGTTTTTAGGTAGAAGGGGGAGATTGGAGACCCTTTCCTGCTGTTTCTCAAGGGTCCCTAGCCCCAAAGAAGCAATATGCCAAAGGGGTGCATTTGAGGGTGCTTGTCCCCAACCTCTCCGGCAACACGTCCTCGCTGATGCAATTGGTCAGGCAAATGCACACAGAGCATTTGCCATGTGTCTGGTAGCGCACAGGATGTCCATGTCTGGCAGCAGTGTGAATGCCCATGAAGGCACTTGCCACTGCCACGAAACTCTGCCCCATCTCAGAACGTTGTTCAGCATGCCACTCCCGGCAGCCGTTTGAATGAGCCCTTGGTGACTCCCGGGCCTGGGCATTTCCTTACATAGTTCTCCTTTGAATGCTTTAAACTGCGATGGAAACTTGTCGGCGGAGCACCTGGATGTTCCTAGGGCAGATGGAGCTTCTGTGGCGCTTCAGCGCTCACAGCTCCCAACTTTGTGGTCTAGCTGCCAGAAGTGAACAGGGTGATGCCTCTTCAGACAGCTGTCTTAGAAATCACGTGTAGGGCCTGAGCCTACAGCAGGGCTCGGGCCCCTGCACCCCATACGGTCTCCACCCTGCCAGACGCAATCCCTGAACGCAAAGCCAGGAGTAAACCCTGAGCACAGCCAGCTGTGGCCCCCAAAAACAAACAAACAAACAAACATGAAAATCATAACATTTGTTCTCACATTTCTTCTTTAAGACCCTGCAGCTCAAAGGGCCAGGGTGAAGCTGTGCCCAAGCCCCGGTTACAACTCCAATGGCCTCTATCTTCCTGAACCCCAGCAACGGCGTCTCAACTCAGTCCATGGACGTGGCTGACAAGATCCGTGGAAGGTTCGCTGCTCAACTTACGGAATCAGGAGTCAGGTGGACAGAGGAGCAGTGTGGGCAGTCAAGCATGAAAGCAGCTTAAGGCACTGACAGACAGAGGTGGTTGAGGAGGAGGGAGGGAGGGAGTGTCCAGAGTTAACAAGCCCTTTGCGGTGAACTTGAGATGAAATGGGGCACTGTCCTGAAGATCTGCTTGTCTTCTTGGCTATGGGAATATCCCTCAGGCTTGTTCGAGCATCCAACTACTCAACAACTGTCTGACCCAGTATGATCTGAGTACGATCTGCCAGCGCTCTTGTACACCCTGGGAGAAAAAACTTTAAAAAGTTTGTGCCTGGGGCTGAAGAGATACAGGAACGCAGTTAGGGCACCTGCCTTGCACCCAGTCAAGCCAGACTCAACTTCCTAGGCAACACAAATCGTGCCCTGAGTACTGCCTGGAGTGATCTTTGAGGACAGAGCCAGGAGTAAGCCCTGAGTACTGCTGTGTGTGCCCCCCAACCCTGCCCCCACCCAAATAGAAAACAGTTTGTGACCTTCGTAAAACTGTGGTCTGAACACTGGATACTGCCACATCCGTAAATACAAGCAAAAGTGGGTTATAAACTAATAATGAAGTAACTCTGGCATTAGAGGTTTCCCAGAGGAGGGAGAGGTCACCTTGGAGAGCAAGACCAGCTCCATTGTGTGCAGAACCCATGTCACTGTCACTGTCATCCAGTTGCTCATCGATTTGCAGGCACCAGTAACGTCTCCATTGTGAGACTTGTCGTTACTGTTTTTGGCAGAACCCATAACAAAATGAAAATGCAGAGAGCCTGACTTAACATTTAGCTTTGGAGACAAAGGCAATACAGTGTAGAACCAAGCACAGGGCCCTTCTGGGTACGGGAAGCACCCAACACGGCACACAGGGAGCGCCCAACACAGCACACGAGGAGCACCCAACACAACACAAGCCAGCTCCTGGAAATGCTGGTCTCAGGAAAAAAAGGAACCAAACCTGATCATGATGGGAATTCAGTTGTGAATTGAATCCACAGTTCAGAACCACCCTGGGATTTTTCGGGTTCCCAAGGAGAAGAGAGCTGAGGCAGCGTCGGAGAAGACCCTGTGTGACAAGGACGGCTGACCGCCGGGGTCCTGCAGGCCTCCGCTTCCTCACTCTGGCCCCTGAGCCCAGCAGCCACATTTCCTCCCACAGTGGCTGGCAGGGACGGGGCCTAGAGCTCATTCTGTCCCGGACACTGAGCTGAGAGTCGAAATGGATCAGCACTTGAAAGACAATAAAGGGTCCTTCCTGTACCTGGGACAGGTATAAATAGAATAAATAGCTCCTCTTGGCTCTGGAGAACACAGGCCTGTGTCCCCTGGAAGCCCCAGAAGCAACTGCTTCTGCATATGCCAACAACTCAGAGGAGAGCGAGGAGAGCGGGGCGTGCTTAATTTACAAATGTAACTAGTGGGCAGGGGAGATGACCAGAGCACTTACTTTGCAGACAGGAACTCCCGTCTCAGCCCCTGGCACTGCAGGGTCCCCCAGAACTGCTGGTATTATCCTCAGGGTACCATCAAGTGCAGCCCCTTTCCCCCCACCCCTACCCCCAGAGCAATCAGCTTTGCACACAACAACAGAGAAATGACAAATATCCACACGGTACATTTGAGCTTAGAGTTTGGAATAGAATTTGTATTTTTTGCAGATTGGGAAAAAGAAACTCCATACTCCCTACCTCTTGCTCCATCTACAAGAAGGGAGGGTTTGAGGAGAGAGAAAGTTGCTGACATCATTGAACTTGGGGTGTCGGGGAGGGGGAAGGGGAAAGGGGAGGAAGAAGGGGAGGAGGGAGACTTTTGCTATGATTAACAAAGAGGTTAAAAGCACTGCCTTGGCACTCTCCACATTTCTATTTTGTTTGTCGCCTCTCTTGGATCCCTTCTCTTTGTAGCCATGTGGTAAGAGAGATGAGCGACCCTGGGAGGGGGCACCGTTACAGAGGTGGGGGGTGACGGGGGACACACTAGTGAAGCCAGAAAAGTGGGGAGCTCCAGGCTGCTTCCTTCAGCGAGATGCTCTCATGGATTCTTTTCCTGTCTGCTCTTCCTACTCCTAGTTTTGGATTGGGAGGCTCTGAGGACCAGGACTAGGGAGGGAGAGGTGGGCAGAAAGCCCTAGTGGAACGGGACCCTCTGCCTGTGCTCTACTTTGTCAAAAGTACAAAAGAAGGGAACTGGAGCGATAGCATAGCGCGGAGGACGTTTGCCTTGCAGGCAGCCAACCCGGGTTCGATTCCAGCATCCCATATGGTCCCCAAGCACCACCAAGAGTAGTTCCTGAGTGCAGAGCCAGGAGTAACCCCTGTGCATCACCAGGTGTGACCCAAAAAGGAAAAAAAAAGTAAAAAGAAGATCCCAGCCCACACATGGTCCAGTCCTGTAACAGGGATAAGGTGTGTGAGGGCCACAAATTTGACATTTCTCTAGAGGTTCCTTCTGTGGCTCCCTGCAAGGCTATTGAGCGCACACATGGAGCTAAATCCAAGATTTCCAGCACATTCTGACCTATCTTTTTATTTTTTTATATTTTTACTGAATCACCGTGAGGTACAGTTACAGACTTACAGACTTTCATGTTTATGTTTCAGTCATGTAATGATCGAGTACCCATCCCTCACCAGCACCCATCCTCTAGCACCAATGTTCCCAGTATCCCTCCGGCCACCCCCTGTCTCCCCAACCTCTGTGGCAGACACATTCCCTCTTTCTCTCTCCTTTTGGGTATTATAACTTGCAATACAAGTACTAAGCAGCCATCCTGTTTGGTCCATATCTTAACTCAGTTCAGTCCAATGAGCCTTTTTGAACCTGATATAGGCAAGACACTGTCTAATGTGAAGCCAATTTTGATTACATCTTGTAAAAATCCAGAATTTTACTTTGACTTGCTTAGGACAAATACACGTTTGCATTGCTTATGTTCTGCAGACAACTGGGTTTTCCATTCTTGAGAAAAGCCAAAGCTTTGTTCTAAAAATCACCAGCATGGGGGCTGGAGTGATAGCACAGCAGGTAGGGCATTTGCCTTGCACGGGCTGACCCAGGTTCGATTCCCAGCATCCCATATGGTCCCCTGAGCACTGCCAGGGGTAGTTCCTGAGTGCAGAGCCAGGAGTAACCCCTATGCATTGCCGGGTGTGACCCAAAAAGAAAAAAAAAATCACCAGCAGAGTCAGGCAGTAAGCATTTAAACTGAAGGAAGAGGTAGCTATGGTATTGATTAGCATGGCTAATTAAAGTTCCATTCCTGGTTTTCCTGTCCCCGCCCTGTGCTGCCCCGCCCCTGCCCCATTCCCAGCCTGGTCCCTGGCACGAACAGTCTGTGCTTTCCCGGCTCATAGACCCTGTCACACACTCTTATTCCTGTTCAGTTGGCTCCCCTAGCAGTCAGTGACCTTAATTCTAACTATTCACACAATACACTTGCAAAGACTTGCTCTATTGGCCAAAATTAAAATAATCCCCAACTGTCTGAATCTTTTCACTCACTACTTCCTCTACTAGTTGGTTTTAACCAAAACTTGAATTTCCCTGGAGGTTCCTGACCCTGAAGTCAGTTCACCCTCTCGCACACACGCTGTCTGATATCCAAGGTAGCTCCTTCTGTCCACACAGCTCTGCCCTTTCATGTTCTTTCCAGAATCCTTCCTTTCACGAGCGTCATCCCAACCAGCTCCCTATCTCTGCTAGCAGCCACTCAGGGGCATAAAACATCACAAATGTATCATCTTACAGTTTGGGAGGTCAGAAGTCCAAAATGGATTTCACTGGGCTAAAATCAAGGTGTCGGCAGAATTAGGGTCCTTCTAGAAGCTCTGGGAAAGGCTGTGTTCTCTTACTTTTGCACCATCTCTCACATATTGCCCTGACGCTTTTTTTGCCTCTTCTTTTTGAAGCACTCATGTGATTACTCTGATCCGACCAGATAATCCAGGATAATCTCCCTTCTCAAAATCCTTAACTTAATCACAACTGCAAAATCCCTTTCTGCTAGATAAGGTAACACCTTCAAAAGCTCTGGGGCCAAGAACATAAGCATGCTCTTCTCTCTCCCTCCCCTCCCCTCCTTTCCTCCCTTCTCTTCTCCTCTCCTCTTCTTCCCTCCCCTCCTCTCCCCGCCCCTCCCCTTTCTTCTCCTCTCTTCCCTTTCCCTCTCCTGTCTTTTCCTCTCCTGTCCTCTCCTCCCCTCCCATGCCCTCCCCTCCCCTCCCCTCCTCTTCTCTCCTCTCCCCTCCCTTCCTCTCACTCTTGTTTCTTTTTCTTTCTTTTCTTTTTTCTTTCTTTTTTTAAATTCTTTTCATTGAATATCCATGAGATAGACCATTACAGAGCTGTTCATAACTGGGTTTCAGTCATACAATGATCCAGCACTCATCCCTCCACCAGTGTACATTTCCCACTGCCAATGCCCCCACCCCCTCCCCATTTCCCCACCCCCAGTCTCCCTCTCTGGGAGGTACTTTCCTTCTTGTTCTCTCTCTCTCTCTCTCCCTCTCCTTTTCCTTCTGTGCAATACAGGTGCTAAGAGAGGTCATGGTGTTTATTCAGGGCATTTGGCATTTTTATCAGGATGGTAAGTCTAGAGTAGCTTTTCAATTGGGTGAAAGCTTTGGGGTTTTGATGTGACTGCCAAGGATTCTGGAAGTACAGGTTGGTGAGTGGAGGTAGCCCATTCCAACCCCGAGAAAGCCTGGAGATTTCAGTCACAAAACCTGCATACCGGAATTTTCAACAAATTTTATCTTTGTGAGGTTCATCCTGAGACGGTGGAATCAGGCCAGGGTATGTCGGTGATTTTGGGTTGTGGAAGCAAGCAGCTGCCGGGGCTCTGTTTGGGCAGGCCCCAGGCCAACCCGACCCCCTTTGATTTACCAGGGTCTATTCAGCCATGCATGGGTCCAAGTTTAACTCTGGCTTTTGATCTCTTTTGACATTTATTTTGGTGTCTCTGAAATAAGGCCGATAGTAGAGCTTATATGATGGCGCTGGAGTTGGTTCATTGGGGGGAGGGGGTGACGGCCAGGGCTTCCGTGTGTATTGGGAAGTGGGGGGAGGTAGCCCACCCCAACTCCAAGAAAGCCTGGATATTTCAGTCACCAAAACCCGCACACCAGAATTTTCAACAGATTATATATATCTTGGTGAGTCCATTCTGAGATGGTTGAGGCAGGCCAGGGGTATGGCAGTGATTTTGGATTGTGGAAGCAAGTGGCTTCTGGGGGCTCTGCTTGGGCGGGCCACCAGGCCAACTCGCCCCTCTTCGATTTGCCCCAGTCTGTCCAGCCATGCGTGAGTCTGAGATTAACTGTGACTTTTGCTCTCTTTTGAGATTTATCTATGGGTCTCTGAGATAAGGCCAATAAATGAGCTTATATAGCTGAGCTGGAGGTGGTTTGTGGGTGTGGCTCTCACATACCTAACTTTTGGCTGTTTAATTTTTTGGTAAACTTGGCCCCAAGTTGTTGGGGTCTGGTCAAAGGCACAGCAGCAATTTTGGGGTATCAGGAAACCTGAAGGCACCATCAGGCTGATGATGCACTTGCCCCGCAGGTACAGGTTGACCTGTTGGTGGTACCATACCCCCTTTTTTTTTTTTCTTTATTACCGCCTGTGCTGCCCCGGCCCCTGCTGAACCTTCTGGAGGCCGAAGGGCTTGGAAGTGCAAGCCCAGAGCTGAGTTATCAAGGGCTAGTGACTCAGCTGGATTTTGGGTGGGGTCAGAGCAGTGGGAGGAGGAGAGGGAGTGGGAGGGCTGGAGCACTTCGGGTGCCAGATGTTTAAGGAAGTGTCGCCGATCATAGGTGGAGCTCCTGCGCCTGGAGTGACCCCCATCCCCGCACCCCACGCCTGCTCCGAGCCCCGAGCGGGGGTTGGGTTATGGCAAGCTCTCTGGTGCAGAGTTCATGTTCAGTTCAACTCGATTTCACCTCCTGGATTAAAAATTGGGAGGGTTTTTGGTGCAACCATTTTCACTGAAAATGATGTCACCATTTTACTCTTTTTGAGGCGTATTAAAATAAGTTTCAATCAAGAGATGTTGCTTTGAAATAACTGTATAAAATAAAGACTTCCAGAAAAATGCAGTCTTATCAGTTCCCAAAAGTGTTTTTGAAAAATACCTAGTGCCTTTTTTTTACATCTCTAGCAAATCAGTTGAAGAATTGTAACTGTTTTGAGTTCCTGAAACATTTAAAGCCATATAGCAGCCCTGTTGAAGAAATGCAATTCCGTCTTTGAGATAGTCTCATACTGCCTAATAAAAGGGTCTAAATAACGTCTCAGGGTGTGTGTGTGTGTGTGTGTGTGTGTGTGTGTGTGTGTGTGTGTGTGTGTGTGTGTTGGAAATTCATCCTAACGTTTAACTCTATGCTTTAAAGTTTAGCTGTCAAGAAAGCATTTTTTACAGTACCTGCTTTAATGGACTGGAGCAATAGCACAGCAGGTGGGGCATTTGCCTTGCACGTGGCTGACCGGGTTCGATTCCTCCATCACTCTCGGAGAGCCCAGTAAGCTACTGAGAGTATCCTGCCTGCAAAGCAGAGCCTGGCAAGCTACCCATGGTGTATTGGATATGCCAAAAACAGTAACAACAAGTCTCACAATGGAGACGTTACTGGTGCCCACTCGACAAATTGAGGAACAATGGAACGACAGTGCTACAGTGCTACACCTGGCAGTGCACAAGGCTTATTCCTGGTGGACTCAAGAAAATATATGGGGAGCTGAGGATTGAGCCCAGGTTGGCACCATGCAAGACAAATGCCCTAACCATTGTACTATCCTTCCAACCTCTGTCCCTTCTTTTCTTTCACCTGGAAGGGTAAGTAGAATCAGAGTCTGATTTGTGGAAGTACAGGGGTCCCCGCAAAAGTATTGCCTCCAAGACCAGGGGGATTACTCAGAGATGCATGCAGTTCTTGGGGTTCTGGGGTCCTTCCCAGTGCTACCAAGGACCATGAGGTGAGAGTCAATTCAAGGCAAGGCATGTGTTCTGTCATTTGGGCCATATTCCCAGTCCCTGTGCCCCCAGTTAAAAAATGACAGTACAGGGGCTGGAGCAATAGTACAGCGGGTAGGGGTTTGCCTTGCACTCGGCCAACCTGGGTTCGATTCCCAGCATCCCATATGGTCCCCCGAGCACCGCCAGGAGTGATTCCTGAGTGCAGAACCAGGAGTCATCCCTGAGCATCGCCAGGTGTGACCCAAAAAGCCAAAAACACAGATGACAGTAAATTGGTAGTAATGACAGTAACGACAGTAAAGGACAATACATAAAGGGCTTGATGAGGCCGGAGCAATAGCACAGTGGCAGGGCATCTGCCTTGAACAAAGCCAACCCCTCGGGTTTGATCCCTGGCCCCCCACATGGTTCCTTAAGCACCACCAGGAGTGACCCTGAGTGCAGAACCTAGAGTAAGGCCTGAGCATAGCCATGTGTGGCCCAAATCACACCCCCCCCACGCAAAAATAATTCAAAAAATAGTAACATTGAGGACTTGAGACAGAGTACAGGGATTAAGGCATTTGCCTTGCATGCAGCACTTATGGTTCGATCCCTTGCATCTCATATGGTCTCCCAAACCCACTGGGAGTGACCCCCAGAGCACAGAACCTGAAGTGGCCCCCAAACACTTCTCACCTCAAAAATACTTTGAATCAATTATTGTGAACAACTTTATGAAAACAAAATTGAAAAACATTTAAATTTAAATTTTTTTAAGTGGCATTGAGGACTGGGAGTGTAGCACAATGGTGGGACACGTGCCTCACATGTACCCAGCCCTGAGTTGGAGCCTCAGCACCACAAAATATACATATAAATAACATGACATCAACTCTTTTTGAGGGGGTTGAGTTTGGGTTTTGAGTTTTGTTTTTTGTTTTTTTTCCACACCTGGTGATGCTCAGGGGCTGGGACTGGTCCTGGCTCTGCATTCAAGGATTAATCCTGGTGGTGTTTGGGGATCGATATGGGATGACCCATGCAAGGCCCACTGTACTATTGCTCTTTTTCACCTCTTTTTGGGTCACACCTGGCAACGCACAGGGCTCACTCCTGGCTCTGCACTCAGGAATTACTCTCGGTGGTGCTCAGGAGACCATATGGGATGCTGGGAATTGAACCCGAGTCGGCCGCATGCAAGGCAAACGCCCTACCCGCTGTACTATAGTTCCAGTCCCTGTATTATTGCTCTTGCCCTCATCAACTTCTTCAAGAATCTAGGTACAACTGTCTTCTAGAAAGACTCCATTCTGAAACTGTCTTCAGATTGACTTTTTGTAGTTGTAGATCAAATAAAGTCTTCCTCCTCCTCCTCCTCCCGTGAGGTAGGGCTGGAGCGAAGCACAATAGGTAAGGTACTTGCTTTGCACACAGCCAACCCGGATTTGATCCCTGCCCCCACATAAGGTGCCCAGAGTCCTGCCAGAGTGACTCCTAAGCACAAATTTAGGAGTAATCCCTGAGCATCACCAATGTGGCCCCCAAACAAAAACAAAAATCCAAGTACTCTGATGGGACCAGAGAGATAATGCAGCAGGTAAGACACTTGACTTGAAGTGGCTGGCGCAAGTTCAATCCCTGGCACCCCACCTGCGCCCCACTGGGTACTCGGTGCCAGGAGCAAGCCATGAGCACAGCTGGGTGAGGCTCAAAAAGCCCATAGAAACCAAAAAAGTCTGATCATCATAAATTAAAATCTCCACTGGCTTCCCAGTACATTAAAATGAGGTATAGCCACTTTCCTCTGACTTACAAAGCCCAAACATGCTCCGCCTCCTTCCACAAGACAGCACTTACCTCCCTCCTCACGCCCTTGTTCTGCAAGCCCAGCCCCCCTGTTCTTCAGCTGGGGGCTATATGACCCCCTGTTGGTGCCCAGGACACTCCACAGGGGCCATAGGTGAAAATCATATAAATGAGAGAGGGGCATGGCAGAAGACTAGGAGGCCAACTGGAAAGACCTAGGGCCACAGGTAGAAAACAGGATGGAAAATGAACTCTGATGGGGAAAAAGATTGAGAACACTGTTCAATAACACTGTATTGATGCTAACTTTCTTGAGTAATTCTATATGGTTGTGTTGAATATAACTGATACACAGATATATGTGGTTCACCATATATAAAATGTCTGGGTATATTGTGTACAACCTTCTACTTTGGTTATTGAGAACAATATGCTTGTTATTGGGAGATGCACACGGAAATGCGTAGGGGTGTGATATGAAGTCTGAAACTTACTCTCAAAGAATCACTGTTACTGTCACTATCATCTCGTTGATCATCAATTTGCTCGAGTGGGCACCAGTAACATCTCCGTTCATCCTACCCCTGAGATTTTAGCAGCCTCTCTTTACTCGTTCTTTTAAAGAAACAGAGGCAAAACTTTGACAATGAGCAAATCCAAGAGAAGGGCACAGTTGTGTGTAGAGCAGCCATTCTTTTTCTTGTTTGTTTGGGCGCCACACTCAACAATACTCAGGGTTTATTCCTGTCTCTGCACTCAGGAATTGCTCCTAGTAGTGCTCAGGAGACCATATGTGGTGCCGGGGATCAAACCCAGCTTGGCCATGGACAAGGCCTGTTGGATATTAACCCTAAGGGTTTTAGGCTGCATCAGTGAAGTGCCCCTTTTCCTCCTCCCAGCGAAGCTCACAGTGCTCTTGTGAGCATCCCTAATCCCCTGAGTTTATCTTTAACCTTTCCTTTGTGTTTTACACCTCACTGTCACAGTCCCCAAGTCAATCTTGGTTACTAATTAGCCAAAACTTTCTGGTAATTCTGGATTTTGTATTTGTAGTGAATTACTTGCTTTTCTATTTCCCCAGAGCCTTTTTCATATTTTACTACAGAGCAGAGTTCTTTGCTTAAACACTGAAAGACCTTAATGCCATGCTCCTAATATTTGTGACTTGATTGACTCTGAAATATGTCTACTCTTGGATATGATTACTTGGTAATAATTACTTGACTCAGGCTTCAGTTGCTATAGTTCCTAACACCCCAAAAGGGAGGTCCCACCGTGGGACTGGGATGGACCCAGGCGAGTTGCAAAGCTACCTCGGCATCGAAATGGGACATTTATGCTTTCTAGCATAAAGGCAATATCTTTTTTTTTGCTTTTTGGGTCACACCCGGCGATGCACAGGGGTTACTCCTGGCTCATACACTCAAGAATCACTCCTGGCAGTGCTCAGAGGACCATATGGGATGCTGGGAATTGAACCCGGGTTGAACGCGTGTAAGGCAAATGCCCTACCCACTGTGCTATCACTCCAGCCCTAAAGGCATGATCTTGATGCAAGTGGTTATGACTTAAGAGACAGGACCCCCAGGGGCTGGAGCAGTATCACAATGGGTAGGGCATTTGCCTTGCATGCAGCTGACCCGGGTTCAATTCCCAGCATCCCATATGGTCCCCTGAGCACCACCGGGGGTAATTCTTGAGTGCAGAGCCAGGAGTAACCCCTGTGCATCGCTGGGTGTGACCCAAAAAGAAAAAAAAAGAGAGAGAGACAGGATCCCCATGGAGAAGGATAAGCTGAACTGGTCTGAGGACGTAGTCTGGGATTTGCAGTAAAAGCCTCGCTTGTTCTCAGAGCCCAGAGAACCAAGTTTGGGGATCTTTATCTCTTACTGTGTTTATCCAAACCACTGCAAATATTGGTAAGAAATAAAATTAATTGTTTGACTGTTTGACTTAATTGTTTGATATATACGACTAGAAGGAAAGAGAAAAGCAATTTAGATAGCCCTGGGAGACAGAACGTCTCCTTGAGTTTATCTCCCCCCAGAGCATTGCCTCTGCTGGAATGTTTTACCCCTGTAAATCACACAGACATGCAGTCCTACACCTCCGCCCCCTTCGGATGCTCTGTAAGGATGCGAGCATCTCTGCATTCAATGGGCCATTCTCACCATCAGGCTGTGGTTCCCGACTGTCTCTGATGGGGAGGCCTGGCAAGGATGGGAGGCGGTTCTCGGCCATCAGGACGTACACGCATCACAGCACCCACACGCTGCCTTGTGAACTCACAGGCTGGCCCTCTGTACTATTGCTCTGACCCACAGCCATTATTTCAAAAACTTTTCTGCCATTCTTTTTGAAAATTTATTTTTTCGGGGAGGAGATGCACCCAGTGGTGCTCAGGACTCACTCCTGGCTCTGTACTCAGGGATCACTCCTGGCAGGGTT
Source organism: Sorex araneus (assembly GCF_027595985.1). NCBI lineage: Eukaryota > Metazoa > Chordata > Mammalia > Eulipotyphla > Soricidae > Sorex > Sorex araneus. The sequence continues at coordinate 11,689,474 of NC_073311.1, forward strand.
CAGGAGACCGTATGGAAGGTGGGATCAAAACTAGGTTGGCTGCATGTAAGGCAAGTGCCCTGCCTGCTGAACTATCTCTCCAGTTCCAATATAGATATTTTAATTTTTTAAGTAAGATAAATTTATTTAGGAAATAAGGCAGAATGGGGAAGGTTGCTCAGGGAGTAACACAGGCTTCTCTGGAGTCCCCAGTATTGGTGATTTAAAGAAAAGTCTTCATTTCAGATATGTTCTAATCCTCATGTATATTTTTTAAATATTAGGGGCTGGAGCGATAGCACAGTGCGGAGGGTGTTTGCCTTGCACGTGGCCAACCTGAGTTCGATTCCCAGCATCCCATATGGTCCCCTGAGCACCGCCAGGGGTGATTCCTGAGTGCAGAGCCAGGAGGAACCCCTGTGCATCTCCGGGTGTGACCCAAAAAGCCAAAAATAAATAGAGAGATTTTTAAGATGTAGTTTATTGACTAGGGCATGTGTGTCTCAGCAGTACCTTATATGCTTTGCACCTGTGAGACCCTAGGTTTGCCCCCCAGAACCACCACACAAAGATGCAGTTTCCAGAGATTCTGGAGATCTGAGTCAGGCATTGAAAACTATGTTTCTTCTTTTTTGTGCAGTGACAAGGGTTAAACCCAGGGCCTCAGATATTCTTTATCCACTGAGCAACACATCTGCTGATAACCTGTTTTTAATAGCCCAAAGGTGATTCTGAGTCAGATCCTGGACACAAATGAGAAAGGATGAAGGTTCTGGTGAAACACAGCCTCCTCCACCAGTTCTGTTATCCCCTGGAGACCTGACCAGAACATTCAGACAGGCTCCATGCTCACAGTCACTCTCCACATACTCGGGCCGAGCCACCCCACGAGTGAATCTGCTGCAAACCCAGGCATGTGGGACTTGTGACTGTGTTAGGGGCGGCAGATCTCTGCCCGGGGGAGGCTCGGAGAGACAAAAGAACAAAACCAAGACAACTCTTTCTGCAAATGCATGGGGTTTATTTAAGCCAATATAGCTATATTGGGACCTTGAATTGTGCCTCAATAGCGTGGCATAACTGAAGGTCCCGACCTCCAAAAAGCAGGCTGTATTTATACCCTTTTGGGGGAGAAATGAAAATCTCACATATCAAAGGGAATCACATAGGTCACTTAATTTGCATATCTAAACATTTGTTGACAAATGAAAATCTCACATATCAAAGGGAATCACATCTATATATCAAAGGGGATCACACATATTGGGGGAAAATTACATGTATTGAATCAAAGGAGAATCATACATATCAAAGAAAATCACAGGTATTGGATCAATAGGAAAACCATAGGAAACCATAGGAAAACCATACAAAAGGGAAAACCACACCTATTTCACTTAATATGCTAATTTCAACATTTGTTGACCATTCCGAGCAAATGTTTGTTTACAGTTCCTCAGGGCAGTTTGTTGGCCCATTAGGTGACAGAGTCCTGCCCAGCGGAAGGTCCTGAAGACATCTTTCAAAGCAGTCAAGTAGTTACAAAGGGCAACTTCAGCGGTTAACCCTTAACCTGCCCTTCAGTTCTTGACTCTTAACTTGCCCTCCTCTTCAACTGAAACTCCAGGTTCAATGGAATGGGGAATGAGTGACCTCCCCCCACCTCATGCCCCCTTTACCCAGCAACTTGGCAGTCACCCCCATAAGCCACCTCTGGGTAATCTCATCAAATAGGACATGATCCAGAGACTCATTGTCCTATTTTCTCGGAAGAGAGAATAAAACGATACTGCCATAGCATACCACTGGACCCCACTCGGGGCTGTTTCATTCAGGGCAACCTGGAGGGGGGCAGGTGATGGCCCTCCCCGCCCCAAGGGGCCCAGCCCTGGCAGCTGAAAACCTCCAGAACTCAACCACCACCATGCTCACAGCTAAACTCCACACGCGTGGATGAGCCTCACCCATGAACGGACCTATTCCTGGACTGCCGTGACATCTCATACTAATCTCATCACTAATATTCCAAGAGTAGTGCTCCACATTTGATGGGGTTTAAAGTAGAAGGCAACCAATCTTAGGAATAAATATATTTATACAGATATAAATTTAAGCACACAAGGATCAACCTTTAACAACCTGTTAGTAATGTCTTACAGAAGGGCTTAAAGACTCCTGAGTGAAATACAACAATCTTCACACACTTTCTTCTAAGAGAAATTTTTTGGATCATTTTTAGCTGATTATTCATAACAAGCAATAAAAAGTAAATTATTTTGATTCTTCTTTGGGGGCAGGGGTTGGGTTTGGGATAGAAACATCCAAAATATGGTGGTGGGAAGGTGTAATGGTGGTGGGATTGGTGTTCAAATATTAAATGTAATCAAATATTGTGAACTACTTAATAAAATTAAAATAAAATTTTTTAAAAAATAAAGTTCATGCAGGAAGATGTTAAAGCCATTTTATGGAAATGGCAGGTCTGGAGACTTGCTAGAATAGAGGATCTGAAGGAAGTTCGGGACAGACTGTGCCTTCCTTAACTTCTGATACCTGGAGGATTCCTACAGTCCAGGAGAATAATGTAATGTGAATTCTGCTCTCCGAGTGCCAGTCCTGCCAGTCTCCTTTATTCACACCGTATAATTCTCCTCATCTGTAAGAAAGACCATATTAAAGCATGCCCAAATTCCAAATTGTGCTGAGCCTGCAGTCTTAGGAGCAAAGACTGTCATGCTGACTTCTGGCCAGAAGGTGGCAGCAACACCGCTTAATTTTATTACCAAAACCATGGGATTTTTTTTTCCCCAGTTGTCTCAGAGTTGCCTTCTGACTAATACGTGTTTAATTTAGGTACTGTGCAATATGCCACAGGACACAAGGCAAATAAGACCTGGTGTGAGCTAGAGAGAGAGTGCAGGAGATAAGTGCTTGCCTTGTCTGTGGCCAGCCTGCGTGGGTGCCCCGCAGTACGCGTTCCCCCAAAATCGAAGGGTGCAGCCCTGAGGCCATCCCAGCATGGTGGGAGCGGCCAAGCAGAACTGCATCCTCAGACCCTCACACTGAAACTCCAACCCAGATGCTGAAAATCCCCAGAGCTAAGAAAGCCTCTCCAAAACCAGCTTTGCAGGCAGAGTCTGGGGGCTAAAATGTTCACCTTAAATGAGACCAAGCCCCACGGTTCCCTGGCACGACAGGTCCACAAACCACCGCCTGGAGACACGCCTGGCACAGAGCCAGGAGTGGCCCCCCTCTCCCCCAGAAAAACAAGAACCAATGACTTACCTCCAAGACCAGTCAGAGTGGGAAGTCAGACAGATGAATAGACTACTAGCACTGCACTGTAGCACTGTCCTCCCACTGCTCATCGATTTGCTCGAGCAGACACCAGTAACGTCTCTATTGTGAGACTTGTTATGTTTTTGGCATATCGAATACACCATGGGTAGCTTGCCAGGCTCTGCTGTGTGGGTGGGATACTCTCGGTAGCTTGCCGGGCTCTCTGAGAGGGATGGAGGAATCAAACCCGGGTCGGCCAAGTGCAAAGCAAATGCCCTACCTGCTGTGTTGTTGCTCCAGCCTAGTAATCACATTACTATGTGACCTCTGCGCTAATTGCTTAACCTTTCCATTCCTGTTTCAACTATAGATTGGGAATAGTCACAGTAGGATTACCGTGAAGATTCAGTGTGGGATGGAGCGGGCCAGGAATGTGGCTAAAGTGTAGCACACATGCCTCACATCTTCAAGGTCCTGAGTTGATCCCTGGCACCTCACAGCTGAGTGTGTCCCCTGGGAGAACCCACCCACCGAGACACATTTAGGGTAGCTGTCCCTCAAAAACTATAAGGAAAAAACATTCCAAAAGACAAGGGGAGGGGTTAGAGTAATAGCACCGCGGGTAGGGTGTTTGCCTTGCACGTGGCAGACCCGTGCAAGCATCCCAGCATCCCATATGGTCCCCCAAGCACGGCCAGGAGTAATTCCTGAGTGCAGAGCCAGGAGTAACTTCTGAGCATCGCTGGGTATAACCCAAAAAGAAAAAAGAAAAAAAAGACAAGTGGAAAAAGAGTGATTTGGGTTTGGAAATTGGTTTACCTGTAAAGTCCAAGTTTTGCCTGTGTGAATTCTAGACTCTATATCTGGCATCCAAGACAGACCCTGCCATCTTGGCCCCTGGTGTCATAACACAATGAGAAATTGTCAGCACGCCACAGTCAAGTGTTAGAGCATCCAGTGCAGTGTGTGGGCACCTCACCAAGTGTCTGACACCCAGTCATCACCAAAGCATGAACGAAGGGCAGGGAAGGGCACCTGGAAACGCCAGATGTTATTAGACAGTAAGAGCAAGCAGTGGTGAGAGGGGAAGACACCCATGGCGCTCCCTGGCCAGGAGAGAGGCCCCAGGCTGGAGGTAACGGGGAAAGACTTCTGCTCTGGTGAAGCTGCTCTGTCAGGGGGACCCGGCGGAGAGCCCACCAGGAGACAGCCTGGAAACTGGAGCCGGACCCTGGCTGGGGCTCCTTCTGGCTCCTGCAGGACCCACCACCAGAGCCCAGCTCAGCAGGCTCAAATTCTGTTTTGTTGTTGTTGTTGTTGTTGTTTTTAAGAGCATAATCAAATTTTCACACATCTTCCCTGCAAACCTCTGTTATTTCTCTCTAGCTTTTTCTTTGTTTTTGTTTGGGGCCACACCTGACAATGCTCAGGGGTTACTCCTGGCTCTGCATTCAGAATTTACTCCAGGCAGGCTGGAGTAATAGCACAGCGGGTAGGGCATTTGCCTTGCACACGGCCGACCCGGGTTTGATTCCCAGCATCCCATATGGTCCCCCGAGTACCACCAGGAGTAACTCCTGAGTGCAGAGCCAGGAGTAACCCCTGAGCATCACTGAGTGTGACCCAAAAAGCAAAAAAAAAAAAAAAAAAAAAACAGAATTTACTCCTGGTGACGCTCAGGGGGCCACATGGGGTGCCAGGATTGAACCCGGGTTGGCCGCATGGAAAGCAAACACCCTAAGCACTCCAACTCCTTTCCCAGGCTGTTCGAAGCAACCAAGAATGACAGAAATTGGCAAATTGATGAACCCCTTCCTCCCCATGCCCAGAGAGGCTGCAACTATTCTGTGTCCAGCATTCAGTCTGTAGTGGGGACAATCTTCAAGAAGCCCAGATCCCGCCTACACGCAGGGCTGCTGATACGGGTTCCAGAGGTATCACTGTAATCGCCATCATCGTGGCTGATGCCTCATCCGGTATGGAGCTGGGTTTGAACCTCATGCAAAGCCCTTCAGCCATCTCTCCAGTGCCCACTTTTAATCTTTGCGCTGCATATTCTAAGCATTTGTAATGTACTTACTCATTCAATCCTCCCAACAATCCTTGAGGCAGACCTTTGACGGGACATATGGAAGAACTGAGTAATTAGCCAAAATTCCTACAACAGAGACAGCTGGAGGGACCAGCGAGATAGTAGGGCGTTTGCCTTGCATGCGGCCGACCTGACTTCAGCCTCTGGTAAACGATATGGTCTCCCAGGCCCCTCCAGGAATGGCCCTTGAGTTCAGAACCAAAAGGAAGCCCTGAGCACTGCCAGGTGAGGCCCCAAAGAACAGAATTGCTGGAGGTAGTGGAAAGTTGGGTCGCTGGGTATCAGAGCTGTATCTTAACTATAGACTTAAAAACATTTTTTTGTTTGTTTGTTTTAATTGAATCACCGTGACATACACAGTTACAAAGTTGTTCCTGATCGGGTTTCAGTCATACAATGTTCCAACACCTGTCCCTTCACCAGTGCACACTTCCCACCAGCAATGTCCCCAGTTTCCCTTTTCTGGGGGTGACTTCGGTTGGTGGGAGGGGCATACCTGATGGTGCTCAGGGCTTCCTCCTGACTTTGTGCTCAGAGACCACTCCTGGGTGCTCAGGGGACCATAAAGTCGGGTTCGTGTGCCCTACCCTCTGTAAGTGCTTCACCTTACATCCCGTCTTCCGGCCCGTTAAAAGTCACTTCCTCTTACCGGTCCACCGGGCCCAGCTCTCCCAGGCCGGGCTTTTTGAGTGGAGAGAAGCTTCCCCGCACTGCCGGGCAGGCTGCCCCCCTGACTCCCACAGCCGGGGTCCTGCAGAGGAAGCTGCTTCCCGGGGGCATCTGGAGGTGTGGCTGGGGTGGCGGGGTGGGGGGGAGCGGGAGCCGAGCAGGGCGGGGAGGGACCTCCTCAGGCCCTCACCCCTGGCCACTGCTCAGCGCCCAGGCCCAGCAGCAGCGCCCTCAGGACAGGGGAGAGCTGGTGCCCCCACACACGAGGGGGGCGGGGGGCAGAAACGGTCCCGGCCTCCTTGGCGCCCTCCTCCCACCCGCCACGCCCGTGCCCACCCTGAGCCCAGGCGGGACCCTAGGCCTCCCCTCGCCCAGAAGCTCAGACGGGAGACCCCCGGTTACCCAGCCTCCGCTCTCGCTTCTCTTCTCTCCGTCCCTCCCCCTGGCAACCACACCAGACCCCTGGCGGAGAAGGACCCGGCCGCTGTGCTGCGGAGTAACGGAGTTACGGCCCAGGGAAGGAGGGGCCAGGGAGGAGAGGGGCGGTGGGGCTGGGTGGGCGGCGTCGGCCGCCTCGGGAGATGCCCAGAGCCGGGAGGCCCCTGTGCCCTGCAACGCGCCCACTCAGCGATGGGCTCCAGCGGGGAGCCCCAGGCCCGCGCCCAGGTGCCGCGTCCCGGGCAGCGCTGACCCCAGGCAGCACCGCCCCCCCCCCCCCGCCCAGGGAGCCCGGAACCCCAGCGGCAGCGGTGACCCCCAGCGCCCACAGATTCCCCCGGGACCCCTGTCTGCCCCGCCCAGCTCTGGGGCGGCCTGTGCCTGTGCTCTGGAAGCTGTGGTCACGCAGGGGCCAGACCCGGCCTTGCCAGCAGCTGCACGGTGGGGAGGAGGCGAAGGGAAGCATGGGGGGGAGGGGTGGCGCCCCCTGCTGGCCACTGCGTGTTCCTTCACGCGTCTGTGCGCCACCTGCGAGGCTGAGTGGACACGTGGCCAGGCCGGGCCGCAGGAGCTTTGAGGCCCGCAAGCGAGCGTGGACAGCCGGCAGCGGCAGCGGGTCGAGAGAGGCGGCGCCGAGGGACACCCGCGCGCAGGGGTGGGGGTGGGGCGGGAACCAGCCCCGGGCAGGTCCGGAGGGCACTGGGCAGGGGGCGCGGGCGGGCGCGGGCTCACGTCCACGGCGGGAAGAGACGGCCAGGCACCCCGAGGACCAGGAGCTTCTCAGTGTCAGCTGGCCCTGGAAGCCGTGGTGGCCACCCACCGTCAAGCTGGCCCTGGACGTTGCAGCGGCCACCCACTGTCAAGATGGCCCTGGATATAGTGGTGGCCACGCACAGTCAAGCTGGCCCTGGTCGTCGTGGTGGCCACCCATGGTCAAGCTGGCCCTGGTCGTCGTGGTGGCCACCCACAGAAGCTGCTGGAGGGCGGGGAGAGCCAGTGAGCGGCGGCCGGGAGGGGGCCTGGGCGGCGCCCCCAGCATCTCCAGGCCCGTCCATTCCTTTGCACACCTGAGCATGAAGAGAACCGGTGAGTCTCCTGCACCAGCTGCCCAGCCTGTCCCGCCCTGCCCATGCTGCCCTGGGCTCTGCTGTCCTCTGCACCCGCCGCCTTTCCACCCTGCCCCTCTCTCACCTCGCCCCTCCTTGCCCCGCGCCCGAGATGGAGCGTCCACAGGACAGCCACAGCCGGAGGATGGTTCTGACCCAGATCACTGAGACAGCGCCTTGGCCCTGTGCCAGTCAGCTCCTTCAGGAGTCCTCGGCCCTCCTGGGGTTCCTGAGGTGGGGGGAGGAGGGGGCTGAAGGGGCTGTGGGGAGGGGCAGGAAAGTGCACAGGCAGGAGCTCTGTGCGCCCCTCTCAGGCTCGGCCCCCAGCAGGTGTGACCCAGTGGCAGGAGGAGCAGAGCTGGGTGTTTGGCCCACAGCTACTGAGCAGCCCCAGCGCCCGTGGCCAGGGCCCCCACCATCACACACTCCCAGAGGTGTCACCTCCTCTCCCCCTGCACGGGTCCGGGGCCCCCAGCACTTCCTCTCACGACCCTGCAGGAGCTGGGCTGCTCCCAGCCCTGGAGCAGAGTGACCTTCTGTTCCCTGCTCACCCTGACGGCGCTGATGATCCTCTAGCTCGCCAGCTCCTGCCCTACTGGGTGCGCGCCCGCGGGTGGGGCCGGTGCCTGAGGCCCACTTCTGAGTGAGATAAAACTGCTTCAGGAGAGCCTCATGCTCCACAGAAACCGTTTGGAAGTGTTTCTGATACTTCAATTTCCTGGAAAGGCTTAAAGAGGATTGGGAGTAAGTCCTCTTTAAAGGTTTGGAAGAATTCACTAGGGAATCCACCTGGGCCAGGACTTTTGTACTTGGGGAGATTTTTTATTACCATTTCAATTTCCTTGATGGTGATAGGTCTGTTCAGGTATTCCAGGTCCTCTTGGTTCAGCCTTGGGAGGCTACAGGAATCCAGGAATTTATCCATTTCCTCAAGGTTTTTTTGTTTTGTGGCATAAAGCTTCTCAAAGTAATCCCTGAGGTTCCTTTGAATTTCTATAGTTTCTGTTGTGATATCCCCCTTTCCATTTCTGATTTGGTTTATTAAGGTTTTCTCTCTCCCTTTCTTTGTGAGTCTTGCTAGAGGCTAATGGATCTTGTTTATTTTCTCGAAGAACCAGCTCTTGATTTCATTGATCTTTTGGATTGTTTTTTGGGTTCCATCTCGTTAATTTCTGCTCTAAGTTTTATTATTTTCTTCTTCCTGTTTGGATTGAGCTCCTTTTTTTTTTGTCATTCTCCAAGCTCTTAAGCCATGAGGTTAGGTTACTTGTGTAGGCTTGCTCTTCCTTCCTGAGGAATGCTTGTAAAGCTATAAACTTTCCTCTTAACACAGCTTTTGCCGTCTAAGAAGCTTCTGCACTTCAAAAGAAACAGTGACCAAAATACAGTGAGAGCCCACAGAATGAGAAAGAACATTTACCCAATACCATCTGATGAGGGATTAATATCCAGGATATACAAGACATGAGTAGAATTATATAAGAAAAAAACTCCAACCCCGTCAAAAAAAGGGGAGAAGAAATGAACAGAAGCTTCCTCAAAAAAGAAATACAAATAACCAAAAGACACATGGAAAAATGCTCCACATCGCTAATCATCAGGGAGATGCAAATCAAAACAACAATGAGATATCATCTCACACCACAGAGACTGGCACACATTCAAAAGAACAAAAGCAACCAGTGCTGGCATGAAGGTAGGGGAAAGGGGACGCTTTTTCACTGTTGGTGGAAATGCCAACTGGTCCAGCCTTTCTGGAAAACAATATGGACAGTCCTTCAAAAACTAGTAATTGAACTTCCATATGGCCCTGCAATACCAATTCTGGGAATATATCCTGAGGCTGCAAAAAATCATAGTAGAAATGACATCTGTACCCATATGTTCATTGCAGCACTGTTCACAATAGCCAAAATATGGAAACAACCGAAGTGCCCCAGAACAGACAATTGGATAAAGAAACCTTGGTACATCTACACAATGGAATACTATGCAGCTGTTAGGAGAGATGAAGTCATGAAATTTGCTTATAAGTGGATAGACATGGAGAGTACCATGCTATGTGAAATGAGTCAGAAAGAGAGGGACAGATATAGAAAAACTGCACTGATTTGTGAAGTATAAAATAACATAACATGAGGCTGACACCCAAGGACAATAGATAGAAGGACCAGGAAGATTGCTCCATAGTTGGAATCCTGCCTCATGAGCAGAGGGAGAAGATAGCTGGAATAGTGAAGGGATCACTAAAAAAATGATGACTGGAGGAATTGGTCGGGATGGGAGATATGTGCTGAAAGTAGATAATGGACCAAACATGATGACCTCTCATTATCTGTATTGCAAACCATAATGCCCAAAAGTAGAGAGAGAGTATGGGGAATATTGTCTGCCATGGAGACAATGGGAGAGTGGGAAAGGGGGGGGGGGTATACCAGGGATGTTGGTGGTGGGAATATGCACTGGTGGAGGGATGGGTGTTTGATCATTGTGTGATTCTAACTCAAACATGAAAACTTGTAACTATCTCATGGTGATTCAATAGAAAGAAAGAAAGAAAGAAAGAAAGAAAGAAAGAAAGAAAGAAAGAAAGAAAGAAAGAAAGAAAGAAAGAAAGAAAGAAAGAAAGAAAGAAAGAAAGAAAGAAAGAAAGAGGGAGGGAGGGAGGGAGGGAGGGAGGGAGGGAGGGAGGGAGGGAGGGAGGGAGGAAGGAAGGAAGGAAGGAAGGAAGGAAGGAAGGAAGGAAGGAAGGAAGGAAGGAAGGAAGGAAGGAAGGAAGGAAGGAAGAAGCAATATAAATAAATTTGTTGTGTGCCAAAGGGTGCAGGTTGGGATTAGAAGGGCAACTGGGGATTTGGTGGAGGGAAGGGCAGACTGGTAGTATTGGAACATTAAAAATTTGAAACAACTGTATATAATGAACAATTTTGTAAATCCTGGTGTTTTAACAAAAAGTAATTTAAAAAATATTTCCAGAAGCTTGCTTTTAAGTCTCTTGCCTGGGCGCCTGGCTATCTTCCTCGGGGCCCCTTGGAGGGGATGGGCTCCAGCTTCCCTCTCCGCCCTGAGCAGAGCTCCCGGCAGCCAAAGACCTCCGGAGCCTAGCCACAGCCATGCTCAAGGCCCCTCTCCACACGTTCGGACGAGCCTCACGCATGAAGGTACTGGCAGAGGAACCCAGGTGTGTGGGACCCAGGGTTGAGACCTCCAAGCCTGCTTAAATAGGGACTGGGCCTGCTCCGCCCAGATTTCCCATTTTCCAGTAGCTATGCAGTCACACCCAGGGACTGCCCCAGGCAGCCATGTAATCCTGTCAATGGCCAGCATCCAGAGAAAGCAAGCTCCCGGAAGCGATATCTTATAACCTACTTCTCCCTCTGGGAGAAACTGGCAATCTACCGAGAGTTTCCTGCCCACATAAGAGAGTCTCACAAACTCCCCATGGTGTATTCATATGCCAAAACCAGTAACAAGCTGGGTCTCATTCCCCTGGCCCTGAAAGAGCCTCCAATGCAGCATCGTTGGGAAGGACGAGTAGAGAGGCTTCTAAAATCTCAGAGATCAGATGAATGGAGACGTTACTGAGACCGCTCAAGAACTTCAGCAATCAACGGAATGATGATGATGATGATGATGATGATGATGATGATGATGATGATGAAAAATATTTCAAGTCTTATTTGGGGGGCTGGAGCCATAGTAGATCGGATAGGGAATGTGCCTTGCATGCTGATGACCTGGGTTCAATCTCTGACACCTCGTATGGTCCCCTGAGCCTGCCAGGACTGATCCCTTTGCTCAGAATCAGGAATAACCCTAAGCACCACAGGATATGGCATCCAAATAAATAAAATTAAAAGTCTTGGTTGGTGTTCCATCTGCTGGGAGAGAGGAGAATCACCTGCTAAGCGTGTAGAACCCTTTTTTGTTTGTTTATTTTTCACTGTATTTTTAAAATTTTATTTTACAAAACACGTTTGTAGAAACATTTCATTAGAAACTGGTGCTACAAAAATAGATATAAAATATACACATTTCTTACAACATAAATGCATACTGTTTACAGGTCCAAAAGCCCAAACACTCCAGCATGTTCTGTCAGTGCTCCTCAGCCCACCTGAGACACAGGGAGGGGGCAGAGCACAGAGATCCCGCACAGCTGGAGTTTCTGCTGAATCCAAGTCAGTGGACACAGGAAATCCAGCACAGGGCCAAGAACCAAGCCCAGCATTTCATGGACATCAGGTGCAGAACACTTTGTCTTATTCTGCCTTGGGGTCATACCTGTTGGTATTTCATTAAGTGCTTAATGAAATAAAATGGACCCATATGGACCCAGACTTCTCCAGGAGGGACCCCTGAACATGGGCCAGGACCAAAAACAAACAAATAAAATGAAGCCGAGGGCTAGAGAGACAGCAGAGAGGTTAAGGCACTTGCCTAGCGTGCAACTGCAGCCACGACAATGGTCTGAATCCTAGCATGGCCAGGCATGGCCCCTGAGCACCATCAGGTGGAAAAAGAAAAACAGAGTAATAATGAGTTTAAAAATCTTAGTTGTGCTAATTCTATTCTCCAGCAAAACTACCACAATCAACAGTCCTTCTGATCTTCTCAAACAACTATTTGCTTGATTTCTTCTCCTCCTCCTTCTCTTTTTGAAGGGGTTTGCAACCAGCGGTGGTCAGGTGACATACACAATGTCAGAGATAGGATGGGGACTCCCATCTGACAGCCCCTTGATGATGTCTCTAGCCCTTGATGTTGGCTTTTGGACTAGTTCAAAGCATCGGGGGATATAATTTTCTCCATAGTGTAGGATAACACTGTGTTTGTCCTTTCAGCCTTGCTGCAGGGAATTTAGGTTTATCGGGTTACACCCAGCACAGTGCTCCCATCACAGTCACTCCCATTCCTTTGTTTATCTGTAAACTCTTCTCTGCACCCTCCTTCCCAACCAGTTAATCACCTTTTCCCTAATCAGATTCTGCTAGTTTATAAGATCAGATCCTTCTAAGGACTCTGAACTTGTACTGTAAATTAGTGTCTTTTGCATAGTTTACCTTAAAGCAATATCCTTTCTGTATGGACACAGGAAGACAGTTAATATTATGCTTTGTAACTTGGGAGCTGATTGACTCCAATAATATTCACTCCTGGGCATCTGCTTTCTCGACTCAGTTGTCCTTAGTTCCTAGTACCCCAAAAGCAGGATCCTGATGAGGGATGGAACCCATGGTGAGCTGTGAGCTACCCTGGCATCAAAATGGGCCAGGCCAAAGTGCCACAATACTCAACTATAAGTTGAGAGCATGGTCATAGACAAATGCTGTCATGATCCAAAAGTAACAAGATTAGGACCCTGCTGGGGCTAGGAAGATTAACCTGGCCTGAGGACTGTGGTTTGGAATGTGTAGTGAGATGTTCCCAGAAAGAATCAAACTTTAAGTTTATATCTCTTACTGTACTCATACAGAATGATATTGCTAGAAATATTAGAAGTAAGTGGATCGCTAGCTGAGGAAAGAAGAAAAAGAAATCGACACACCCTTGTTTGGATCCCACCCTTGAGAGGATTTCCTAGTAATCTGGAGTAATCTCCTTAGATGAGATTTTGTTCTTGAGGAGTGGTTTTACCTCTCTTTGCTTGATTTGTTAATGTTCCGATCCACCTTTGTGTTACCACCCTATGTGATTGCTATGTAAACTAAGACTGTAGGAGAAGTAGGGGGAGAAGACACAGAAGCAGAGCACAGGGCAGGGCGAAAGAAGTGAGAGAAAGGGGCTTGGGAGAGAGAGAAGCAGAAGGAGAGACAGAAGCAGAAGGGGCATGGAGAGTGGAATAAACTGCAATTGATACCGACTAGCCTGGCACTCATTCCTTCCTTCACCTGCTCATCTCCATCAGCCTCTCTGGGGTGGGGGTAGTGGCGTGAGACTACCGAATACGGGCGACGGGAGAGATAGAGTGTTGCTGCCTTTTGTGAATACACACATAAAGGTGGTTCCATTTTAAAAATTGTTTCATGGGGCCAAAAGGGTAGTTTACCTTGCATATGCGCAACCTGGGTTCAATCCACAGCATTGCAGATGGTCCCCCAAATACCATCAGAGTGATACCTGAGCACAGAGCCAGGAGTAAGCCCTGGGAAGTGCTGAGTGTGGCCCCAAGACAAACCATCATCATCATCATCCCATAGATCGTTGAATTTCTCCAACGATCTCAGTAACATCTCCATTCGTCCAAGCCCTGAGATTTTAGAAGCCTCTCTCTACTCGTCCTTCAAACGATGCTGTACTGGAGGCTCTTTCAGGGTCAGAGGAATGAGACCCAGCTTGTTACTGGTTTTGACATATGAATACACCATGGGGACCTTGCCAGGCTCTCCCATGTGGGCAGGAAACTCCCAATAGTTTGCCAGTTTCTCCCAGAGGAAGAAGTACCAACCCCCCAAAACGGTTTCATGGGCAGGGAGTGTAGCTCAGCAGTAGAACACTGCCTGCATGTGTGAGTCTCTGGATTCCATCCCAACATCAGGGCTGGGGTGCACTTAAAAGCAGCTTTACAGGGGGCTGGAGTGATAGTACAGTGGGTCTGGTGCTTGCCTAGTTTGTGGCTAACCCGGTTTTGATCCCCAACACCCCACATGGTTCCCTGAGCTGCACCCAAAATAATCCCTGAGCAATGCCAGGAGTAAACCCTGAGCTCTGAGGTGAAGTCCCCACAAAACCATACAAAAAGCAGCTTTATAAGGTGTCAGCTTTTCACAAACAAATGTCATAGACTGGGCAGCTGGTAAACAGACAGACGGGGGCCACAACTAGCTAATGTTCATGGATCACTCTTGGTGGGGTTCAGGATAGTCTCATACAGTCTGTGAGCTGTCCAGGAAATCCACCTGGGTCAGCCAAATGCCCTACCTGCTGTGCTGTCTCTCCAGTCTGGCCCCCAGTTTTAGAGGCCGACCACCCAATACTAGGGAGCCGGCAAGGACATGTGAGGCCCTTTGCAGGCTGCAATCCGCCGTGTTCTGTCCTGTGCGCCAAGGGCACTAATCCCAGCCCCAGCAGCTCCAAAGCCATTGTCTAATACTAGCCCCAAGCCCAACCTCCCAAAGCAACACAGTGTAGTTGAGAACCTCCACTTACGAATTCTGGGGACCACAACATTCAGAAAGTTACTATGATTATGAAACCCCCAACGACACGTGAGCACTAAATAAGATAGGGTTCCCAGTTTGTTAGGCAACCCGCTTCCTGGGTTCATTTTCCTCCTCCCTCTGGAACAAGTTTGGCTTCCAAATCTATTACTTCAGGCAGAGTAAAGAGGAGGCACAGGCTGAATTGAAGTCTCTTTGTTTAGAACATCAAGCATTTCCTTCTGGGCAGCGTGCTCGGTGGTCCCTCAGATCTGTCTCTTGCTTCAACAATGTTTGGATGGAGCAGACCCAGGGAAGCCCCACCAGCCTGCCTCTGAACACCCTCCATCTGTTTTTCCGGTCACCACGTGCTGAACCAACTCTTCAGCCGGCCTTCCCTCCCCTCCCCCCCACCCTCACCCCTACCGGGACCGTCTAGCATCCTTTTTGGAGCTTCAGTTCTCACTGCTAACCAGCCCTGAGCTCCCAGATTCCTTGGAATTATTCTACCACCGACGTGGAGGCCACGTGAGTCGCCTGGTGTACTTGTACCTAGGGGCCTCTTCCAGCTGCTGCTCTCTGTACTTCTGTGTCAGCCTTGACTATGTGGCCAGGAGGGAGTGGGCCACTTCCACAAGTTTTCGGTGGAAGAGCACAAGGGTAGCAAGGAGAGAGGACTTTGACCTTGTTTGGCTTCATTCAGGGACTTTGTTGGATCCTGATTTGGGAATTCATTAAATTTGCTTTTGGTGTGCTCGGAGATCACTCCCGGTGATGCTCAGGGAACCATACATCATGCTGGGATGCAACCAGGGTCAGCTATGTGCAAGGCACATGTCCGCAGTATAGAGCTTGGCACGGGTGAATAGAGAAGCACCCAGACCTTTCCTGAAACTCATTGCCACGGGGCCCCTGCTTGCAGCCTGCTTCTTCACAACAAGCTAAACTCTGTGACAAAAATTACTCATTTTGTTTTGTTTCTGTTTGGGGTCCACCCCAGTCAGTGCTCAGTGTTTAACCCTGACTACACTCTCAGGGATCACTCCCGGTGGGGCTCTGAAGATCTTAGAAAGTGACAGGAATTGAACCCGGGTCAGGCACATTCAAGTGCTTTATCCACTGTAATATCTCTCTGGTTCAACAAAAACCTTCTTTCTTTCCTTCTTTCTTTCTTCTTTTCTATATATCTTTATTCTTTTTTCTCCTTTCTTTCCCTTTCTCTATCTTCTTCTCTTTCATTCTCTTTCTTTCACATTTCATTTAGTCACCACTAATTACAAAGTTTTTCATGACTGCAGAAACCGTTTTTATACCGGAACCAAAAGAGCCATTAGCCACAACCTGCTTTGAACAGTTGGCCCGAGAACAGGGGTGCAGTGTGGAGGGCTTAATGATGAGCAGGAAGTGGGTAAAGAGCCTGAGCTGTACTGCCTGTGCCAGTGGTCAGAACACACCATACCCTCCTTTGCTGATTTCAAGTTACCGATGTGGTGTCCAGCTGGCTCATACATTCTTGGAAAATCGAGCAATAGACTCTGGCAGACTCTGGGACACGAGTGAGGGGCCACTTGCAGATGGTTCTGATCAGAGAGAAGCCCACAGGCTTGGAGAGGCAGTCACTAGGAAAAGTGGGTCGCTTTTGGCCAATTCAATCCACTAGTGGAGTAATAGGAGACTATTTGCTTCCAAGTTTCCTAACGGTATATAAAGTTCCACACTGGTGTTCCCAGCATGAGGTCCTAATTCTGCAGGAAAAAGCAAATACTTAGTGTAGCTGGAAATGTCTAAATCTGAGTCCTGGGAGGAGGGGACAGGTAAAGATCACTTGTGTCTCACTGCCCAGAGAAGTGTTGGCGAAGAGAGTATCCTGGGCACAGTGTCAAAGGGGCCCCTGTCTTGGATGCTAGCCAAAAGTTTAAGTCGGAAAAAAGGTATACTCCAAGGATAGTATGTGAAGAAAGAAAGTTATTAAATAAAAATGATTAAATAAACATTGCTACAAATAGAACAAAGTTCCGACTCCGGGATTCAGTCTGCTCACTGGAATAATACTATAAATGATTGAATATTGAAAGCAGTTTTTTCTGTTTCCTATCTGTCATAAAGAAAAGGGGGAGGGTGGGGAAGGGAGGGTATACCCGGGATATTGGTGGTGAGGAATGTGCACTGGTAGAGAGATGGGTGTTTGATCATTGTGAGATTGTAACCCAAACATGAAAGCTTGTAACTATCACGGTGATTCAGTAAAATTTTAAAAATTAAAAAAATAAAAGGGGGAGGAAGAACAAGGGAAAGGTCTTTAATTACAGGAAAGATTAGGAAGAGCTTTAGGGTGATGGGGAATACAGGAGAAACACAACCAACTTAGCTGTTTCAGATGGTCACAGTGAGAAAACTTTCCTAATGGCTTCTTAGCGGGGAGTAGGAAACAGTCTAGGGACATGTCTTTTTTAAATTTTTTTTCAATGTATCACTGTGAGTGATACATTACAGACTTACAAAGTTTCGTGCTTATGTTTCAATCATACAATGATAGAGTACCCATCCCTCCACCTGTACCCATTTTCCACCACCAATGATCCCAGCATCCCTCCCACCACCCCCATTTCTTCCTCCGCACCCCACCCCGCCTCTGTGGCAGGGCATTCCCTTTTGCTCTCCCTCTCCTTTTGTGTGTTGTGGTTTTCAATACAGGTATTAAGTGGCCATCATGTTTGGTCTATAGTCTGTTTTCAGTTCGCATCTCCCATCCTGAGTGGGCTCTACAAGCATCCTTTACTTGGTGTCAGGGGCATGTCTTAAGCAGTAGAGCATCTGCCTATCCTATGCAGCTAATGAGCTGATCCCTGGACCCTCGGGTGC
Organism: Sorex araneus; assembly: GCF_027595985.1. Lineage (NCBI taxonomy): Eukaryota > Metazoa > Chordata > Mammalia > Eulipotyphla > Soricidae > Sorex > Sorex araneus. The sequence goes on from NC_073311.1 coordinate 11,707,038, forward strand.
TCCCCACCTCCAGAGCACCAGTGAGCAGGCTAAGCACTGCTGGCTGTGGTCCCTAACGGGAAACAAAGACAGATTAGAGCAAGCCAAGTGATCATCAATAGATGTAGTATGTGACATTTCAAAGACCAAAACCAATCTTGTCTGGTGCTATCCCAGAAGGAAGAGTCCCAAGGAAAGGACCGGTCCAACCACAGCCCTTCTCAGGGAAAGATAATCTCAGTGTGTAAAACAGCTGGGGCAGGGCTCAGTGGTAAAGCTCAGCCCCACATGCAAGAGACCTGGGTTCAACCCAGCCTGAAAGAGTCACAAGGCTGCAAATATGCACAGACGGAGACCAGGGAGCTAGCACAGGAGATACGGTAACTGGTCCTGCTTTTGGCAATCCCTGGTTGGGTTCCCAGCACTGCATATGGTCCCCAGGCCACTGCCAGGAGTGACCCCCTGAGCATAGAGTCTTACTCTTGAGTAAGCCCTGAGCTGCACCAGATGTGGCCCCAAACCCAAACCAACCAAACAAAAAATTCCTGGCACTGTATATAGTCCCCCAGAACTTCTGGGGTTCACTCTTGAGCCCAGTGCCAGGGTAATCCCTGAGCACCACTTGGTTTGTCCCCATGCCCCCAAATTAAAATATTGGGAGCTACTACAATAGTTAGAATGCTTGCCTAGCATTGTTCCATCCCCCAAGTCCCACACCTCTGAGCATCACCAGTGCAGCCCTGGAGTACCTCAGAGTACCTCTTGGGTGATCTGCCTAGTCTTTGGTATTGCAGTGTGTAAAAGCAGTACCATCTTTTTGGGCCATCACGTTGAACACTGGCCTGGTTGGCCAAGTATTACCAGGAATGGACTCTGGGAACCCCAATCATTGCTCAAAATGCTATCCCAATCTCCACCAAGAAAAATTAGATTATTCTCCCATAAAAGTGAATGCACTGGGCCAGAGAGATAGTACAGTGGGTAGCACATTTGCCTTGCACATTCCAATCCAGGTTCACTATCCGGCATCACCTGAAGTCTCTCGAATACTATCAGGAATGATCCCTGAGCACAAAACAAGGAGAAATCCCTGAGCATTGCTGGGATTCCCCCACACACACACACAGAGAGAAAACAAAACAAAACAAAAATGTGATAATGCATTACCTAGAAGATAATGTCCTGATGATCTGTATTCACAAGGGATAAAAAGAAAGGGAAAAAAGACTATCGCTTAGATGTAAAATTATCTCATCTTGAAAACGCAGTTTGGGTTGTGAGTGAGCTTAAATGGTTGAGCACGTACTTTGCATGCAGAAGGCCTGGTTAGAGCCTGGACACCAGATGATCCCCAGAGCACTACAGGGAGAGTTAAGAGTACCATTGGGTGTGGCCTCCAAACTGGAAAAAAATAATGGAAAAGAAATGAAAAGGTGCTCAAGAGAGAAGGTAGAGTTCTCTAGGGAGAAGAGAGCCGAGCCCCAGGGAATAAAAGAAAAGAAATTGCAGGGGTTACCAAGTGCTCATGCATCTGTGTTTATAGTGCTGGAACTAAAACTTGTTCTGGCCAGGGTGCTCTGGCGATCACAATGGGCTGCAGCTGGGGTGGGGTGGGGGCAGGGTGGGCAGCAGAGCCCCCGATCTTCATCTGTATCCTAGGCATCTCCACCTACACATGTGTATCAACTTTTTAACCAACCTCTAATATCATCCCCCTCAAATCAGATGTTATTCTTGACATCTGATGATGGCAAGTGCAGGTTTCACTCATTTAGACTAAACACTTCAATCCTCAGCAACCCATATGGTCTTCCAAGTACCGCCAGGAGTAGTTCCTGAGTGCAGAGCCAGGAGTAACCCCTGAGCATCGCTGGGTGTGACCCAAAAAGAAAAAAAAAAATGACAGTGTGAAAAAGACCAATCAGGAGCAAATGCAATATTTAAATAGGAGTTTCTAGGGCTGGAGAGATAGCACAGCAGGTAGGGCATTTGCCTTGCACTCGGCTGACCCAGGTTCAATTCCCAGCATCCCATATGGTCCCCCGAGCACCGCCAGGTTTCCTTCCATCTAACCAGGGCTGTTGCAGAGACAAACTTACCTAGTGTTCTGTGTCATAAACAATTTTTAAAAGAAGCGATTGTTACAGTAAAAGGGCCCCGCCTCCGCTGAAGAAGCTGGTTGTTAGAAACCAGATTCCTTGACAGAGGTAGGAAAACAAACAGATCAGGAGGCAAAGAAATGAGGCTGGACTTCGGGGGGCTCGTGGAAGCAGGGGCAGGCGCTGGAAGAAGATCCGGTCTCTGACAGAGCAGGGCTGGGGGCCGAGGGGGTCCCCGGGGAACTGCTGGAATGTACTCTCCAGGGGTCGGGCCCAGGAGCGATGCCTTCAGGGAGGCACTTTGACCAGTACTCTGAGGGGTTCTAAGGCTCTCCCAGAGCACCCCGAGCAGGCACGACCTTTCCTCCCCATTCCCAGCCGCCAGCCTCCATCTCTCCCAGCCCGCTGTGGGTCACTAGCCCCGCATCACCTCCCTGTTCACCCGGGGCCAGTTTGGTTTGAATTTTTCTCTCTTTTTTTTAATTTGATCACCATGAGACAGTTAAGCTTTCATGATCCAGTTTTACTCACACCATGTTCCAACACCCGTCCTTCCACAACTGTGCATTTCCCACCACCAATACACCCTGTCTCCACCCCTCCTGCCACCCACCCACACCCACCCCAGCCTGCTTCTATGGCAGGCACTTTTCTTCTTTGTCTCTCTCTCCCTCTACCTCTCTCTGTCTCTGTCTCTCTCCTTTTGGACATTACGGTTTGCAATACAGATAATGTGAGGCCATCATGTTTGGTCCTTTACCCACCTCAGCACACATCTCCCATCCAGAGCGATCCCTTCCAACCATCATTGTCATAATGGTCTCTTCTCTATCTCGACTGCCCTTCCCCCCAGCCCTTGAAGCAGGCTTCCCCGAAAGGCACATGAAAAAATGCTCTACATCACTAATCATCAGGGAGATACAAATCAAAACAATAACGAAAGATCATCTCACACCACGGAGACTGGCACACATCAAAAAAAACAAGAACAACTCATGGTGCTGTGGGGCAAGAAAGGGCCTCTCCTTCACTGTTGGTGGGAATGCCAACTGGTTCAGCCTTTTTGGAAAACAATATGGACATTCCTCAAAACACTAAAAATTGAGCTTCCATATGACCTTCTAATACCACTTTTGGGAATATATCCCACGAGGGCAAAAACACACAGCAGAAATACCATCTGCACTTGTATGTTCATTCCAGCACTATTCACAATAGGTGGAATCTGGAAACAACCTGAGTGCCCGTGAACAGTTAACTGGTCAAATGTTGGTTCATCTACACCATGGAATACTATACAGCTGTTTAAAAGTGAAGTTATGAAATTTGCTTTCAAATGGACAGACATGGGCTGGAGCGATAGTGCAGAGGGTAGGGCATTTGCCTTGCACGTGACTTACCCAGGTTTGATTTCCGGCATTCCATATGGTCCCCTGAGCATCGCCAGGAGTAATTCCTGAGTGCAGAGTCAGGAGGAACCCCAGAGCATTGTCAAGTGTGACCCAAAACAAAAATAAAAACAAAACCCAAAAACAAATGGACAGACATGAAGAGTATCATGCTGAATGAAATCAGTCAGGAGAGGGACAGACATAGAATGACTTCACTCATTTGTGAGATATAAAATAACATAGTATGAGACTAACACCCAAAGGCAGTAGAAACAAGGGCCAGCAGGATTGATCCATGCTCAGAAGCCTGATTTGACCTTTTTTTTTTTTTTTGGCGCTTATTTGGATCACACCCAATGATGCTCAGGGGTTACTCCAGGCTTTGCATTCAGGAATTACTCCTGGCGGTGCTGGGGGGGGGCCACATGGATACGGGTTGGCTGCATGCAAGGAAAATGCCCTACCTGCTGTGCTATCACTCCAGCCCCTGGTTTGACCTTTTGAACCCACCAATCAGCCCTATTAAGTGCCTGGCTGGGACTCCAGATGTGGGGAGCTCAGCCCAGGCAGCCCTGCTCCCTTCCCTGACACTTGCCAGCCCAGCGGCTATTTAAAGGCCTGGGGGTGGCTGCGCTCTCACTGCTTCTTCCGCTGACTCCCTGGTAGTCGGCTCACCTAAGACCCTCCGCTCCAGGGATCCTCCAGGGATCCTCCGATCCTAGAACCACAAGTCCTCATCATGGTGAGTGGGGGGCCCCTCTAGGGTGTGGAAGGAGATTGCTCAGTCCCAGAGGAGGTGGGACCGGCGTGCATGTGAAGCGCCATCCCAGCTGCCTTCAGGCCCCTATGGCCGGGACTAGAGAGCTGAGTCATCCGTGCAGACCCCTGGAGTCCAGCTCTTTGGGAGAACTGCCGTCAGAGGGGGATGGAAAGACCTTATCTTGGTGAGAGTTTTCATGGGGCACAGGGCTGGTCTGGAACCCTCACCTGTCACCCAGGAAATTCCTAGGTTCCACACCCCAAGGTGACCCCACCTTCCCACAGTGCTCCCCACAGCTCATGCCCTATATGCTTCCAGCACTCCTGCTCCAGGTGACACAGCTGAGTCACCTGGGACCTTGGGAGCCCCAGGTGGTATCTGTCTACCTACGGGGTGGAAATGTGCTCTTCCTAAAAGGTATTTATCATGCTGTGGGTTGTGAGAAGGGATCATTGAATTCTGCGTTTTTAGGTTTAACTCCGAAGTCTTTCTGGCTGATACTTCCTAAAACTGAAACCTACTGAAGCCAAGCCTCAAAGCATGAAAGGATATTTCACTTAAACCAGAGTAAACCAGTGCTGATAATGTATTCTTTGCTCAGGAACTTGAAATTATGCACAGCTAGAGTATTTTGTATGGGGTGTCTAGACTTCTTGGAAACTCCTTTAGAGGAGTTGGTATGAAAGAGGTCATGTTTCCAAGCAAGGAATTGTGTATCAGTTTGGAAATAGGAACCTTTTAGACTGTTACAGGGAATTGTCAGCCTCTTGCCCTAACACAACCACAGCTGATTATAACAACTTGCAGGTGCTTTAACCTAAGCCCAAAAAGACTCCCAGGAAAGGGATTTGGAGAATGATGAGGTTGAAGGAGCCGCAGTCCCCTGCCTAGGGTCACTGGTTCAATTAACTGCTGTGTGTCTTCTCACAAGACATAGCTGTTGCATGACTAGTTAAAGTGAGCCTAGTATTTTTGTGACTGAAGAGTGGATGGCAAAATAGGGCCAGAGGGATACTAGTGCAGAGCAAATACTTGCTTTCCTTGTAATAGGCTGACCCAGCTGCCATCCCTAGCACCCCATACGGTCCCCCAGCACCGTCAGTAGTCAAGCCCTGAGCATAGCCGGGTGTATCCCAAAAGCAAAATGAAGGGCAAAGCCATAGCCACATTCTAAATAAAAAAGCAGTTTAGATTGGTGTATAATGAAAAGTTCCTGAGCTTCAAAAGTCTCAGAGAAGTCCACTCAACTGAGAGGCTCTTCTCACACATTCATGGTCTTATTCACATTCGCTCTAGTTCTACAGGGCCGTGAAATTTCCACAAGTCCAGTAAAAGGTAAAGATGATGCAATGGTCAACAGTCCTAAGCTCATTGGCGCAAACACCTCGCCCTCCACCCACAGCCTGAGCTGGGTGAGAAACGCAGGTGATATCAGTTTGCAGATGAGATCAGCCGACCATGACTAGCTGGACAGGGAATGTGGGTGGGAAGGAGGGAATCAAAATCAAAGGTTGTGGCTGGGGGGTTGATTATCTCAGGTTATAGAACCAGGCCCTTTGAGATCTTCGCTGGTATAGAAATCTTTAGCTACTACTTTCCTGTTCACAGCTTCTAAAAATTTAAAACCCTCCTGGGAGTAGTAAAATAGGAAATATTTGATATTTCCAAAGCACTCACTAGTCTGACCATGGATTACCTGACTTAATCTGAGATATAGTACCCCTCTTTTTGCCCCCTAAATCTGGGTATAGTCTAGGTTCTACCTGTTTTAGTAAGCAGGAATGAGTTTGGCAGCAAGGGAAAGAATGTCCTCCTAGTATCATTAAATTCTTAAAGCCAACAAAACCTGTGTCCTTCTTTCCATGGGGTGTCAGTAAATTGTTAGTAAATTCCTGGCACTTGGAGGTTTTAAACGTTCTCCCTTTCCTTCCTCACCCATATCCATTAACTTTTTTTTTCTGATGCCTGGGGATAGTACATGGGTTAAGGCACTTGGCTTGTTTGCCATTTGATTCCTGGTACCTTGTATGGTCCTAAGCACAGAGCCAGAAGCCCAGAACACAGTTGGATGTTTCCCAAAAACCCCCCAATTTTTTTCTGAGCCACACCCAGAGGTGATTGGGGGACAGTGACCCCAGTGACCTAATCTGGGGCTCCTGTGCAAACATGCACTGTAGCCCTTTTGAGCCATCTCTCAGCCCCACCCAGATGTGTTGGTCATGAAGGAAACATGTCTAAACATGTCTTACAATTAAATTCTCTTTTTTTTTGCTTTTTGGGTCACACCCGGCGATGCACAGGGGTCACTCCTGGCTGTGCACTCAGGAACCACCCCTGGCAGTGCTCAGGGGACCATATGGAATGCTGGGAATTGAACCTGGGTCGACCGCGTCCAAGGCAAACGCCCTACCTGCTGTGCTATCACTCCAGCCCCAAGATTAAATTCTTAAGGTCAAAACACTGCCTCTGACCACAGCTTTTCAAATACAGCTATTTATTTGGCCTTTTCTTCAAGTCAGAGCTGTAGTTTGCTGGGTTCAGCTGGCTTTAAAGGGGTGAAGGAGAATCTTCAGTCTTAAATAGAATTAAAGAGGAACCTGATGATCTCCATGGTTAAAGTCCCAGAGTGAGTCAGAGCTGGAGGGGGGATTCTGCCTGAGTTAGGGGTTCAGCAGACCTGTTTCTCCACATCTTATGGGAATAGTTTGCCACCCTAAAATGCTAGTAATCTGGCCTTAATTATCTAATATGGCCACAAAGCTTGATTCTGAACTCTGGTATTGCCCAGCAGTTTATTAACATATGCATTTTTTTTCTGAATTCATCTTCAATCATTGCTTTCACTTGTGAAGTAATAATCCCAGGCAGAAGTGGCTTACAAAAGAAGATGGAGGTTAGTCATTTAGGTGTGAATCATTTCTAAGCGACTCTCTAATGCTATTAACTTTTTTCAAAATTTTTCATATTTTCGCTTTTTTCGCTTATTTCCCCCCCCCCCCCCAGCATGAGTGCATCTCTATCCACGTTGGCCAAGCTGGTGTCCAAATTGGCAACGCCTGCTGGGAGCTCTACTGCCTGGAACATGGCATCCAGCCTGATGGCCAGATGCTTGGTGACAAGACCATTAAGGGAGAAGATGACTCCTTCAACACCTTCTTCCATGAGACAGGCACCGGCAAGCGTGTGCCCAGGGCAGTATTTGTAGACCTGAAGCCCACAGTCATTGGTGAGTGACCTCAGACAGCTGAGTGTGAGGTGGAAGCTGGCGAGCAGAAGTGCCAGGGGGGCTCCATGGGCTTCGGAGGCTGGTGCGGGTTGGTGCTGATGGGGTGGGGGAGGGTTGCTTGTTTTTCCCTCAGATAAGGTTCGCACTGGCACCTATCGCCAGCTCTTCCACCCCGAACAGCTCATCACAGGCAAGGGAGATGCTGCTAGTACTTATGCCCGTGGACACTACAATCTTGGTGGGAAGATCATGGACCAAGTCATGGACCAGATTCAGATGAGAGTGAGTAAACATAGTGCTTCTTTAAAACGGGCGGGGGGGAGAGTGCTCTAAGCTTTACGTGTGGGGGCCATGGCTGATGATATGCAGGAGACATTGTAGGATTTAAGTTCAGGTCTGGTCCTTTGAGTCTCCCCAGCCTTGTTTTAAGAGAACAAGTTATAGGAACCGTTGTGTTCACACTGAACGATCCTCGGATGACTCACTAAATAACCAGTTGTTTGGGGGCAGGACCAGTGTTCTTCCCTGTTTCTTACAAGGCGATTTCAACAGAAGTGGTCATTCTGGGTGAGCAATTTATCTGGAGGTAAGAACCAGGGAGCCTCAACTGTCCGACATAAGGCTGCGAGCATCCTTGCTTCAAGCCCAGGCATCCCTTTTTAGGTCATCTTGGTCGCATGAGCAGGGCTGACTTGACAACTAATTGATTATCGTGCCAGTTGCTGTCTGCATAGAGAAAATTCAGACAAACAGCCAGTGACTAGAGAACAGAAAGGGCCCACACCACCAAAGTGGGCTCGTGAAGACACTTAATATGCAAATGTCAGTTATTGACACTTTGACAGTGTGGACGTAACCACAGCAAAAGGCAAGATACCTGCTCTTCACGTTTCCACTAGAGTTCCGGGCAATGTGGACTGAGCTCTCTGGAACACCCCCCAACAATTTTTTAAATGAATGGTTTTTGCATGCCAGCCTCATAAAAACATGGATTATCAGTTGAAAAATACCCAACTGTAGACTTAACTTTCTACTACTAATGACTGCTCACTCCATACCCCCCTTTCAAATCTGGGTGTTGGGTCACACTCAGTGGTGCTCAGGAATCACTCCCGGTGGCTTGGGAGACCATATGGGGTGCCAGGGATCAGACCTGGGTCAGTTGCATGCAAAGTTACCATGAATTAGGCACTATTACCAAGAGTAAGGCACTACTGCTCTGGCCCCTGGAGGACCCCTTTTTGCCATACTGGTGAGCACTGCTTCAACTCAGATTCATGATAGGGTTGAATATGAATTAACTTTTGGTTGTTATGCATTCAGAAGTTTCCTGAGATCTTTTTCCCCCTTATTTTATTTTGGGGGGTATACCTGGCTTTCTTCTGGCTCTGTATCCAAGGATCACTCTGGCAGGAACTTAGGGACCATATGGGGTTCCAGGGATAAACATGGGTAGGGGAAAGAACTTAGGATACCTGTTGAAAGGCAAACACCCTACCTAGCTACTCTATCTCTCTAGCCCCTCTTGCCAGTTTTTGTATGTGTGCGATGCTGAAGAATGAAAGTTTCGATGCTTTTTTGTTCTTGTTTGTGGGCCACATCTGGAGGTGCTCAGGGCTTACTCCTGGCAGACTTAAGGGAGCATGTGAGGTGGCAGGGATCAAATCCAGGTTGGTCACATGCAAGGCAAGTTCCCTGCTTGCTGTACTATCTCTGGCCCCTCACATGCTTTTACCCATGGGAAGCCTGCACGTGACCTTGAGCACCCACATTGTACGCTGAACACTTAGCCAATAGCAACTTCTAATCTCCCTCCCACAAAAAAAGCTCCAGATTTTATTGGATTATTTAAGAGCCTTTATTAATTTTAATAAAATAAAAGTTTTAAATTTTCATTATATCACTGTCCTCCCGTTGATCGATTTGCTCAAGCAGGCACCAGTTATGACTCCATTGTGAGACTTGTTACTGTTTTGGCATATTGAATATGCCACAGGTATCTTGCCAGGCTCTGCGAGTTGGATAATCTCAGTAGCTTGCCGGGCTTTCCGAGAGGGACGGAGGAATCAAACCCAGGTAAATCAGATGACTCTGTGCTCCTTAGGTATGTGAGCTAATGTCTACTGAAAAATCAAGAATGAAGGCCTGGATAAAATAGTAAGGTAGGAAAATCATTATGCAGTCACAGCTGATCTATTCTAAAAAGAATAGCCTTCATTCATGACTTCATACTTTTCCAGATGTTAGTCTTACAGCGGGCCAGAGAGATAGTACTGGTAAGGCACTTGCTTATATACCTTACATGAACCCAACCCAGATTTGATCCCTGCCACCACATTTGGTCCCCCAATCTCCAGCAGGAGTCATCCCTGAGTGCAGAACCAGAAGTGAGCCTGAGTAATGCTGGGTTTGCCCCACTCCCAAAAAGTCTCTACAGGTATGTGGGGTTCATAGTTTCTATGCATTCAGATTAAATTTTCAGTTATTTAAAATCCAGGACCTAGCTTTAGGGACAAATAATTCTAGTAAGGGACCACTGAGAGTTACTGTAACTGCAAGAAATATTACATGTCCTTGGTGTTAGAATCACATGAGGCTTATGTTTGGGGGCCACACTCTGCAGTGCTTAGACCATAGAGCTATCTCTCTGGCCCCCATTAGATTGTGGTCTATTCAACAGAAGGGGTCAGAGAACAGGATGGTCACAAACATGAGTACCTTTTGAGAAGGGATGTTTAACGGAATTCCTGTTTGAAAAGTGAAAATCTGGGCCAGAGCAATAATACAGCAGGTAGGGCATTCCTTGCATACGGCCGACCCGGGTTCGATTCTGGCATCCCATATGGTCCCCCAAGCACTGCCAGGAATAATTCCTGAGTGCAGAGCCAGGATTACCCCTGAGCATTGCTTGGTGTGATCCAAAAAGCAAAAAAATAGAATATTTTCATGGAGCAGCAGTTTTAGGCTAGACTAGACCAATTAAGTAAGGTGACGGGGGAGGGAGGGACAGGCAGTCTCAGAAGTGCCTTTCCCAGAATAACAGACTGTTCTGGTAACTAGACTGGCTTGCCCCAAGCAGTGTTCTGAGAGTTCTAGAGCTTTGGAGATGAGGACTGAATCTCAAGCTTCATACATGCAAGGCATGAACTTTATCGCTCAGCTAGGCCACGCCTCTAAGTAAATCATACCCAGAGTTTGGGATACTGTTCTCATTTAACCACTGACACTGAAACAGCAGTTGGTGTGTTAAGCTGCATTCAGTGTGAGCCTGGGAGTTGCACTAATATGGATGTTAATAAATGTGGACTAGAGCAATAGAACAGCAGGTGGGGCAGTTGCCTTGCACCTGTTTGACCCGGACTTGATCCCTGGCACCCCATACGGTCTCCCAAGCCCATCATAAGTGATCCTTAAGTTCAGAGCCAGGAGTAAGGCCTGAACTGAGGCTGAAAATTCACTGAAAGTGAAACCGCAAAGGAACGGGCAGAGCTATATTGAAACCCAGCTTGGCTCTAGCACTAGATCCTTGAAACTTGGCTATTCTGTTATAGTTTCAAACAACTGCCAGATCTTTCAAAAGATGATGTGGGTCTGGTGATCCCAGACCTGCCCTCAGTTGCTTACTCTCCAAAGAAGATGTACGGTCACAGCCAGGGCAATACAGAGGTGTCTCCACTCCAAAAAGTGTTTTAAAACCAGACCACAGCTCAGTAGCAGAGCATGTTCCACTAGCGCCCCTCCCCTACGCCCCCCAAAAGAAAGCTTTCTAGCAGATTCCCCCAACCATCCTTTCCAGCTGATTTAGGAAAGGTTAGAACATTGGCACTTTGGAAACTACTTATAACTGCTTTCTCAGCAACCTTCATTCAGGGGCTCTGTGGTCCCAGGTGTTAACCCCAGGGCTTTGCTAATGCAAAGCAGGTGCTCTACCATTGAGTTCTTTCCCTGCCCTTGGTCATTGTTAAAACTTGGGTCAGTGAGGTGGATTCAGCGAACTCATTGTAGCTTTCACTGAGACTAAAGTTAATACTTTCTTTGCAGGCTGACCAGTGCACAGGGCTTCAGGGCTTCTTGATATTCAACAGCTTTGGTGGGGGAACCGGTTCTGGATTCACCTCCCTGCTGATGGAACGTCTCTCTGTCGACTATAGCAAGAAGACCAAGCTCGAGTTCGCTGTTTACCCAGCCTCCCAGGTGTTCACCAGTGTGGTGGAGCCCTACAACTCCATCCTCACCACCCACGCCACCCTGGAGCACGCTGATTGTGTTTTCATGGTGGACAATGAGGCCATCTATGACATCTGTCATAGAAACCTTGGTACTGAATACCCAGAATACCCCCTCTTGAACAGTTTGATGGGTCAAATTGTGTCCTTGATCACTGCTTCCCTCCGATTTGATGGGGCCCTGAATGTCAATCTGATAGAACTCCAGACCTACCTGGTGCCATTCCCCCGAATCCATTTCCCTCTGACCACATACGCCCCTGTCGTCTCTGCTGAGAGAGCCTACCATGAACAGCTCTGTTGCAGAGATCACCAGTGCATGCTTGGAGCCAGCCAACCAGATGGTCAAGTGCAACGCTCGCCGTGGCAAATACATGGCTTGCTGCCTGTTGTACCGCGGTGACGTGGTGCCCAAGGATGTCATTGCTGCCATTGCCACCATGAAGACCAAGCGCAGATTCCAATTTGTGGATTGGTGCCCCACTGGCGTCAAAGTGGGTATTAATTACCAGCCTCCCACTGTGGTTCCTGGGGGGGACCTGGCCAGAGTCTAGCGGGCTGTGTGCATGCTGAGCAACAACACAGCCATTGCTGAGGCCTGGGCCCGCCTGAACCACAAGTTTGACCTGATGTATGCCAAGCGTGCCTTTGTGCACTGGTATGTGCGTGAGGGCATGGAGGAGGAAGAGTTCTCTGAGGCCCGTGAGGACATGGCTGCCTTGGAGAAGGATTATGCAGAAATTGAAGCACATTCTACAAATTGGAAGGAGTAGTAGTTTCTTAAGTTTGAAAGTTTCTTTCAATATTCCTTTTTTTTCTCTTTAAATTGTCTTGTTTTTGTTGCTTCCTATTCTCCTCTAAGTGCACAAGTGTCACTGGCTTCATCTACATCCTGGTAAATGCTGATGGGGATTATGGGGATGGAGAAAGCTGGAAGCTGGTCTTGGCTGGGCCTTCCCCACACTGATATATTCATTAAGTTCCCAGCTGGTCTGCTACAAGGTCTTGCTATTGGGCAGCAGCCAGAACTAAAGTGATGTTATAAATACAATGCTTTCAATTTATATTTTAGCATCATTTATATAAAATACACCCCATTTGTCCTCTGAAACAAGCAACTGTTTTTTCATTTTCAGAATTCTTAAAAGCTTAAGAATTAAGCTTATTAACAAGCCCATCTCATTACTCCAGCCAGCACCACTGAGTATGGTCCCCTAACAACAAAAAATTATACTTTTTATAACCTCATTCACACATCTGAAGGGTAATATACCATAAGAAACAGTAGAGGAATTATACTTTTTTTTACATGTAAAGGGAATGTTATGAAAAAGTTTTTGTAAAACTATAAAGGGCAATAAGAAATACAGATAGAATTGACAAGGAGGTGGTAGTAAACAGTTCTTGGCATTAAAATTTCAATTATCAAAAATCTTTTTTAGAAACGTTAAAATTTGAGAGCTGTTGACCACACATTCCAAATAAACTTATTCCCACACAAATCCATTATGTTGGTCAAAAAATTGCTCAATTCCATTCAACAGGAATTCTTCCCTGTTGTTGCTATTGTGCCAGCACAAGCCAGGAGTGAACAGACAGCTCAGGATAGGATCGTGAGTTTATTAGAGACTCAGCACTGAGGACCCTAAGTCAGAAGAGAGACTTGTAGTCCCGTTCGCCGAGAGGGTCTCTTTTTTTTTTTTTCCTACAACCTACTCACATCCTTATCGGTGAAGCAGGAGATACAGAGGTAATTGGCACAGGAAAAAACAATGCATCTTTCCCACATGGCACGGCCTTCGGGTGCTCAATAGGAAAACTGTCAGTATATCTGGCCCATTTGGTGTGGCCTTCAGGTGCCATCTCTCCTGAGCTACCATAAATCTGTCAGACCCATCACACTCCCATAAATCCGGTGGGCTGGTGGGTCCTTAACTCTGTTAATTGGGGCCATAAAAGGAATGCTGCTCCATCTCGTTTAATTTAGGGGGTCAGTTTCAGTTTCTCAGTCCCCATCACATTTTCTTAATTTTCATTACGTTTTCATAATTCTCATTACATACAGGTTCTTTGTCCTTACAATACCTGGTGCTCATATTTAGTTGTCACATGCTCGCTCCCACACTTGTGGTGCTCACGTTCTGTTTGGAGTGTGCAACTATGGCTGTACAACTATGAACACACGTCTGATCACCAGGGATACTTCTGGCTCTAGTGCTCAGGTATTTGGGGGGTGCTTAACAGAGGAGGGTTGTGCACCTTAAGTTGGGGTGTTCACGGCTACAGTGCAGCCAGAAATCACATGGAGAGCCAGGATCCTATCACTCAGGATTGCACTCAGCACCTGTGGTGGCACCGCGGAGGAAACCCATGACTTTAAACTTACAAGACAGGAATTCTAAGTCACCGGGCTACTTACATCCACGGGGTCCCATCCAGCCTTGTGCCTGCACAGAAAGTCAGCTACTGCTGCTTATCAGATAGGCTCAGTTTCTCCTGTAGCCTGAGCAGCTGGGGTCTGGAAAGAAAAGGAGCTTTGGCAAGGCTGGAGGTCCAACCTCAGAGAGGTGCCTGGAGACCTTCCTAGCCCAGGAGACTGGTCATGGGAGCATGAAGGGAAAAGGACTGATGACATGTGATGGATGGAGGAAAAGATTCTTCTAGCAGGGTCAGCCAAGACTGGCAGCTCACAATACCGAATCCTGAGAGTCGTTCTCAGAAGCAGCATTTCTCAAGCAGCGTGCCTGCAGAATGGGGTTCAGGGGCCCCAGGTAGAGACGCCCAGTCTTGGGAACAATCCTTTGGAACCTGGAGTGCCTGAACCCTTGGGGTCACTTACCCCTGGTCAGGGGTGGTTCCCCCCACCCCCGAGTGTCTGCACAATGCAGGTGAGTCAGGCGTGCCAAGAAGAATACAAGGGTGAAGTCTTTAAGCAGCCTGCAATCGGTATGCGGGTAAAAGAAGGTGAGAAAGATTTTAGCTGAGAAAAATCATTCAGGTAAAACAGTCTGGAGAGAAAAATGCCCATGGTTGGGAAGGGCTCTGTCCGAGTTCTGAGGATTTCCCCCTCTGGTGCTGGGGAATGTAGAGCAGAGAGCCCACTGCAAGAACAAATATACCCCAAGGTCTCAGTCACTCCGTGACTGACAATCATGCGATCTGCCCTGAGCGTAAATGAAAAGCCTGGACTCGGAACTGCAGCCTCTGCAGCTGAGACCTGTAGGCAGTAGAGATGACCAAGAGGACCGGAGCCTGGGGGTTGCTGGGTCCCGGGTGATCCCTGCACTCAGAGCTTAGCACCCCCCCCCCACACACACACACATACACACACTTAATCTGACCCAGGGCACAGCCACCTTCAGCCCTGGGGAGGTTCTAGCTGCTGAGAAGGCTCACTGGAGGGTAGAAGGGGAAGGAGAGAAGCAAGGGGCCAGTGTGCGGCCTGTGCACTGGGCAGTTCAGCCAGGTTGGCAAGCAGCTGCCAGACCTCTCCAGCCGCCCACTGTGAGCCCAGAGGTGGTGAGATATTTTAGCTGTCATGTGAGAAGCACAGGAACAGCTGAATGAAAGGAATGAGCCAGAGAAGGAGCTCACCTGACTGAGGATGGGATTTGATGCCCAGAATCACACAGTTCCCTAAGCACCACTGTGAGTGACCTCCTACATACAGAACCAAGTGTGAGTCCCAAGCAAACAAAGAGGAAGAAATGAAAGGGAAAAGAGGGCTCTATGGGCAGGGGTGGAGGTCCACCAGTACATGCTGGAGAACAGCTTTGATTTTGTTTTGTTTGGGGCCCACATGCATCAGTGCTAGGGAGCATTCCTGGTTGTGATGGGAGGACCACGTGATGCTTGAGCACACTCCGCATCTCCCAGTCTGCTGAGCTCTCCAGCCTTGTAAAATGCTTTGAAGAGAAGAAACAGGGTCTGATGTTGTGCCCCACAGAAAGTAATGTAACAGCTTGTATCTATTCTAGTTGTTTTTCAGCAAGCTTACATATCTGTCAGAGAGAAAGGTGAGCAGAAGCAGCGGAGGGGCACGCAATGAACATATGGCAAAAGCATGAAAAATAGTGGAGAAACATCATTGAGGTGTGATTTTGAGTATGGTCATGAAGAAAAAGTGAGCAAAGGGCTATACTAGACAATCTCTACTGGCAGGAACTGTCCAGTCAGAGGCTGGGGTTCCCTATCCGTGCAAGTGTTCTTAAAGTTTTGTCTTGGCCCAATCAGCCCAGTAGAGTGTAATGCGGCAGACAGAAGTTATCAGACTACCAAACTACAAGCCTCAGGCCAACTGCTTTAGCTTTTCCTAACCCTAGAGAGCCTTCCTAAATTTGAATGGGGAGGAGTGGAAGAGAAGGGACAAGATTGCAAAAAGTTTAGACATTTTTCCCTTCTGCTCAGAGTCCGTTGGTCCCATAAGAGAGTGATCTTGTTTTGTTTGGAGGCCACACCCCCTGGTGCTCAAGGCTGACTCCTGGCTCTGCACTCAGGGATCATTATGATCACTATTATCATTATTATCACTATGACTTGGGAGAACCATAGGAGATGCCAAGGATTAAATCTGGGTAGCCGGGTACCAGACAAGTGCCCTGCCCACTGCATTGTTTCTCCAGTCCAAGACAGCGGTCTTGATCATTTACTGTTCAATTACTTGTGGGTCGTTAGACTGTCCTATATAAAAATCAGAATGACACAGTCATATATTCTGGGTCCCTCCACACCTTCCACAGGACTTATATCCAGGGAGTTCATTGTCACTGTCACTGTTGTCCTGTTGTTCATAGATTTGCTCGAGCGGGCACCAGTAATGTCTCCATTGTGAGACTTGTTGTTACTGTTTTGGGCATATCGAATACGCCATGGGTAGCTTGCCAGGCTCTGCCGTGCAGGTGAGATACTTTCAGTAGCTTGCCGGGTTCTCTGAAAGGGGCAGAGGAATCAAACCCGGGTAGGCAGCATGCAAGGCAAATGCCCTACCTGCAGTGCTATCACTCCATCCAGGGAGTTAGAAAGTAAAATCAATATAGGCAGGGGGAGGAGGGTGTGTGGGGCTGGGGTGAGGGAATCCAAGCACATCTCATGATTCAACAGATCCAGTGAGCCTGTGGGTAATTCCCAGCCAACCAAACCATCAGTTCAGGTCAAGGTCCCCAGGATGTGGTTCTGCTTGGGCCCTGTGGTCCTGGAGATGCCCCAGGACATCCAGGACATTCTCAGGGGCCTCCAAAGCTGTGCCCTGTGATGCTGAGGATCAAACCTACACCTGGTGCATGCCTGATATGAACCCTAACTGCTGTTCTCTCTCATATCCAGTAAGATCAATCTAAAGGAAATCGATTAGATTAGGCTGGGATGTGACAAAGACTCCAGGGTTTTATAAAAGGTATTTCGCTCACCTTGAGGCACATAGCCCTCCCTCTGCAGCATTTGCAAATATTGGGTAATTACAAACTTTTAAAAATTTTTTTATTAGTGAATCACCATGAGGTACAGTTACAGACTTACAAACTTTCATGCTTGTGTTTCAGTCATACAATGCTCGAGTACCCATCCCTCCACCAGTGCCCATTCTCCACCACCAATGGTCCCAGTATCCCTCCAACTACTCCCCCTACCCCCCCACCACCTCTGTGGCAGGGCATTCCCTTTTGCTCTCTCTCTCCTTTTGGGTGTTGTGGTCTGCAATAGAGGTATTGAGTGGCCATCGTGTTCGATCTATAGTCTACTTTCAGCCCGCATCCCCATCCCGAGCGGGTCCTCCAAACACCCTTTACTTGGTGGTCCCTTCTCTATCTGAGCTGCCTTTTCCCCCAGTATGTGAAGCCAGCTTCCAAGCCGTGAAGCAAACCTACTGGTATTTATCTCTACTATTCTTGGATGTTAGTCTCCCGTTCTGTTACTTTATATTCTATAGATGAGTGCAATCTTTCTATGTCTCTCTTTCTGACTCATTTCACTTAGCATACTTTCCATGTTGATCCACTTACATGCAAAGTTCATGAGTTCATCTTTTCTAACAGCTGCATAGTATTCCACTTACAAACATTTTTAATAATTGAAAACAATGCAGATTTCAATGATTATTAAAAGGACAACTTGTAATTCTCACCTTAAAGTTGCTCCAGTTCCAGATGGCTAGAGAGATAGTACAGCAGGAAAGGGTGCTTGCGTGGGTTTAATCCCTGGCACCCCGAGTGGTCTCCCAAGCTCCACTAGGAGTAAGTCCTGAATGGGGGGCCAGGAGTAACCCCAGAGCTTTGCCAGGTGTGGCCCCCAAAACAAGACAAAACAAAAAAGTAGTCCAATTTCTGAGAACAATCAGCTGAAAATATTAGACTTAAAATTGTACCAAATGAACATAGTTGGGATGATATAGATCTATTTTGTTGGTCGGGAAGCCACACCCGACTGTGCTCAGGTATAGGAAAAAAATGCTCACCAGTAGAAGAGTTACATCTTATTTTATAGCTTAAAAAACATAAATGTTTAAACTAAATCTTTTTTTTGGGGGTAGGGCATTTGCCTTGCACACAACCAACCTGAGTTTGATTTCTCTGTCCCTCTTGGAGAGCCTGGCAAGCTACCAAGAGTATCCTGCCCAAATGGCAGAGCCTGGCAAGCTACCTGTGGAATATTCAATATGTCAAAAACAATAACAAGTCTCAGAGTGGAAACGTTACTGGTGCTCGCTCAAGCAAATCAATGAGCAACGAGAGGACAATGACAGTAACGGTGCTTTTTGGGTCACACCCAATGTTGCTCAGGAGTTACTCCTATCTCTGCACTCTGGAATTACTCCATCCCATATGGGATGCCGGGGATTGAACCCAGGTCGGCCACGTGCAAGGCAAATGCCCTACCCACTGTGTTATCGCTCCGGCCCAATCCTGGTTTCTTAAATTGTAATTCCAAGATTGAGTATAAAATGGCTTGAACCAAACCATTAAAATTTTGAGTAATTTTGGGCTGGAGAGATAGTACAGTGGGTAAGGCACATTACACGTAATCAACCTGGGTTCAGTCCCAGCCAGGTTCAAACCCATGTGGTCTGGGCACAAACCCATGTGGCTGCCCTGGGTTAAATCCCTGACACCCTATATGGTCCCCACACCTGCCAGAGTGGTCCCTGAGAGCAGAGCCAAAACTAAGCCCTGAACAGACCTGGGTGTTACCCAAAACCAAAAAAAATTGTTTTATTAATTTAAATTTTGCCATTCAAATGTCAAGTAAAATAAAACATAAAGGCCAAGGCACAAATAAGGTACAAATAAACATGCAAATATAAAAAGAAGACTTTTTTAGTTTTCACTAAAAAAATTTGGGGCATGGGTACTAGCTATAAAAATAATTTCGAGGGACTGGAAAGAGCATGATGGATAAGGCATTGGTTTACCATAGCCAACCTGAGTTCAATCCTCGGCATCCTACATGGTTCCCAGAGCACTCCCGGGTGTGACACCTGAGTGCAGTGCCAGGAGTAAGCCCTGAGCATCTCCAGATGAAGCTTAAACACCGGTATTTTTTTTCTTTTTTAAAAAATGAATTTTGGAGCTGGAGTGATAGCATAGTGGGTAGGACGTTTGCTTTGCGTGAGGCCGACGCAGGTTCAATTCCCAGCATCCCATATGGTCCCCAAGCACTGAAAGGAGTGATTCCTGAGAGCATGTGCATGAGTCAGGAGTAATCCCCGTGCATTGCCAGGTGTGATCCAAAAAGCAAAAAAAAAAAAAAAAAGAATTTTGACTGCCAACATTTGGATACAATTTTTTTAAATTTAGTTTCTTTCAAAATAGTCCTGGCTACTCTTTCATTTGTTCTTTCTTTTTTGTTTTTGTTTTTGGGTCACACCCAGTGGGTGCTCAGGGCTTACTCCTGGCTCTGCACTCAGAGAATCACTCTTGGCAGAGTTTGGGAGGCAATATCGGGTACCAGGTATCCAACCCAGCTTGGCCACATGCAAGACTAAGTCCTACCGGCTGTGCTATCACTCCAGCCCAGTCCTTGCAGCTTTCTTATTTTTCATTGCCCACAGTCCCTAATCAGTCATCCTTTTTCCTTCTTTCATTTAAATTCGTAGTATTGAACTTTGCACAGAAACATTTTGGAAACTCAGCAGAGTTTTATGTTGCTGGGTGTGGCCCAAAAGTCGTGAGGTGGAGAAAAGATGTGATCTGAAGTCTCAAATATATTCTTATGAATTTCTTCACCTTTTCAATCCTTGTAGTCTTTTCTCAATTAGAAGTTCAGATTTGGCATTGGAAAGATATAGGGGTTAAAGTGCTTGCCTTGCATGCTGCTGGCTCCATTTCAAGCCTCCAGCACCACATCATGATCACACCAGCACTGCCAGGAGTGATCATGAATACAGAGCCAGGAGTCATTCCCGAGCACTATGGGGTGTGGTCTAAATGCCAAAAAAGGAAAGGAAAAAGAAATTTTGAATGAAAGCTCTCTAGATTTTTTTTCATCAATTTAGAAATCTTCTAACTCAACTGAAATCCAACAAAGCAATTAACATCTTTTCTCTTATCCCTCAAATTTCATTCACCATGTATGACAGGGTAAAGGGAAACTACGCAGTTCTTGGAGCCTACGGTGACTCTGAGGCCTACCATCATTATCAGCATTACCACTGTGGCCTTTCCTCGTTCTCAACTTTAATTAAAGACAGAAACTATGCCACATAAGGGGGTGGGAGCGATTGTATTCACCTCACGTTTACCTTGCACACAGCAACCTGGGATTGATCTTCAGCATCCCATATGGTCCCCTTAGCCTGCCCAGGAGTGATCCCTGAGCACTTCCAGGCATGGCCAAGAACAAAACAAAACTGACCAGAACCTACAAGTAAAGCTGAGAGGTAAAAATGAAAAAAAAATCAAAAATGTCTCAAATCTTCACATTTACAGGCACACTTGAAAAATCAAGGCACATGCCTCAAACATGAGCAATCCATCACACATGAGAAAAAAAGTTGCAAAGGAAGGATGGGACGAAGAAAGAAGCAGAAAGAGAGAAGTCAGGGCAGGTGGAAGGGTATGGGGTGGGAGGAGAGAGGAAGGAAGCAGAAGAGAGGCTGATTGCAGATTTTTCAGAAATGCTGTCTTTTTCAGAGATTATGGAATGTTTCATTCGGTTTAGAATTGTCTTCCTTCAATGAGGCTATGAGAGACTCCAGGTTGCATTTTGGTTTATTTGCAATTTTTGTGCATTTTATTTTCATAAAGTATTTCACAACAGTTCATTATCCAGGTTGCATTTTAAGGACTGAAAGACCCGATTGGAAAATCTTTCCCATTGTCTTTTGGAAATCCAATAGCCTCTTTTCCTAACTGGGTGCATAAATAGGTCAATTCACAGTCTTTCTTGGACCCCCCTCTGGGTCAACAAAGTCTTGTGTTGTCTTCTGTAATCTTGGAGCAGCATTCCAGCCATCTGATAGAGTTGGGTGCAAATTTTGTGACACAGAATTTGCAGGAGTACCTGAAGTTGACTATGCAGTCAGTCACTCCCTTAAAATCAAAATGTCCCATTTGTAGTCAATTTCTTACAGGGCGTCCACTTCCTGAGGTCTGTTCTATGGCCTCATTTCCTTTCTTGACTTCACTCTGCTCTCTAACTGGAAGGAGAAACCATTTTTCTGGTATTGTGGCTTTCATCTATTCCAATGGTGGAGAGAACTCTTCATAAACTCTTAGGGAAAGAACTCTTCATAAACTCTCTCCCGGCTTTTCTGCTGCCCTTCGAGCTTGACCCCGGCGGCAACTGAGCTACTTTGGACACGAGCAGCTCCCGGAGAGGCCCCCAGACTGGGATGGGAGTCCCTGGCCCATTCGCAGCCAGCGGGGCAGGGCTTTCTCTCTCAACTCTTCCTTACTGGGCGCAGCAAGGCAACAACCAGTTTTAGAACACAGAATGCAGGTACCAGCGGGACGTCCAGGTGATCCCAGAGGGCAGGTTTGCCGGTCCCACCCCTTACCGATATTTAAGCACAGCGCCACGCGGGCCTGGCCTTTTCTGCTGCCCTACGAGCTCGACCCCTGCGGCAACTGAGCTACTTTGGACACGAGCAGCTCCCGGAGAGGCCCCCAGACTGGGATGGGAGCCCCTGGCCCATTCGCTGCCAGCAGGGCAGGGTTTTTCTCTCCAGGCTTCTCCATATGAGCACCACAAAAGAGAAGTAAAAGCTTGCAGGGATGCAAATACTGGCAGAATTTTCCCTGGACTTCATACAAAAAAAATAAAAACCAAAACCACGCGGCCACTATTGAGGCCACAGGACCTATTATATCTTTATTGTCAGCAATGTGAAAGGGCTCCTTTTTAGCAGGTCTGACTGTGGGGGTTAACTCCAAACAATAATACTGAGTTTTTTGTTGAAATATAGAAGGTAATCAAAGTAGCAACCATTTCTCTAGACTGTAAACTAAGCCATAGCCCCACGCCGGCCGAGGTGAGGAAATATCCTCCTTTCTCGGTTCTTTTCCCTTTTCTGGGAGAAACGCGGTGTGGCGTCCACCATATTATGAGGTCTATGAAGCAGGCACAAACTTAGAGGCGCGGGAATGGGGGGGGGGAATTTAAATTTTAAAAAATTATGTACTTGGAACCGCAGGACACTTGGGGAGTCTCAGGCCGATACTAGCACATGCTCCGCTGAGATTTGACCCGGGTGGCCACACTCTTGTGCGGCCACATTGCTGCAGATTAACCAGAATCTGGAGGAACTACTTTTGGTTCCAGAAACTGCTTGCAGCCATGTTTCTGGACTGTGAACTAAGCCATAGCCCCATGCTGGCCGAGGACAGGAAATATCTCTTTTTCTCGTCGGGCGGTGTGGTGTCAGCCATAATATGAGGACTATTAAGCAGGCATGAACTTGGTGGCGCGGGAAGGAGGGGAAAAAAAATTCTATGTACTTGACAGTGGAACTTAATATCTCTCCAGTCTCAGCAATGGAAAACTAATTATCAAATGCTTCATTGGCAGTAGGGCTGTCTTTCTTGGGGGAAAACTCCAACAATAGTGAGTTTTGTGTTGAATTATGGAAAGTAATCAAGGTAAAGAGAAAATGAAGTGAAATTTATCAATTACGCAGGCGGGGATGGGGGTGGGGGGACAGGTGTTGGGAGGTAGACTGGGATCTTTGGTGGTGGAATATGGGCACGGGTGAAGGGACGGGTGTTTGAGTATTGTATAACCGAGACATAAGTCTGAGAACTTTGTAACTTTCCACATGGTGATTCAATAAAATAAATTAAAAAAAAACTCTCCCAGGGGCTGGAGCAGTAGTACACAGGCCTTAGGGCATTTGCTTTGCACGAGTCAATATAGGTTTGATTCCCGGAACCCACACAGATCCCTGAGCACCACCCAAGTGCTCCAGACACACCACTGGCTTCTGAAGGCGGAGCTGGCCTGAGTGGGATGTGGGGACAAGTGTGAAGTGATGCTATTTCACCCACTTCCACAGCGGGGGTTATCAAGCCCAAGGCCTTGGAGCCAGTGGCCATCTGAAACTGGACCGACAACAGGTGTCAGGGTGGTGCTCCTCCCAAGGCAGTCCTCCCGCAGCCTTTCTGGTTCTGGGCACATTCTGAGGGAGCAGCCTCGAGGCCCTGTGTGGGGTCTGACCTGCCCAAGCGTAGAAAGGAGAGCTTGTTCAGCAGCTGCTCGCCGCACAGGCGCCAGGGCCCTCCTGCCTGCTGCTCCATGGGACAAAGCCAGTGACCCCACTTTCCTGGCTGTGGCCCCCAGTGAGGGGAGTTTTCTGTCAGACCTTCCTGAACTCATGGAGCGGGAAGATCTGGGGTCTTTGAGGGGAAGCCACTCTCCCCCATGTCACTGTATCTTTAGACAAGACACTGGCCACTGAGCGACGAGACTGGCGCATATGTGGAGCGTCACAACGGGTGCCATCACACCTGGGACCATCATGCCTGGGGGCAACATGCCTGGGGCCATCATACCTAGGGCCATTATACTTGGAGCATCACACCTGGAACATATACCTGGGGCCATCACACCTGGAACATCACACCTGGGGCATCACTCCTAGGGCCACCATGCCTGGGGCCATCACACTGCCTCCCACTGCATGAGAGAGGTGTCTCCTGCCAGCCACAGTCACCAGGCAGAGCTGACAGAACTGAGCCAGGCAGGTGGCTTGAGTAGCTCAGCATCAGCACGTCTGGGAGACCCGGCATCCACGGGAGGGAGAGGAATGGAGTGAGGGGGATTGTGCCATAAGAGGAATCTACGGGTGGGAGAGAAAGTCCCCATGCCAGGGTGTCACCTGTTCCTCTGGGCTGCTACCTCTGCCTGACAAGCTGCTGGAAGAGGTTCTTTCCCACCCAACGCTCCCCTTGAGTCTACAGCCAGAGAGAACCATCCACGAGAGGGTCTTCCTGACTGAAAAAAGCTTTAAAACTCTTGTCTCACTGCCCCAAAACTTTCATTTTCTCCTTTAAAATAAAAGCTGGGGTGAGGCCGGAGTGATAGTACAGTGGGTAGGGCATTTGCATTTCACACGGCCAACCCAGGTTCCATCCCCAGCATCCCACGTGGTCCCCAGGAGAAATTCCTGAGTGCAGAGTCAGGAGTAACCACTGAGTATCACTAGAACCCAAAATGAAAAGTAAACAAATACATGAATAAAAGAAGGGTTCCTGGGATGTGACTCAGCACCAGAGCACATGTTTTGTATGTTCAGTTGCCCAAACCATCAAAAAATTTAAAACAATTATGAACTGAAACATTTTTTGACCAGGGCCACACCTGGCTGTACTCGGGTCTTACTCTTGTTCCTGTCCTCAGGGATCATTCCTGGCAAGCTTGGGGGGCCACATGAGGTGCTGGGGGTCAAACCTGAACTGGCTATGTGCAAGGCAAGTGCCCTATCCACTGCACTATCTAGCCCCTAAAATTTTAAATATTTATCTTATCGTATTTTTATTTGGGGGTGGGGAGTAAGCTGCACCCAACATTAACAAGGCTGACTCCTAGCACCTGGTGCCATCATGCCTGGGGCATCACACTGCTTCCCAATTCCTGAGAAAAGTGTCTCCTCTCAGCCGCAGCCACCTGGCGGAGATCACTCTTGGGAACCACAAGGTGCTGGGGGTTGAACCCTGGTTTGTGCATGCAAGGCAAGTGCCCTACCCACGCTGCTATCTCTCAATAATTTTATAATTAAAAATAAGCAGAATATATAGCAAGACTTTTCTCTACACTCACAGATTAGTTTCACTCAATGTGGGGGAGAGGCTAATAAACTCATTCTCACCACTCTCGCCCTTCCCTCAGCACACGCTGTTCTTACTGACCGTCTTATTTGACTCAGAGGAGCTGTCATACATCTAACCAGCACTGAAATGCCCTTGGCAAAGGAGTCATGCCCAGCTGCACTGTTCAAGCAATTAATTCAGTGTTTTAAGTTTCATTCATTCTTTTTTTTTTTCTCCAGATAACTTACTTGCTGCTAGTCACTTGTGCCGGTGCTACTACCAGGAATATATTTAGGATTATTTTTTGGTTCCCCCTACGATTGAATATAGAGATAAATCATATCTCTGACTTAAGGTTGTATGTGCTTTTACGTACCTACTCCAAGACCAGCTCCTGTGTTACCTGCCAGCATGAGTAGTTGCCTTTCAGCTTCTGGCACCTTCTCCCGCCCCAGAAACTCTTAGCATAAGCAGTGAGCGGAGTACAGCAGCCCAGCCAGGTCAGATGCAGCAGTCGGAGCCTTTCTGGGAATGAGAAGTGAGGTCACATCTGTTGGTGGGAGGCTTAGATGTATGTTCTTACAGATACTTTCTTATTCTTAGAAAGGAACACAAACAAGAACTGAGTGCTGGAAAAAGGTAAAGTGATACAGAAGATAAACCTTCAGTAACAGTATTGCCAACCACAATGCCTAAGAGGAAAGAGAAACAGACGAACAGGCAGACAGACAGAGACAGAGAAAGAGAGAGTCAGCCATGGAGGCAGGTTAGATGGGAGGTGGGAAAGAAACTGTGGATAGTGGTGGTGGTTGCCCTGCCCTGCCCCACCCCGCCCCGCCCTGCCTTCTGATATCTCATGACTATGGTGCTCATAATTTAGGATTAAATAGGTAGAGGCTCCCTGTTTGATTTTTAGTTAACATCTTGCAGACTCATCAAGATCTATATTTGACTGAGAAGGATTTGAGGCAGAACGTGATTGAGTATCTGTCTCATTCTGAGGAGATTGAATTTTAGGTACCAGCATAGCATAGCTTCCTGGGCCCAGGCAAGGTCCTCAGAGGTCTTAGAACAAAGTGAACACTGATGTCCAGGCCTGATTTGCTCCACCCTTCTTCCATGTCTCCACAAATTCTGCCAACATCTTCGTGTTTCAGATTTCATCCATGTTAGTACAAACAAGTCCAGAGAGGCCAGAGAAGAGAAATAATAACACTGTAGCACTGTTGTCCCATTGTTCATCAATTTGCTCCAGCAGGCACCAGTAATGTCTCCATTGTGAGACTTGCTGTTACTGTTTTGGGCATGTCGAATACGCCATGGGTAGCTTGCCAGGCTCTGCCATGCGGGCAGGATACTCTTGGTAGCTTGCCGGGCTCTCTAAGAGGGACGGAGGAATCAAACCCAGGTCAAGAGAAATAATATGAGAGGCAAATCAGCTTGGTTCAGTCCCTGGTACTCAATATAGCCCCCTGAGCACAGAACCAGAATCACCCCTGGGCACAAATGGCTGTAGCCCCTCAAACAAGTGAACAAACAAAATCTTATGAGAGGAACAATCCTGAGCACAGAGCCAGAAGTAGCCCTTAAGCTCTGTCTTGGTATGGCCCCAAAACAAACACACACACAAAATAGAAGCAAACAAAAAATTTAGAAACTTCCCCCAAAACTTTTTTTTTCTTTTTGGGTCACACCCAGCAATGCTCAGGGTGGCCAATACTCCTGGCTGGCTCTGCACTCAGGAATCACTCCTGGCAGTGCTCGAGGGATCATATGGGATAGTGGAAATTGAACTCAGGTTGGCTGCGTGCAAGGCAAATGCCTTACCCACTGTGCTATCGATCCAGCACCCCCCTCCAAACTTTAAACCAGGGAGTCCAGTCATTGGAAAGTGGGGAGCTTGGTCAGTGGAGGTAATTTACAGAATTTTTCAGCTTATTACACCACCAGTAATGCTTCCTGCACTGGAAATGAAGGAAACAGTTGTGTTCTTATCTATGATAAAGAACAGAAGAACAGGGCAGATTTCCATATAACAGAAGAGTGGTAAATGTGTTTGACCTTCCACCTTAAACCTTTTAAATTCTTTTATTTCCAGCTAAGACCTGGGTAGTAGCTAATAATTGACTTTGGGAGAGGTCCTTGATTCTCAACACTCAGGAAAGAAATAACCCCATGGAAGTTACCTCAAAACACTGCAGTTTCTTGGCAATATTTATGTTTACTCTCTAGCCATCCATCATAATGACAAGAACAAGGAATCAGACAAACAAAATGTAGAGGCCACAAATCTTGTCTTCAATTCCCACATTCCTTCTAGAGACGCCTGCACTGCATAGCTTCAGAAGCATTTACACTGTGTTTCTCCTAGTGTGCTAAACAAACGCTCCTAACTTTCTATCTGATCCAAGGTGGACAGAAGATGGTGAGGTGGTTGCTCGGAGCCCAAGCTCTTCCCCACAGCTGCCTCCAGGCCCTTCTGCTTGCAAGATCCAGGCTCCTTCCTGAAGAGCCAGGTGGCATCTCTGCTCTTTCCCTGGGCCCTGCTCCCATATGAAGTGCGCGTGAAGCAGAGCATCCTGTAGGGCACTGTGTGAAGGCCGCTGCTGTAGATACTGCATAAGTTCATGATGTCTACCAAGAACCCAGGCTCACAGTGACACTTCAGATCAGCCTCTCTGAAGACATACAATGCCACAGAGTTAACAGTCGCATGAAGAGCTAAAATCATCCTGATGGTGAATCAAGGAGAAATGACTCCATATAAATATTCATAAAAATAGTATAAGCAAAAGAATAAAGAGAGAGCAATAGGTGCCAGGACATAGTAAAATCATTCCCATCTGTTGACTCATTGGTCCAATGTACATGGATCTAATCCTCACAACCACCCAGGAAGAAAATATTATTATGCACAGAGCAATGTGTTCTCCCTTCTCACAGGCAGAAAGGAGTAGCAACAGGCCTTGAACAAAGCAATAACCTGCCCGGGGCTGGAGCAATAATACAGCGGGTAGGGCGTTTGCCTTGCACACGGCTGACCCGGGTTCGATTTCCAGCATACCATATGGTCCCCTGAGCACCGCCAGGGGTAATTCCTGAGTGCAGAGCCAGGAGTAACCCCTGAGCATCGCCAGGTGTGACCCAAAAAGGCAAAAAAACAAACAAACAAACAAACAAACAAAGCAATAACCTGCCTTCCTTCCTCTCTCCCTCACTTTGCCCCCAAATTGGGTCGACCAAGACCCCTATCTTCTGGATGCTCACTGGGCCCCCAGGTGAGCTGCAGAAATACAGCTGCGGAAGGTATCCCAAGTCTCCCACGGACCATGGGAACCTGCTCTTTCTTTGAAACCAAGTTCTTGTGCCAGTGGTTCTGCCAGATACCACTAGAGGCGGCTAACGTGCATCTCACAACTGCAAAGGTGCCGGACACCTGACAACCAGGTTGGGCTCAATTGCACTAACCTAATCCTGGAACAAGCGTTCCCCAGCTGAGCAAATCCACGGGAATGGTTTTGAGACTGTCCTCAGGGCTCCCTCAGGAGGAGGAGGCAGGAACCGGTGAGAGCCCTGAGAACCAGCCGCCTGACTGCACGCTCCCAGCCCCTAATGGAGCCACAGTGCTTCTGCTTTTCCAAGTTTCTTTGAATATTTTTTTAAAATATCATTTCATTAGACAAAAGTGAAAGCAGCCTTTAAAGAAGTTCAAGGGACGGAGTCCCCAGGGGAACCTCATCGATATCCGACAACTGTGGCTTAACCAGGAAGGGACCCGGTTCCTCAAAAGGTGGCCCGCCAGTTGCCTCAGCAACCCCAGCAGGCGCGGAGACTCAGAACAGCAGAGCTGAACCTAGAGAGACAGAACAGCGGGGAGGGCACAGCCAAGCCCGGTCCATCTCTGGCACCTCATATTGCCCCTTGGGCAGCGCTAGGTCCTCCAAATGACAGTTGCGTTAGAAAGGTAGCTCAATGGACTGGATATATGCTTTGCATGCAAAAGTTCCAGGGTGGATCCTTGGCACTACATGGTCCCCCAAATACCATCAGGAGTGATTCTGATCACAGAGCCAGGGGTGCCCCTGAGCACCTCTGGGTGTGGCTCAGAAACAAACAAAATGTGGAATTGGATCAGAGTTAGATCAAGTGTTAGCGCACATAGTCAATGAGCTTGAAGTCCTGAGTCCAATCCCCAGGAATGCATGGTTCCCAGATGACCCAAGGGGTGACTCTGGAAACCCCTGGGGCCAGCACAACATTGCCCAGCTCAGGGTCATCCCCCACATCTTAATCACCGTTAGGAGGGCCCCTATAAGAAATGTAAAGTGGGGGCTGGAGATAGCACAGCGGGTAGGGCGTTTGCCTTGCATGAGGCCAACCTGGTTTGATTCCCAGCATCCCATATGGCCCCCTGAGCACCGCCAGGAGTAATTCCTGAGTGCAGAGCCAGGAATAACCCCTGTGAATCACTGGGTGTGACCCCAAAACCAAAAAAAAAAATTTGCAATTTCTTTGACTAAAATTCATGCCTGCCTCTTATCAAGCTTGGTACTTAATGACACCATGCTGCTGGAGAAAGGGATGGGGTCATTTCTTCACTGGTTCCTACTGATCCCATTTGT
Organism: Sorex araneus; assembly: GCF_027595985.1. Taxonomy (NCBI): domain Eukaryota; kingdom Metazoa; phylum Chordata; class Mammalia; order Eulipotyphla; family Soricidae; genus Sorex; species Sorex araneus. Next base: position 11,736,576 of record NC_073311.1, read on the forward strand.
CAGCACGAAGCTCCTTTACACCTGACAAGCCCTGTGCCTCTCCCCCTGCAGCTGGGTTTCATTTACCAGCATCAGCAAGCGGACAAGTGTCTGCCTGACCTGGTTAATAAAACTTAGAATCCCTTAAATCATCTTCTGCTTCCGTGGGAGCTGTTCCCCAAACTCATTTTGTATTCTATATAGACTTGGGGGGGCATTTCACATGCAGAGAGCCAAAGTGAATCTCTTGCTCTGGCAAGAGCAGCTACTCTCAGCCTCAAATAGCGCAACAATCCTCAGAGAAATGAGAATCTTCAGGGTCTGAGAGCTTGGTACACGGGTTAAAGTGCTTTGCATGCACCCGAGCCAGGTTCGATCCCTGGCACCACATATGGTCCCCTGAGTACTCAGGAGTAACTCCTGAGCACAGAACCAGGAGTAGCCCCTGAGTACTTTGGGGTGTGACCCAACTTCCCTTGCCTGCCAAAAAAAAAAAAAGAGAAAGAGAATCTTCATGATATTCCCTCTGGTGGCAAAAACCATCATGCTTGGTCTTTTGTGCCCTTCCGCCTGTGATACCAGGAGAAAGAGCAAACCTGAGCTGAAAGCATTGTTCCTTCAACAAGTTGGCAACTCAAGAGCAGCTGGACAATATAGTTTCAACAGCCTCCATCATTCATGACTCTCAAGTGGAGAGAGAGTATAAGTGTGTGACATGTGTGTGTGTGTGTGTGTGTGTGTGTACGCAAGCAAGCAACTAAATTCTGCCAGATGTTTTCTGAAAATGCAGCTACATGAGGTCTAGACATGTATGTTGGGGAAACACACTATAGGTGATTCTCATAAATCCCTCACCTTAGTTGGCACCCACCTTTATCTAATATAGACAGTGACTAAAGATCCTACATCAAGTTCTGACATGCAGGGGGATTTACTCCTGAATAAAATGTTGAATCTGTTCTACTATTTTCTAAAAATAAATGCCATCAGGGAGCCATCACAGAGAAATTTTATTATGTCTCCTTGATCTGAACAAAGAACTTCGGCTGAATAAAAGCAATAGTTCATCAAACAAATCATAATTTGAGAAATTATCCAGATAGAACTAATAATTATATGAAAGATAAAATTACTGTTTCCTTTCTCATGCTATCTCAAGAATCAGGTATCAATATTATAATCAAGCTTCTGCTCAGCCTCATTTCTTGCATTTACCACTTCATTTGATCTGGAAGGCAAGAAGGATTGCTAATTTAGAGAGCTGAATATTTCCTTTCTTTGGGAAGGCTGTGGATGGTTGTGGCCATGCCCAGCTGTGTCCAGGGCTTATTCCTGGCTCTAGGCTTGGGAATCACACCCGGTGCTCAGGGGACCAAAGGTGGTGCCAAGGATGAGCTTGGTTGCATGCAGGGAAAACACTTTACCTCCTGTACTATCTGGCCTGAGTATTTTCTTTTTTTAAATTTTTTTTTTTGCTTTTTGGGTCACACCTGGCGATGCACAGGGGTTACTCCTGGCTCTGCACTCAGGAATTACCCCTGGCCGTGCTCAGGGGACCATATGGGATGCTGGGATTTGAACCCGGGTTGGCCGCGTGCAAGGCAAACGCCCTACCCGCTGTGCTATCGCTCCAGCCCTAATTTTTATTTTTTAATGAATCACCATGGGATACAGTTACAGACTTACGAACTTTCATGCTTAAAATTCAGTCATACAATGATCGAGTACCCATCCCTCCACCAGTATCCATTCTTTACCATCAATGTTCCCAGTATCCCTCCCACATCCCTCTCCATTTCTCCCCCCACCTCTATATTAGGCAGATTCCCTTTTACTCTCTCTCTCTCCTTTAGGGTGTTGTGGTCTGCAATGCAAGTGTTAAGTGGCCATCATGTTCAGTCTATAGTCTACTTTCAGTACACATCTCTTATCCCAAGCTTGTCCTCCAAGCATCCTTTACTTGGTGGTCCTTTCTCTATCTGAACTGTCTTTTCCCCCAGCATGTGAAGCCGGCTTCCAAGTCGTGTAGCAATTCTCCTATTCCTTGTCTCTACTATTTTTGGGTGTTAGCTTCCCATTTTGTTACTTACTATTCCACAAATGAGTGCAATCTTCCTGTGTCTGTCCCCCTCTTTCTGACTTATTTCACTTAGCATGATTCTCTCCGTGTTAATCCACTTATATGCAAATTTCATGGCTTCATCTTTCTAACAGCTGCATAGTATTCCATTGTGTAGATGTACCAAAATTTCTTGAGCCAGTCATCTGTTCTCAGGCATTCAGGTTTTTTTCAGATTCTAGCTATTGTGTGGCCTGAGTATTTTCTATACTCATTTATGTAGGATTATATTCTTCACCATTCATAATGTCATACTATGCTCACATCCTTCCAATATCAGTGTAAAACACAGCAGCCATTCTTGTTTGTTTGTTTGTTTGTTTTAATTGAATCACCATGGGCTACAGTTACAAAGCTTTCATACAAACATGAATGAAAGTGAAAAAACTTTCGGGGCTGGAGTGATAGTACAGTGAGTAGGGCGTTTGCCTTGCATGCGGTTGACCCGGGTTTGATTCCCAGCATCCCATATGGTCCCCTGAGCACTGCCAGGAGTAATTCCAGAGTGCAAAGCTATGAGTTACCCCTGTGCATCACTGGGTGTGACCCAAAAAGAAAAAAGAAAAAAAAAGAAAAAAGAAAGTTACAAACCTTTCATGTTTATATGAAAGCTTTGTAACTCCCTGCTTCTATGGCAGACAACTTCCCTCTTATTCTCTCTCTACTTTTGGTTTGCAATACAAATACTGAGAGGACATCATGTTTGGTCGTTTATCTACTTCCAGCACACACCTCCCATCTTGAGCGATCCCTCCAACCATCATCGACTTAGTGGTTTCTTCTCTATGCCAGCTGCCTTCTCCCCCTGCTCATAAGTCAGGCTTCGAACTGTGGAGCAATCTTCCTGGCCCTTGTCTCTTCTGTCCTTGGGTGTTAGTCTCATAATATGTTATTTTTATATTCCACAAATGAATGCAGTCATTCTATGTCTGTCCCTTTCTTCTAGGTTTTACAGAAAACACTTCTGACTCTTAATTCTGCTTAAGAGAGTCTCTTCAAGGGCTTGAACAAATTCTGACCTGGTAAACTTCTTTATGAGTCACCCCATATATTTCCCATGGGGAAAAAAGTTGAGAAATGGTGTCCAGTAAACATACTCATTTTCATTTTGAGGGACTGTGTCCAGTACTTCATATTCATTTCCTCATTTAATCAATAAAGATTCATGAGCATCAAACTTCTGCCAAGGATCTGGTGTGCCATGGCAAATAGGCCAGAGAGCAGGCCTGCATTTGAGGACACTTTATAGAAAATAAATAGACAAAAATGCTTACAAATGATACATGTTACTTTTAAAATGAATAAGATGCAAAATAAAGGAGGCAATGCAATAAGCTAGAGAGGATAATATCAATCATTGTGTGATTCAGAATCAAGCACTTAGGATCAGGGAGATCCTCCAAGGATGTGGCATTTCAGCTAAAGATGTTCAACCTCCATAAAATTAATGGCTACTACAGTTTATTTCTTATTAACACTCAATCCAAAGGCTTCTGTTTCTTACAGTTTAATTGGCTTGGTTTAATAGTCTCAAATTTTTTACATTTTCTCTCTTTTTTTTTCATCCTTTAAAATTTTTTTTTATTTTTATTGAATCACCATGAGATACACAGTTACAAAGTTGTTAATGATTGGGACTCAGTCATGCAACGTTCCAACACTCGTCCCTCCATCAGTGTACATTTCCTACCACCTTTTGGCAAGGTTTCCTTGTGACCAGTGTTATATTCATCTGACGCTTGAAAGGTAGGTTGTTAAAGATTTATTCTCAACTGAAATAGTTTCCTACTTTCCACAACCTCCCTCTACCTCTTTTTCTTCTCAAAATGTTTGTGTCAGCAGCATTCATAGTCTTTAAAACATACTCAGGGGCCAGAGAGAGAGTGCAGCAGGTAGGGCATTTGCCTTGCATGTGGCTGACCCAGGTTTAATCTGCAGTATCCCATGTGGTACTGCCAGGAGTGATTCCTGAGTGCTGAATCAAAAGTAACCCCAGAACACTGCTGGGTGTGGCCCCCAAACAAACAAACAAACAAAAAGTTCTTGGTCCTGACATTTGGGAGATGGCTCCAGGGGCTGGAGAACATGCTTTTCCTGTAGGATCCCTGATGCCACATGGTCCTATAAGCATCATGAGGTGTAGCCATGCACAAATAAATAAACTCTCTCTATAACATTCTCTCTTTCTCTGTACATGCAACCTCACTTGTGGACACACGGTTTCCTGCTGGGTGAGAAAGAGAACTGGCATTCAGAGAGGGGCATTTTCTTTCCCCCAACTTGCACTCCTGCACCTTGCATGGTGGGAAGGAGTTTGTCCCCCCTTCAACCCAGTTCATGGCACAGTCATACACCCCTTGAGTGTCTGCAAGCAACTTTGAAATGAGAAGCCAGAACCCACAAAGAATGACTGGGAAATGCGGGGCTTCTGAGGGTGTGTTTCTCTTTCCTCCAAGAACACGGGAAATCCTCTGGGGAGGTGTTTTGCAGTGCCCCCCTCCTGTCACCACTGCACAGGTGAAGGTGAGAGTGAAGGAGAGAGAAAAGCAGGATTTCAGATGAACCGACTCATCAGTCCCCTCCACGGTGCCTAACTCAGGCCCATGGAGGAGGGAGCCAAGTCTAAACTGGAACTTATTGACTGAGAGTGAGGAATTATTATCTTCTATTCAAATGATAAATATTGAGTCAGAATACTATTCCCAGCAGTTGGGAATATAATGATAAATCAAACATGATTTCTACATTCAAAGGGTTCACAAGTGAGTTAGTCAGGCCGATCTGAAACAGACAGTCAGGCTATGACAAAGTGAGATAATAAACTATATAGGTCTCTGGGACAGAGACATGCTTTGCATGCAGCAGGCCTGGCTTGACCCCAGCCACTGTGCAGTCCCCAACATCGCTGGGAGCAACTCCCAAGCATTGAGTTGGGAGGAGACTCAAGCACCAGCATATGTGGCCCCACCTCCCCCACCCCAGCTCCTCAGCAACTGTTCCCTTTCTAGGCGACAGCTACACATTTGTCAAAGCTCAGCTCACAGAACGCAGAAACATCTTCATCAAAGGCAATGAAGTACACGGAGGGTGGGAGTCAATTCCAAACAGAAACCACCCACCATAGACCTATGTTCTCCATCACAACCCAACTATTCTCCTTTATCAAGTTATTCATGGCCATTGAAATAATACATATGAACAGACACAAAAAGCCTCAAACAAATTTTATAAGAAAATTGGACTTATCAATTTCAGCACTTACAAAAACCGTAGACCCCTTTCTTATTTGTATCAAACAGTGATCCGTTCCATTCTTCCATTCCTCTGCAGGGGATGGCTTAAATAAACCTTAGACTGGTCAACACACACACACATACACACACACACACACACACACAATAAAATCAACTTTTACCAATCCACCTCTTTTTCTCATCATACATCTAAAACCAAGTAGTTTAAATGACTTGCTCAAGGTCACATAGCTATTTAGGCAGATAAGAAATTTGTGGTCTGCTAATGGCATCTCTCAAGATGTTTTTGTGGAAAAAATAGATAACAAAACCTTATTAACGCATCCACATGCTAAGATCTCCTTTGGAAAAGAACTTGTTTGAAAAGGAAGTGACAGGTTAAGAGGAAAGTAAAGGGATATATTTGGCCACGTGCCCTGGCTCCTCATCCTTCACTCCTCACACATTGCATGCCATGGCTACAAGGCTACCCCCCAGGCTGTGTTTTCTCTCTTAGGACAGAGGGTGTCTCTTAGACACTGAATTCCTTATGGGGGGGGGGGCGGAGCGGGAAGAACTATAAAAAGGTCAAGGCAGAATTTGGTAGATATTACTGTGAAAAAACAAAAACAAAACCTATCACTGACTTAGGGACAGTCCTTGTTTAAGGACACACACACACACACACACACACACACACACACACACACACACACACACTCCTGTATGCATACACAGGATCTAATTCCCCCCTCTCCTAACGGGTTTTGGTTTGTTAGTCTGTGTGATCCAGCCTTGCTTACCATTTCCAAATTATCTCCCATCCATCCTATATTTCAGGGTAAGCATTAAGTACCTCTTTTACTCCTCCTACTCAGGGTGATCAAATCATAAACAATTCTCTGTAAAATATTCCACAGATGTCCGTCTGTTTCATCTCCCCCAAAGGAGGTGGTCATAAACAGAGCTTTGAGAAATTTTTCCTATAGCTGTTTCCCTCATACCACTACTTCTCCAGTTTCCATCCTAGGAGTGTTTTCTAGTGTCGGCTTAGATGTATGTTACCTAAAAAATACTTGTTAATTCAAAACAAACCGTGTGCAATGGCAAAATTATAAACAGTGTTCAGTGGCAAAGTTCTAGGTATGTTATGAATCTCACCAAAGCAATCCTGTTTGCTGAGCACTTCCAGGGAACGTGGTCTCTCCCTCACCCATTTGCCTCTGTTCACCCACATTAAAGGATCCAAGTTTCCTTTTGTCAAGTGCCCATGCTGAGAACAGAAAAATGCTCTGCATTTCTTCAACTAAGCGGGGTTGGTTTGTTTTTTTTTTTCCTTTTTTGGATCACATCCAGCGATGCACAGGGGTTAACTCTTGTCTCTGCACTCAGGAATTACTCCTGGCGGTGCTCGGGGGACCATATGGGATATATGGGATGCTGGGAATCGAACCCAGGCCAGAGTGCAAGACAAACGCCCTACCTGCTGTGCTATCGCCCCAGCCCCAGGGACCTTCTAAGCAAAGTCTCTTTAAACATGCAGACAAAGAAAGTCCTTTTTTCACTTAGGAAAGGGACTTGGATTCTAAAGCTGTGCCCAACAGTTCCATTCACTGTGGTGTCTGTGAGGCGGGGAGGAGAGAGACGGTCACTTTCTCCGGTCAGCCTCTGCCACCCCAGGCCCACCTGGGAATACTAGGACTGATGAGTGTGCGATGCGCCCCTGCTCGTCACGGGCGAGAGCCCCACCAGCCCCCCAGGTGGAGATCAAGCCACACCTGAAGTCCGCTTGGTCTGCTTGGCAACGGAGTTGACCCCCACCACCTGATTTCTCAGGGAGCCCGGACTCAGGGTGGAGCAAGGAATTGCTCTTCGCAGGAAAAGAAAATCAGTCCTAGACCTAACCGAGGGCTACCAGGTTATTATCTTGCTCAGAAAAAAAATTTCAGGAGTAGATGAGCAGTGCAGCGATAGCACAGCGAGCAGGCTGACCCGGGTTCGATTCCTCCACCCCTCTAGGAGAGCCCGGCAAGCTACCGAGAGGATCCCGCCCACATGGCAGAGCCTGGCAAGCTACCTGTGGCATATTCGATATGCCAAAAACAGTAACAACAAGTCCCACAATGGAGACATTACTGTGACTACTCAAGCAAATCGATGAACAACAGGACGACAGTGCCGCAGACGAGCAGTGAAGTAAAACAGATTTTATTTGAAGGTAAGGCAGGAGGGGGAGAGAGAGAGAGAGAGAGAGAGAGAGAGAGAGAGAGAGAGAGAGAGAGAGAGAGAGAGAGAGAGAGAGAGTAATGTGCTCAAGGGAGAACATGGGCTTCTCCAAGGGTGGAGAGAGTCCCTACACACATTAGATATGGAAGCACCAAAGTACACATCTCAAGAAAGGAGATTCACGTGACATATGTACTCGGCCACATGGGCGCGGGCAGCATATGCACACCCTTCCTTTGTTCAAGGTGACTTTTACAGGGTTTTCCCAAGCTGCCCCCACATGGGGATTTCTACCTAGATAAGACTCTATTATAGTATAGTTGCTAAAGGGTTCGAGTTGGAAGTAATCTCTGAAACTCTTTCTTTCTTTCTTTCTTTTTGGGTCACACCCGACAATGCACAAGGGTTATTCCTGGCTCTGCACTCAGGAATTACTCCTGGCGGTGCTCGGGGAACCATATGGGATGCTGGGAACCGAACCGGGTCGGCTGTGTGCAAGGCAAATGCCCTACCCACTGTGCTATCGCTCCAGCCCAAAACAGTAACAACAAGGGGCTGGAGTGATAGCACAACGGGTAAGGCATTTGCCTTGCACGCAGCTGACCTGGGTTCAATTCCCAGCATCCCATATGGTCCCCTGAGCACCACCAGGAGTAATTCCTGAGTGCAGAGCCAGGAATGACCTCTGTGCACTGCCGGGTGTGACCCAAAAAGAAAAAGAAAAAATAAGAAAACAGTAACAACAATGGAGACGTTACTGATGCCCACTCGAGCAAATAGATGAACAATGGGATGACAGTGCTACAACAGTGCTACAAGCAACTCAGACACCAGCAAACACCTGCACCACACACTAAGGGAAACTGTAGGTGCCACGCAAATGTCCTTCTCTCTCTCTGTCTCTCTGTCTCTCTCTGTCTCTGTCTCTGTCTCTGTCTCTGTCTCTGTCTCTCTCTCTCTCCCTCTCTCTCAAAACCCTCCAAATAAAATCTATTTACTTCACTGCTTGTCTACTCCTGAAATTCCTTTCTTCGAGGCAAAACAAGAACCCAGTAACCCTGGGTCCCGGGGGGGGGGGGCAGAGGCAGTTGGGGAAAAAGTGACCGTCTTTCTCTTCCCCGCTTCACATAAGTCACCCGTGGGGCCCATCGACATCACCACCAGGAGTAATTCCTGAGTGGGTGAATAGAGGAAAATATAGAGCCAGAAGTAAGGCCTGAGTGTGGCAGGGTATGGCCCCTCAACCCCTCCCCCAAAAAAGAAGTGGTGGCGACCATCAAGTTCCCCAAGCAAAGACAAGTCACTGTGATTCCTGCACAAAGGAGAGAGAAGCCAGGACTCCTGTTCTGAACATGGACGAGGCCTGCACCCCGCATCCTACAGCACCAGAGAGGGTCTTGGCTGATTTTAATAGTACCTCAACTGATTAGTCTTAAAGAATAATTGGGCAGCCTTGGTTTCTCTTGGTAATATGATTTTTCTTGTTGTTGTTGTTGTTGTTTTGGGTCACACCCGGCAATGCTCAGGGGTTACTCCTGGCTCTGCACTCAGGAATTACTCCTGGCGGTGCTCAGGGGACCATATGGGATGCTGGAAATCAAACCGGGTTGGCCGCGTGCAAGGCAAACACACCCTACCCTCTATTGCTCCAGTTATCTCTCCAACCCCAGGAAAGGTTTGGAATTTTTCACCTGGTGAATTCCCCCACCAAATGGCTCCAAGGGAGAGAAGAGGGAGTTGGACAAGCTGAGACACTGGGTCAAGATCAGAGCCTGGCACCCGACCCGGGACAGATGAGCAAGGGGATCCAGCCCAGGGTTTTATCTGCCAACGACACCGGAGCTCCCAAGTTCAGGACATATGGACACAGTCAGGGAACTCAGCAGTGACTAAACAGTCCCGGTGACCTCCCCCCATCTCCTGCTATTTCCGGTTGCTTGGCAGTCACACCAACAAGCTGCCTCTGGCCATGATCCACAGAGTCAATATAAATCTCATTAATGGCCATGATCCAGAGACTCAACAATAAATCTCCCAGAAAAGAGCACAGAACGATAGAGCATGCCATAGCCGTGCCTTCAGACCCAGCTCCAGGCTGTTTCATTCGGGCAGCCCAGTTGGGGGTGGGTGAGGCCCCTCCCAGCCCCAAAGGAGCCTGTCCCGGCAGCAAGAACCTTCAGAATTCAACCACCACCAGGCTCATGGCCACTCTCTACACACTCCCAAGAGCCTCACCCATGAATCAATCTATTCCTGGACATCTCATACTTTACACCACCAATATACCAGGAGTAGCACACCACATTTGATGGGGTTTGAAGTAGACAGCAACCAATTTTAAGGGGAAATATATTTACACAGATATAGATATAAGCTCCCCCATGGAAGAGCCTGGCAAACTCCCCGTGGCATATGTGCTATGCCAAAAACAGTAACAATAACAGGTCTCGTTCCCCTGACCCTGAAAGAGCCTCCAATCATTGGGAAAGACAAGTAAGGAGAGGCTGCTAAAATCTCAGGGCTGGGACGAATGGAGACATTACTGGCGCCCGCTCGAGCAAAGCAATGAACAACAGGATGACAGTAATACAGTGATACAGATATAAGCACACACAGCTCAGCCTTAAATAACATGTTACTAATCTCTTATAGAAGGATTTAATGGCTCTTGGGTGAAATACAACAATCTTCACACACTTTCCTCTGAGAAACCTTTTTTGGCTCATTTTTAGCAGGTTATTTATAACCAGCAATACAAAATAAATTATTTTGTTTCTGCTTGAGGGGCAGAGTTTGGGGTTTGGGGTGGAAATATGGTGATGGGATGATGTAATGGTGGTAGGATTGGTGTTCGAATATTAAAAGTAACTAAATATTGGGGCTGGAGAGATAGCACAGCGGGTAGGGCATTTGCCTTGCACGCGGCCGACCCGGGTTCAAATCCCAGCATCCCATATGGTCCCCTGAGCACGGCCAGGGGTAATTCCTGAGTGTAGAGCCAGGAGTAACCCCTGTGCATCGCCAGGTGTGACCCAAAAAGCAAAAAAAAAAAAAAAAAAAAAAAAGTAACTAAATATTGTGAACTTTATAAAAATAATTTTTTTAAAAAAACAGTCTTGGGACTGGAGCGATAATACAGCAGGTAGGGCATTTGCCTTGTATGCAACCAATTCAGGTTTGATTCCCAGCATCCCATGTGATCCCATGAGCACCACCAGGAGTAATTCCTGAGTGCAATTCCTGAGTGCAGTAATTCCTGTGCATTTCTGGGTGTGACCCAAAAAGCCAAAAAAAAAAAAACCAGTCTAGGTGGGACAGAGTTTGGATTAAGTATCCTAAATGAAGCCAGTAGGGGCCAGAGAAATAATACAAAGGATAGGACACCTGATTTGCGTGTGGCTGCCCCAGGTTCGATCCCTAGCCCCACACATGGTCGCCTGAGCCCCTCCAGGAGTGATCCCTGAGCACAGAGCCAGGAGTAAGCCCTGAGCACCCCTGGGTACGGGCCCAAAACAAGCCAAAACAACATGAAGCATAAAAAGGAGCTTTGAGAGACAAAAAGGTTCTGAAAACTTGACCGCAGTGCTAAACAAATGCAAAGGTCAAGGTTTTTAGTTGCTCATTGACAGCAATGTTTTGCAAGGGGGAGGACCCTAAGCAAAACGAAACAAAAAAGAAAAAGGAAAAGAAAGATTCGAGGCAGCCTTTGCCATTCCTGTATTACACAAACCACACTTCCACATAAATCAGTGAGCTGACCAGTGGACCTTGGAGCTACCACAAGGTGGCGCTGTCTGCCACCCAATCGTTTGGCACCAGCCAAGTTGCTACTGATCACAGGAATCCTTTGTTTTCATCACCTCTAGCCATGTCATTTTACAATCAGAGAAAAATTAGAAATTTTCATTAAAAAAAGAAAACATAGTCAAGAATGCTGAAGTATCTAGTCTCCTCAAAACCTACATTTTGAAACTCTGTGAAATAGTCCATTGTTAGGGGCCTGCATACCTGAGACTTGGGTTTGATTTCCAGCTCTGCCAAAAACCAAAAAATAGAATAATAATGATAGGGGCTGGAGCGATAGCACAGCGGGTAGGGCGTTTGCCTTGCACGCGGCTGACCCGGGTTCGATTCCCAGCATCCCATATGGTCCCCCAAGCACTACCAGGAGTAATTCCTGAGTGCAGAACCAGGAGTAACCCCTGTGCATTGCCGGGTGTGACCCAAAAAGAAAAAAAAAATAATAATGATAAAAGTAGAAACTCTTGTTTATCGTTTGCTATTCTAAATTGGATTCATCATAGATGCCAACTCTCTAAATACAATTGCCAAGGTCAGAGTCTAACTATGGGACATTCAGTAATTATAGTAGGTCCTCAGGCACAGTTGTTCAATTCAGCACGGATACACTAGAACACCCATGAGAAAATAGTCTTTGTCGGCGTGAAATGCCATCATGATGTTGTTCAAGGACCTGCTTTTTTCTACAATAACTTTTCCCAAAGGAGGACTTGATGGTTAAGCGAAAACTTACCTGGCGAGCATCTGCAGATTTCTGGTTGTTCCTGTTTGCAGAAGTCTCACTTTCAAAGCAAAGGCCTTTAAATAGGACCCTATATTCAAGATGAGAAAGGTCCAAAGCAGGCCCCAAACGCTACAGGAGTTAAGTCGCTTGCCTGGCATGCAGCCAACCCCAGTTCAATCCTCCACACCCCATTTGGTTCCCTGAGCACCACTGGGTGTGGCCCCAAAATGATACAACAAAGCAAAAACATACACACATACCAGCAAGATCACAGCAGACAGCAAGGTCAGGATCAGAAGAAGGATCACAGTGAAAAATGAAAACAACATTCAGGAAGGGAGGGATGAGAGCGATAGCACGGGGATTAAGGCCGCTTGCATGTGGTCCCTCACATTGGTCCAGTGGCCCCATGGCCCAGTCACCCAGAAGGGAGCCCCAGGCCTCCTGAGCACCACTTGCGAGGCTCCCTAAAAATCACTGGGGAAGGGAACAGTATGAGTAATGTGAGGACCTGGGGGCTGGAGCGATAGCACAGTGGGTAGGGCATTAGCCTTGCACATGGCCAACCGGGGTTCGATTCCTCCGCCCCTCTCAGAGAGCCTGGCAAGCTACTGTGAGTATCTGGCCCGAAGGGCAGAGCCTGGCAAGCTACCTGTGGCATATTCGATATGTCAAAAACAGTAACAAGTCTGACTTGGAGATATTACTGGTGCCCACTTGGGCAAATCGATGGTAACAGGATGACAGTGACAGTGACAGAGGACCTGGGGTTATTAAAACAGTTGGCATTTTGCACCTTCTTTGGCGGGTCAGCAGTATTTGGAGTATGTATCTGGCTGTGCTAAAACTATGCTACAGCTCAAAAACCAAGACAGTGAACGTTCTGACTTCCGTTCTGCTCAGTGGATTGGTGGCAGGAAGAAAGCTCTGCGGGAGATGGGAATCCGTGAAGAACCTCTGTCCTGAAGCTAAGCGGAGCTCAGGAGCTGGCAGGTGACGCTGATCACGTATGGTCTACAACAGACAGCTAACTTTCATTCTCCCGAGATGTCTGGTAGCTGTGGGCTTTCCCAGGCTTCCCGCCAGCTCGTGGCTGAGGTTAGGATGTCGCTGAGGACTGGTCTAAGCTGAAGTGCGGAACCCCGAGTAACGGAGTGAATGTGGCGGCTGTTGTTTTGCCGACACGAATGCGCCCCCTCCTGTCTCTGCAGCGCCACCCCTTGCTAGGGAAACAATCATCCTTGATTCCAGGGGGATTAGGAAGAGGGCTTTACCTGTGGTGCTGGAGAGGTGGGGAGACCACTTGGTACTGTTAGGGTCCGGTGTCGATAATTTCCCCCTCTGAATCGCACAAAGAGGTCGGCCAGTAATGTAATAAACAAGCAGGGTTTATTAGCCAGCTAGCTGGGGTCAAGCCTCTAGGCACGCAGGCCCAAGCAAGACCCCGAACAAGGGAAAAGCCGCAAATTTTATAATCAGTGCTTACATCTACTTACATCCCAACCCGCACGTACAAATTTTAACAAAAGGATGAGTAAAAGTGTAAGTTTCATGATTCAGAAGAAAACATACTTTCAAATAGTACAAACTAGCAGTTACAGATAGGTGATCTAGACATGTTTTTAGAACATTCTGGCAGCTGCCCACCCTGCTTGTTTCTGGGTGGCTTCTATAGACAGTGAATAGTAGTCAGGAAACTATTTGCCAAGGCTGAGTTTTCAGCCCAAATGACCTTCTCTCACAGATGGGGGGGGGGGGGGAGCAGGGGTTTTAAGAAAACCAAAAAACCAAAAAGGTTTAAAAAGGTTTAAGTAAAACAGGACATGGAACAGGAACCGGGCGTGATAGAGTCGCTCCTGCCCGCTCTGTGTCCAAGAGCACAAGGTATCAAACTCAGGTCTACCACGTGCAAATCATGCACACCAACCTTTCGCACTATCTCCCCAAATCCAGTGCTTGTAGAAGCAAACCAGGAGCCAGATAAGGACAGGGTTTTAACAAGAACACTCAGGAAGGTAACAAGGAGGTGGTGTGGACTGTGGCAAAAATGGAAACACTGACTTCATTTAAAGTGGATAGCTGTGGGGCCGGAGCAATACTACAGGAGGCAGGGCATGTGCCTTACTCACGCCGAACCGGATTCAATCCCTGGCACCCCATATGGTCTCCTGAGCCCACCACGAGTGACCCCTGGGTGTCAGGAGTATGTCTGGAGCACTGCTGGGTGTGGCCCAAGAAACAAAGCAAGAAAGAGCCGAGATCTCATCCCACACTAGTGAGACTGACACACAGCCTAAAGAACAAAAGCAACCAGTGTTGGTGTGGATGTGACAAAACAGAGACCCTCAGTCACTGAGAGTGGGAATAGCAACTAGCTCAACTGATGTAGGCCGGTAGGCAGGGAAAGGCCCTCAGCAATAAAACTTAGGTCAACAGAACTTCTGGGTTTTTTTGTTTGTTTTTTGGGTCGCACCCGGCAATGCACAGGGGTTATTCCTGGCTCTGCACTCAGGAATCACTCCTATCGGTGCTCAGTGGATCAAATGGGATGCTGGGAATTGAACCCGGGTCGGCCACGTGCAAGGCAAACGCCCTACCCGCTGTGCTATCGCTCCAGCCCCTCAACAGAACTTCTGGGAGAAAACTCCTAAGACTGATCCACCCTGCGGATACAGAAAACAGACCTGGTAAGACCTTCAGCAGACCTGCTCCCCCACCAAGAACCCCAAAATACCCCCCTCCCATCCCCCACCCCCGCACCTGAGTGGCCAATGATTTTCACTTTATTCTTTATTCTCTCTAGACTTTGGATACATTCGATATTTCTTTGGAATTTTCCCCCAACAATCAAACCTGCTGAAAAGGCTTCATTTGATAGTTTGTTTTCCATTGCTGAGAATGAAGATTATAGGAGTTTATTGGATTATTGGAATTGGAAGATTATTGGATTTCTGTTGTTTTAGCTCAGCTCACAGTCTAGATGCATTTCTATAAGTCTCTGCGTGCCAAAATGGGTTAGTAGACTGAGACTTAAACCTGAAAGCTTTGTTACTTTTGGCACGGTGATTCAATAAAATAAAATTTAAAAAAAAAAAAGACCTTCAGCAGACCCTGAGGAGGTTGGACCCCTCCCATGAAGTTCCTCTCCTCAAAATTCTCGGCCCTCTCCTCCAATCTGATTGACTTTAGAGGTTCAGCCCAGAGAAGACTGCAGAACTTCCAAATCAAGATAACCCTCTAAGAGCCAACAAAAGTCACCTTGAACCAAGGAAGGGCTCACATATGCTGCCCGAGCCCATATGCTGCTTGCGCCCATGCGGAGCCTGAGCACATGTGTCGCCCCTTTCATGCTCTCCTGTCTAACGCTGGGTGGGGTGTGTGTAGGGGCTCTCTCCGCCCTTGGAGAAGCCCAATTCACTCTTGAGCGCATTACTCTGTCTCTTACTCTCCACCCTCTCCCACTTTGTCTTCCTCCTTCCCTTCAAAAACCCTCCAAATAAAATCTGTTTTACTTCACTGCTTGTCTACTCCTGAAATTCTTTTCTTTGAGTGAGACAAGAACCCAGTAACCCTGGGTGCAGGGGGGCAGAGGCGGATCGGGAGAACCAACATCACAACCATTTTGGAAAACAATAAGGACACTTCTCCAAAGACTAGGAATTTAGCTCCCATCTGATCCAGCAATTTCATTATTCCATTTCTTGGCATACGCCTCAGCCCCAAAAGATCTATTCAGAAAAGGTATTTGCACGTCTATGTTCATTGCAGCACTATACACAACAGCTAAAATCTGGGAACAACTCAGTTTCCAAGAACAGATGAGTGGATAAAAAAATCTATGGTGCATGTGTACACAATGGGATAGTACTTGACGGTGAGAAGAGACGTAATTGTGTAATTTACTGCTACATGGATGGATGTGAATGGGGGGGAGGGCGGGATGGGGAACGGGGTCCGAGGTGTGGAGAGGACAGGAATTGAGGCCCTGGAACAATGGAATGATTTGATTTTACTGTGAAACAAAATAGTTTTTTAAGTAGTTTTATTTAATGAAATTCATTTAGAGAAATATGAGGAGAAAAAAGAAAAATAGGTTCTTCTGAAAGTAATGGAGAGAAATATGAAAGGGGGGGGAAATCATAGTCCAGAGTTTCTCATGAATTTCTGCAGAGTGGGAAAAGCCAAGATGGGAAAAAGAAAGATACAGGGGCTGGAGCAATAGCACAGCGGGTAGGGCATTTGCCTTGCACGTGGCCAACCCGGGTTCGATTCCCAGCATCCCATATGGTCCCTTGAGCACTGCCAGGAGTAATTCCTGAGTGCAGAACCAGGAGTAACCCCTGTACATCGCTGGGTGTGACCCAAAAAGCAAAAAAAAAAAAAAAAAAGAAAGATACAGACTCAAGAGAGAACATGGGCTTGGAAGGAAATGAAATAATAAATTAAAATTCAAAATAAAAAATTAAGTGGACAGATATTCAAGTATCTGTGGTTGTCACCATATACAAATGAGGACCTTTCCAGCAAGGACCTTTGATTTTTTTTTTTCAGGAGAAATATTTTAAAATAGATTTTGAGCAAAAGATAATTTTTAAATGTATTGACCATTAAATATATATATACAAGAAAGAAAATAGCAAATGGCAGAAGGCAACAGAACCAGCCACAGAGCTGAGCTCAGCACAGAGGGAGGTATGGGGCTGGGGGCACCTCAGAGACAGGGGAAGAAGCAGACAGGGGTGCCAGGTGTGGGGTTGGAACTCTGCATGCATGAAATCCTCCCATGAGCAGTGTTGTAAATCACAGTATTTAAAAATTTTAAATACAGAAAAGTCCAAAGAAAACTCATCTACCAACCACCAGCTTAAAGCTGTGGTTATAAAATATTTTTAGAGAATGGAAATCTTTCCCCTTCAAATATTTTAACCTAAATAATTCGTGAGCATGGGTTTGCCCACGTGGTCTGGAAAAGCATACACAGGAAGGCAGAGCTCTGTCTCGCCTCCCTGGCCCCACCCCAAATAAACGTTTCCCTGTCCTGGGAGCAGGAGAGAGTAAGGGGTCAAGGCGAACTTCTTACCTGAGGCTCAGGCCCCAGCAACACCTGGTCCCCGGGCATCGGGAGGTGCGGCCCTGGGGCTCCTCAGCATCACGGAGTGACACCGCACCCATTCCTGGCCAGAAGCATGGACCCACTGAGAATCGGAGTCCCCCAACCCCCAACACACACACCAAAAGAGAAAGAAAAATTCATTTCATTTACCTAAATAACACCCTTAAAAAATTATTCATTTTAGATATTTGTCTTCATTCATATCATGGTTCATGAAGATTGACAGTTAACGGCACTGTTGGGTTCAACCATGAATATCGTCGGCTTTCCTGATTCCGTGGGAATTCAGCCCCAAACCAGGACCATTTGAACACGGGGGAATTTAATAGAAAGACTTGTTTCTTTCTAAAACCGTTAGCTGGAAAGGGGGGAAAGAGCCCGTACAGCGTCCCAGCCCGGCCGCGGCTGGCCACTGGGACAAACGCTTCTTTGTGGCGCGTCTGTGCTCTCCTGCACACTGAGGCCATTGAGCTGCAGCCCCGGCCTCGCCCCGGGACTAGTAACACCGAAAGAAAAGCCCAAATGTCAGAGGTTGCCAAATGTCCCCTGTGGGGTGCACCCCGGGCTAAGCACTCTGACGGTAGGCAGCTACCCTCCCAAAGGCTGCAGGAAGAGGGGAGGCTGGAGCGCTGCTGGCCTGGGAGGGCGGGGGAAGGGGACAGGATGAAGCTGATTCCTGGGCTGGAAAGACAGTCTGGGTTCAATTGCTGACCGAGACAGGTCCTGAAGCCTTGCAAGCCATTTGCAAGGAGACTTAGTGCAGCAGACAAAACAGCCAGACACTGGGTTCCCCTCCTCCAGCCTTGCAGCCTCTCCTCCCTCCCTCCCTCTCTCTCCCTCTCCCCCATCTCCCTCTCCCCTCCCCCCTCATAAAGAAGGTGATTAGGAGATGGCCAACTGTAACAGCCTCTCTCTTAGACCTCTCATGTCCTTACTCATTCTTTTGCTTTCATGTGCTGACCAATCACTGGGAACCTGTGGTGAAATTGAAAAGCAAGCAGGAATAATGGGAGGTCATGGTACCAGGCTTGAATTTATTCCCCAAAATAATGGTCATTGAAGGACTTAAACAAAGGAGATACATGGTTTTTTGTTTTGTTTTTCTAACACCTTGTGGTGCTCAGGGTACTATATTGGGATGCTGGGAATCGAACCTGGGTCCGCTGGGTGCAAGGCAAACGCCCTACCCTCTGTGCTATTGCTCCAGCCCCCAAAAGATACATGTTTCTTGGCAACATAATGGATCATTTGCTCTCAGTATAACCTGATTTCCAAACTTGAGAACACTCCTCCCCAAAAATTTACCCCATGACTACTAATCCCCCACTCTCCACCTGCCCCTCATCCCGCCACACATACTGCACACAGTTTGCAGTGATCACAGTTTTTGGTCTTTACCGTTGCTTTTGAATGTCTAGTTATACCCACAGGACTGCCAATACCAGAAGAGAAAAAGTGTTTTAATTGATTTGTATTTGTCCAGACTTCTGGTTGCTCCCAGTGACCCTAATAGTGTTCCTCAAAAGCTTATGGAAAGGGGCTGGAGCAATAGCACAGTGGGTAGGGCATTTGCCTTGCACTCGGTGGACCTGGGTTCGATTCCCAGCATCCCATATGGTCCCCCAAGCACCACCAGGAGTAATTCCTGAGTGCAGAGCCAGGAGTAACCCTTGTGCATCACCAGGTGTGACCCAAAAAGAAAGAAAGAAAGAAAGAAAGAAAGAAAGAAAGAAAGAAAGAAAGAAAGAAAGAAAGAAAGAAAGAAAGAAAGAAAGAAAGAAAGAAAGAAAGAAAGAAAGAAAGAAAGAAAGAAAGAAAGAAAGAAAGAAAGAAAGAAAGAAAGAAAGAAAGAAAGAAAGAAAGAAAGAAAGAAAGAAAGAAAGAAAAAGGTTATGGGGGGAAGAACCAGCAAAAAGAAATAAAAATACAAAGGATCCTGAAACTGACTCTCGAATGCTTAATGCTCTCTCGGGTGAGAAAGACTTTAAAACTACAGGCCGATCTTAGAACGGAGCCGTTCAGGGCAGAGACGCCTCCAGAGTTTGCGCCAGGCTGATTCACCAGGCTGCTTCAGACAGGAGCCGTATCGTCCCTCCACCTGTCCCCTAAGCATCCCTGAGGGCGCCAGCTTCCAGAACTCAGTGAGAACCGCAGGCATGCGGGTTCAGTGATGGCAAACTCCAGGCCTCAAGGGATAGGGGACTAGCGGGTCCTTCCCATCTCCTCTTCCCTATGGGACCCTGGAGGTCACACCCATGAGCTGCCTCCCGCTGCTATTTAAGCTCCTTAAGGGCCACGATCCAGAGGCACACAAAAGAATCTCAGAACCAGCAGCTCCCTGCAGAGACTTCTCCAGACCCTAATTATCTAAAATTTTAGGATTCCAAGAGCACACGGCTGCTCTCATGGCTGTGTGACATCTTATGCTACGCATAACAAGCAATGCAAAATAAATTATCTAGCATCTGCCTTTTCGGCAGGATTGAGTGGTGGCAGGAAAATTCAAAATAATGGTTGTGGGAAGGTATAATAGTGGTGGGACTGGTGTCATAATATTGAATGTAATCCATTACTGTGAACAACTTTATGAAAATTATTAAAAAAAAAAAAAGCTACAGACCAAGGGGTGGGTTGAGAAGAGGGGCACTCTGGTGGAGGGTGTGGTGTTGGACTATCACATGCATAAAACCTATCGTTAACAGTATTAGTAGTCAAGGGGCTGGAGCGACAGCACAGTGGGTAGGGCATTTGGGCTGACCCAGTTCAACTCCTCCTTCTCTCTCAGAGAGCCCGGCAAGCTACCGAGTGTATCCTGCCCACACGGTAGAGCCTGACAAGCTAACCATGGCATATTCAATATGCCAAAAACAGTAACAATAAGTCTCACAATGGAGACATTACTGGTGCCCACTCGAGCAAATAGATGAACAACGGGACGACAGTGCAACAGTGCTACAGTGCTATTAGTAATCAAGGTGTTGGGACGGAGGGATGCAGCTGACCCAAGTTCAATCTCCAACATCCCATATAGTCCCATGAGCACCCCAGGAGTAATCCCTGAGCATTGCCAGGTATGACCCAAAAAGCAAAAAATTAAAAATACGGGGCTGGAGCAATAGCACATCGGGTAGGGCGTTTGCCTTGCACGTGGCCAACCCGGGTTCAATTCCCAGCATCCCACATGGTCCCCTGAGCACCACCAGGGGTAATTCCTGAGTGCAGAGCCAGGACTAACCCCTGTGCATCACCAGGTGTGACCCAAAAAGCAAAAAAGAAAAAAACCTAAATAGAAAAAAACATAATTCCAAATGTACAGTTTCAGGGAGAAACCCTAAAATTGCTCCCCTTTTAAGTACATATCTATGCCTTTTATAGGAAGAAAAGAAAATGAGATAAATGGCTACAGGAAAAAGTGATTTATGTTACCAGTTTTCAACTCTTCTTGGCAATACGTAATTGACTACTGATTCTCTAGAAAGGATGAATGGGAACTTTGATTCTATGCTTCAGCTAAAAGTCCAAAATTATTAGTTCTATTAGGATTATTTCTCAAGAAATTGTTTGCTTGGTGGTTTCTTTAAAGAACTGTTTTTTGGTCCAGCCCATAGATCTTTGGCTCAGTTCAGGCAGGCAAGTAAAGCAATTTCTCTGTATTCAATCCTCCGGCCCAGATATAGGATGGCTTCATAGGGTCAAAGCAATAGTACAGCCGGTAGGGTGCTTGCTTTGTGCATGGCCAACTTTCTCACGTCAATCTCCAGCATCCCATAAGGTACCCTCACACTGTCAGGAGTCATTCCTGCATGCAGAGCCAAGAATAAGCCCTGAGCACTCCCAGGTGTGGCTCAAAAACCAAAATAAATAAATAAAATAGCAATATAGATGTCACCTCCTGCATTCTTTGACTAACAATTAAGTTGATATAAAGCATTAAGCAAAGAGGGGAAAGCAATTTAATTTTGTATATATGATAAGCCCAAAGACATGAGGCTCAAAGAATTATCAAGCAGGCAACTTTTGTACCTTTTTACAAGAGTGAATTTATGAAGAATTGATGAGACAAGAGGACTTGGGCTCTATATAATGTATTTTTTTTTTTTTGCTTTTTGGGTCACACCCAGCAATGCTCAGGGGTTACTCCTGGCTTTGCACTCAGGAATTGCTCCTGGCAGTGCTTGGGGGACCATATGGGATGCCAGGGATCGAACCCGGGTCGGCCGCGTGCAAGGCAAACGCCCTACCCGCTGTTCTATCGCTCCGGCCCCACTATATAATGTATTTGGAAAAAATAAAATAAAGCAAAGTTTGTACAAATTAATCATAAATTGCTTGTGATAAGGACACCTCTATCTTCATATTATAGTGAGGGTATTTTCAAGAGAAAAAAAAAAAGTGTGTTTCCAAGAAAGCTCAGAAAGTCCTTCCTGAACTTGCTCTTTCTTAAGTGACTACAACTCAAAATGATCAGTGTGCTAAAATGCCACACTCTGGAGCAGCATATTCCGCTTTTCTCTCATGAGAAAGTACAGGTTGAAGTTCTGACTTTAGGTCTGGAGGAACAGCTCAGCAGCTTGCAACTGGATGGTCACTAGCTCAGTTCCTGGTAGAGCTACAAGAACTATATGCGTCCTGGCATCTCTGCTGTTAGAGCTGGCAACTCTGCCATCTGTAATTCTTTGGGTTACAAGTGATTCACAGTCACTCTGCAGGTGTGTGTAAGCACCACAAAAGGTGCAACCTCCAACAAGTACTGCAACGAAAAAAAAGAAAAAGAAGGTGCACAAATGCCATGGCCAGGGTATGTGATCCCTGAGAAGCACATGTGAGCACTGCAGTGACCCCTATTTAATCTCCAGGACAGCCAAGGGAGGCCCCAGTGGCTCTCCCCCTTGCTGCCAGGGTTGGGTGGCCTTGGGCCGCTCGCCCAGCCAGGCCATGAGGCAGATGGAGGAGGAAACAAGGACCAAGCCAGAAGATTGATCAGTTGTCGTTTTTTCCATTCTCCCCACACACCTGCTCCAGTCTCTCTAAGCCCCCCATTCTAGTCTCACACTGCCCCTCATTCCCATCTCCTTCTATTTCTCCCACTCATCCCTCCGCGCTCCATCTTGCTCCCTGCTTTCTCTCCCAACTCCTCCAACTCTCTGTCTCTCCACCCCCAGTACTCTGGGCTTCTGTCCCGCAAAAATCAACATAAGAAAGCCCTTCCTGACTGCCCGACAGGCTCAAGGGTGGAAACACCACCTAGGGGTGTTCCTCTTCTCCTTAGTCCAATAACTCAATTAACATCTTAATTCTACTTTTTAATATTAGTTATTTTTGTATGGACACAGTCAGAGATACATTGAGGCTTGTAGGGTGGCTCTCCTGGGAACATCTTGCCACAGACTCAGACTACAGTGCTCAGGCCAGATTAATCTTTCCTAACCTTAGCAGGGTCTGAATCTAGTCATTACCTTTTGGATCATGACAGAATTTCTCCATGATCATGCTCTTAACTTATAGTTAAGCATTATGGCACTTTGGCCAGGCCCATTTCAATGCCAGGGTAACACATAGCTCACAGCTTGCCCTGAGTCCATCCAGTCCCTCATAGGGACCCTGTTTTGGGGATGCTAGGAAGTAAGGGAAACTGAAGCTTAAGTTGAGAGAACAGATGTCCAGGAGGAAAATATCATTGAGAGTCAATTAACTCCCAAGTTATGAAAGCATAGCATTGACTGTCTTCCTGTGTCCATACAAAAAAGATATTGCTCTGAATTAACTATACAAAGGACTTAAGGAGAAAGAAAAACAATATTTACAAGTTAACAGAGTACAAAGAAAGAAGTTACAAATAAACACAGAGGAATGGGAGCACTGTGACAGAAGTAACCTAATAAACCAAAGCTCCCTGCAGCAAGGCAGAAAGGACAAACCAATGTTATCCTACAACCCCTAACAAGCACTACAACCAGATCATGCATGTTTCAACAATAGAGTATAAGCATGTGTGCAACTACCGCATCTAAAGAGCCACGAATGTCAGTAAGCTCCAAGGCTGAATGTGCAAGCACTGGGGCGTGATATGTGGTCCCTGGTGATAACACCACAGCTAAACACATGACCTGCACAGCCAGGTGTCAGTGGAACTGGAACAATTACACATATCCCAAATGAAGGACAAATAACAAAGGGCAATTACTAATTGGGGGGTCCTAGGGATAGAAGATATTGTACCTGGGGGAAAAATTCCAGTGTAAAGTAATGAGGAATATAAAATAGTAATAATTTCATTTAAAACATGCCATTAATTTCCTGTATTAAAATAAAATCTTGGGGACTGAAGTGATAGTACAGCAAGTAGGTTGTTTGCCTTGCACGTGCCCTATCCGGGTTCGATTCCCTGCATCCTATATGGTCCCCTGAGTACCAGCAGGAGTAATTCCTGAGTGCAGAGCCAGGAGTAACCCCTGTGCATTGCTGGGTATGACCAAAAAACAAAACAAAAAAATTAAAAATTATAAAAAAATAAATAAAATCTTCTGAGGTCAGGGACATTATTTTAAGGGTTAAAGTATTTTCCTCGCATGTGGCCAACTCTGGTTAAATACCAATCATATAGGGTCTTCTGTACCCTGCCAGAGGAGATCCCCAAGAACAGAGCCAGCAGTGCTGGAATACCACTATATGGCCCCAAACCCAAAATAAATTAATAAAATAAAATGAATTCTCCGGGCTGGAGTGATAGCACAGCGGATAGGGCATTTGTCTTGCACGTGGCCGACCCAGGTTCAATTCCCAGCATTCCATATGGTCCCCCGAGCACTGCCAGGAGTAATTTATGAGTGCAGAGTCAGGAGTAACCCCTGTGCATTGCCAGGTGTGACCCAAAAAACAAACAAAAAAATAAAATAAAATGAATCCTTCTCAGAAGACACATTCCTTCTTGCTGACTCTTGCAAAGAACGTTTTTCAGACTATCTACTAACTTTCTCCAATTCTTCACCTTCTATTCCTTTTACCCACTCCAGTCAGACGTCAGCCTCATCACTGAGATGAGTCAGGACACCCAGGATCTCCGTGTGGCTGAAGTCAATGATTTTTAGTGGCCTAAATCAGTGGCGATTACATTGCCATCAACCTTTGATAGATTTGATTATTCCCTCTTTCTGTTAATGCTTTCTTCATTTGATTTCTAAGACCCTCGTGCTTTCTGGTTTTGCTTGTGCTGATGGTAGGAAGTGTCCAGAGCCCAGTAGTGGGGAGGCAGTGTCCTAGTGGAAATGGGAGTGGGGAATGCCAGATCATCCAGACAGTGCAATTAGTCATTCTCAATTTCACTTACTAGTCAGCAAAGGGTAGAAACAAGTAAAATAAAAGATACGGGACAAAAGTAGCTCATACTTTCTCCCACCCATGTGCAGACAGACGGCAGGGATAACTGGCAGTGGGATAATGACCAGCAAGTACTCAGCGGCAAGCACTGGGCACCAGTGACCGTGCAGAAGACCTCAGCTTTGCAGACCACAGACATTCAGACCCACCCTGAGAAGACAGGGCATTCCCAGGTCATTCAGCAGCTCACACTGGCTGGACAGTGTAACCAACAGTGAGGCAGCAGTGAGACAAAAAAAAATCACTAGACAGTGCTTGGTGACCGGCAACTGGTAATAGCAAACTTCTGAGTTGAGATGAACAGACCATGGACACAGGGAGAAAGGAAGATGGTTGGGACGGGCGAGGAGAGATAAGCAATTGGCCTGCTCTCCCAGAGGCTGAGGTTCCTGTTTCTGTGGCTGCTGTAGACCAACATGAGCTCTCAAGAGCTGCCACACCAGAGTCATCCTGTGGCTCTGCAGTAATCTTAACCCACATCCACAAGAATCCCGCAGTCAGCCGGCGCCCACTGCATCATCAGGTAGCCCAGATGGTGAGAACACGACTGCCCCTCTGCTCAGCTCACTTAGACCTCATCAGGAGGGTGTTTGGGGTGGGAACTGCTGAAAGTCTGCCATAGGCACCTAAATGGCATGTATGCTAGCATGCTACCATGCTACATGGCATGAATGCACTCAGATCCAACCAGCCCCATGGGGCAGCCATGAAGCTGCACCTACAAGCCAGGAAGCCTTGGGAATGTTCCTACCTCCCAAGTTTGGGGACAGCCACGATTCTCAGACTGGAGTGAGGATTTGCTCTTTGCAAGAAAGGGAAAAATCAGTCCTGACCTCTGCCCAAATTTCCCAGGTTTACTGTAAAAAATTTCAGGAGGGGAAAAGTGCCTGCCACAGAGGGAGGCTGGAAGGCTGGAGGGAAACTGAGGGCATTGGTAGGGCAGTGGGCACTGGTGAAAGAGTCAGTGGTTGAAACAATATACACCTAAAGCTAGACCATAAATATCTTTGTAACTTTGGAGTTCACGGTGATACAAAAAATAAGTGTTTAAGAAAGAAGAATGAGGGGCTGGAGCGATAGCACAGCAGGTAGGGCATTTGCCTTGCACGTGGCCGACCCGGGTTCTAATCCCAGCATCCCATATGGTCCCCTGAGCACCGCCAGGGGTAATTCCTGAGTGAAGAGCCAGGAGTAACCCCTGTGCATCGCCGGGTGTGACCCAAAAAAAACCGGAGGAAAAAAAAAAAAAAGAAAGAAGAATGAATTTCAGAAAGCAATAATGAAGTAAATAAACAAAAACAAACAAAATAACCCTCAACCTTGTTAAAAAAGGAGAGAGAAAAAAGGACAATTCGAGAGAGAACACAGGCTCTCCAGAGATAGGAGAGAGCCTGGGTCAGCTTTTGGGAAGGGGTTACAAATGGGTTTTCCCCAAATTCTCTTGGGCTGAAGTTCACTATGCCAGCAAAGTTGCTGCCAGAGTGTTGTCAAAGGTAAAGAACTTTGAATTTGTTGTAATCTTCTTTCACATTTTTTTCTTTTGCTTTGTTTTGTATTTTGACCCTCAGCCAGCAGTGCTCAGGGCTTGCCCCTTGCTCTGTGCTCAGCAGTCACTTCTGGTGATGCTCAGTGGACAATATGTGGTTCCAGGGATTGAACAGGATCAGCCAAGCAAAATTTTAGAGCAAAATAAATCTTTCTTTTTTTTTTTTGCTTTTTGGGTCACATTCAGCCATGCTCAGGGGTTACTCTTGCCTCTGCACTCAGGAATTACTCCTGGCAGTGCTCAGAGGACCATATGGGATGCTGGAAATCGAACCCGGGTCGGCCGCATGCAAGGCAAACGCCCTACCCACTGTGCTATTGCTCCAGACCCCTAGAGCTATCTTTGACCAAAGGACAGGTTTCTCTTAAGATGCCCAGAACAGGCCTTTCTGATATCTAATACTTTGGTTCTGATTTCTTTCATGTTGAGTCTATCAAGGGCTTACAGGCTATGCAAACTCCTACCTTCCCTTCACTATCTAGAAGAATAAAAATCGAGAGCACTTGGGGCTGGAGCAATAGCACAGTGGGTAGGACATTTGCCTTGCATGTGGCCAACCCTGGTTTGATTCCCAGCATCCCATATGGTTCCCCAAGCACTGCCAGCAGTAATTCCTGAGTGCATGAGCTAGGAGTAAACCCTGTGCATCGCTGTGTGTGACCCCAAAACCAAAATAAATAAATAAATAAATAAAAATCGAGAGTACTCCCACAGACTAATATTTTTTAACTTCAAATAACCTACCTATAATGGCAACCAAGTATTTAACTACAGAGCAAATAAATAAAAATCAAATTACCTAACTGCCCGAGTTTTCTGGCGGTGTTCAGGGGACCCTATGGGGTGCCAAGACTAGAACTACTTGCTATACTATTGCTATTGCCCCCAGATATTTTTTTTGATTGTTTCTCTCTCTCACTCAATCACCCTACTCAGCTCCTTTTTGCATCTTGAAAATAGTATGCTTACTTCTACCTCAGAGCCTTGCAATGACATCCCATCCATCCAGAGTATTCTTTTGCAAATGACTGCATGGCTTATCCCTTCAACTTTTTTGCGTTCATGCAAGGGATCTTCTCTGATAACCCAATTTAGAATGACCATATCATGTGGCTTCGCCAACTACAAGGCCAAGATGACTGCCCTTTGATGTCCTAATGGATCTATCACATTTTCCAGAAAGGCAATGGAGAGGATTATTCATGACTTCTACTCTAATCTCTTTGACAGCCATGTCCACCTGCCCACATACCAAATTCCGCAGGATGGATATGTCATTCCCTGTTGGATATCATTGGTTTGTCCTTTCTCCCTTGCCACAGAGTTTGGGTTTATCTGGTAAAGTGGGGCCGAAGCGATAGCACAGCGGGTAGGGCGTTTGCCTTGCACACAGCCAACCCGGGTTCGATCCCCGGCATCCCATATGGTCCCCCAAGCACTGCCAAGAGTAATTCCTGAGTGCAAAGCCAGGAGTAACCCCTGAGCATCGCTGGGTGTGACCAAAAAAAAAAAAAATTTTTTTTTAATTAAAAAAAAAAAGAATCAGGGACGTTGTCTTGTTTGCCAAGGCATCAAAAATCAGATGGGCCGCCTTTTGCGGCCCCGCGCGAGATCGACCCCGGAGGCAACTGAACCACTTTGGACACGAGCGGCGCCCCCAAAATGCCTCCAAACTGTGTGCTGGGAGCTTCTGGCCCAGGCGTTGCCAGCGAGTGATGCAATTACCAAAAGAATCTTCCTTGGACTTCATATAGAAATCCAAAACCGCGCGGCTGCAATAGCAGCCGCGCGACCTAATATCTTTTGATTGTTTGATTGTCAGCAACGTGTAAATGTTCCTTTTTGGCAGGGCTTAACGTGGGGGGAAACTCCAAACAATAGTACTAAGTTTTTTGTTAAAGGGTAAAAGATTGTAGCGATAGAATTTTAGGCAGAATTTTCCCTGGACTTTAACGGGTCGGACTTTGGTGGGAAATCCTAACAAGAATAGTAAGTCTTTTGCTGAAATATTGAAGGCCACCAAAGTGGTAGCCATCTCTATAGACTGAACTAAGCCATATCCCCACGCCGGCTGAGAAGAAATATCCTTCTTTCTCGGGAAAAAACGCGGCGTGGCGTTAACCATAGTATGATGTCCATTAAGCTGACACGGACCTGGTGGCGTGGGAATCGGATGCAAGGGAATAAATTATTATGTACTTGGAACAGCGGGACGCTGGTGGAACCTTGAGCCGGGGCCGATACCAGCGTATTACTTTTGGTTCCAGAAACTGCTTGCAGACATTCTACCAGACTATCAACTAAGCTAGAGCCCCACGCCGGCTGATGACGAGAAATAACCATCTCTTTTGGTTTGTTTCCCTTTGTCAGGCAGCGTGGTGATTACTAAACAGGCGTGATCTCGGTGGCGCGGGACGAGGGGGGGAAAAAATAGAAAAGTTATGTAACAAACAGCGGGACTTAATATCTCTACATTCTCAGCAATGGAGAGCCATCAAATGCTTCCTTGACAGTAGGACTGTCTTTTCTTTTTTGGGGGGAAACCCTAGCAACAATAGTGAATTATGTGTTGAAACATGGACTGTAACCAAGATAAAGCGTAAACGAAGTGAAACTTATCACTTTCAAGGGCGGGGACTGGGGGGGTGGGAGGGGGCGGGAGGTATAATGGGGTGGTTGGTGATGGAATATGGGCACGGGTGAAGGGAAGGGTGTTTGAGTACTGTATAACTGACATAATCCTGAGAACTTTGTAACCCTCCACATGGTGATTCAATAAAATTTAAATTTAAAAAAAAAAAATCAGATGGGCCGGTCATGTAATGCTGGACTGGAGACAAGTGCTGGACTAGAGCTGTTACCGACTGGATTCCACGGGACATCAGAAGACCGTGCGGCTGCCCACCAACTAGATGGTCAGATTTCTTCGCCAAATCCCTGAATTAATGATTTGAGGCTCTTCCTTTTCCTGGAGCAAGCAGATTATCATTGGGTTGCACTAGCACGCAGCAGGGACAAATGACGACATTACTGGCACCTGCTCGAGCAAATCGAAGATCAACGGGACGACAAGTGATACAAGTGATATCATGTGGCTGCCCACTGTCTCCAGAATTCCTCATAATCCTTTTAATTTATTTTATTTTATTTTATTTTTTGCTTTTTGGGTCACACTCGGCGATGCACAGGGGTTACTCCTGGCTCCTGGCAGTGCTCGGTGGACCATATGGGATGCTGGGAATCAAACCCAGGTCGGCCGCGTGCAAGGCAAACACCCTACCCGCTGTGCTATCGCTCCAGCCCCATAGTCCTTATAATTTAATACACTTGGTATCATAAGCTGTTTATTTCGCTGTATATTATTTGTTATTTATTTTATGCACTGATCCTCAGCATTTACAACAGGTTCTGGTACATACCAGGGTTTGATCAATATTATTGAATGAATAAGTGCTAGTTATATAATCATGCTAAACAATTACATTTCAACACAACTATTTTCACAAAGCTCATAACATCAATATTTTTGTGGCACAGTTTAAAACAAAACATAACTACTATTCACCACTAATTACTTCTATTAATTAATTTATTGTCACTTCAAAAATCATGTCACCCTCTCTACAGATTCCAAAATTCCCGTCCTTTCTAAATTTGCACAAAGGAAATTCTATTTCTGTTCCCAAACATTGTCTGGCTTATAAATCCCAGTAACCGGTCTCTGTGACTCAAATACTGAAATCACATGA
Organism: Sorex araneus; assembly: GCF_027595985.1. NCBI lineage: Eukaryota > Metazoa > Chordata > Mammalia > Eulipotyphla > Soricidae > Sorex > Sorex araneus. The sequence goes on from NC_073311.1 coordinate 11,766,443, forward strand.
TCACTCAGTGTTGAAGGAACAGGTTGCCACGGTAACCTCTACTCGAATTTTCTGAGTCTAATTGTTCAATTTCAAAATGGCATGCTCTTGAGTCTGCAGGCCCACAGCTCTGTTAGGCCTCAGCTGGCAGGAAATTAATTGTTATTATTCGTTATAATTATTTGCTAATGAGAATTTATATTTAGAAAAATGAAAGAAAATAGAAAAAGAAGGTTACTTAAGAGGACTTTTCAATCCACCTAATGTTGCTTTTAGTATGAGGCCTGGCTTTGTGTGTTTCAGAAATCCTATCTTTGCTTTCTCTGCCTCCGAAATATACTTCCCTGCCCCCTAATACGCTTCTAGCTTTCACTCACGTTGTGTTCCTGGTTGTAAGGGCATTGTTGCCTGGAGGGAGAAAGTGCCCTTCCCCCCCCAACCGCCACCCACCCTGGGTTCTGCCCAGGTTGGTCTAACAAGCCAAAGCTACATCCAGACCCATGACTCAAAGAAAAAGAAGAAATGTAGTAATGTATGTACTAGGGAGAATGTACATGGCTGAAAATTCCAAAATAAGACAAACCTGGGGTTATATCCTGCTAATATGGTACATTAGGAGAAACCAGGGGTCTCACTCAGCAAGGAGGGGATGGCAGAAACATCTTGTCTCTAGATGTTTGCTCTGTTTCAAAATGTGATTAAAAACAAAACAAAAAAAAAAAAAAAGGTCATTTCAGAACCAAGCTCTAAATTTAAGTCATCTGCATTCTTTAAATCAATGGCAACAGTTTCTCTGAGTCTCAAAGGGTCTGGAAAGAAGAGACCTACACCTGGCATCTTGTGAAAAGCCCTGATAAACCATCTTGAGGATCTGAGAATTAAGGAGTGCAGAGATAGGCCAGCGAGTTAGGTATTTACCTTGTAGGCAGCTTACTAGGGTCTGAGCTCCGGCACCCTAGATGGTCCCTCAAGCCCTGCCAAGGGTGATCCTGAATACAGAGCCAGGAGTAAGTTCTGAGCACCACCAAGGATGACCTCAAAACAAAACAAAAACAAATCCCACCTCTTGGGACTAGCCCCTTTACGTGATAGAACTTGCATCCGTGATCTCAAATCCTTTAGGAGACTCAACCAAGGAAAAAAGTTGTCAGAGAATTATAGAAGCAAAGGTCTATTTATTAAAAGAAAAAGGACCCCCAAAATTTCTCCAATTTTAAAATTATTTGGGCAAAAATAAATTTATCACCGATTAAAAAATAATCTCACTACAAATCACTCAGATAATAAAAAATAAATGATGATTTTTTTTTTAATGGGTCCCATTCTGTCTGGAAGTCTCAAAGTTCCAGAACCATAAAGAGGAATGTCAAAGGAAACTAAAAACAAAAATCATTTTTAGAGAAAAAAGGAGCAGACAAAATGGGGTTCTGGAAGGCAAAGAACAAGGGTTTCGAATGTGAGAGAGTGTTGAGCTGCGCCAAAAAACTTCAGAGTAGTTAAGTTAAGGGCTAAAGAAACGGTGAATTTGGTGGTCAGGGGTCACGTGACCTCCACAAGAAAAAACGTTATGCTTTCAAATCAGAGAGCAGTGTTTGACCAAGAGGGGAGGCGTTCAGCTGCTCATGGGGAGCTAAGGAGAGAGCACAGGGTGAGATTTCACGTGGATCAGGCTTTTTTTCCCCTTCAGTCTAAAATACACACTTTCTGGAGCTGACTTTGCACATGGGAGCCCCAAGTTATACCTCTAACATTGAATGCTGTGACCACCCCCAAAATATATTTATAATTTATGTTTAAAGCGTAGATTTAAAATCTTCACTTAATTTGTTGCCTACACAGAGACATGGGAAGAGGAGAAACAACGACCAATATTCTCTCTGTTCATGCAGTAAGACAGCAAATTTATGGATGTTGCTCTCTCTTTTTTTCTCTCTCTCTTTTGTAAATGTTTAACAGGATGCTCTCGCCCTATTAAAAGCAAAACCATCTTTAAAGATAACAAAGTGTGTGTGTGTGTGTGTGTGTGTGTGTGTGTGTGTGTGTGTAGAGAGAGAGAGAGAGAGAGTGATGAGAAAGAGAGAAAGAGAGAGAGAGAGGGCGAGAGAGAGGCTTGAGATACATGGTAAATACAGAGCCTTTATTTATCACTAGAAATCTATAACAGCTTCCAGAAAGAGGGCATGGGGGGCTAAGTATGTTATGTATTTTAGATATGTGATTGATTTTTCATTTAGAATACTCAGGGGCTCAACATTTCAAAGGTTCATTCTGAACACATTCACGTTAGACTGCAGATATCGCCCATTTAGACACTAAGGCGAGATTCGCTACAGAACGCCAAGGACATATGAAGAACATTGCAATATCGTGCGCTCAGCCTGTGGCTGAGGGAGTAGTTTGTCTTCATCTCCCTATAGCCATTGAATTGTTAAATTTAAGGCTTTTGTCCAAATTTGGCCATTTGGCACAAAAACTTCTAAATAAAGAAAAAATTACAAAAGATATTTTAAATAAAGTTTTGTTTTATTTCTTGGGTTAAAGGGGTTTAAAAGAAGATAGAAACTTGTCTAAGCTCACTAGAAATAAGAATTCTGGACAAAAATTTAGAAAATAGAAGGTTTCATCATTTTCTGAGCCCTTTTTTTTGTCTTTTTTAATTCAGGGATTGAAGCAGATATCAAATTTGACCATTTCTAACTTGCTCAAGAGAAATTACTTAAAAAAAAAAGAAGAAAGACTCGGCCCAGATAAATTCGGAGCTGCTGAGAGTGAAATGGACCCTCTGCGCCTAAAGACTTTGATTCCAGAGACCTAACGCGCATTCGGGCATCCAGCACAGCTTCTAATAGCAATGCACTGGGACTGTGAACTGGGCTACAACTCCATACTGCCCAGGGGTGGATCTTTTCTCCCCACCCTGTCTTCCTGCATGGAAAATGGCGGCGGCAGCAGCATCCACATGGCAGGAGCCATTTTCTAAGACTCCTAACCCAGAGGTATACAATTTTTACACTTGGGGCTCCTAGGGAATCATGGGAAGTGGGTGTAACTGGCACGCCCTTGGCCCAGATAAATTCGGAGCTGCTGAGAGTGAAACGGACCCTCTGCACTTAAAGACTTTGATTCCAGAGACTTCTTACAGCAATGCACTGAGACTGTGAGCTGGGCTATGCAATTTCTGGCAGAATTTTCCCTGGACTTTATACAGAAATCCTAAACCAAGACTTAACATCTATAATTGTCAGCAATGTGAAACGGTTCCTTTTTAACAGGTCTGACTTTGGGGGGGGGGAATCTCCAAATAATAACAATGAGTTTTTGTTGAAATATTGAAGGTTATTAAAGTAGCAGCCACTTCTCTGGACTGTGAACTAAGCAACAGCCCCACGCCGGCCAAGAAGAGGAAATATCCCTCTTTCCCGGTTGTTTCCCATTTTCAGGGAGAAATGCGGCGTGGCGTCCACCATACTATGAGGCGCAGGAAGGGGGATGAGGGGAGAAAAAAAAAGAAAAAGGAAAAAGGAAAAAAAATGAGTTGTGTACTTGGAGCAGTGGGGCTACATATCTCTTCATTCTCAGTAATGGAAAACTAATTATCAAATGCTTCCTTGGTAGTAGGGCTGTCTTTCTTGGGGGGAAACTCCAACAACAATAGTGAGTTTTGTGTTGAAATATGGAACGTAATCAAGGTAAAGAAAAAATGAAGTGAAATTTATCAGTTATACAGTTGGGGGTGGGGGGGCGAGGGCGGGGGGGTACACTGGGGTTTTTGGTGGTGGAAGATGGGCACTGGTGAAGGGATGGGTGTTTGAATATTGTATAACTAAGACATAAACCTGAGAACTTTGTAACTTTCCACCTGGTGATTCAATAAAAAATTTAAAAAAAAAAGAAAGAAGAAAGAAAGATATGATGAAGGAAAGAAAGAGAGAAAGAAAGGAGGAAGAAAAGAAGAATAAAAAAAAGAAGAGAGAAAAATAACAAAAAAGAAAAAGAGGGAGAGAGAAATTATGTCCCATAAGAAGGTTTTCTCAGTAGTCATGAATTTTGTTTTTAAGAAGGGCTTTAAAGGATCAATGAAGCAATCCAAACAGAATAGCAGAGGCAAGCCGTTTTACCACAGACAGAAGAATGGGTGGGCAGTGTCAGGACACTGAAACTGTCCTATAACAGAGGATCACCAAGCAGGCAAGTACCCCAGGAGTGCAGATTTCCTCTCTCATAAAAAGTAAGTGTCACAGCAGAGTGTATCTTCCTTGGGCTTGAGTTCCCAGCCTGTGTATGGAGGAGTCTTCCACCAGCACCAGGATGTCCCTTGGACCCACGTTCAAACAGCCTATCTCTGTCCCTTCTTCTGTAACTTGCTTCTTTCCAGAGCCTTCCCCAAGACAGGCACATCCTGATTCCATCTTCTTTCCTTCCGGTTTCTTAGCAGCCTTCTCTGTGACTCTCTCTGCCACTGGCATCTCTGCCATGTGACTGCGCTCCCACCTGGCTTCCCCGGTGACTCCATCAGCATTCTGGCTGTGACAGCCTGGGCACCACGCAGAAGACAATCACCTGCAGCAAGCCTAGAATACAGATCTCCTGCCCCAGCTGCCTGGTGAGAGCTGTCTCCTCAAGTGAGACATGACGAAAGAGGAAATAAATGGGTTTAATCCCATGCTGTTGATGGTCGGGAGGAAACAAGCGGAAACAGGACAGAAGTCCCAGGAAAGCACTTCAGTGATTATCTGCTACCTGGTTCCTCTTACCCCAAAGAAAGTTTCTCCTTGGTGTAAAAGGGGCCCCGAACCTGAATTCAGAGCATGGGTGCTTTGGGTCTCCCTTCCGCTGACAATGTGACTGTAGACTCCGTGCCCTGTCTCTGTTCATGGTCACTGGGACAGTTCACTGCGAGTCTCAAGAGAGTGATGGCCCTCCAGAGCAATTCTGGTTCCACCTTTCCCCAAGTTTGGAAGCTCATTCCCCAGTCTTCTCCAGATATTAATTCTCAATACTGCCTGTGTCGGGTTGTGTGTTCAGGTTTTGTTTGGGGGCCACACCCAGTTGTGCTCCTGGTTTGTTTCTGCCTCCATGCTTAGAGATGACTTCTGGTGGGCTCAGGGGACCCTGTGCTGTGCTGGGCTGGCTACTTGCAGCACAAATGCCTTACCTGTTTTAATATCCCTTCGGCCCCACAATTCTCAGTACTGAAGCGGAAAACTGAAGGAGTCACGAGCTACTTCAACATATGATTGAGATTCCTGTGTGTTCTAAACACTGGGCAACACAGGTATGATTCCTCAGACAAGGGATGTAGCTCCTGGGCCTCGTATGTCCATGGCTCAAGCCCCAGCACCAAACATACAAAAGTTGTGTCTAGTCCCTACACTCTTGGAAGCTACAAGTCAAATCAGAGAAACAGGCATTTGTCGAATAATGATCCCAGTGAGGGGCTGGAGTGATAGCACAGCAGTAGGGCATTTGCCTAGCACGTGGCTGACCCAGGTTCGATTCCCAGCATCCCATATGGTCCCCCGAGCACTGACAGGAGTAATTCCTGAGTGCAGAGCCAGGAGTAACCCCTGTGCATTGCCGGGTGTGATCCCTCCAAAAAAAAAAAAAAGACTCCAGTGAGTGACTAAGAAGCTGGGGAGGGGACTGTGCAGAAATACAGGCGGTAGGGACCTGAGCACCAGAGGGTGAGCTGGCAGGTGGGGTTTTCCAAGGGGGTGACTGAGAGCTGGAGGTTGAGAAGGGATTGACTGGCTGGAGCAGAGGCAGGACTGGAGGGGCAGAGTGTGGCATGTAGAAAGCAGTTGGACACCATGTTTGTCTCCAGGACTTTATCTTAGAGGCAATGGGAAGTCACTGATGAATTATAGGCAGTGCACTAGCTAAATGAGATTTTCCCAAGCCCCCCTGATTACCGTGCAGGGATGATGGTGAGCAGATGAGAGATTAGAAGTGGAGAGACTGGTCTGGCTCTGCCGTGCTTTGGGCAAGAACTGATAATAGCCTAGACGGGAGTGGTGACGGGCTCAGCTCACGCTCGGTGCGGGCGGGCAGGTCTGAACAGGCTCAGGCTCCAGCTGTACCAGCTGTCTGGGAAGACAGGACATGAAAATCCTCTGCCGGGGAAGTGCAGTGAAAGGGCACAGCATCTGAGAAGGCTTCTAAGATACCTGCCGATACTCAATCCCATGAAGAAAGGATTTGAAACAGTCCTTCCTCAAATGAGCCCGCCCCTCAAAACCCTGGGTGGTCGCTCACTGGCAAATCCCCAGGAAGCTGACTTCTTTTTTCATATTCCAACTCTTCCTGGAATTCATCTCTTTGCAAAAATGGGCACCTGCTAAACATCAAACTGATTCCAAGCCGTGTGGTTTGATGCTCTCCTTTCCGACTTCAGGCTCAGACTAGAGCCAACCAAACACAGGCTCGCCAGTCAGGACCTCCTCTATCAGTAGGTGTGACCAGGTCAACATGCATGCCAGACAGTGCTCAGGGAGGGACTCCATGACAAATGCTAAGCCTTCTCCAACCCAGACTCCCACTGGGTCCCAGCAGTCCCCAAGATACAGGGAGAGTTCAATAATTTGCTCTTATTAAAGAGGTACTGTCATCAAGGATCCCTAGCTGTGGGGCCCAGCACAACAGAACAGCTGGTAAGACCTTGAAGGCCTTGAATGCAGCAGACTCAGGTTCGCTCTCTGGCACCCCACGTGGTCCTCTGAAACTGCCAGGAGTGATTCGTGAGCACAGACCCAGGAGTAAGCCCTGAGCACCACAGGGTGTGTGGCCCCAAACAAACAAAACTTATTTCATTCTCGTACTGAAAACTTCTGGGAGAAGAATGATACTTATCAGGACCAGAGCGATAGTGGTGTTTGCCTTGCATGCAGCCGACCTGGGTTTGATCCTTGGTGTCCCACATGGTCCCCCAAGCACTGCTAGGAGTAATTCCTGAGTTCGGAGCCAGGAGTAACCCCTGAGCATCGCTGGGTATGACTCAAAAAGGAAAAAAAAAAGATATTTATCTTAATAGATTAATAACTGCTTTTATCAAATTACTACAGTGAAACTATTACAATAGCTTTGCTAATGTACAAGGAGGCAGAGAGAAGATTATATTTTTTAAAAATACTTAAAAACTGTTTAGGGGCTGGAGAGATAGCACAGCGGGTAGGGCGTTTGCCTTGCACGCGGCCAACCCGGGTTCAAATCCCAGCATCCCATATGGTCCCCTGAGCACGGCCAGGGGTAATTCCTGAGTGCAGAGCCAGGAGTAACCCCTGTGCATCGCCAGGTGTGACCCAAAAAGCAAAAAAAAAAAAAAAAAACTGTTTAGAGGCCATTTCTTCTCCGCCTGCCTATAGATCATCTGGCACATAGTGCGCGTCTTCCCTCTGCTCCTTCGCAGTCTATACAGTGAGTAGTCCTTATGGTTAAGGGTAATTTGTATGCAGACATAGATCTCTCCCCTCTTAGATATGCAGGACTATCCCTCGCCCATTTCTGTAGGATAACATAGCCTCAGTAGTTTAGGTTTATTGGGTTACTCCCGCTACAGTGCTCCTATTCCTCTTTGTTTATTTGTAGCTTCTTTCTTGGTGTTCTGTTGACTTGTAAATAATGTTTTTCTCTTCTCCTTGAGTCCTTTGCATAGTTTATTCAGAGCAAGTCCTTTTTGTATGGACACAGGAAGACTTAACAAATGTTATGCTTTTGTAACCTGGGAGTCATTTGACTCTACATGATATTTTCCTCCAGGGCATCTGTTCTCTTGACCTAAGCCTCAGCTGCCCTTACTTCCTAGCATCCCCAAAGCAGGGTCCCGAAGACGTGGGACAAGAAGGACCCAGGGCAAGCTGTGAGTTGTGTGCTACCCTGGCATCGAGATGGGCCTGGCCAAAGTGCCTAATGCTTAACTATAAGTTAAGAGCTTGATCATGGACAAATGCTGTCATGATCCAAACAGTGATACTAGATTCGGACCCTGCTAGGGTGAGGAATGATTAATCTGGCCTGAGTGCTGTGGTCTGAGCCTGTGGCAAGATGTGCCAGGAGAGCTGCCTTGCAAGCCTCAATGTATCCCTTGCTATGTCCATACAAAAATAACTAGTATTAAGATGTTAATAAGTTCCTGGACTAAGGAAAAGAAAAAAACCTTAAGAGTGAGGAAGGGCTTTGGAGTGCCCTGCCCTCAGGAAGGGCTTTCTTATGTTGATTTTGCTACCTGGCTGGTTGTAGCCTAGAGGGCAAGGTGGGAGAGACAAGTAGGAGGAGAGAGAGAAGCCAGAGGCGGCAGTAGATCCAGAGAGAGGCCGGAGCTGGGAGTGCGGGAGATGAGAAAGATGGAAGATTGAATAAACGGTAACTAATCAGCAACTAGCTTGGTCCTCGTTCTTCCTTCGCCTGTCCTTGACCACCGGCCGTCCCGATCCAGCCCACACACTGCGGTTCCAGGGCACCGAATGCGGGCGGTGAGACAGAGCCGCCTGGAGAGCCCGAGAGTGCACGCGCCCTTCGGCGAGCTTTAGTTTTTCACACATTTCCTCAGGAAACCAAAAAGGATACTAAAGAAGATGAACGATGGCTTGTACTTCCACTGTCCTCCTCCTGGTCTCACTAACAATGAATTAATTAATACGTTTCATTAATTAATAAGTATGATTGTGCAATCATTCCTGGAAATTATTTCTGGGAAGGAATTCTGATTTGTTTGTTTTGGGTTTTTTTTTTTCTTTTTGGGTCACATCCAGCGATGCTCAGGGGTTCCTCCTGGCTCTGCACTCAGGAATTATTCCTGGCGGTGTTCAGGGGACCATATGGGATGCCGGGGTTGAACCTGGGTTGGCCAAGTGCAAGGCAAACTCCCCACCCACTGTGCTGTGGCTCCAGCCCCACTGATTTGGTTTTTAATTTGTGCTCAAAGGCCAAGAATACGCAGATGTTTCTGAAACGCCATGGGCGTGCCCAGTACTTTGTCCACACCAATAAAGCACCGTCCTTTGGTGTGGTGACAGGAGCTACTCACAAGACCTGCTCTGCAGCTGGCCGCAAGGAGTCAGGAAGGTGAGCGAGCAGCTATCTGTCTGTCTGTCGGCTCTGCCCTCAGCCACACTCACTGCCTGCTGCTCCCAGACCAGCATCTGCCCCAGTAGAAACCAACTCTGAGATACTGTCAGTGGAACAGTGAACTCAGGCTGCAAGTGGAGGTGGGGAGCAGTGGGGGGGGAAGAAGGAACCTTGGGACAGAGGTGGCAGGTTATTGACACTCTGCTGGTGATGGGGGTGGTGAAGCAGTATTACAAGTAGAAAACAGCTTGAGGGGTGGTTGGGGAAATGGGGACAATGGTGGAGGGAAGGTGACAGTGGTGGGATTGGTGTAGAAATATTGAAAGCCTGTAGTAAATGCATCATGAACACCTCTGTCAATCACTGTGTTTAAACAGAGTGGGAAAAAAATGTGGAGACTGTTGCAAATCACAAGATCTCATTATAAATAATGGGGGAGAAAAGCAAGTTGTAGCATGCACTTACTTGGCATAAGCCATGTCAGATATGAAATATAGGGACATGTTATGTAACAGGTACACTTGTTAAAAGTGAAGAATTATTAATGGTACATTAATGGGCTGGAGCGATAGCACAGCAGGCAGGGCATTTGCTTTGCACGAGGCCGACCTGGGTTTGATTTCTTCATCCCTCTCGGAGAGCCCAGCAAGCTACCGAAAGTATCCCGCCCGCACGGCAGAGCCTGGCAAGCTACCCGTGGCATATTCAATTTGCCAAAAACAGTAACAAGTCTCACATGGGGGACATTACTGATGCCCGCTCGAGTAAATCGATTAGCAATGGGATGACAGTGATACAGTGAATATGAAATAAACTTGGAGTTTATTTGCATTTAGCTTTTTCACTGATGTCCTTTTCCTGTTCCAGAATCCACGTTAGAACACCACGTGGCATTTAATCCACTTCCAACTTCATTTGGCCTCCTTGCTCCATTATACAATATGGGAGTCCTGTTATTTACAGAACCTTATTTACAAATGCTCATGTATTGTTTTAGTTTGGGGTGCTCAGAAGCAATACTGTGATGAACATCATATCTTTGTTCATTCCTGTGGAAGAAAAATCTTAGAATCGCTGAGTTAAAAAAAAGAAAAGAAAAGACTAAGCCTGCTGTCATAATAGAAGATAAATAGTGACTGAGTTCTTTGGGCATTCCTAGCAACTAAATCTGAGTGCTGCTCAGCAAGGCAATCAACTGCTCAGTATTTGTTTGCATCAGAGGCAAAATCCAGCAAAGGATCAAGCTTGAGTGGCCTGGGGTGGGGGCGGGGAGCACAAAGCGCGGCTGCGTGGGTTGGTGGAAGGAAGGTTGCTATGGAGCCGAATCAAATGGGCTGAGCGTTTTTATTGAAATTTCTATCCACTAGACGGTTTTCAGATGGTTTTTTTGTCCCTTTGACCTTGAATTGCTTTAACTGTAAAATGGGGAGGTAATAAAGCCTGCTTTGGAAACCATTGCATCGAATCCAGTAGGTAGCTCTCACATCCTAACACAGAGCCTGGCACACAGCAGGCGCCCGATTAAAGAGAGCTCCATCCGAGACTCCCCTCCTTTCAGTGCCATTGCTTGCAGACCGTGTTTGCCTCCAATAGTATTTTTATTTTGCTCCCGCTGTTGGCAGCTCCGCCTGTCCCACCAGATCTGCCTGGTCTATTCATTTATCTATGATTTTTGTTTCTTGCTGACATTCTTCCCTGCCCTTCGAGTTCTCCACTTTTGCTTCTATTCATTCAAATCCTTCTTGTACTTTAGGTCTGCTGTTTCTCTTGGTTGTTCTTCAAATCTGCACCAACAATGTACACCTAAACCATAACATCAATACAACTGTAAATCATGCTATCTCAGTTAAAATATAAAACAAGACAGCGGGAAGGGTGTTTACCTTGCACGCAGCCGACCCAGGTTCGATTCCCAGCATCCCATATAGTACCCTGAGCACCGCCAGGAGTAATTCCTGAGTGCAGAGCCAGGATTAACCCCTGTGCATCGCCAGGTGTGACCCAAAAAGCAAATATATATATAATATATATATTTTTTGATATGCCAAAAACAGTAACAACAAGTCTCACAATGGAGATGTTACTGGTGCCCACTCGAGCAAATCGATGAAGGATTTGGACGACAGTGCTACGGTGCAGTTTAAATTAAAATAAAACTCGAGCAGTTTGTGTGTGTATGTTTATATTTATCTGCTTAAAAGTTTCTCAGATGGTAAGAAGATAGAAGACATGATAGCCCATGATTTTAAACTATACTACAAAATGATAGGAATAATAATACCGTGGTATTGAAGTAAAAACAGATGCATAGATAAATGGAATAAAATCGAGAGTCCAGAAATATATCCATAAGTATGTGGGCACTTAATTTATGACAAGGTGATAAGAGCATATAATGAAGAAAGAAACATCTCTTCTACAAATGGGGCTGTGAAAGCTAGATAATCCACTTGCAAATGAATAAAATTGCATCACTGTTGGGGCTGGAGTGTTAGCACAGCGGGTAGGGCATTGCCTTGCATGCAGTCGACCTGGGTTTGATTCCCAGCATCCCATGTGGTCCCCTGAGCACTGCCAGGAGTAATTTCTGAGTTCAGAGCCAGGAGTAACCCCTGTGCATCACTGGGTGTGACCCAAAAAGAGAATAAAAAAAAAGCAAATACTTGGATGTCAGACCTAGAACCATAAAATACACAGAGGAAAACATAGGGAAATTACTTGATCATTTCAGCTTCACTAGTGGTGGACTCAAATCCAAGAGCGAAAAGAAACAACTAAAACTATATCACATTTGGGGCTGGAGTGATAGCACAGCGAGTAGGGCATTTGCCTTGCATGCAGCCGACCCCAGTTCGATTCCCAGCATCCTATATGGTCCCCTATCACCTCCAGGAGTGATTCCTGAGTGCAGAGCCAGGAGTACCCCTGTGCATCACCAGGTGTGACCCAAAAAGCAAAAAAGTAATAATAATAATAAAATAAAATAAAACTATATCACATTAAAAACTGCACAGCAAAAGACACTACTAATATAACTAAAAGACATTCTACTAAAGGGGAAAAAATGTTTTCACTAAATACATTCAATAAAGGACTAATATCCATGGTATACAACAAACTCATAAGCTCAACAACAAAAGGAATAACCCTATCAAAATATGAGAAGAAGACGGACTGGAGAGGTAATATAGCAGGTAGGACCTTGCCTTGCACACAGCCAACCTAAATTCCTCCCCCCTCCTTTACCCCTAGCATCCGACATGGTCCCCTGAGCACTGTCATAAGTGATTTCTGAGTGCAGAGCTAGAAGTAAGCCCCTGAGCATTACTGGGTGTGGCCCAAAAACAAAACAAAACAGAGAAAAAAAAAGAACAAGGGAACTGGGGGGGAGAAGAGATATATACACACGTATTTAGAAAAGACAGATTGCCACCATATAAAAAAAAAACTCATCCTTGCTTATTATAGGGGAGATGCCAATCAAAACTACAACAAGGCCCATGAAAATGGCCTGTGCCATAAAAATTGGAAGCCTCCAGCCTTAAGGAAAAAGGAACTCTGGTGAACTACTGGTGGGGGTACAAGTTGGATCAGCCTCTATGGAAAATGGGATGGAGATCCCTGAAAGAAATGAAAGTGGGGGTGGGAGCTGGTATCCTATCTATCAGAGAGACAGTCTAGAGATCAGGACTTAACCTTTCCCCAAATTATCTCATCTCTATTCAGTGTTTAGAAGCCAAGTCTGAATCACGAGCTACTTGGGTCCTGGTTCCCAGTTCTCCTCTTGGGGGAAAAAGAGAGGTACTTTCCGAGAACCCCCAACACTTCCTACAGCCCCAAAGAACTCTGGGAGTTCATGGCTGTCTAGAATTCCAGGACAGACTGATCTGAGTCCCACTAATTGATTCTTGTCCCCTAGATACCCAGAATCCTGGATTCCATGTAAACCAGAGGCTCCCGAACTTATTTGACCTATTGCATCCTTCTCAGGGAAAAATTTTACTATGTCCCCCTGAAAATCTACGCTCATTAAGCAAACAGAAAGCACCCCCAAATGTACTCAGGGCTGCCACCTCCATTCCTCCCGTACATTCAGTACCTGCCACAGGATATGATCACCCATGAAGACTGGTGCAAACAGATGGATGATGGCATTTCATACCTCTTTCTCCCTCCAGCCCTCCAGTCCCCTTCCAGCTGATGACTCAAATCCAATCTTAAACACACATCCTCTGCCCTTATCCCCATATTCAAAGCTGCAGGCTCCTAATTGAATCTGCTTACAGTCTGGTCCTGACCTCCAATCTGCACGGATTGTCCCTCTCACAGACCACTAATTATAATAACGGCTATAAATTCTTGCCAGAACAAGACAACATGAATATGTGGATAGCTAGTAAAGAAGAAAAAATTAAACAGCTGCTCTTTGTAAAAATTATGGCACAAGAGGATGATGGTGGAAGCTAACATTTATTCCGTATTTATTTTCAGTAAAATGATTTCTGGACAGAAGAGTAAAGATAGTCCAGGAGATAAGGTGCTTGCCTTGCCTGCAGTAAAACCAGGCTTGATCCTCAGCACTGCAGATGGGTCCCTGTGCACTGCCAACTATGACCCAATATCCTACACTCTCATCTCCCCAAAAATGATTTATAAAGCTAAAAAATAAATCTAGGCCCGGAGCAAAAGTACAGCAGTTAGGGCATTTGCCTTGCACGCGGCTGATCTGGGTTCAACCTGGTGTCCATATGGTCCCCCAAGTACCGCCAGGAGTAATTCCTGAGCACAGAGCCAAGAGTAACCCCTGATCATCGCTGGGTGTGACCAAAAAAGAAAAATAAATAAATAAATAAATAAATAATCTAAACAAAATTTACTGAGTGTCTACCACATTTTAAGTACAACAAGCCTATTAATTGCAAGGTTTATCCTTATGTCTAGGAGAGAAAACTAAGACAAAAAGAAACTACCTAGTTTGCACACGATCACACAGTAAGATGAAAGGAGACTGAAGGGCTGGAGAGAGCCCAGGGCAGAGCGGCACCACCTATGCCAGCACCTGAGCAGGGCTGGGGAGTGGCCGCAGGTGGGGAGCCCCTTCCAAGAAAATACTCACTAGAACTAAGGAAAGAGAGCAGGCTTGTCTGACATCCATCCTTTCTGCTAATACCTCACAATGCTACCTCCTGATGAGCCTCATAGAAGTGAGCAATTTTCTATAGCTTATAAATAAGAGTTTCTTGCCCCCACACCTGGCTTCACTGGGGGCCCCCCAGAGCAGGGCGGGTTGAGTTTCCCTCCCCGTCCTGAGCAGAGCCCCAGCAGTCGAAGACCTCCAGAACCCAGCTACAGCCATGCTAAAGGCCCCTCTCCATACATTCGGATAAGCCTCACACATAAAGGAACCAGCAGAGGAACCCAAGTGTGTGGGACCTAGGGCTGAGATCTCTAAGCCTGCTCAGATTGGGACTGGGCCTCCTCCACCAAGACCCCCCATTTTCCAGTAGCTTGGAAGCCACACCCACAAACTGCCCTTGGTGCCATGTAATCCCATCAATGGCCAAGATCCAGAGACTATAAAACAAAACTTTCGGAAGGACCTCTTATGGTCTAGTTCTCCCTCTCAGAGAACCTGCAAGGAACAGAGAGCATCCTGCCCCCACAGCAGAGCCTGGCAAGCTCTCTGCAGTGTATTCTATATGACAAATACAGTAACAATGATGAGTCTCATTCCCCTGACCCTGAAAGAACCTCCAATGTGGCACCGCTGGGAAGAACAAGTAAAGAGAGGCTGCTAAAATCTCAGGACTAGGACGAATGGAGACATTACTGGTGCCCACTCAAGCAAATCAATGATCAATGGGATGACAGTGATACAGTGATATAGTGATGGCTTATAAATTATGAATATATATAAAGAATGGTGTTATTGCCTTTGACCTTAGTGTGCAAATATAGAAATTGGTGAGGCTTCTCAATCAAGAAAGACTGCAGAGGGCCAGAAAGATAGTACAGAGGGGGCTTGCTTCTCATTCAGCTTATTTGGCTTGGATCTCTGTCAACAAAGATGATCACCAAACACCGCCAGGAATGACCCCTGAGCATAAAGTCCTGAGCACAGCTGGGAAGCAGAAGAGAGGAGGGTAGGAGGAAGGAAGGAAGGAAGGAAGGAAGGAAGGAAGGAAGGAAGGAAGGAAGGAAGGAAGGAAGGAAGGAAGGAAGGAAGGAAGGAAGGAAGGAAGGAAGAAGAGAGGGAGGAAGGAAGGGAGGGAGGAAGGAAAGAAGGAAGGAAGGAAGGAAGGAAGGAAGGAAGGAAGGAAGGAAGGAAAGAAGGAAGGAAGGAAGGAGAGAAAGAGAAAGAAAGAAAGAAAGAAAGAAAGAAAGAAAGAAAGAAAGAAAGAAAGAAAGAAAGAAAGAAAGAAAGAAAGAAAGAAAGAAAGAAAGAAAGAAAGAAAGGAAGGAAGGAAGGAAGGAAGGAAGGAAGGAAGGAAGGAAGGAAGGAAGGAAGGAAGGAAGGAAGGAGGAAAAAAGGAAGAAAGGAAAAAGGAAAAAAGGAAGAAGGAAAGAAAAGAAAGGAAGAAATAAAAGAAAGAAAGAGAGGGGAGGGAGGAGGGACAACAATAAAAACAATTTCTTCCATTATTATATATATGTAATTAGAACATACACTATTTTATGTACATTCAGAAGTGCTCAGAGCCCCTGGGCCACTCTGACCATACATGGCCTAGCTGTGCAGGCCTGAGAGTTCAGTGCTACGGCCCTGCATGTGGTACTGGTCAGGCCTGCCAATGCTGGGGCCACCAGGGATATCCCCAGTGGTGCTCAGGGAGGTCATAAAGTCCCAGGTATTTTTTTCAATGTAACTTCTTTTTTTTTTAATTTAATTTAATTTTTTAAAAATTTTTATTAGTGAATCACCGTGAGGCAGTTACAAACCTATGAACTTTCGTGTTTGCATTTCAGTCATACAGTGATCATTTACCCATCCCTCCAACAGTTCCCATTCTTCTCCACCAATGTTCCCAGTATCCCTCCCATCAACCCCACCCCATCCCCCACCACCCACTCTGCCTCTGTGGCAAGGCATTCCCTTTTCTTCTGTCTCCTCTTAGGTGTTGTAGTTTGAAAGAAAGGTATTGAGTGGCCTTCATGTTCGGTCTATGGTCTACTTTCGTCATGCATCTTTCAACCTGAATAGGTCCTTCCAACATCCTCTACTTAGTGTTCCCTTTTCTATCTCAGCTGCCTTTTCCCCCAGCATGTGAGGTCAGTTTCCAAGCTGTGGGGCAGACCTCCTGGTCCTTATCTCTACTACTCTTGGGTGTTAGTCTCCCACTCTGTTACTATATATCCCACAGATGAGTGCGATCTTTCTATGTCTGTCTCTCTCTTTCTGACTTATCTCTCTCATTTCACTTAACATTATACTTTCCATGTTCATCCACTCATACGCAAATTTCATGACTTTATCATTTCTAACAGCTGCATAGTATTCCATTGTGTGGATGTACCAAAGTTTCTTTAAACAGTCATCTGTTTTGGGGCACTCTGGTTTTTTCCAGATTTTGGCTAATGTAAACAGTGCTGCAGTGAACATACAAATGCAGATGTCATTTCTACTATACCTTTTTGCCTCTCCAGAATATATTCCCAGGAGTGGTATTGCTGGGTCAAATGGGAGCTCAATTTCTAATTTTTTGAGAATCATCCATATTGTTTTCAAAAAGGGCTTAACCAGTCAGCATTCCCGCCAGCAGTGAAGGAGAGTCCCTTTCCCCCCACATCCTCGCCAACACCGGTTGCTTTTGTTCTTTTGGATGTGAGAAGTCCCAGGTATTAAACTTGGGATTACACACATGCAGAGTATGAGCTCTAGTCTTTAAGCCAGCTCTCTGATGTGATTTATTTAAAACATCAAATTAATTTGTATGTCAACTAATGTCCATTTCAAGTGAAGTTCCTTGGAGCCCAAGAGATGAGTCAGTAGCAAAATCTCTTTTCATACAAATGCATGGCCATGAGTTGAACCCTACTGCCCCCATCTGCTCCGAGGGGGCTCCCTGCCACTCACTCTCTGGGTCTTCTGTGCACCATCTTTTTATACAGTGGGGTGTGTGAGAGCCCCACTACTAAAGTGGGGGAGCCCTGGCAAGTGGCAAGTGCTGCAACTAAACAGATGTGGGAACACACCATCAAGAGTGTGAGGATATAACCCCCCTGCCAACAGCCTCTGGGGAGCACCACATGACTGAGCATGGACACTGCAACTAAGTGGTTGTACACAGATGACACAAGTACAGAAGTGCTACTCAGCAAGTACCAAAGCTGAAGTGTGCGACCCCTGTGCAGCACTGCAACCAAGTAGGTGTGCAACCTCCACCCATCACATAACTGCAGCAAAGAGAAGGGAAGTGGCAAAACTAAAGGAGCCGCTGAGCTAGTGTAGTGGGTAAGGTTCTTGCCTATCATATGGCTAATCCCAGATTGATCCCTGGCACCACAAATTATCCCTAGAACAGCACCAAGAGTGATCCCTGAGCACAGAGCCAGGAATCCTGAGCAATACTGGGTGTGGTCCAAATACCAAAATAAAAAACAATAGAGATGCACAGATGAGTCTCGGAAGAGAGTAGCACACTACAGAGATGTCTCCCTACCCCACACCAGGCTGATTTCACCAGAACACCTGGGAGGGGGGCAGGTGTGTCCCTCCGCCTGCCCTATATGAACCCCAGCAGCCACAAACCTCCAGAATCCAAACCTGCGGAAAAAACCAGGTATCTGGAACAGTGACTGAAAACTCCAGGGTTCCAGAGTTGGGAATGGGACCCTCTTCACCCATTTCCCTGCACTTCCACTGTCCTGGCAGTCTCACCCACAAAATGCCTTGGCGCCATCGAACCTCATTAACAGCCATGATCCAAATGCATAAACGATTCTCGGAAGAGATCAGCATGCTGCAGACAGGCCTTCAGACCCCCAAATCACCATCCAGTTTAAAAAAAATTTTTAACTCCAAGTCTAGCACCCTGTGAAAAAAGCTTTCACAGCTACATGACACATAACATCTCATACAATTATGCCACCGATATACCAAGAGTAGCACACCACACTTGATGGGTTGTAAGGCTGAACACAACCAATCTTTTTTTTAATTATTTTTTATTAATGAATCACTGTGAGGGTATAGATACATATTTACATATTTTTGTGCTTGTGTTTAAGTCATACACTGCTTGAGTATCTATCCCTCCACCAGTGCCCATTCTCCTACACTGATGACCCCAGCATCCCTCCCAACCCCCAGCCTATCGCTCCACCCCATGATCACAACCAATCTTGATTTAAAAAATTATATATATAATATTAACACACAAGACTCAAACTCTAACAACATGTTAATGATCTCTAATACTGGGGCTTAATGGCCCCAAAACAAGATACAATTTCCACACACTTTTCTCTAAGGAAACCTTTTCTCTAAGGATCATTTTTAGTCAATTATTCACAACAAGCAATACAAAATAAATTACTTAGTATCTGCCTTTGGGGCAGGCTTGGGTGATGGTGGGAAAACTCAAAATAATGGTGATGGGAAGGTATAAGGGTACTGGGATTGGTGTTGAAATATTGAATGTAATCAGTTACTGTGAACAATTTCTTGAAAATAAACTTTAAAAAAATCAATAACAATAATAGAGGTAAAATGAGGCACTAGCCAGACATTGTTCAAGGATGCTGTTAAGACTTGCTCCTTCTTCTCCTTCTTCCCTTACATTCAGTTCTTTCTGGTTGCCCCCCACCCCAATCCATCTGCAGCCTTGGCACTCTTGGTCTGATTACTTCCTAGGAATTCCATCGCCTGTGCCCTTTCCTCTCTACTTGCCTACTTCAGTCCCCTGAGCCCACCAGGAGTAATTCCTGAGTGCACAACCAAGAGTTACCGCTGAGCATCACCAGGTGTGCCTCCAAAACAAACAACAAACAAAAGAACAACACATGTGTTCCTTCATCATCATCATCATCATCATCATCATCATCATCATCATCCCATTGATCCTTGAATTTCTCAAGTGGTCTCAGTAACGTCTCCATTCGTCCTAGCTCTGAGATTTTAGAAGCCTCTCCCTTTCCAACGATGCCACATTGGAGGCTCTTTCAGGGTCAGGGGAATGAGACACATCATTGTTACTGTTTTGGGCATATAAATACACCATGGGGAGTTTTCGAGGCTCTCCCATGTGGGCAGGAAACTCTCGGTAGCTTGCCAGGTTCCCCCAGAGGGAGAAGAAGGCTATAAGATGTTGCTTCCGGGAGCTTGGTTTTTAAGTCTCTGGATGTTGGCCATTGGTGGGATTACACGGCGCTGGGGACAGTCCCTGAGTGTGATAGCGTAGCTACTGGAAAATGGGAAATCTGGGCGGAAGAGTCCCAGTCCCAATCCTTAGTAAACACAATAGAACACAAAAGTAAATTTGAGTGAATCAGCTAAGAATCTGTTTAGACATCAGTGAGTTAATAAGAAAATATGCTGTTTTCCTCATAGAGAATTGCACTGTTTGATTAATGGGACTATAGTCTCATGGCTGATACCTAATTTGTGAGCAAAGTGTCAAACTATGTGATTTTTTTATGGGGGGGTTAGGTTTTTGGTTTTTTTTTTTTAGCCTTTTGGGTCACACTCAGCGATGCACAGGGGTTACTCCTGGCTCTGTACTTAGGAATTACTCCTGGTGGTGCTCAGGGGACCATATGGGATGCTGGGAATCGAATCCAAGTCAGCCGTGTGCCAACCCGCTGTGCTATCACTCTAGCCCCATGATTTGGTTATTTTTAAGTGAACAAAGAATCTATATTATTGGGGCTGGAGTGATAGCACAGCGGGTAGGGCGTTTGCCTTGCACGCGGCCGACCTGGGTTCAAATCCCAGCATCCCATATGGTCCCCTGCGCACTGCCAGGGGTGATTCCTGAGTGCATGAGCCAGGAGTGACCCCTGTGCATTGCTGGGTTGACCCCCCCCAAAAAAGAATCTATATTATTTTATGATGTTTTGGGAAATCTGCTGGTTCTAGAAACAGATACACATGGGACGGAGTGATAGTACAAGGGTAATGCATGGGCTTCACATGCTGCTAACACACCAGTTCCAGTTCAAATCCCTGCAAATGTTCTCTCAAGAAACTGCCAGGGGTGGCCCCTGAGCACAAAGCCAGGCATCAGAAGTGTACAGAGGATATGGTGTCTGCCTTGCCCATGGCTGACCTGGGTTCAACCCCCAGCACCACATATGATCCACTGAGGCCCACCGGGAAGAATACCTGAGCACAGAGGCAGAAGGGATCCCTGCTAGATATGGCCCCCAAAACAATAAATAAATAAATAATTTTTTTAAAAATTAAAGCAAATGCACCATGTCTCTTTACTTCCCTCTATTGGTTGGAGCAGGAAGTGTTGGCTCTAATGGGATTATTTATTGGGTAAACTAAGTCTGTTTTTAGTAACAGTTGTGTAGGCAACTGTTATACACTTACCCTTCCAGATGGTTTGATTTTAAGACTTGTTTCAGAGGCAGGAGCAATAGCACAGTGGGTAGTGCATTTGCCTTGCATGCGGCCAACCTGCGTTTGATCCCCGGCATCCCATATGGTCCCCCAAGCACTGCCAGGAGTAATTCCTGAGTGCAGAGCTAGGAGTGACCCCTGTGCATCGCCGGGTGTGACCCAAAAAGAAAAAAAAAAAACCACAAACTCACAGTTCCATGGAGAGTCAGGGATACATTTATATAAGACAAAAATCACGTACCAGTCAGATAACAAATACAATGGGTGAGGGGATAGAGAGGCTTTAGCAAGTTACAGAAGCAGAATAAGCTAGTTAATGGTTAAGTTGGCTTAAGGTCCCAAAGAACAATTAACTTGCATTAAACAATCACCGTTGTAGGGGCAGTGATTCTGGGAACTCAAAGGTTTGTTTCTGGACTATCCTTGTTAATGGTTACACCTGACCCTTGGAACAACGGCAAGGATTTCCCTTCCTGCTGACAGGTGGGTAGGAGAGGAATAAAGACGGAGCCCCTTAGGTCAGGAGGCCCCAGCCCACCTGGGGCCACTAGAAAATGTGCAACGCCCATGCCATTAAGCTAGCCCAGGGCTCAAGATGCTTGTCTTACACATGCTAACTACGGTTCAATCCAGGCACTGTATATGGTCCCTTGAGCACCAGCAGGAGTGACCCCTGAGCAAAGAGAGAGGAATACCCACGAGTTCCTGTGGCACAAACTCTCTCTCCATAGTTGCAAATACAAATATGCAACTCCAGACAAGCAAAATTACCAAGTGTCTGAACAACAAAAGGCTGGACATAAAACAACAAAGAGAGTGGAAGAGGAGCAAATGTTTGACAGTGAGATCAGTTGGCATCATCGGACAGTGTGGTCCTGAGTGAAGACCCCATGAGCCCAGAGCACGCAGTCTCCCAATCTTGGCAATCAGGAGCAGAAGCTAAAGGTCATTCAAATCAGACTCCAGAATTCACATTTGTCACACTGCTCCTGCTATGTGTAACTAATGCACGTGTGAGATCCTCCACTATTGCTGCTGCCTTATACTCGTGCTTGCCTTCCAAATCCTTGGTCACTGCTAATGTTTCCTAGAGGGATGCCATTATTTTGTAATACTGATGAATCTAAAAACAGTAACAATTATACAGGTATCAATATAAAGACAGAGACAGAAATAGTTCAAAGTGATTACCTGCTTACTAGAAGTAGGGTCTGGAATGGAGTTAAGAAGAAAACAACATGGGGCTGGAGTGATAGCACAGCAGGTAGGGTGTTTGCCTTGCACACAGCCGACCCGGGTTCGATTCCCAGTATCCCATATGGTCCCCCCAAGCACCACCAGGAGTAATTCCTGAGTGTAGAGCCAGGAGGAAACCCTGTGCATCCCCGGGTGTGACCCAAAAAGCAAAAAAAAAAAAAAAAAAAAAAGAAGACAGTTGACTTTGACTTCACACTTGATGATAGGAACTGAGCTGTTCACATGGCAGTGCTATTGTGCCACGAAACGTATGTGTCTTGATAAGTTGAATTTCAATAAAAACTAGCCACTGTCCATATTTCTGACAAAAGACAAATATTCAGGCTACTATAAAACTAACTACCATACATCAATAAAGAAAAAATAACCCCCCCAACTAAAGCTGAATATAAGATTTGAAGATATTTTATTTATTCACTCATTTATTTGCTCCTTTGGGCCACACCTGGCAGCGTTTTGGTGCGATTCCTGATTCTGTGCTCAGGGGTCCCTTCCAGCAGTGTTCTGCCGACCTCTGAGATCAAGCAGGGGCCTCCTGTATGCAAAGCATCAGCTTAACCTGTTGAACTCTCTATCTGGCCCTTAAAGAGGCATTTTACAAAATGAAATATCCAAAAAATTATTGTGTGTGTGAAAAAAATGTTCAGTATCATTATTCATTAGAGACATATTTATTTAAACCACAAGGACACCAACCAAAATTATCATAATTAAAAGAATGAATCGTTTCAAGCGACGGCTGGAAAGTAGAGAAACTGGCATTTTTGGACATTGACACTGGCAGTGTAAAATGGTGTAACCACATTGTGAAACAACTGGGCAATTTTTACTACCATTAAATGTAGCTGTCCCCCTGAGCTATTTCAGTCTTAGGAACTCCTTCATAAGAAATGAGAAGACAGAGCCACAATAGCTCTGCATAAGGGTGTTCACCACCGCCAGGGGAAAGCGCAATGGCAGAGCACGTGCCTCATAAACGTGAGGTCATGAGTTTGGTACCCAACATTGCAAGGGCCCTCAGCACCTCAGGTGTGGCCCTGGAGCCCCCGGCACCAAAACAACAATAATCAAATCTTTATCTCAACTTCATGTGTATTAGCCAGGGCAGATTTAAAAAAAAAAAAAGAAGAAAAGAAAATTCATGGTATATTCACAAAATAAAACACTACACAGAGTTGTTTGTTTGGGGTCACACTCAGTATAACTCAGGGCTTTCTCCTGACTCTGCAGTCAGGGATCCCCGCCCCCCACCCCTAGACAAAATTTGGCAGACCTTATGGGGTACCAGTGATTGAACCCCAGCTGCTTGCATGGCAAACTATCTCTCCAGCCCACACCACACAGACTCTTTTTAGAGAGAAAACTACTGTACATGCACCCTGATGATTCTCATTACATTCACTTTGATTTTTTAAAGGAATTCTTAAGAGAGTTCAGTGAGCTGGAGCACTTGTTTAGCAAGCAGGATGTCTTGTTTAATCCCCAACACTGAGTGGTCTCTGGGGTACTGCCAGAGAGAACCCGAGCCAGGAATAGCCCCTGAGGAATAGCAGAAGGGCCCAGAAACAAAACAAACAAACAAACAAATAAAATGAAAAGAATACACACTGTATGTTTCACCAATACACTGTAGCACTGTCGTCCTGTTGTTCATCGATTTGCTCAAGCGGGTGCCAGTAACGTTTCCATTGTGAGACTTGTTATTACTGTTTTTGGCATATTGAATACTCCATGGGTAGCTTACCAGGCTCTGCTGTGCAGGCAGGATACTCTCAGTAGCTTGCCAGGCTCTTCAAGAGGCACGGAGGAATCAAATACTCTAAGAATCACTTCTATAGTTTGTATTAGTTCACCAATACAAAGCTCAAGAATAGGCATAGGGCCAGCCAGAGAGATAACACAAGAGTTAAGACACATGCCTTGTACACAGCTGATTTGTTTTGATCCCCGGTATCACGTATGGACCTCTGATCCCCACCAGGGGTGATCTGTGAGCACAGAGCTATGGACTAGCCCTGAACACGTTTCAGGTGTGGCCCAAAAACAAACGAAAGAGAATAAGCACAATTCAGCAATGATGACAGGAGTTTGAACAGTGATTATCAGCCTCCTGGTGGGGTTAGAGTAGTTGCAAGAGATAATTTTTTGAGATTCTGGAAGTTCTGTATCTTGTTTTGACAGAATATAAAATTCATAGTGCTTCATGCACTAGAATTGGTGCTTTGGGTGTTTGGTGTAGCCACTGCAGTTTTTTAGTCAGCAGGAGGCTCTGTTACCAGGACTGTTGAGGGAGCAATGAACATGCTCCAGGCTGGAGATCAGAGCTTGGGGTCTTCCTACACTGCCTCCAGCGTGTTTCCCACTAAGCTAGCCAGAAAGGAGCATCTAAGGGGCACTTTCTCAGGACATCTGTCTGGGAGGTGGAGCTGGAGTCCTGGGAGTTTGGAGCCCTGGTTGAGATGCCTCTGAGTGTCACTGGGGTTGGTACAGAGTGAACATAAGGAAAATGGATCTGATGAAATCACTTTCAATTGAAATCAACTGCCTGAAATTCTACTTACAGAGTGTTGGGAAGGCCTGGGGTTTTACTGTCAGAACCAAAAATGAAAATTGATCCAGAGATATAATTAAAGTGGGCGGGCTCCCAAGCAGAGCTCCGGGGGGTTGGGAGCCTCAGCTCACTCTATGGAATATCTGGTTAACCAGTCAGACAGTTCGTAGTTCACCCTGTAGTACTTGGGGGTCTCCAGGGCCACACCGGGGTGCTCAGGGGACCACATAGTGCTGGGACTTGAGTGTTTCTGTGCATGCAATGTAAGTTCTCTGAGCTATATCCCCGATGACTCCCCAGAAGTATAATTTATTTGCCTGGGGGCCACACCTTATAGTACTCAGGACTTAATCCTGGCTCTGCACTCAGGGATCAATCTTGATGTGGCTCGGGAACCTTATGGAATGCAAGGGATTGAATCCAGGTTGACTGAGTGCAAGGAAAGAGCCCTATCCACTATACAATCTCTTTAGCCCCCAGAAATATAATTCTTATGTGAAGCATAAATTTCAGTGATAACTAGAAGGCCTCCTTCTTCCAGCTAGTGTCATCCCAAGATTATATTGAAATGTGTAGCTTCTTAGGACCAGAGAGATAAAGCAGTAGTACTTCCTGTGTCTAACAACCCAGGTTCAATGCTCTGACACTGCATATAGTTCCCTAAGCCCCATATATAGTCCTCTGAACCGTGCCAGGAGTGATCTCTGAGCACTGAGCCAGGAATAAGTCCTGAGCATCATCAGTTGTGATCTAAACCCACCCATACCCTCCAAAAACAGGAAGAAAGAAAGAAAGAAAGAAAGAAAGAAAGAAAGAAAGAAAGAAAGAAAGAAAGAAAGAAAAGGTAGATTTATTCTTTTCATTTTGGTTTTTAAAAAATAACTTTATTAAATCATTAGTTTAGTTACAGACATTCAATATCCCAACACCAATCCCACCACCATTGCACCTTCCCACCGCCATTATTTCCAACTTTCCCAAGCACTCCTTGAGTCTGACCTCATAGCAGGCCCTCAATAATTTATTTTACATTTCTTATTATAAATAATTTGCTAAGAGGATGATCAAACAATGCTTTCTTAGAGAGAGTTAGAGAAGAGATGCATTGTTGCATCTCACCATGAAGCCCGTGGGCTCTTGTATAAGAGATTAGTAAAATGTTGTTACAAGCATACTGTGTATGTTTTGTTAATCAAGATTGGTTGCCTTCTACATTATATCCCATCCAATCTGGTGTGCTACTCCTGGTTTATCAGTGTTATAGAGTTTGAGATGTCAGGCGGTCAAAATTGTGGCCTTGTGCATCAGGGTGTTCAAAATTTCTAATAGGGTGAAAGAGCGGGAGTTAAACTGCCTGGTAGCTTTGGGGCATGTATGTGGCCGCCCAGATTCCTGACGTATAGGGAGATGGGGAGGTAGCTCATTCCTGACCCCGTGAAAGTTGGAGATTTCAGTCACAAAAACCACATACCTGAGTTTTTCAGCAAATTAATTTTTGTGAGAGGTTTATCCAAGCAGTGAGGTCTGGCTGGGAGTTTGGCAGAGATTATGGAGTGTTGGGGGGTTTCAGCTGCTCGGGTTCTGTTTGAGAGGGAGCAATGGTTCACCTGCGCCCCTCTGGGTTGCCCTGGGATGACTCAACTATGTTCAAAATCTGGGAGATACTCTGCCACTTGTAGATCTCTTTCGAGATTTATTTCTGAGTCTCTGGATCATGGCCAGTGAAAAAGTTTACATGGTGCCAGAAGTGGTTCCTTCTTACTTTTTATTTTCTTTTTGGGTCACACCCGTCGATGCACAGGGATTACTCCTGGCTCTGCACTCAAGAATTACTCCTGGAAGTGCTCGGGGGACCATATGGGATGCTGGGAATCAAACCTGGGTCAGCCGTGTGCAAGGCAAATGCCCTACCCGCTCTGCTATCACTCCAGCTCCTTACTGGTTTTTGAGCTATACCTAGTGATGCTTATGAGTCACTCCTAGTTTAGTGCTCAGGGGATCAGGTGGTGTTAGGAATCAAACCCAGGGCTTCACATGACCAAGACAAGTGCTCTGTCACTGAGCCACAACCCCCACCCCCAAAATGGACTTTTTTATGGGAGAATTATGCAGCTTTTCCTATGTCTGTAGTGAATGATTCATAAAAGTGTTCTTGAAAAATACATCCATGCCTGCCCATTTTTGTTGTGGGTTTAAAACACCAAAATGGGGCTGGAGTGATAGCACAGTGGGTAGGGCATTTGCCTTGCATGCAGCCGACCAGGGTTTGATTCCCAGCATCCCTTATGGTCCCCCAAGCACTAACAGGAGTAATTAATCCCTGAGTGCATGAGGCAGGAGTAACCCCTGTGCATCGCCAGGTGTGACCCAAAAGGCAAAAATAAATAAATAAATAAATAAATAAATAAATACACCAAAATGAAGAGACTTGGGCCAGAATAATAATACAGTGGGTAGGACATTTATTTGCCTTGCATGTGGCTGACCAGAGTTCAATCCTCAGCACACAATAGGGTCCCCTAAGCACCACCAGGAGTGATTCCTGAGCGGAGAGCCAGGAGTAAGCCCTGAACACCACAGGGTATCACACTTCCACCCCCCAAAACAAAGGAACTTTTTTCACTTACAGAAGGCCAAACAAATTTTGAGCAATGATCTCTCTCAGTTATAGGTGCAGCCTCTGAGGGTTTCTGAAATGAGGATGATGTAACCTATTATATTTTACAAAACTAGTGGCAACAACATTTCTCTTCCCAGATGCTTTTCCAAACTCAGGCCACTTCCTCATCAATACCTCGGTACCTCCTGGGGGTCTCTATTCCTTCTTTTGAAGCTGGGTGGAACAGGGTGTGTGCCTCCATGAATAGCCTTTGGCCAAGGGACTAGAGAGAGAGAGTGCAGCGGGTAAGGCATTTACCTTACATGTGGCTGACCCCAGTTTGATTCCCCAGTAAAATTCATCATGTCCCCCCAAGTGCCATCAGGTTCTGTATTCCTAGAACCAGGAATAGCCCCTGAGCACCTCTGGGTGTTGTCCAAAGCCCAAAATAATAACAACAATTACAACATCAGTAACAATATAATAGGATGTAGTTGGGGTGGCCATGGCTGGTTTCCAAGGCTAGGAGGTAAGAGGTAACATAACTTCCTCCTTCTTCCTCCATCCCCCCTCCTCTTAGCCAGCACAAAAGAAGCTCAGCTGTCCTGAAGCCCAGCTGCTGAAGAGGTCAGACTCTGCAGAGACACTGCAGACTGATTGCCCCGCTGATCCTGACTGAGCCTTCACCTGCATTCAGACGTGGCTTGAACACGCCTTCAGATGCCTTCATGCCGGTCACTGGCACTCCATGAGAAAAGCAAAGTACGAGCTGCTGAATTGAGCTCAGTCACCCTCAAGGTACAAAGAATGACCATCGTTATTTAAAATCACTGTTTGTTTGGGGCTGGAGCGATAGCACAGAGGGTAGAGCGTTTGCCTTACACGCCGCCGACCCAGGTTCAATTTCCAGCATCCCATATGGCCCCTAAGTACCACCAGGAGTGATTCCTGAGTGCATGAGCCAGGCGTAACCCCTGTGCATCGTCAGGTGTGACCCAAAAAGAAAAAATATAGAATAAAATAAAACAAAATCAATAAGTTTGGGGTTGTTTGCAGTAGATAATCACAACAGAGGCTATTTATACATTTTGAAGGTTTAGGTTGAAAAGCACAATACTCATGAAAGTTTGTTTAAAAAAGTACTTTCAGGGACTGAGGGTATAATTTAGGGTTTGGTTATATGCATGACCCTGGTTAGATCCCCAACACCATCATCATCCAGTATAGTCCTAGACGTCTCTGGAACATTCATCTGGAGGCCTCATTCCTGGCTTCTTCAGGGTCTTGCCTTGAAAGGTCAGCCTGGTGTAGATGAGGGAGAATTAGAACTAAAAATATTTATTTTGAATGGGCCTTAGGGGTAGCTCAGTGTTTACAGAAAGCTAAAAAGCACCTGCTTTACAATCATTCGTCTGGCAGATCCATCTCTGGTGCAAGCACACGCACAGGAACACGGTCCTCGCGGCTCTGTGGCCTTCGACCCAGCTCCATTGCTCTGCAAACATCACAACTAAAGTGAGCAACCGCCAGTGAGCACCACAACTAAAGGTAACTTATCACCCCAGTCAGAACTATAGCCCTGGCTAGCCTCATGTATGACGGCCATAACAACCCCCAATGAGAACTATAACCAGGATATATGCAAGACTTAGACCCCTTGGGGCTGGAGCGATAGCACAGCGGGTAGGGCGTTTCCCAGCATCCTATATGGTCCCCTGAGCACTACCAGGAGTAATTCCTGAGTGCAGAGCCAGGAGTAACCCCTGTGTATCGCTGGGTGTGACCCAAAAAGAAAAAAAAGTTAGATCCCTTGTAAGCACGCATGTGCATGCAAGCACCACCCCCAACAGCATCAAACAGCAACAATCAAGTGTGATATGGGGGGGGCAGGGGGGATCATTGCAACAACAAAGGGAAGGGAAGAGGAGAAAAAGAAATTAACTAATGAGCATTTAAATAAACACAAAAGGCATCCTTGCCCTAAGATAAATGGAAGGGCTGAGGCTGGTCCTGAAGTTGGGGCCAGGTAGCAGTAGAGAGAGGTTTCAAATAATGACTTTATGGAGGTTCAAGTGCCACCACAAAGCAGGTACTCTTAATCTTTGTCATCAGTAAGCCTGGGGGATGGCCGGGAGTGCCGGGGTGGCTGGGAGTGGTGGTTCCTAGCCAAGAACCTCCTCCAGAGGCTGCTACCTCAAGACCTCTTCCTAGTTCTACCTCTTTCTGGACAGACTTGTTCTTCAACTTGTCCCTGACACCTGGATTCTACATTGACCAATGCATGGTAGGCCAATATTTGTCACTCAGATTGGCAACTTGCCAACTAGTTCTGCTCCTTCACTCCGCATTCTTCGTTTAGTTGTGGACTGTTGAGTGAATTTTACCTCTTAGGCCACACTGAGATCCTCAGACCTCGCAAACTTTCATTTTCTCCTGCCAAGATGGACAACAAATTTAATCTACCTCATTAACCTTAAACTTCTGAGTTCTGACTCATGGGGGGAAGGGCTAGAACGGGTTAGAGGGAAAGGGGGACTGGGGACACACTTCATGATGCTCATGGTTCCTCCTGGTTTGGAGCTAAAGGAATCACTCCTGACGGTGCTCGGGGGACCATATGGGATGCCGCCAGGGATCAAACCTGGGTAGGCCACGTGCAAGCGTCTTACAAGGACTGTCTCTCAGGCCCCTCCTCCGACTGCATTTGAGTCACGGTTTTTGTGCTCTGGTTTTGCTAGTCTTTGCCAGCAGGGGGCTCCGTCTGTCTGGTCCAGGCTCTCCCCCACCACTTGGAAGAACTCCCTCTTTTTTCTAAGAACTACCTACTCCACCTTGGTAAACATAGTTGCTAATCCTATTATCTAGGATCCAAGTAAACTATTTTATTTGCTAACACAAATATTCATAAATGCCTTAAAATTAAACAAAATCCCTTTGGCTTCTCTAAATGTCAGGTTCTCGGCACTTAAGAATAGAAATAAGCCTGTTTTTCATAAGCCCTTCACTGTGGAGCTTTCACAAACTGTAGTGCTTTGAATTAAATATAAATAGATTTTAAAAATATTGGGGTGCTTTAAACATATTTATAGTATTCAGTCAATGTCTTCCATAGACCTAATAGATAGGTGCCCTGAGCTAATTTCCCGGGCCAGTCACTGTCCAGAGAAAGGGGCGTCTTCCTGACACTGAGTCCTCCTCGCTGCCATTTTTTTTCGGGGGGGTCACACCTGGCGATGCACAGGGGTTACTCCTGGCTCTGCACTCAGGAATTCCTCCTGGCGGTGCTCGGGGGGCCATATGGGATGCTGGGAATCGAACCCAGGTCGGCCACATGCAAGGCAAACGCCCTACCCACTGTGCTATTGCTCCAGCCAAAGCTGCCATTTTTCTTAATGGAGTGTGTAAAGGGAAAGAGCGGTCCCCTTTGCCTACACGAAAATCACTAGGGGCGACCTCAGCGATTGTTCACATCACCTGCCACCGAGCACTCTGCTTACTGCCGTCACAAGCACCAGCGCTGTGCTGTAGCGGTGCCTACATCCCGGGCCCCAGGATCCAACACCACCAACATGGCATATTCGCTTGCCTGCTCCGGCGCTCCACGAACACCATCCACCCTCCTTCCTGCAACATTTCCTCAACGTAGTGCTCACTTTGAAGAACTATCTGTACCACTTTGGTTGCTGTTTGAGAGATTATTGTTCAGAGAGATAAACTGCAAGGGCCGGAGCAATGCAATAGAACAGCGGGTAGGGCATTTGCCTTGCACACGGCCGGCCCAGGTTCTATCCCTAGCATCCCATATAGTCCCCTGAGCACCGTCAGGAGTAACTCCTGAGCACAGAGCCAGGAGTAACCCCTGAGTATCACTGGGTGTGGCCCAAAATAAAAAAACAAAGAGACAAGCTGCCTCCTCCTGCCTACTTGGGTGGGTCCATAAGTCTTAAAGCAAGACTCAGCTTATTCTTCTACAGAGAATAACTGCGTCTATCCCGTAATTCTAGCCATTTCCCCGCTCTCCTTCCCTCTGCCATTGGTGTGATGATGGGGAGCTCACACAGCTGGTCGTAGTGCTTACCCAGATGGCTCGTGCACATTGCTCACTGGGATCGGGCTCCTGTGCTCAGATCAGATGCTCCATGGAATTGGGATCTGTTAGTTGCGGTGCTCATACACACCCGGATGCGGTGCTCACAGATGAGTTGCCAGAGGACCCAGACAGCCGACCCACTAGGAGTGCTGCGGAGCATGAGGGCAGCACCAGGATCAAGCTCAAGAACTTGCATTTGCAAGGCAGGTGCTTTTACCACGGAGCCACCCCCACCATAGAGGATGTTCAGGCCATCGCTGCACTTCCCTATCCAGAGCACTCTCAAAGACGTGAGTCCACATGCGCGGTTATCCTTGCCATCACCCGACTACGGCCTGACAACCTTCCCCACCAAACAAAAGTTGAGCTTTTCTATAAAACCTCTCCTGGGCCGGAGTGATAGTACAGCGGGTAGGGTATCTGCCTTGTATGCGGCCCACCCGAGTTCAATTCCTGGCATCCCGTATGGTTCCCTGGGCACCATGAGGAGTAATTCCTGAGTGCAGAGCCAGGAGTAATCCCTGAGAATCACTGGGTGTGACCCCAAAAGGAAAAAAAAAAACCCAGAAACCTCTCCTAAAGCAAACTGACAACAGAGGACAAAATTGCCATTTTCCTCTGTTGAAAAAAAATTTTTTTAGCATTCCCAGACCCACTAACTCACCTGTAATGCCAAATTACACATTAAACTCCAAAAACACTAATTTAAAGTAAAAGTGTAAATAATGACAATTACCCACTCCTAAAAAGTAGTTCTAAGCGAAGGACCTTGGGGTGTCTCTCACTGTTGAGGAGAGGTGCACCGCCTCTAGAACCACAGAACCAGACATTCCCAACCTAGTTTCACTTTTCAAATGTTGTCATAGAAGCAGAATCCAATTTTCTTCTTTCCTTTTTCCTTCCTTCCTTTTTTTTTTTTTTTTTTTTGGTGAGGATCATACTCAGTGGTGCCTGGCCCCTCTCCCAGCCCGGTGTTGCCGAGCTGTTCCCGGCAGAGCTAGAGAAGCCGCACACTGTCGGGGACCAGAGACAGGCCTTCTGCGTGCAAAGCACGTGCTCAGGCTCTTCAGGCTCTCTCCGGACCTCGGATTTCATTCAATTAGTGAACACAGGTGCTCATGTATGTCTTTCTTAGAAAAGAAGCTACCTAACATGGACTTTTGAAAGGCAGGGGTCATGGTATTTGTAGAAGTTGTAAACAGTTAGAGAAAGGCCGTAGGAAATTTTCCTCTCTGCCAAAAAGCAGTATGTGTTTATTGCTACTGAACACCAAAGAAAACGTATTAAATGCAGGGCAGCATCTAGCTCTTTCTCCTATGCAAACATTACCTGCCCTGGGGGCCGGAGCGGTAGTACAATGGGTAAGTCGATCCCTGGCATCCCATATGGTCCCCCAAGCACCGCCAGGAGTAATTCCTGAGTGTAGAGCCAGGAGTAACCCCTGTGCATCGCTGGGTGTGACACAAAAAGCAAAAAACAAACAAAACAAAAACAAAAATATTACCTGACCTGGTGAAACTGAGATGACCAGAACTAGGCTTCCTTGGGTCTTAAAAACACTGACACTGTTGCCAACTCCATCAGGAAAGACACTTTTTATTGCATGAGACCTTAAACCCAATTACCCGGGATTAAACAGGGCCATGGAGCTAGCTCAAAAGACTGAAGTGCATACTTTGCATGCTGGAGCCCCAGTTCTTATCCTTAGCATCACATGGTTCCTTAGGATATCAACATGATTCTCTCCTCCCTGCCCCTCTTCCCCCCACCCCAACACACACATTAAACAACATGGAAATTTTAGTTTAGGACTCACTCTAAAATAAGTCTGAACCTGCAGCCCAAGCTGTGTCTAAGGATTGAGTTTTTCTCCATCTCTTATTCAGCTTGTCTTTCCCCTCAGTCTCAAGGCCCTAGGGTGATTCTAGGGGCCTCTCATGAGAGCCAAGTGCACTACTATAGAATAACATCGGTTTGTTCTTTCAGCCTTGCTGCAGGGAGCTGAAGTTTATTGATTTACTCCCATCACAGTGCTCCCATTCCTCTGTGTTTATTTGTAACTTCTTTCTTTGTGCTCTGTTGACTTGTAAATACTGTTCTTTTCTCCTTAGTCCTTTGCATAGTTAATTCAGAGCAATGTCCCTTTTGTATGGACACAGGAAGACTGTTAAAAAGACATGCTTTTGTAACTTGGGAGTTAATTGACTCTTAATGATATTTACCTCCTAGGCATCTGTTCTCTTGACTTAAGCCTCAGTTTCCCTTAGTTCCTAGCACCCCCAAAAGAAGGGTCCCGACAAGGGACTGGATGGACCCAGGGCAAGCTCTGAACTATGTGCTACCCTGGCATCGAGATGGGCCTGGTCAAAGTGCCTAATGCTTAACTATAAGTTAAGAGCTTGATCATGGACAAATGCTGTCATGATCTAAAAAGCAATAGCTAGATTTGGACCCTGCTAGGGTTAGGAAAGATTAATCTGACCTGAGCACTGTAGTCTAAATCTATGGCAAGATGTTTCCAGGAGAGCTGCCCTACAAGCCTCAATGTATCTCTTACTGTGTCCATACAAAATAGTTCACGAAATCACGAAATCCCGTTAATCACCAATTTCTTGGGCAGGCTCAGTAACATCCCATTTCGTTCTTTCCCTGAGATGTTAGTTTTTTGGTTTTTTTTTTTTTTCTTTTTGGGTCATACCCAGCGATGCTCAGGGGTTACTCCTGGCTTTGCACTCAGGAATTACTCCTGGCGGTGCTTGGGGGACCATATGGGATGCTGGGGATCGAACCCGGGTCGAACCCGGGTCAGCCACGTGCAAGGCGAACGCCCTACCCGCTGTGCTATCGCTCCAGCCCCTCCCTGAGATCTTAGAAGTCTATCTCCACTTGGCCCTCCTAAGGATGTTGTACTGGGGACTCTTCAAGGTCAGGGGAATGAGATCCAGCTTGTTTCTGGATTTTGCATATGAATACACTTCCCAAGCTTCCATAGGAAGCTTGCAAGGCTGTCCTATGTGGGCAGGAAACTCTCAGAAGCTTGCCAGTTTCTCCCAGAGGGAGAAGTAGGCTAAAGATATCTTCTGGGAGCTTGCTTTTAAGCCTCTCTCTGGATGTTGGCCATTGATGGGATTACACACACCTGGGTTCCTCTGCCGGTACCTTCACGCATGAGGTCTGTCCGAACGTGTGGAGAGGGGCCTCCAGCATGGCTGTAGCTAGGTTCCGGTGGTCTTTGGCCGCCGGGAGCTCTGCTCAGGGTGGGGAGGGATATTTAATATTAACAAAATCACTTGTATCACTTGTAGTCCCGTTGATCTTCGATTTGCTCGAGCAGGTGCCAGTAATGTCGCCATTTGTCTCTGTCGCGAGCTAGTGTAGCCCAATGATAACTGCTCGATCCAGGAACAGAAAGAGCCTCAAATAGTTCATTCAGAGATTTGACGAAGAAATCTGACCATCTAGTTGGTGGGCAGCCACGAGGTCTTCTGACGTCCCGTGGAATCCAGTCTAACAGCTCTAGTCCAACGGTCGTCTCTGAATCGCATTACATGACCGGCCCATCTGATTTTTGATGCCTTGGCAAACGAGACAGTGTCCCTGATTTTTGACCGTCGACGGAGGTCAGAACTCTGGATTCCTTCTCTCACTTGAGTGAGACATGATATTCCCAGCATAGCTCTTTCGATTCCTCTTTGGGATACCCGAATTGTGTTCTCATCCTGTTTGCATAGAGCCCAGGTCTCTGAGGCATATGTTAGTGCAGGAAGAACGGTGGAATTGAAAAGATGTGCCGGGAGTCAGAGGTTCTTTGTTCTCTTAACCACCTCTTCGACGCTCTTAAATGCTGCTCTCTTCCTCCTGCACAGTTCTGGCACCAAGTCATTCCTCATGTTGATTTCTCGACCCAGGTACACATAGCTGCTGCATTCGGAGATGTTTGTTCCATTGAGAACACCTGAAGAATCTGCCACCAGTACTCATCAATACACTGGCCCGACTCTTCACATGCTACCTGTCTGAATGCAAGGTTCCATCCCAGTGGAAAATCAGTAGGACTGTTCTGTTGTACAAGAAGGGAGACATCCACAACATTAGCAACTATCGCCCAATCTGCCTGCTGTCTGTTGTCTACAAGTTGTTCACTCGTGTCATCCTGAATAGAATAGGCAAAACACTAGACGAAGGACAATCATGCGAGCAAGCCGGGTTCCGAAGAGGATTCAGCATGATCGACCATATCCACAGTGACCAAACTCATTGAAGTTTCGCAAGAGTTCAAGATGCCGCTCTGTCTAACGTTCATCAACTTAAAGAAGGCCTTCGATTCTATTGAGACTGAGGCGGTCATCGAAGCCCTGGCCAAACAGGGCATTCAAACTCAGTACATCAAAATCCTCCTCGAGCTGTATTGTGGATTCACCATCAGGATCTCACCATTCCACAAAGAAGTGATCATTGATGTAAAGAGAGGGGTGCGGCAAGGTGATACCATTTCACCAAAACTCTTCAGTGCCGCTCTTGAGAACATCATGCGACAACTGGAATGGAAAGGAATGGGAGTGAAGATAGACGGTTGGCAATTACACCACTTCCGATTCACTGATGACATCGTTCTCATAACACCAAACATTAGCCAAGCAGCACAAATGCTGGCCGACTTTGACCGTGAGTGTGGAAAGGTCAGATTGCAGCTGAATCTCAACAAGACGATGTTCATGAAAAGCGAACTGGTCCCTGAAGCTCCATTTGCTCTCAATTAACAAAATAGTTAATATTAAGAAATAGAGGGGCTGGAGCAATAGCACAGTGGGTAGGGCGTTTGCCTTGCATGCGGCTGTCCTGGGTTCAATTCCCAGCATCTCATATTGTCCCCTGAGCACCGCCAGGGGTAATTCCTGAGTGCAGAGCCAGGAGTAACCCCTGTGCATCATCAGGTGTGACCCTAAAAGAAAAAAAAAGTAGAATTAAGATGTTGATTAAGATGTTAATTGAGTTATTGGACTAAGGAGAAGAGGAACACCCCTAGGTGGCGTTTCAGCCCTTGAGCCTGATGGGCAGTCAGGAAGAGCTTTCTTATGTTGATTTTGCTACTGGACTGGGTGTAACATCTACCCCCAGGATTGGAGAATTGAAGAGAGATGAGAGAGTTGGAGAGAGATGAGAGAGAGAGCCGGGCAGCAAGATGGAGTGTGAAGAGACTAACAAAGGGAGAAGAATGTAGAAGAATACAGGAGCAGGCACGTGGAGAGAGCGAGCCCAGACTGCGAGATGGAGCATGGAGAGATGAGCGGGAGAGACAGAAGGAGACGGGAATGAGGGGCCGTGTGAGACTAGAATGGGAGGCTCAGAGAGACTGGAGCAGATGCGTGGAAAGAATGGAATTAACAGCACCTGATCAATCAACTGGCTTGATCCACGCTTTTCTCCTCCGTTTGTCCCATGACATGGGCCGCCCTGGCCGGGGGAGCAGCCCAAGACCACCTGAACTCAGGCGGCGAGAGGGAGAGCCTCTGGGGCCTTTCCGAGCCGCCCTGAGATTATACACACCACTGGTGCTGGTGCACAATCCATCCACCAGCACCCTCTGGGGTAGAGATGCAGTTTTCCCTGGAGTCCTAGGCAGATCTCCTCAGCTGGGGTTAGGCTGAATGAGTCACTGTACTTGGGAAATGATAGTGGTACTGAGAGGGGTTGCTGCCAAAGACAATCAAGATGAGCAATGGATTGGGGTCAGAGAGAAAGCACGGTGGGTAGGGTACTTGCCTTGCACACAGCCCATCTGGGTTTGATCATGGCATTGCATATAATCTTCCAGGAGTCATTTCTGAGTGTGGAGCTAGAAGTAAGCCCTGAGCACCCAAAACTTTAAAAAAAAATTAGCAATGATACTTCATTTAAATAGCTTTTTTAAAAGATAAGGAGTGGATTTGGGGCAGTGGAGTAATGTCTGTGAAATCTTTCTATGCTGGTAGGAAAGATAGAGTTTATCCTGTCTCTCATAATACTCCTCTCTCTAAGTCAGCTATAATGTAATTTTTCTCCTTTCAATTCAGGGGATCAGTTCGTCTAGGTTATCTTTTTTTTCTTTTTCTTTACTAATTTTAAATTTTATTTTCATAAGTTGTTCACAATGATTGATTATATTCAACATTTCAACACTAATCCCACCACCATTACACCTTCCCACCACCATTATTTCGAAGTGTCCCACCACCCCTAAAGCCTGCCCCACAGATACATGCAAGATTATTTTGTATTGCTTGTTACGAATAGTGTAAGATGTCTGTAAGGGTCTATCTCACAGTGACTCAACAAAAAAGTAAACAAAAAATAGTATGAGATATGCTCCTGGGATTCTAAACATAAAATAATTTGGGTCCAGAGCCATTCCTGCAGTAAACTTCTGGGGTCCACAATTCATTTGTAAGTCTCTGGACCATGGCTGTTAATGTGCTTAAATGTGCTTAAATGGCATGGGTGTGACAGCCAGGATTCTGGATGGGAAAGGGCAAGGAGATAGGAAAGGATGGCCTAGTCCTGACCCCTTCAAACCTAGCGGTCCTGACCCCTTGAGGCCTGGCGTTTTCAGTCACTGGTCCCACATATTTGGGTCCTGTGTGGGTTATCTTGTATATTGTGAAGAACTTACTAGTATCTGCATAAGAGGATGCTTCTCAAATCAGTACATCAGGTCAGACCTATCTCCAAAGCGTTACTTAGGTTCAACCTGCCACTACATATCTGCCACTCGTTTTACTCAAAAGCACTTGAATTCATTTTGTGTCAATAGAATCTTTGGGCCAGGAAGGTAATACAGTGGTTGGGACACAGAGAGGTCTTGCTGGTTAGATCCAGGCTCAATCCCTGACACCACATGGCTTCCTAAATATCACCAGGTGTTGGCCCTGGAGGTTGTCAAGCACTACTGGAATAGCTCAGAGGGTCGCTGGCACCGCAGGACTGAGCAGCACCTCGTCATCGGGCTCTCACATTGAACCACGGTCCAGCTGGCCAAGAGTTGCTGAGAGTGACCCACAAGCCCCTTGAGCTCCATAGGGCGGTGCTCCTTCCCACCCCCGCCCCCAACAACAACAAATCCTTATCTTTCAGGGATACATGCTAAAGCATCCAGAGAAGAATTAATAGGTTTGGGATTTGCTTCAAAATATACAATTCAGCCAACAGGAAGGAAGAAGTGAGTTGAAGCTAAAAGTAAGATGATTCCGTTATTCTTCCTATTTTTGCATCCATGTGGTAGTTTTCACTGGAGACTTATTTAGGCACCTTTAGGCACCTTAGATTCAATGCAGTTATGAAGGTTATATGTAGATTCATCCACACAATAGAGTTAAAATAGTACTGATTTTACAGAGGAAAGAATTTTCTCTTCCTTACAAGTCTAGTATGGTGCTTCACAGTGTCAGGGTTCAAGTTCCTTCTCTCTTGTCACTCCATTATCTGTGCTGCACATCTTAGCACAGTTTGCCAGCAAAAAGGAAGAGGAAGAAGGCCACTCCTTTGAGATTGTAATCACGGTCAGGCCACGGGATGCGGCTCAGAAGTATAAGACTTGCCATGCATGCATGAGGCCTTGAGTTTGATCCCTGGCACTGCATCCACATCGCTGAGTAAAATCACTGGCATTACTGCAATCCTAGGCACACAGGTGCATGATCTCCAGTGAGTGCCACAATTAAGTGTGCACCCACTTACACCCTCAGACTTTACAATAAAGGGAAGTTGAGGGAAGTATACAGATATACCACCTCCATTCATATCCCATGGCGCACAGCTTAATCATGTGAGCTATCTACCAGTTCACAAAGCCATTGCATATGTTTCTTCCTAAGTAGCTATGTGCCAAACCAAAGATGCTTAAAATCAAGACAGAAGAGGGGCTGGAGTGATAGCACAGCGGGTAGGGCATTTGCCTTGCACACGGCCGACCCGGGTTCTAATCCCAGCATCCCATATGGTCCCCTGAGCACGGCCAGGGGTAATTCCTGAGTGAAGAGCCAGGAGTAACCTCTGTGCATCGCCAGGTGTGACCCCCCCCAAAAAAAAAAATCAAGACAGAGGAGAAGAGGTACTGTGAGTGACCAACATCTCTAGCCCATTCTTCTGTCCCCCTGTAGCACTGTAGCACTATCGTCCAGTTGTTCATCGATTTGCTCGAGCAGGCACCAGTAACACGTCCATTGTGAGATTTGTTGTTACTATTTTTGGCATATCAAATACGCTCCAGGTAGCTTGCCAGGCTCTGCCATGTGGGCGGGATACTCTCGGTAGCTTGCCGGGCTCTCCAACAGGGACAGAGGAATCGAACCCGGGTCGGCACTGTGCAAGGCAAACGCCCTACCTGCTGTGCTGTCGTGCCAGTCCTAGCCACCTAGATATCCATGTGTGCCCTTCTCATACATGTATTTCTTCTCTGGGTCAGAAACAGCCAGCCCGTCCCATTTGGCTGTCTTGATTTCACACTCTCTACTTAGTTCTCAGTCCTCTTTGTAATTTCTGCATATAATTCCTCAAGGTCTGGTAGACTTGAAACTAAAAGATAAGTTCTCTTTCTGTTGTTAGTTGTAACTTGAGGAAAAACAAAGGAAGGGAAAGGGAAAGACAGTCACCGGACACTCCATCTGGTTCACAGCAGTCACCAAATGGCAGAGAGACTCAGCAGGCTCCCTGTCCTCAGGGTAACAGAGTTACATTTCTTGCTTCTCCCAGCCCACAGCTGCAGTTCTTGCTTTCTGGGGATGGATGGTGGAAGTGGAGACCTCCTGCCTGAATCCTGGTCCCTGTCCTCTGTGACCCCCAGGTTTTACCGAATAGATGGTTCTTCCTGTCCCTTCTTTTCTATACCATATCTGAACTGGTTTTGTATATCATGCCTTACATTATATGGAGGGGCTACTTAGATTTCAAAAAGGAGTTTCCATTCTCGAAAAAAAAAAATATATATATATATATTAGCACACAAGGCTCAACCTTTAACAACATGTTAGTAGTCTCTTATATAAGTGCTTAATGGTTCCATACAACAATCTTCTCTTCATACACTTTCCTCTAAGGAGACTTTTTGGGATAATTTTTAGTGAATTATTCATAATAAGCAATAAAAAATAAATTATTTAGGTCTTGCTTTGGGGGAAGGCTCTGGTGATCGGAGTGGAAATATTCAAATATGGTGGTGGGACTGGTCTGGAATATTAAATGTAATAAATTATTGTGAACAACTTTATAAAAATTGTCACTGTCACTCTCATCCCGTTGCTCATCAATTTTGCTCAAGCGGGCACCAGTAATGTCTCCATTGTGAGACTTGTTTGTTACTTATTGGCATGTTAAATACACTATGGGTAGCTTGCTAGGCTCTGCCATTGGGGCAAGATACTCTCGGTAGCTTGACAGGATCACCAAGAGGGGTGAAGGAATCAAACCCGGGTCAGCCGTGTGCAAGGCGAATGCCCTACTGCTGTGCTATGGCTAAGGGGTGGGTGGGGGTTCTGTGGTACAGACTGTGAGGAAAGTGCAAGTAATCACTCAGCCAAAGATTTCCCCCAGATCTTTGAGTCTGAAAAATGAATCTCTTTTGGAAATGGTGTGAGAACAGAATCTCCTCTTATACCTCCAAAAAGGAACAGCCGTGCCAGCAAGGGGGACCGATAGCAGCAAGAGCCACTTCCAGCTTCTCACCTCCAGCACCCTAATGCCTAACCCTTACCTGTGCACATTTTCAGTTGCTGAATTTCTTCCTTTGTTACAGCCGCCCTTGGAGACAAACAAAAGAGCCTTCCTGGTACTTGTTCACATAGGGAAGCTGTGCTCCTACTGGACCCAAAGCAGGAGGCGAATTGAAGGATAGAAGCTGGTGATGAGGGGCTCCTGCCCCACTGAGCTCATGGGTCACGCTATAGGAAGGCAAAGGCAATACGTCCAGTGGTTGCAGCTCCTGACCCTATAGGTGGGCGAGGTCAAACTGCCAACTCTTCACCAAATTAATTTTCTTACTCATTTCTTGGCTTTTTCCATTCTGAGCACAGAGCCAGGGGTAAATCACGAGCACAGCTGGGTGTAACTCAATAAGCCCGTACCCCCCAAAAAAGGTTCATCACACCCACCATCAAAACTCCAGGGCCATCCCATCAGCAAAAAATCTCCCTCTACTTTTTCCTCCCACAACCTTCCCTTTTCTCTCCAGAAATTATCATTTTCATACAAGTCTTTGTGTTAGCCTTCTTATTTTTTTTGTTAGTTTGTTTGCTACAGTTATTCATTTTATATTCCTGAAATAAATAAAAGCATCCAGTCTTTCGTTTCCTTACTTATTTCACTTGGCACAATCACCTCAGACTCCATTTATTTTGTCCCCAAAGACACATTTTAATCTTTTTATTTGTTTAGCTGATTTTGAGCCCCACATATTCTGGCTTGGGGATAACTCCCAGAGTTGTCAGAGGACCAAGTGGGGTTATTTCTCCTTTGATTTCTTTGACCCAAGACTTTTTCAAAAACCCATAAATGTAAGATTTACTTTATTTCCCATAAATTTAAGTTTTTTTCCCATTTTCTCTTTGCTGTTGATTTCTTGTCATATTAGTGTGGTCAGAAAAGATCCTTGATATGAATTAAATCTCCACATATGCAATAGATTTCTTTTAGTCCCAACTTATGACGTGCCCTTGAGAATTCCATATATACCTGAGAAGAATGTGTATTCATTTGTTTGGAATAAAAAATTTCTGTATAGCTCCCACACTCCACAATCGCCACCATGGCCCCCCCCGCCCCCAGACTCCATTGCCTGAGGCCAAGCCTCACCCAGAAATTAATATGCTGAAAAATTCAGGTATTCAGGTTTTGTGATCGAAATTTCCAGAGTTTCACAGATCAGGATGGGCTACCTCCCCCCATGTCACTGACCTTCCAGAAGCACTGGCAGTCACACACACACACCCCAAAGTGACCACCCAGTTTAACTCCAGCTGTATCAGTATTACTTCATTAAAAATTTTGGACTTCCTGGAGTGACATCTCAAACACAAACCACATATGTGTTACATACCTGGTATGTAACAGAAGGCAACCAATCTCGATTAACGAAACATAAACACAAGAAAGCTTAATTTGTCACAACATCTCAGTAATCTCATATATATGGACTTAATGGCTCCATGGTGAGATATAATTTTCACTAACTTTCTTCTAAGGAAATATTTTTTGGTCATTCAGTTAACAAATTATTGATAATAAGCAATGTAAATAATAAATTATTGAGGGCCTCTATAGGGACAAGCTTAAAGGATGGTTGGCAAATTTGGAGACAATGGTGGATGGAAGATGTAATGGTGATGGGATTGGTGCTGGA
This sequence comes from Sorex araneus, assembly GCF_027595985.1. Lineage (NCBI taxonomy): Eukaryota > Metazoa > Chordata > Mammalia > Eulipotyphla > Soricidae > Sorex > Sorex araneus. Next base: position 11,808,916 of record NC_073311.1, read on the forward strand.
ATACTGAATGCCTATAACAAATCATCATGAATTACTTGTAAACCACATTATTTATATAAAGTATAAGGGGAAAATTTACATATGTAGGCCTTATCTATTCCATGTAAACTCCAAAATATATTAACACAGAATTGCTTAAAAAGTTTTATTAAGGAGCTGGAGCGATAGCACAGCTTGTAGGGTGTTTGCCTTGCACATGGCCGACCTGGATTTGATTCCCAACATCCCATATGGTCCCCTGAGCACTGCCAGGAGTAATTTCTGAGTGTAAAGCAGGAGTAACCCCTGTGCATCGCTGGGTATGACCCAAAAAGCAAGAAAAAAAAGTGTTATTAATTGTGTAAAACACAAAAATAAAAAGAAAGGGGCGCGCAGGCGGTGAGGCAGGCGAAGGAAGGAAGAAGGCCAAACTGGTTGCTCGATCGGTTTATTTCATGTCCATCTCCATTCTCCTCTGATTCTCCTCCTGCTTCTTTCTCCCCCATCCTACTTCATTCTCTCTCTCTCTGCCTCTCTCCCGGCTCTCGGTCTCTCTCTCGATCTGTGGATCTGGCCCCCGTGGATCTGGCCCCCGTGGATCTGGCTCCCATGGATCTGGCCCCGGTGGATCTGGCGCCGTGGATCTGGCCCCCAACCCACTCTTACAGCCTAGTTAAATCTCCACAGCATGAGGGGGTTGGGGCATACACATAGGTGTGGTCACCATCAATAGGGTAAGGTTCCTTTCCCTCAGGGGATGCTTCTCCTAGGACTTAATTCTCTTTCTGCAGGAGGATCCACCCAAGGGCAGAGTCCCATGAATGTGTCTCTCTTCTCCTCAGCCAGCAAACATATAAGAATTCATAATATTAATTATTTTGTATGGACACAATAAGAGATGCATTAAAGCTTATAGAATTGCTCTCCTGGGGCCATCTCAATCTCAGACTACAGTGCTCAGGCCAGATCAGTCTTTCCTATCCCTGGCAGGGTCCCAGTCTCATAATTACTATTGAATCATGACAGCATTTGTCTATGATCAAGCTCTTAACTTATAGTTAAGAATTAGGCACTTTGGCCAGGCCCATCTCGATGCCAGGGTAGCACATAACTCACCGCTTGCCCTGGATCCTTCCCGTCCCACGTCGGGGACCCTCCTTTGGGGTGCTAGGAACTGAGGGCAGCTAAGGCTTAAGTGGAGAGAGCAGATGCCCAGGAGGGAATATCGAGGCCAATTAAGTCTTAAGTTATAAAAACATAATATTGTCTTCTTGTGTCTATACAAAAAAGACATAGCTTTAAAGTAAATTATTCAAAAGGCATAAAGAGGAGAGAAAGGCAATGTTATAATATTCAGTGTCCTAGGAAGTTCTGACCTTACCAATTAACAGAGTTTGATTAAGGGAAGAGCAGATAAACTGGTAGAATTGGTTACAGATAAACAAAAGAATGGGAGTGACTCGGGAGCACTTTGATGGGTGTGACTGATAAACCTAAGCTCCTAGTGGCAAGGGGGAAAGGACAAACCAATGATATCCAACAATTAATAATGGTGAGACATAATTATTACCACAACAAGATTATTACTATAACAAGCATAATACAAATTAAACTTTAATATACTTCAGATTCCAGAGTTGAAAATGTATATATTTATTTATTTATTTTGCATTTTGGTCACACCCGGCAATGCACAGGGGTTGCTCCTGGCTCTGCACTCAGGAATTACTCCTGACGGTGCTCAGGGGACCATATGGGATGTTGGGAATCAAACCCCAGTCGGCCGTGTGCAAGGCAAATGCCCTACCCGATGTGCTATTGCTCCAGCCCCAAATAATGTATATATTTAAATAATAGTAGACTTTAATATTGTATAAATTGGTTTTAACTTTCTTATTTACATAGGTCAAAATCATATAGTACTCACTAACTGACCCTTACTAATTTATTTTCTGATCATTCTATTTGCCAGTTCTTAAAGTTTTGTTCAAATAAGCAATATAAAGTAAATTTGCTATGTGCCAAAAAGGGCAGGTTGGGATTGGGAGGGAAACTGGGGATATTGGTGGAGGGAAGTTTACACTAGTGGTGTTAAAACACTAAATACTTGGGGCCGGAGCGATAGCACAGTGGGTAGGGCGTTTGCCTTGCACGCAGCCGACCCGGGTTCGATCCCCGGCATCCCATATGGTCCCCCAAGCACCGCCAGGAGTAATTCCTGAGTGCAAAGCCAGGAGTAACACCTGAGCATCGCTGGGTGTTACCCAAAAAAAGCAAAAACAAAAAAAAAAAACCAAAAAAAACCCCACTAAATGCTTGATGGGGCTGGAGTGATAGCACAGCGGGTAGGGTGTTTGCCATGCACGCAGCCAACCCGGGTTTGATTCCCAGTATCCCATATGGTCCCCTGAGCACTGCCAGGAGTGGTTCCTGAGTGCAGAGCAGGATTAACCCCTGTGCATCCCAAGGTGTAACCCAAAAAGTAAAACAAACAAACAAAAAACCACTAAATGCTTGAAATGACTGTATAATGAACAACTTTGTAAATCAGTGCTGTAGATAAAAATCATTAAAAAATTTTCTGTACATATCTATCAAGTACATTTCATTAATCTTTTCATTAATGCCATTTTTTTTCTTTTTGGATCACACCCAGAGACGCACAGGGGTTACTCCTGGCTCTGCACTCAGGAATTACTCCTGGAGGTGCTTAGGGGACCGTATGGGATGCTGGGAATCGAACCTGGGTCTGCCGAAAACGTTACTGGCTGTGCTATCTCTCCAGCCCCTATAATACCATTTTTTGTTGTTGTTACTGGAAGCTTGAGCATTTTGTCTCTTTTTTTCTCATTGAAAGTCTATTTTATCAGATAAGAGAGGAGAGAAATTCCTGGTTTTTTCCTCTGCATTGTTGGCTTGAAACATCTGACTCCAGACTTTCTCTCTTGAGTCTTTGTCTTTGTATCTGCTGGGAGAGTGATGAGGAAATTGAAAAGCACTATTGATCACAGTATTGTTTGTGGAGGACAGGGGTGCAAAAAGCCTAGAGATCCAAGCAGACCTTCCATCATTTGCCTGTATTTAAAGTTGTCCCCTTCTGAACAAAGACCATCTTTCTGAAGAAGATACAAAAAATGGGGACTGGAGTGGAAGCCTAGGTGGTTCAACTTGTACTAGCCTAGAAAACAAAGGATAGGGTTTGTTTTTAATATGCTCAGTTTCTGCTAGCAGTGTAGTCTTTCTCCCTCATTTGAATGGTTACTGAGTTATGTACCGTTATTTCTAGTCTCTGTTCTTCAGCGAGGTCAGGTCTACCAACCGAAATAGTGGCTGATGTGCATTGTACTGCGGGTTCCTTCCTTAACTTCTCTTCTCTCCTCCCTCTGTGCGCCACAATAACCATCTTGTGGATAAATGGATTCAGATAAATGGATGCCTGTATCTTAGGCAAACCAACTTTGAGCTGGTGAGGATTTTTTGCAATACGTAGTTGATTTCTGAATGTGCTTTAGTGGGGAGCTTTGCTTGTCTGTGTCTGTTATGCCGTTTAGCCAGAAGTCTCCCAGACCTCCTTTGTGCCGCCACGCGAGATCGACCCCGGAGGCAACTGAACCACTTTGGACACGAGCGGCGCCCCCAAAATGCCTCCAAACTGTGTGCTCGGAGCTACTGGCCCAGGCGCTGCCAGCGAGTGATGCAATTACCAAAAGAATTTTCCCTGGACTTCATATAGAAATCCTATTGCAGCCGCGCGACCTAATATCTCTTGATTGTCAGCAACGTGTAAATGTTCCTTTTTAGCAGGGCTTACCGTGGGGGTAAAGTCCAAACAATAGTACTGAGTTTTTTGTTGAAGGGTAAAAGATTGTAGCGATAGAATTTTAGGCAGAATTTTCCCTGGACTTTATATAGAAACCCAAAACCGCGCGGCCGCGGCAGCCTAATGTCATCTAATCATCAGCAATATGAAATGGTTCCTTTGTAACGGGTTGGACTTTGGGGGGACCATAATAGGGTTAAACTTTGTAGTGACGTGTAATTTCTGGCTGAACTTTCCCTGGACTTTATACAGAAATTCAAAGCCACAAGGCCGCTGCCATGGCCGCGCGACCTAAATGTCATTTAATCATAACCAATATGAAATGGTTCCTTTTTAACTGGTCGGACTTTGGTGGGAAATCCTAACAAGAATAGTAAGTCTTTTGCTGAAATATTGAAGGCAATCAAAGTGGTAGCCATCTCTATAGACTGAACTAAGCCATATCCCCACGCCGGCTGAGAAGAAATATCCTTCTTTCTCGGGAAGAAACGCGGCGTGGCGTTAACCATAGTATGATGTCCATTAAGTTGACACGGACCTGGTGGCGTGGGAATGGGATACAAGGGAACAAATTATTATGTACTTGGAACAGCGGGACACTGGTGGAATCTCGAGCCGGGGCCGATACCAGCGTATTACTTTTGGTTCCAGAAACTGCTGGCAGACATTCTACCAGACTATCAACTAAGCCAGAGCCCCACGCCGGCTGATGACGGGAAATAACCATCTTTTTCGTTTTTTTTTCCCTTTGTCAGGCAGCGTGGTGATTACTAAACAGGCGTGAACTCGGTGGCGCGGGACGAGGGGGGGGGAAATAGAAAAGTTATGTAATAAACAGCGGGACTTAATATCTCTACATTCTCAGCAATGGAGAGCTATCAAATGCTTCCTTGACAGTAGGACTGTCTTTTCTTTTTTGGGGGGAAACCCTAGCAACAATAGTGAGTTATGTGTTGAAACATGGAATGTAACCAAGATAAAGCGTAAACGAAGTGAAATTTATCACTTTCAAGGGCGGGGACTGGGGAGGCGGGAGGGGGCGGGAGGTATAATGGGGTGGTTGGTGATGGAATATGGGCACTGGTGAAGGGAAGGGTGTTTGAGTATTGTATAACTGACATAATCCTGAGAACTATGTAACCCTCCACATGGTGATTCAATAAAATTTATAAAAAAAAAAAAAAGAAGTCTCCCAGAAAGAACTTTAAAGCAAGAAACACGGTGAAATCTAGCCTAGAGATATTATCTCTTAAGTCTCTGTTCTCCAAAAAGATGGCTAAAAGGTGTTTTATTTTATTTATTTTGCTTTTGGGGTCACATCCGGCCATGCACAGGGGTTACTCCTGGCTTTGCACTCAGGAATTACTCCTCGAGGTGCTCAGGGAATCATATGGGATGCTGGAAATCCATCCCCCGTCAGCCCTGTGCAAGGCAAATGCCCTACCCGTTGTGATATCGCTCCAGCCACATAAGGTGTTTTATTTTTTAATCTTAGAATTTAGTATGCATCATGAGAGATAACATTTTTCTCTTTCTATACTTTTCTTGCCTATATCTTTTTCCCCCCTTTAGTTTTATTTTAAGTCACCCTGAATTACAAAGTTATTTATGCCTGGGTTTCAAGAATACAATGTTTCAACACCCATCCCTTCACCAGTCCTTTTCCCTCTACCAAACCAGCCTGCCCCTATGAGAGACACTTTTTTTTATAAATTTTGATACAGTGGTTTGCAGGACTCTTACCAGTAGGGTCCATGCATAAGGCTTGACTGAGTTTCAGCCGCCTCTTCCTCCTGGTCCAACACTTTCTTCCGCCATTGTTGTGATTGTAATCCCTTCCCTGTCCTACCTCCCAGCCCTTCAAGTTTTGCCTTTTATTCTTTTCTGTCCCATTCACTTCCTGCATTTCTCTGCCATGTTCTTGGCTCCAGTAAACAATTTTTATAAACCATATCAATGCCACCCAGCATTTCCTCAAGTTTCTTAGATTTTGTTCATTATGTATATGTAATAAAGGTTATTATTCTCCAACGGTTCTTTCATATAGTTATATTTCTCTCTTCTCTCTTTTCTGTTTCTCTCTCTCTGAATTATTAGTAATCCCTTGTTCCCTTTATCCCTTTAGACTTGCTCTTCAGAGCTTTGTCAGCCTTACTATTCAATTTCCAGTCCAATTCTGGCTGTCATATCTTCCCAGAGAATTCCAAATAATAGCTGAGCTCCAGTAGGTTAGCAGCACAATAGCTCCCCTACAGTATATACATAGTTTCTAGTTTGAAGTGGGTGGGAGGAGTGGGCCACGCCCAGCATGCTCAGGGTTTACACCTGACCTTGCACTCAGGATTTATGCCCTGAGGGGTTGGGGGGGTTGTATGTTGTGCCAAGGATTGAGTCAGGGTTGGCAGTGGGCAAGGCAAGAGCCCCTGCGTGCTATACTATTTCTCCAACCCCATTCCTCTCATATTAATGGAATACTTTGAGATAAATATTATTGTTTCTCGCTTTTTTCAACAGGTTATTTACTCTTACTCAAAAAGGCACAGTTGCATCTCAAATGAGAGCTGGCTCTCATTTGTTATGTAGCACAGTGTTACTTACTACTCTATTTATTACAACAGGATAAAACCTTTTTTTATTTGTATCCCTTATTACTACCTACCCCAGGGACCCACACTCAATAATTGTATTAAATTTGTGAGTTAGGGGCCAGAGCAATAGTATAGTGGGTCCAGTACTTGTCTTCTATGTGGCCAACCTGGGTTTGATCTCCAGCATCCTATATGGTTCTCTTAGCTCTGCCAGGAGTGATTTCTGAGTTGCAGGGCCAGGAGTTGGCGCTGAGCAATGCTGGGTGTTGTTAACTTTTGTGTCTAATGTGAGATAGTGGTCTTGTTTTATTTACTTATTTATTCATTTTTTGCATGTGGCAGTTTTACTCGAATCATTTGTTAAAGGGATATTCCAAACTTCATGTTATGCTCTTAGTTCCTTGATCATAAATTATTTGGGGCTGGAGCAATAGCACAGCGGGTAGGGTGTTTGCCTTGCATGCGGCTGACCCGGGTTCGATTCCCAGCATCCCATATGGTCCCCTGAGCACCTCCAGGAGTAATTCCTGAGTGCATGAGCCAGGAGTAACCCCTGTGCATCGCCGGGTGTGACCCAAAAAGCAAAAAAAAAAAAAAATTATTTGACTATATTTGTGTTGGTTTATTTCTGGGTACTCAGTTCTGTTCTATGAATCTGTATATGTATGTGTCTGTCTTTATTTTAGTAGTTTGATGTTTTGATTGTTATCACTTTTTTTGGAGGAAGGGGTCACACCCAGTGATGCTCAGGGTTACTCCTGGCTTTGCACTCAGGAATTATTATTATTTTTTTTTAGGAACTATTTTTATTTTTAATTTATTTTGCTTTTTGGGTCACACCCGGCCATGCGCAGGTGTTACTCCTGGCTCTGCACTCAGGAATTACTCCTGGCGGTGCTCAGGGAACCTAATGGGATGCTGAGAATTGAACCCGGGTCGGCCGTGTGCAAGGCAAATGCCCTACCCGCTGTGCTATCACTCCAGCCCCAACTGCTATCACATTAGAGCATATTTTATTTTATTTTATTTTTCTTTTTGGGTCACACCCGGCGATGCACAGGGGTTACTTTAGTCCTGGCTCTGCACTCAGGAATTACTCCTGGCAGTGCTCCGGGGACCATATGGGATGCTGGGAATCGAACCCAGGTCAACCGCATGCAAGGCAAACGCCCTACCCGCTGTGCTATCACTACAGCCCCCTAGAGCATATTTTAAATACCTCTGATTTTGTTCTACTCAGGATTGTTTCTTTACTTGTAATCTTTGGTAATTCCAGATTATTAATTCCAAGTGTAGTAGATTTAGTAATCCCAAATTATTTTTTGGGGGGGGGTAGAGTTGGGCCCACGTGCAGCAGTGCTCAAGAGTTATTTGTGGCTCTGTGTTCACAAGTGACCCTTGAAAGTGCTCAGGAGATCATATGTGATGCCAGAATGTGAACCAGGGTCTTGGCTGCTGCAGTCACATGGAAGGCGAGATGCATTTTAAACTTTTGATCTCTAAAACTCAAAGAAAATTAATTTATATTGTTTCAAGTCACTAAGTTTATGGTCATTTGTTAGGGGAGCATAGAAAGTAGGTGGGTTAGAAGGATGTTCTTCTGCAACACTGACACAGTATCGTCAAATTTCTCACAAAGCACCCTGGACTTTTTACCTCTATGTCGACTTAAATAATAGATTTCAGAACTCAGAGGAAACTTCATCAAAGACTTGTGGTAAAGGAGCTTGTCTAAGGTTACATGGTTAATTAATTGTAAAGCCAGGGCAGGAACCAGGGAAGTTTCCAATTTCTCTTGTATGTATATGAACGACAGTGAGATGTCTAACAATAAGACATCTCCTAATACATTAGAGTATGCTTATGTTTACGTGACTTAGAAGGGGGCAGGACTTGTTATTACTCATTTTACTTTTTTTTTTTGCTTTTTAGGTTACATCCGGCAGTGCACAGGGGTTACTCCTGGCTCTGCACTCAGGAATTACCCATGGCACTGCTCAGGGGACCATATGGGATGCTGGGAATCGAAACCAGGTCGGCCGCATGCAAGGCAAACGCCCTACCCACTGTGCTATCGCTCCAGCCCCTTACTCATTTTACTTTATAGACAAAGATTTTGAGTTTTAAAAAATAATGCAACATTTAAAGGCTAATTAGAGTAACTACATGGTTAGGAAACAGAAGGGGGCAGGTTCAGTATTTTTGCCTGGGGAGTGAGGTAGGGTAGAGATTTTTAGACCCAAAAGAGATGCTTGAAAGGTTGAGCTGAGGGGCTGGAACAATAGCACAGCGGGTAGGGCGTTTCCCTTGCATGCGGCCGACCTGGGTTCGATTCCCAGCATCCCATATGGTCCCCTGAGCACCACCAGGAGTAATTCCTGAGTGCATGAGCCAGGAGTAACCTCTGTGCATCGCCGGGTGTGACCCAAAAAGAAAAAAAAAATTAAAAAAAAAAAAAGAAAGGTTGAGCTGTACATTAGCAAAATATGGAGTCCAGGACCACTCATGAGTGATGAGTCTGAGAAACTTAGCTCATGGCTAGCCCTGAGAAGAACAATGCCCTGGGGAGAACCAACTAAATCATTCTCTTCAAGGTTCCCAAGCATTGGATAGGGTGATATTGTTTGTTGGCGCCCTGAGGTGCCGACAAAAGAAAATTGAAAATCCTCTCTGGGGAAAAAAATCAACATGGGTCTTACATAATTTCCTCAAGTATTTAAAATACGATTTTTAAGCACAGAAAAGAAAGCTTGGTGACAAAGATAATGTGAGGACCAACACAAGCAATATTTGATAAATAACTAGAATAGAGAACCGTCAGACCTAATAGGATTCCAGATCTTAGAATTATCCGTGACCCAGATAGTATACCAGTGATGTCTAGCATGTTCAAAGAGATAAAAGCTAAGACTGATCGTTTTGTAAAGAATTAGATGCTACATTAAAAAAAAAGTAAGCCTAAGGCTGGGAGACATAGCTTAATGGGCTAATCACAGGCTTTGCAGACAGAAGGCAGGGGATTTATCCCAGCACTGCATGGCCCCCCAAACACTGCCGGGGTGACCCTTGAGTGCAAAGCTGGAAGTAATAGCTGGACACCACCGTGTGACTCAAAAACCAAAACCCAAAAAAGAAGTATCTAATAGATTTTCAGAAGAATAGTACAGAAATTCTAGAATTTAAAAGATTATTTTAAAATAACTTTGTTAGAGCCTGGCAAGCTACCCATGGCATATTCGGTATGCCAAAAACAGTAACAAGTTTCACAATGGAGACGCTACTGGTGCCCGCTCGAGCAAATGGAGGAGCAACATGATGACAGTGACAGTGATTTTACTATTCAGGGGATTAAACTCAGGGCTCATGAGCTAAGGCATATGCTCTACTGCTGAGCCACATCCCTAACCTCTAAAATTATTTTAAAATTTCACTTATTTATTTTTAGTTTAAGGGCCATACCCGCCTCTGTTCATAGTTTGCTGTTGGCTCTGTGCTCAGGGATTACTCCTGGCAAAGCTTGAGGGATCACATGTGGTACTGGGCATTGAACTGGGTTGGCTGCATAAATAGCAAATCTTTTCTGTACTATCTCTGTGGCCCCTAAAATTATTTTAAAAAACAACAACTAATAGCTCAGTAACGAGTTTAGTTAATAACATCATAAGAGAGTTAGTAATCTTTCACTTTGTGTTAGGGGGAGCTCTTCAAAACATAAAGCATTGGTGAAGACAAAAGGATGCACAATTCACACAGAGAAGAGAAACTGTTAAGATATAAGATATATTTAGTAGAAGTTATAGAAAGAGAGAAGAGGGGTACAACACGTATTTAAAGGGAAAGTAATGGATGAAAATTGTCTAGAATTCTCATGAAAGGCATCGATCCACATATTCAACAGGTCCAGAAAGTCCCAAGCATCATAACTAAAGCAAAAACCAAAAACACACAGTAAAAAGGCAGAAAAGTCAATTTCTTAGAGAGAATTTTAAAAGAACGGTAAAAGCAGAGTTGGGAAGCAGAAACCACCTTCTAAGAAATAGTACCTACAATGACATCTGAGATCTCACACTCGGAAATCAGAGCCCTGGAAGGACTCAAGTGGGCTAAGGAACATAAACTGCTTCTACAGTCGTGTTGCCTTCTCGATCTTCTTGCCTTTTTACCTCCAAGGACCCTCGTCATTACTTTGGGCCCACCAGGAATTGAAGTGTAATCTCCCTAATCTCAAAAAAATCACCAATTTAACCATACCTGCGCAGCCCCCTTCGCCTAATAAGGTAACCCATTCCTGGGGATTAGCACGGGGACCCGAGGCGAGCCTTGTTTGCCAAGCTCGCACCCTTTTCTCCAGAGGTCTTCCCTCCCTTCCTCCCCGTCCCCCAAGCCCTGGGGCAGAAAGGGAAGCAGCATTTCCAAACTTGCAGCAGAAGCAGAGGTCATTCTCCCCTATTCCCTCAGGGTGAGGTCTATATTACCTCGGTTTCAAAGATTCAAAAATTGACCAGGACAGAGGTGGGTCACTCTACGGGTCTGGCTCCAGACCGTAAGCTTGTAGACAGATCATCAGCTCTGTGACTGGCGAAACTCTCCACCAAATCCAAAACAGATGCAGTCTGGGCTCATCACTCATTGTATGATTTCTGGCTACTTTGTACCTTGAGAAACAAAGTCGGAAGAGGTGGGGTTTTGTTTATTTTTGTAACAAGGATATGTGGGCTTTAAGGGGGAGGAAAAGAACGGGGGTGTGGGGGGGGGACGCGGGTTTAAAACTGAAGAGGCACCTTTGGATCCAGCATTGCTGGCAGAAGCTCTTTCTGACTAACCACGTGATCTGGGCTTCTCGTTTATTAGGCCTCAGTTCCCTTGTCTGCAAAATGCCATTTGGCTCAAAGGACATCTTTCCCAGTGACCTTTCCATTCGGGCATTCTAGGGTTCCAAGAGAGAAGTCCCTTGCAGGATGCCTCCACCTTTGGGAAGTGATCTCTGACAAAGGCAGGCAAGGGAACGGGTGTGCGAAGGGTCTCCGTTCCCAAGACACTGCAAATCGGAAAAAAGCAAAACGTGCAGGGCACCGGGGCGGAGTAGGGGGAGGGGGGCGCCTCAGATCGCGCACCAGCATGCAAATAAACAGCCGCGTGCAAATATCTCCAGAGCGAGCCGGCGCCGAGCATCTCGGCGTCCGCGGTGCTGCGGGTCCGAGGATGCGGGGATCGAGACCCTGCTCTCGCGCGAAGGGCCCTCCGAGAATGCCGTTACACGCCGCCGGGGAATTGCGGACTCGGGTCTCCCGGGGCAGCCCCGGAGACCCGCCCGCGGCAGCGAGCCGGGCCCGTCCTGCGAACGTTGGCGTGCGCCCGCGGCCGCGCGAGGAGGGGCTCGGCCCACCCTCGGGGACGCCCCGCCCCCCCGGCGCCAGAGCCCGCCTCCGCCCGCCGGGACGCAGCTTTTCTTCTCCGGGCGCCGAGCGGCCGCGCTGCAGAGACTCCCGCCGCCCCCGACCGCCCCCGCCGCGTCCCTCGGGCCTCGGAAGTGACGCAGCGCGCCCCGCCCCCGCCGCCAGATCCGCTGCTGCTGCCGCGGCGGGCGGACCTGCAGGAGGCGGCGGCGGCGGCGGCCGAGGCCGAGGGAAGATGGCGGACGGTGTGGACCACATAGACATTTACGCGGACGTGGGCGAGGAGTTCAACCAGGTAGGTGAGGGCCCGGGCCCCGCGCGGCCGAGAGCGGGCGGCGGCGCGGCCCGGACGCCGGCCCGGGGCCCCTCGCGGGCCGCGAGCCGGCGGGGGCTGCAGACCGTGCGCCCCTCGGGCCGCCCGTGGGCCGCGCCGCGGCGCCCCCCTCGCCCCCTTCGTTCTACCGCGTCGTTTCGCGGCCCGCGGGGCCTGGGAGCGCGGCCGCGGCCCCCCGTGCAGCCGGCCGGCCGCCCCTCCCTCCCGCGCCGCCGCCCGCTCCCATTGTTGGCGGCGCCGCCGGCGCTTCCCGCCGAGCTAGGCCGGGCCCGGCATGTGCGCGGCCGGGCGGGCCGGGCCGGGCCGCGGGCGCGGGGTCGACGAGGAAGCCCGGCCGGGCGCGCGCCGCCGCCGCCGTCGCGCCCCGCGGCCCTGCCGCTCGGGCTCCGATTCCTCCCGCCGCTCCATTTTGTCTCCCGGCCGCGCACGGCGGCCTCGTGGAAGGCCGCGTTCCCGGCCCTTTGTATCCCGCGCGCCCACTTGCCCTGGCGCTCCTGCCCGCCCTGGCCGCGGCTTTCGGCATGGCGCCTTCCTCCTCTTTCTCCTCCTCCTCATTCTTCTCCACCTCCCGCTCCTCCCGCCTTCGGAAGGCGGCTTCGCGGTGGGCACGTTCGCAACAAGTCCTTTGGCTTTCGGACCCGTAGGCCGTGGTGCTGGGGGGGGAGGGGGAACCACCTCTGCCACCACTCCACCAAAAAAACAGAAACTACTCGCCCGAGTCGGCGCGCTCTCCCTGGCGCGGTGGTCCAGGGCTGGCCGTGCCCGGGAGACCCGGTGCTGGCGGTGATGGAAATGCCCGTGAAGAAAGATAGGTAGCCCGGGCTTGGAGCAGGGCCGGCCGCACGCGGTGTGGACGGAACCGAGAAGATGCTGTAGCCCTCCGAGCCATCAGAGGAGTCTTTCACTAAAGAACGCGCAGCCGCATTGCGGACGGTGGTAGTGGCCCGCGGAGGGGTGGCAGCCGGGACCCGGTGCGCCCGTAACGCCACGGTCGCCGCCCCACTCCACGGAGCCGCTGGGCGGGAGGGGGCGAGGATGCTGCCGGCATCCCTCCCCATATCTGGTCGGTTCCGAGCACAGGCGTGTGGGTTCCACGCTCGGTGCGCGCCACGCTTCTCCGGGACCGTAGTGCCCAAAGATCCTTTTAGCCCGTTGTGTGTTTCGTTGCACAAATGCAAAGCAACCTACCAATTTTTTTGGGGGAGGGGGTGATTGCCCCTACCAAACCCCCGTCCTTGTGAGAAGCTTGATGCATTGCCACTGGTTTTTATACACCTTTTTTTTTTTTAAAAGTGGTTTTTAAAAATGTTTTTTCCTCTAGGAAGGATCTTATTTGTGACGAACTTTTTTTTTTTAAACTGGGGAGAAATGAGAAAGCCTTATACACAAGTTCTTTGTACCCCTCGTTTAAGTATTAGAAATGAGGGACAAAAAATCTTTTAGCTTTTAATTGACTCCTCCTTCATTAAAGTCTTGGTTGTGTTTAAATGTAACCGGTGTGATCAGACATGAAGTTTTAACTTTGTTCCTTTTCCTCCCCCCCTTGTGTGCTAGTGTTGGGGCATTGGATACCTGAGTTGGGTCAGTGACAGTTGGGGAAATTGATCTTGAGTGCTACAGTACAGTCAGATTCTAATGCTTCTAAGGTCAGCAAAACAAAACCTCTAGGAAATTTCTTGTCTTTTAAAAAAAATTTTTATCAGATAGGTGCAACATTCCTTCCAAAAGAAAGGTCAGTCATTCCAGTGAAGGAATATTTAAAGAGTTCCAATACTGTCTTCATTTATTTTCTTTACAAGAAAGTACATTTACAATGCCTTTCTGCTCACAATAAAGGAAGATTTGGGATATAGTTTCAGAAATTGCGCTTGATTCACTATTTTCCGTAAAATATTTTTAGACCTTTGCCTGTTTAATTTGGGGCGGGCATTTTTTCATTCATAGAGCTAGCTGGATGAAGTGATACTTGCTTATCCCTGTGCAGTAGTAGTGCACACTGAGCAGGAGGTAAGAAGAGATTAAAATTCTGTGTTTTGGTGAGGTATTGCTTTGGGGTTCTTTAAAAAATAACTTTTTTTTATTGACTTGTGCCTGTAGCATTGTATCTTAGTTGTCTATTTACCGGTAACATTGGTAATTTTGAATAGAATTAAGGAGAGAATTAGACTTTGTTATGATTCCTCGCATCCTTGTTTCATGGAACCTGTTTGCTATGGTAATTCCTGAACAAAATGTGGCCACAGGAGGGTAATTGCTTGCTTTCAGAGGTCATCTTATTTAAAAACTGTCACTGTCATTGTCATTCCGTGCTCATTGATTTGCTTAAGCGGGCACCAGTAATGTCTCCATTGTGAGACTTGTTATTTAAAAGCAAAAAACTGCTATTGCTGAACTGTGTTTTTTAGTATTTTTTTCAGGATTAAAGAAAGCAAAACGTATTGCTGTTTGATTTAATTTACATTTAATTAGCTGGTGACCCTTATTTCGGGCTGCTATGTTTAAGTAAAATGTTTTTCTGTGTGTGTATAGTCAGTCTTGAATTATCTTGGCATCTAAACTGCTCTAAACAGCTAAAATAAATATTGCTTGCTTGCTTGCTTATTTATTTATTTATTTATTTATTTATTTATTTATTTATTTATTTATTTATTTATTTTTGGGTCACACCCGGCCTGGCTTTGCACTTAGGAATTGCTCCTGGTAGTGCTCAGGGGACCATATGGGATGCTGGAAGTCGAACCCAGGTCGGTCACATGCAAGGCAAATGCCTTACCCGCTGTACTATTGATCCAGCCCCTAAAATAAATCTTTATTCTCAGTTTTAATTGTATTTATATACTTTGAAATTCTGTGTAGTCTGTATATTCCAGATAAGTTTTTTATGTGTATAAGTATCACTATCACTGTCATCCCGATTTTCGTCGATTTGCTCTAGCGGGCACCAGTAATGTCTCCATTGTGAGACTTCTTGTTACTGTTTTTGGCATATCGAATACACCACTGATAGAATTGTGGACTTGATTTTGACCAAAAGTGAATAAATTTTTTTTTGTTGTTTAGTATGTTTTTGAATATCTGTTATTATGCCAACAAGGAGGAATACATGGTAGTGGGAGTGAAAGACATCTACATATTCTTTATGATATTGTGAGCTCATGGACTTACTGTAGATAGCACTCCTTTTTGTCAGTTTTTGTTGGTAGGGAAAAAGGAATTAAAAATCTATGAATTTTAGGAAAACTGCATCAAAACTATTTGGGGATTTAAAACTCTTAGTGAAGAAGTTACTGATGGTAGGTTATTGATAGCATTGCTGATAGTAATCAGGTGCAGCTTAAAAATAAAAATATAGATAAATGGTATAGTTTTTAGAAATTACAGATCGTGATAAATCAGTGTACTTAGCTATTATGTTTATAGCTATTAAACATAGTTTTGCCAGTTCACTAGCCAGTTTTAGAAAATTGTTAGATGATTATCATTAAAGCCTTATTTCCTATAAGGTTATTAATTGAAAAAACTTTTTAGAACAGGGATATATGGTCGAGAATAAAGTAGAAGTTGATTTTTAAAGGACTTGAGTAGCGATATTTAAGGGATCCTGAACTCTTCTCATTTAGGAAAAGTGGTTCATTCAGTTGCCTATGGATTATCCACTTTGTCCTTTATGTGTATTTTTACAGAGTTCATTACCATTAGTTGGGCTTTTTACAGGAACTGCAAACATTTTAATATTTCCTCAAATCATAATTAGATTGAATTTTATGTACCAGTATTTTGTAAATGTAAAATTTCCCCTTATATTTCTCCAAGTTGAAATGGCTTATATTTTTAAGGATTTTGAAGAGTGTTGTTTGCTGTGCTACTATTGGTAGTATAACAGCGCAGAAATGGTACTATTACAATTTAGGACCATCAGAGAAGTGTTAGATCCTTTTGGGAAAATAAAGAGTCTACTAGAGTTAACCTGATATCCCAATAATGGTATACATTATATTTGTATATTAGCAATTTATAGAAGATAAATGGAGGAGATGTCTTAAAATAATCCTGGAGGGGAGAAGGGTAGTTATAATCGGGATGGTGGTGGGGAGAATGAGATAAGCCTACTGTTTTTTTTGGTTTTGGTGTTTTGTTTTTTTTTTTTTTTGCTTTTTGGGTCACACCTGGCGATGCACAGAGTTACTCCTGGCTTTGCACTCAGGAATTACTCCTGGTGGTGCTCAGGGGACCATATGGGATACTGGGAATCGAACCCGGGTCGGCCCAGTGCAAGGCAAATGCCCTACCCTCTGTGCTATCACTCCAGCCCCGAGAACAGCTACTGTTACAGGAACCAGTAAATTTTTGTTACTTTACTGGCCATATTTTTTAGTATTCTCTCTGATTTGGCAACAGCTGTTGGTAGACCATGTTAGAACAGTGTTTCTCAACTGGAGCCATGTGGTGAAAATTATATAAATGGCCCGTGCATGAGGGGGTCAACTGTAGGATCAGGACAAAGAAGAGAATCATCTTGGGAGGGGGGCACAGTCTGAAAATGGTTGAGAAACACTGATCTGGAATATCAGCTTGTGTGAGTCTTGAGAAGATGTTTCTTACCTTTAGAACGACCATTGTGACTGAATGGTGGGGAATGGGGGAAAAATTAGGGGTACACTTTCTTTTTTTTAAACAGATTCTAAGAGCTGTTGCCCTCTGGAAGTGCAAGCTCTGTTTGGTGATTAGTGATACACTGAAAAGTATGTAATTCAGATTGGATAACATTTCAAATAGAGGGATAATATTGATATTTTCTTTCAAAATATACATTACTAACACTTCAAAGGGTAATAATTGGAAAGACTCATGGTTGAATTTAACATGTTGATTGGCAATTCCTCTTTACAAAGTAGAAGTCTTTTGTTCTTGTTCAGGAGACTTTTAGAGTTCTCTTAAAATGACCTGTTGTATATATTTTTGCCTAATTTCAGAATACATATGTTTTGTCCCCTTTTGAAGTGGGAACAAATTAGGATGTGTTCTGTTTTTTTTTTTTTTTTTTAACGTGGAGGGTAGGTGTGGTATTCTGAAGCTGAAAGGGAAGATTACAGGTACTAAAAAGAGCACGTGCTTTGAGTTGCCTTTTTTAGCAATGGCGGCAAGTGTGTTCAGATTCATCAATATTTTTTCACCAAGTTCAAATGCATACCGTTGGGGCTAGAAGTACAGGCTGTGGCTTTGGAACAGAGTGACGCTAACTAGTCCACATGGAGCTCAGACCCCAGGATATGGTTTCAATTAGCATCATACTTCAACCAATTGGAAGCAGTCCAACTACCAGACAATGTGGCTGATCCTAAATACTGGTAGAATCATATCAATATGGAAAATTGGTTGGTGTCAACATATGATTTCATGGACGGACAAAAATAGTAAGTGTTTGTGATTCACCAGGTTAGTGTAGCTGTAATTTTGCTTGTAAATTACTGTCTACTTAAGTAAAACATTTTTGTAGATTTACAACTAATGAAAAAGCAATTATGTGTTAATTTCTGTTGTGAAAACTTACTCTGTGAAAGTTTAAGTCGAAGTACTTTCAGTTCTAATAACACTTGCATTCTTTTTCACCCTTCCTCAGACCATATATTGTGCTTATAGTTTGCTGAGATGGATTAAAAACACAGCTCCCTTTGAATAATAGTAATAATTCTATTTCATGTTTAGAACAGGATTGCAAGAGTTTAAAGTACCCATTGCCCTTTGTGGGGTGGTTTTTTGTTTCTTAAGTATCTGGAACCACAGCTGCAACCACCCACCTTCAGCTACACTGAAACTTCATAACAAAACTCACCCTCCTCTTCTAATTCTCACTGTCACTGCAGTATGAGCATGTTACTTTGTTTAACAGAAATGCAATTCTGAAAGATTATTTTATTTTGGTTTTACTGTGCAAACGAAATAGGATTATGGCATTATTCAGTGACTTAGTTTCTACCAGTGCTAAAGATGGCCCTGTTTTCTGACTTAATGAGATCTTGGGTCGCTTATTAAATGTCTTAAAGACATCCTGCCTCATTAAAAAATTGCTATGGAAAGATTCTGTTTTGTAATTAAGTGAATTGAATAACAAACTCAGTTACAGTGGGTTTTTTTTTTCAGATTTCATGTTTCTTTGACTATGTACATAAATAATATTTGTTTAGTTTGTTTTTTTTCCATTTCTCTTTCAAAAAAATTTGTTCTGGCTTTTTTTTTTTTTTTTTTCTTTTTGGGTCACACCCGGCGATGCTCAGGGGTTACTCCTGGATCTGCACTCAGGAATTACCCCTGGTGGTGCTCAGGGGACCATATGGGATGCTGGGAATCAAACCCAGGTTGGGCCGCTGCAAGGCAAATGCCCTACCCGCTGTGCTTTCGCTCCAGCCCCTGTTCTGGCTTAATAATAAAGCAATAGGGCACCGGTGAGGTAGTACAACAGGTAGTGTGTTTGTTTTGCACCTAGCTGTCTGGGGTTCAGTCCCCAGCACCCTGGTCACATAGTGTGGAATATGCTCTGAGCACATCCAGGTGTGTTTCACCCCCCCACCACCTTAAAGAAAAAAACACAATAGTAATAAGGTAATAGCCATGCTCTCTATTTACAGTTTTATATACACTTTCTCTGTCATTATGTTTATGTAATAGTCTCTAAAGTTATTGGTTCTTCCTGTTTGTAACAATTCATCCTTAATAAATTGTAATCATGGGACAGCATTTCTCTGAACTCAAGTGTGTTATATGGTAATGGTAATTACATCTCGTTACCTTACTTCAGATATTGTGCCTCATAAGAAGAAAGTAGCTCACATCAACTTAGATACTTAGTGGTAGAGAGAGAGGAAGATACAAATAGACCTTTTCTTCTGATATCTGTCCATCAGGTCTGTGGCCCAGGAATGATTACTAAAGGAAGAAGCGTTGTGATCACCAGTATCCACTAGTCATTTTTACTATGCTTATTTACAAATTGACTCCCTTTTTCATTTTTATCCTCCTCCCATATCTGTTCCTCTTCCTTTGCTTATCATTTTAGGCATGCAAGTCTCATCCAGTAGTTAATGGGTTTTTTTCCTCCTAGTGTCACTATATGGCAAGGCTTTCCTTACTTGATCCTTGATATTCACTTTTCTCTTGCTAATTGTGTGCATAGTCAGGTAAGCATGAATTCTGTGTTTATCAGTGTCTTGCTAGATATTAATTTGGATAGTTTGCCTACAGTTTTTATTTTTCTCCCCTTCATGTTTCATGGCAGTTTGAATCATCTACATACTCGATTTCTTCATCTAAGTTCATTCTGCTTTTTTCTTTAAAAAACAAAAGGGTATAACTTTTACAAGGGTGAAAACAAACTCATTGCCTGCAAAAAAAAGAGCATGTGTCATTTTCTGCAGTTAAATGTTAAAGGCTTATAATATGAAATTCTGATTTTTATCAGTGTCTTAAAGCTCATTTGTTTGCATTTATATTTGCTGTGTTAACTAGTGTTTACGTCTAAAGAAAATTTTGTATCATACCTTTATTTTTTCTGTCATTTTCCCAGAGTATTACTTCCTATTTTACAACAATCGGTATGAAAATAGTGTGTATTATATAGAAATTTGCTCTGTAGGCACCATTTAAGACTATCTGAAATAAAGTGAGATTTGTGCTGGGATTTTTGGGACTTATATTTTCTACCAGATTTTTAAAAATGAAATAGTTAATCATTAAGCTACATGATCCATTCATTCAAAAATTCTGTGTAGTCAAATCTTTTTAGTAATAGCTTGGCTGCTGTATAATCTAGAGCATTATTTCTGTATCTCAGGAAGCTGAATATGGTGGGCATGATCAAATAGATTTGTATGATGATGTCATCTCTCCGTCTGCTAATAATGGAGATGCCCCAGAAGACCGGGACTACATGGATACTCTTCCACCAGCTGTTGGAGATGATGTGGGGAAGGGAGCAGCGCCCAATGTTGTCTATACGTATACTGGAAAGAGAATCGCATTGTATATTGGAAATCTAACATGGGTAAGTAAATAATGGATGAATTACTGTAATTGATCTTGAACTGTTCTAAATGTTTTGATTGATTTTTTTTTTGTTTTGTTTTCAGTTTTGGTTTTGTGTTTGGGCAACTCATGGCAGTACTGTGGGGACCATGTGGATTGCTGGGGATCAGACCCAGATCAGCTGCTTCCAGGCCACGCACCTGCCTGCTAACAGCACTCTCTCTCCAGACCCTTATCTCCATTTTTTTAAATTTGAAGTTCCTAGATAAAAATGCTTGTTTATGTTACCTTTGAGGAGGGAAGTGTACCTTTAAAATGTGTAAATTACTTCCTAATTTTGTTTTTTATTTTATTTTTTTGTTTTTTGGGTCACACCCGGCGATGCACAGGGGTTACTCCTGGCTCTTCACTCAGGAATCACCCCTGGCGGTGCTCAGGGGACCATATGGGACGCTGGGATTAGAACCCGAGTCGGCCGAGTGCAAGGCAAATGCCCTACCCACTGTGCTATATCGCTCCAGCCCCAACTTCCTAATTTTGAATGCTAGTTAAAATAATTGATTTGGTCTTCAAATTATTCTTTTCACCTTACTACTGCTTCTGTATTTAAGCTATGCCAATTTCACGAAGAAAAATAATCATGTAAAATTTTAGAACAGAGAATACAATTCCTGAAATTTTTTTTTTTAGTTCATATTACAGACTTGTTCTATTTCTGCTCTTATTTTGAAGTTTGACAAGTGAAATCACTTAGATCATGTTTTGATTTGTACTCAGAATTGTTTTTGTGTTTTATTAATGAGTATTTGATGTATATCTGGTATCAGATTTTAAATACTCACTTTTATGGTCTTACACACATATATAAAATATACATAAGCACGCACTAGGGAGTCTAGAAGTTGTCTCAGAATCAAAACTTAACCATCTTTCATTTTTCATTTGGTGGGGAGGAGACTCCCAAGCAGTGCTGGAGTGCCCCATAATACTCAGCCAGGCTTGAAGCCCAAGTGCTGTGGCCAAGGATGTGTGGCTGCTCAGATTCTGATCCATACTTGGTGATGGCTTGGGAGTCTTCCAGGACTAAAGACCCAGCAATGCTTGAGACACCAAGTGGTACCAGGATGTTAAGGATGGACGGACACCCTCTGTACTATCTCCCTGGCCCCCTATCACTTTTTAGTAGCATTTTGTTTTCAGTGGTTTGTTTTAGGTTCTTTTGGGGGTGGGGGGGGGCTGCACCCAGTTGTGCTCAGGGTTTACTTAATCCTGGTTCTGCTCAGGGATCTTTCCTGGTAGGCTCAGGACCGTATGCCCGGGATTGAATCTGGGTTAGCCATATACAGCTTCTGGGGCGTCTCCATTATTTGCAGATGGAGAGATGACATAATGCAAATCTCTTTCCTCCTGCCTTTATATTCCGCTTCTGAGATATACAAATAATACTCTAGATTATACAGCAGTCAAGCAACTTGATTTTTTGAAACTTTATTGCTCTGCCACCACTTAATCTGAGTTATCTTTGTAATATTGAAGGTGGTGGTAGTGGTGTAGTTCTAGACTGCTTTCAGAAAAGTTTGATATAGCAGGTTTATGACCTTGGAAAAGCCTTTTGTTGTTGTTGTGGCCATACCTGGCGATGCTCAGGGGTGACTTCTGCCTTTGCACTCAGGATTCATCCTGGCGTGCTCAGGGGACCATATGGGGTACTGGGGATTGAACCCGGGTCATTTGTGTTCAAGGCAAGTGTCTTGCTCACTGTACTATCTCTCCAGCCCCTTGGATAAGCTCTTTAACTTCTGTATTGCATCATATGTAAACTGGGAATAATACTTAAAGGGATTATTTCAAGAGTTAGAATATCTGCTATATAGTAGAATATGGGTGATCAATATCTTTTTTCCTTCCATCTTGTTTGCAAACATACAGTAGACTCTCCCTGCCCCTCCATTTCCTTTAAGAAAAGAAACTAACAAGTGAGAATGGAAAAATTTAAATCATAGTTTAAAACTGGAAGAAACCAGAAACTTTTATATGAGTTTTTTAAAAACCTTAAGGAATATGTACCTTCTAATTTCTGAAACTGTATCAAGGAGTAAAGCTTGGTGCTCAGATGTTTTTGTGCTGTTTAAAAATTAGAGATTGCCTATGTGCAAATATACCTATTTGCAAAGAGCGTTCATTTTCTCTTTATCTCAAATTTACCCTTAAAATTTAAATTCGGGGGTGTTGCAGTGATTGTACAGCAAAAGGGTACTTGCCTTGCACACACTCACTTGGGGACCCAGATGGTCTTCTGAGCACTACCCCCAAAAAACCTGAAATAGTTAAAGTCTTACAACTTTCTTTTTTTTTTTTTTGCTTTTTGTGTCACACCCAGCGATGCACTCCTGGCAGTGCTCGGGGGACCATATAGGATGCCAGGGATCGAACCCGGGTCGGCCGCGTGCAAGGCAAACGCCCTACCCGCTGTGCTATCGCTCCGGCCCAAAGTCTTACAACTTTCTGATTAATGATGGGGTTGAATGTCTTTTCAGTGGACAACGGATGAAGACTTAACTGAAGCAGTTCATTCTTTGGGAGTAAATGATATTTTGGAGATAAAATTTTTTGAAAATCGAGCAAATGGCCAATCAAAGGGGTAAGAATTTCCTTTCTTCCTGAGGTTTATGACATTTCTGGGTTTTTCATCTAATGTTGCACTAACATTCCATCTAATGTTTCACTGATTGTTGAAATGACAGTTTGAATAAGTGTCAGTATTCCTATAATTAAAGAATGTGGGAAGGTGAACACTTACAAGGTTGTATGAGTATTAGGGATATTTGCTTTACTTTTTGGCTTTGAGGATCCATCTGAATCAGTAGCCTTATGCATACAATTTGTTCAGCCAAGAAGCTGTTTTTTTTATTATTTGAAATCTTAAGATGACATATATAAGGAAGGTACACTTATTGTAGAAACAGTTATAAAATACAGGTTTCCAATAATAAGAAAATTAAGCTATAATCTCATTGCTAATAGGTGATTACGTACAAAGTGTTAATACATTTTATTGGCTATTTTATTGGCTACACTATACTATTTTTCCAAGTTTATATTTTCACAAAAAACACGGTTATGATTCATATATCTGATAGGAATAAAACATTTACATCTATCAAATTGATCTAAATATTGAGTATGTGATTATTTTCATCATTTTGTATGCTATAATTATTTGGCCAATTTGTAATTTGTATTTCTTTTTGTTATGTTTCAACAGTCATGTATCATAAACAAAGAATTGGGATTGTGGGCTATGACTCAGAGGGCTAGAATGCATCCTTTATGTGTGGCAACCATAGGTTTAATCCCTGGCACTATATGGCCCCCCATTACTGTCTGGGTGATTTCTGAGCACCATGCCAGGAAATCTTCACTGCGTGTAGCCCCCCCAAAATAAAAACAGGTGCAGATTTTGTATTTTTTTGTTTTTTAAGATAAATTGCCAAATCAGAATGACAAAGAGATTTGATCACCTGCAACTTAATGGTCCCTTGAGCCCTGGGAACAGCTATATTACATGGTGCCAGAGCAACAAACAAGCGAGCAGAAGAATACATAATGCAGAATCTGACCACTTCTCAAGACTATTTATGCTACCTGATACGAACCACTATTACCTCTTCCAACTTTTTCTTACCTTTTGTTTCTGCTCTTATCCTAACCCCACAATCTTCTAAACAAGCAGTGCAAATTTCTGTTGGTTTTTAAAGCCACATCAGGATTTGCTCAGAATCTTACAATTTCTCATTTTGCTTCGAGTAAAATCCAGTACCTTTGCTCTTCACCTCCACCTCTGGCCATTCTTCTCTCCCACCACTCCTGCTTTTGCCCCCTGTAGTAGTTTCTTTGTTGTTACATGTTTCTTCCTCTTGGTTTACCTTTCCATGTGATATCCATGTGGAACACTGTTACTTTATTCAGAATGCTATTTAAAGTGTTCCTTTATTGACAGTCTCTGCAAAATGGCACTTTCTGTTTCCATCAGTTTTCCTAGATTTTCTTTATTATTACAGTTTATTTCTCTTACTCATTGCCTCATTTCCCACCAGCTTGTAAGCCCACAAAAGCAGAGATACTGTTTTGTTCTTTTGTGTTGTGTCCTTTGGCCTGAAAAGGATACTAGCATATAAGAGGAATTTGTGTAATTTTTTATATTATTAGTGAAATCACTAAGTTTCTAAATATTATGACTTAAGATAACCTTGAATTAATAGAAGCATTTGTTGGTTAGATTAGAAATTCAATTTTTAAAGGACCATGTTACCATTAGGGTGAAAAGGATTCTTGGGGCCAGAAGGGTAGTATAGCGGATAGGGCACTTGCCTTGCGCACAGCTGACCTGGGTTTGATCCCTGGCATCCCATATGATCCCCTGAGCATCACCAGGTGTGCTTCCCCATCTCCCCCCAAAATTCTGTTTTTTGGGGCTGGAGCCATAGCACAGTGGGTAGGGCGTTTGCCTTGCACGTGGCCGACCCAGATTTGATTCCCAGCATTCCACATGGTCCCTTGAGCACTGCCAGGAGTGATTCCTGAGTGCAGAGCCAGGAGTTAACCCCTGTGCATCACCAGGTGTGACCCAAAAAGCAAAAAAAAAAAGTTTTGTTAAAAATAGTCAAAAATTTTATATTTTTATTTCTTTTGGGGTCACACCTGGCAATGCACAGGGGTTACTCCTGGCTTTGCACTCAGGAATCACTCCTGGTGGTGCTCAGGGGACCATGTGGGATGCCGGGGATCGAACCCCATTTGGCTTCGTGCGAGGCAAACGCCCTGCCCGGTGTACTATCACTCCAACCCCTGGTATAATTCTTGTCATAAAATTAACCCTTTTGAAGTGTATAATCAGTGGTGTTTTAGTGTATTTTCCAAGTTGTGCAAACATTGCTGCGTTAACTCCAAGACATGTATCATCAGCCCCAAAAGAAATTCAATACCCATTAGCAATCTATGTATTGCGTATACCTGTAACCATATCACATGTCCCACGTAATTGGTTTCTTTCATGTAACAGTGTCAAGGCTCATGCATGCTGTTGCATGCATTAGAAATTCCAGGTGTTTCAGGGCTACATCTGTGTGTGGGGCCTGCCTGTGCCTAGTTCTATGCTGTAAGGGTCATTTTGACATCGGGGTGGCTATGGGGTGCCAGGAATCGACCTGGGCCTCCTGAATGCAGAGTGCACGTGCCGCTGTTGTGCTCTCTCTAGTCCCAGCACTTGAGGTACAACCAAATGGTCCATGGTATTGGGGTGCCACTATTCAGATCACTACTCACTACTCATCATTTGATAGACACTTGAGTGGATTCCATTATTATTAGAAATCCTCCGGTGAATATTTTTGTACTGTTTTTTTATGAACATACATTTTCTGTTCAGTGTCTACAAACAATTCCTGAATTATGATATGATTCAATTTTAAGCATTTTTCTTTGAACTTCGATTTACACATTGCTGAAAACCGCATATTGAGTTTTGCATTAAGGCATTCTGATTTTCATTTTCAGCAGTGTTCAGTACATTATGTGAGATATTCAGCACTTTATAGTGATACAGTGAAGTAGGCTTTGTGCTGTCTATGATACTGTAGTGTTATGTAAGTATTCGAGGGTGTTTAGGTGGTTTTTTAATTTAATTTTATTTTTTGCAGTGGTGGGTGGAGGTAGAACACCTGGCTGTGCTCAGGACTTGATTCTGTCTCTGCGCTCAGGGATCAGGGATCACTTCTGGCAGGCTGAGGGGACCATATGGGATGCTGGGGATTGAACCCGGGTCTACTAACATGCAAGGCAGATGCTTACTCTCTCTGCTATCATTCCAGCCCCATGCTGTTAACATTTTTAACTTAGGATTTTAATTGGCTTGATTTTAATTTTTAACTTATGATTTTAATTCCATTGTATGCCAAGGAAGACTATATACCTAGGAGTAGAATTCCATGTTGAGTGTATTTAACCTTTTGAAAAATTGCCAGATTTGTCAGTGAAGCCCAACAGTGTATTAGGTTTACAAGTTTTTTGCATATTCACCTTTTGATTATTGCCATACTCTTGTGTATGAAATGGTATAATTATTTTTTGTTTAGACTTTTTTGCTGGTTAATGTTGAACATCTTGTCATAATAGCATTCATTGTAAAGTGGACACAACTCAAATGTCCATCAACTAACTGATGAGTGTTGGGGTTTATTTACTTTTTGGTTTATTTTTTGGGGGAGGAGCACATTCCACATGTTCAGGGCTTACTCTTGGTGGTGCTAGTGGGACCACATGGGGTCCTGGGGATTGAACCTCAGTCTGTTATATGCAAGGCAAGTGCTTTGCCATTATGCTGTCTTATTACTCTGGTTCCCATTGAATGGATTTTCTTAAAATAATGGTTTGGATTTATAATGGAGTATTACTCAACCTTGAAAAGATGTACATTACATACTACAACAGGAGTGAATCTTAAAAGTGTGCTGAAAGAAGGGCTGGAGTGATAGTATGCCTCAGCTCAGGCGTTTGCCTGGGACACGGCCTACCTGGCTCTATGCCCGGCACCCTGTTTGGGCCCCTGAGAAACTCTGGGTGTTATTCCTGAGTGCAGAGGCAGAAGTAACTACTCCTGAGCATTGGTCAGGTGTGATCCAACTGAAAGAAACCAGTCGCAAATAGTAGAATTTAGGATTCCATTTATGCAGAAGGTCCAGAATAGAGATACAATTAGAAAGCTCCTTGAGGTTGGGGACGGGTGAGAATTGAGTGATGGTGAATGGATAGATTTGGGGGGTGGTGATGATTAAAATATTCTTAAATTGCAGCGAGGGTTGTAAAGCTCTGAATCTGCTAGACAAACATTTAAAGTAAATTTAGGCCATTTCGTTTTTAAAAAGCAAGAATGTTACTCATCTTTTTGTCACATTCTGCCTTTATTCTTTTAAACATCTTTTAGGTTTGCCCTTGTTGGCGTTGGATCTGAAGCATCCTCAAAAAAGTTAATGGATCTGTTGCCTAAAAGAGAACTGCATGGTCAGAATCCTGTTGTAACTCCATGCAATAAACAGTTCCTGAGTCAATTTGAAATGCAGTCCAGGAAAAGTAAGTAATCCCTCAGGGGCTTTTATTAAAGATGGGTATTTGGAGCAATGATAATGAGTATTTGTTAAAAATCATGAGAGAATTTATCCTTATATTCTTTGGTAAATTTATTTTAGAAGGTTAATACTCTCAATTTGATTCGATTCCTGAT
This sequence comes from Sorex araneus, assembly GCF_027595985.1. Taxonomy (NCBI): domain Eukaryota; kingdom Metazoa; phylum Chordata; class Mammalia; order Eulipotyphla; family Soricidae; genus Sorex; species Sorex araneus. Next base: position 11,836,331 of record NC_073311.1, read on the forward strand.
TATTACTGAATGTTTCATATACTAGAATCCTACTCCCATTTTTCTCTACATGTTGTAGACCCAGTAACATATAGTGATATATGAATTCTCTAGTTCTACTTTCTTCTATCATTGTCATCCCAGGAAAGGAAGAAGCAAATTCTAATCATTAGATAAAAAGTTATGTACATATGATACTTAGCGGAAGAGAAGCCAGTGGTAACCAGACTGATGCTCACTTTTTGCTTGGCACTCAAGACCTTTTGCTACTTAGTAAAGTGAATATAGATGCCCTTCTATTGCAGATTCATGAACACTGTTAGTCTAGTAAAATGGATGGCAGTGCAATAGAAATTCAAGTGGGTTTTCTTTGCTGTTTTAGCATATAAGGCTTAACCCAAGAATGTTTGAAGATTTCATTGATTATGCATACTGAAAAGCAGATTCATATTGGAGTAATTTGATCATGGCTGCTATAGAGTATTGATATTTTAGAAATAGCTCATCTTGGGGCTGGAGCGATAGTACAGTGGGTAGGGCGTTTGCCTTGCACGCGGCCAACCTGGGTTTAAATTCCCGGCATCCCATACGGTCCCCTGAGCACCGCCAGGGTTAATTCCTGAGTGCAGAGCCAGGAGTAACCCTTGTGCATCACCAGGTATGACCCAAAAAGCAAAAAAAAAAAAAAAAAAGAAAAAGAAATAGCTCATCTTTACTCACTTGAAATAGACTTACTCCTGAATGTTTTTTTTTTTTTTTTTTTTTTTGCTTTTTGGGTCACACCTGGCGATGCACAGGGGTTACTCCTGGCTCTGCACTCAGGAATTACCCCTGGCGGTGCTCAGGGGACCATATGGGATGCTGGGATTCGAACCTGGGTTGGCCGCGTGCAAGGCAAACGCCCTACCCGCTGTGCTATCACTCCAGCCCCAACTCCTGAATGTTTTAAGATTTAAGAAGAAATTTTATAGATGTGTATTTTGTAACCAATACTTCTACATAGTTTGGATATTTATAGAAGTTAATACAAAATTAATATACAAACTATGAATGAACTTTGAAATAGAGTTGTTGCTATTAACAGTGGTTGCATTTCAGAGAACTGTTGTAAGCAGTGCTATTTATGAGTGTTTGGATATTTGCAGCTACACAATCAGGACAAATGTCTGGGGAAGGTAAAGCTGGTCCTCCAGGAGGCAGTTCACGTGCAGCATTTCCACAAGGTGGTAGAGGACGGGGCCGTTTTCCAGGGGCTGTTCCCGGTGGGGACAGATTTCCTGGGCCTGCAGGACCAGGAGGGCCACCCCCACCATTTCCAGGTAAAATTTTCCTTAAATTACCATGGATAAAATTTATCTACCTATTACTCTTTTCCTTTTCTCTCTTTTCAAGCAATGCATTATTAATGTGACTTACTCTCCTTGTTATGCTATTTTTGGAATCCAGGAAATTTGATCAAGCATCTTGTTAAAGGAACTCGGCCTTTGTTCCTGGAAACTAGGATTCCATGGCATATGGGGCACAGCATAGAGGAAATACCCATTTTTGGCCTAAAAGGTCTTTATTTTTCTCCAAACTTGCTTGACTTATATATAGAATATATACATCCGTCTTATTTTCTTACCTTTTAGAAAATCCTTTGAAGACCATTTTTCCTTGTTTCACTTTCTAGCTTGGCATCAGAGTAGAATATAAGGTGGGTGATTTCACTGTAAGAAGTGTTGTGCACACTGAAAGATGGAAACTATCTCTAAGTGTTGTTATCTTTAAAGTTTCAAGTAGCTTTTCTTAAGCATAAAATGAGCTAGTTAAATTTGTAAGGATATATTTCATCTTTGTAGTGGTTAGTGTAGCACTTACTATATGGGTTTCATTTAACAAAGAATCTTGGACTATGAGTTATGCTTTTAAAGTATAATCTTGCTATAAAGGTTAAAATATTTTATTGAAGTCTTTCTTTTTTTCTCCTTTATTCCATAGCTGGACAGACTCCACCACGTCCACCTTTGGGTCCACCAGGCCCACCAGGTCCACCTGGTCCTCCACCTCCTGGTCAGGTTCTGCCACCTCCTTTAGCTGGGCCTCCTAATCGAGGAGATCGCCCTCCACCACCAGTTCTTTTTCCTGGACAACCTTTTGGGCAGCCTCCATTGGGTCCGCTTCCTCCTGGCCCTCCACCTCCAGTTCCAGGCTATGGCCCCCCTCCTGGCCCACCACCTCCACAACAGGGACCACCTCCACCTCCAGGCCCCTTTCCGCCTCGTCCACCTGGCCCTCTTGGGCCACCCCTCACACTTGCTCCTCCTCCGCATCTTCCTGGACCACCTCCAGGTGCTCCACCACCAGCTCCACATGTGAACCCGGCTTTCTTCCCTCCACCAACTAACAGCGGCATGCCTACATCAGATAGTCGGGGTCCACCACCCACTGATCCATACGGTCGGCCTCCACCATATGATAGGGGTGACTATGGGCCTCCAGGAAGGTAAGCTATTAAGGAAATAGGCGTGGTGTATTTAATGATAAATGGTTCTCTAAGCACCATCATTGTGGTGGTGGGGTGTTTTTGACCTTTTTTTCTTTCACTACTTTCCCCTAGATTTCAGATTTTCTGTATTCTCTTAGAAGAGTAGTAAGATCTACAGAATATGAAATGCAGCGGGTAGGGCGTTTGCCTTGCACGTGGCTGACCCGGGGTCGATTCCCAGCATCCCATATGGTCCCCTGAGCACTGCCAGGAGTGATTCCTGAGTGCAAAGCCAGGAGTAACCCCTGTGCATCACCGGGTGTGACCCAAAAAGCAAAAATAAAATAAAATAAATATGAAAAGCATATTGTAAAGTTAAGAGTAAATTCAGTGTTGCCACTTACATAACTGATTTGGAGCAAATTACTAAATATTGAGGATTGATCCTTTGCTCCCTTCCAAAATGTCCTAATGGCTTAGTTCTAGCTCTGAGCTCAGGGGACCATATGCTCAGAGTGGAACAACGAGTTAAAAACAAGTCTTCAGCTTTCTAACCTTCCTGACCCCTAAGTTCATATTTTTATTTTATTTATTTATAATTTTTTATTAGAGAATCACTGATGTACAGTTACAAACAAATGAACTTTTGGGTTTGCATTTCACTCATACAGTGATTGTTTACCCATCCCTCCACCAGTACCCATTCACCTTCACCAATGATTCCAGTATCCCTCTCACCATCCCCACCCCATCCCCCACCACCCACCCTGCCTCTGCGACAGGGCATTCCCTTTTGTTCTCTCTCCTTTTGAGTGTTGTAGTTTGCAATAGAGGTACTGTACTGAGTGGCCTTCATGTTCGGTCTATAGTCTACTTTTAAATTCATATTTATTTTTAAAGGAAAGGATCACTGTATCACTGCCATCTAGTTGTTCATCTATTTCCTTGAGTGGGCACCAATAATGTCTCCATTTGTCCCAGCCCTGAGATTTTAGCAGCCTTTCCTTACTCATCCTTCCAAACAGTGCCATATTGGGGCTAGAGTGATAGCACAGCGGGTAGGGCATTTGCCTTGCATGCAGCCGACTCAGATTTAGATTCTCATCTTCCCATATGGTCCCCAAGCATTGCCAGGAGTAATTCCTAAGTGCATGCCAGGAGTAAGCCCTGTGCAATGCTGGGTGTGACCCCAAAAAATGCAAAGAAAAAAAAAAACCAAACGGTGCCTTATTGGAGGCTCTTTCAGGGTTATGGGACTGAGACCCGTTGTTGTTACTATATTTGGTTGTTGTTACTGTATTTGGCATAGCGTATACACCACGGCAGCTTGCCAGGCTCTGCTGTGAGAGGAAAGGATATAAAGGATAATGGAACAAATTAGACCTTCATGTTGCTTTTAAAGTTTGAATCTTTGTTTACCATTAATGTTTTGTAAACAGTAGAGGAGTTCTTTGATTGTTTCAGGAAGTAGATTTATTATTTTTTTTCTTTTTTGCTTTTTTTGGGTCACACCCAGCAATGCATAGGAGTCACTCCTGGCTCATGCACTCAGGAATCACCCCTGGCGGTGCTCAGGGGACCATATGGAATGCTGGGATTTGAACCCCGGTCGGCCGCGTGCAAGGCAAACGCCCTCCCCGCTGTGCTATCACTCCAGCCCCAGTAGATTTATTTTTTAAGGTATTATTATTATGTTGATTTGGAATCTTGGGTAGCACATTACTAACTTAGGTTTTATGGAAAGTAAAATAATTGATGATCTTTCGAGAAAAGGTAGGTGGAAACCATTGTTGAACTAGGTAATCTCTGAGCCATTTCCAAAGACATTTTTTTTTTTTTTTTTTTTTTTTTTTGCTTTTTTTGGGTCACACCTGGCAATGCACAGGGGTTACTCCTGGCTCTGCACTCAGGAATTACCCCTGGCCATGCTCAGGGTACCATATGGGATGCTGGGATTTGAACCCGGGTCGGCCGCGTGCAAGGCAAACGCCCTACCCGCTGTGCTATCTCTCCAGCCCCTCCAAAGACATTTTAAAACCACCTACATTCAAATCATAAGTTATGGAGCTATGCTCCATATTGAAAATTTGTTTTATGTTCCCTTCAGTTTTCTTTCATTATTTGATTTTGAATTCTTTATCACTGTTGAACTACTTTGCATTTTATCTGATAATGTCCTGTAGGAATGAATTTGAGCATCTGCTTGATTTTATTCAATCACACAGGCCCACAGTACTAAATTGATACTAACAGTTTACTGGCATCTGTTTATTTATTTATTTTTGCTTTTTTTGGGTCACACCCAGCGATGCTCAGGGGTGACTCCTGGTTTTGTACTCAAGAATTGCTCCTCGCAGTGCTTATATGGGATGGACCATATGGGATGCTGGGGATCGAACCTGGGTTGGCCATGTGCAAGGCAACTGGCATCTGTTTAAAGATGGTATTTTTTATGATTGTCAAAAATGCTTTCCTATAGAATGATAACTGCTAAGGTAATAGAATTTTTGTTTTAGTGAAGCAACTGCACATAAGTAGTTCACCCTTGGAGTAAAGAGTGGGTTAAGTGACTAGGTTCGACAGTTAATAGTTGCTACTGTGGATCTTTTAACTTGATAAACGTTTATTCAAACATTTTTTTCTTTTTTTTTTTTTTTTTGGATCACACCTGGCTTTGCTCAGGGATTTCTCCTGGTGGTCATCAGGGGACTGCACAGTTTGGGAGATGAAACCAGGACTGTCTAGTCATGCAGTCCTGCCTGTTGAGTGCTCTCTCTAGATCATCCTAATAGGATTTCTACTTCCACGGCTTGGGGGGGAGTGGGGGATCTTATTAGCCAGTTTTATTATTGAAAAGTAAAAGCAGTGATTTTTTTTTTTTTTTTTTGCTTTTTGGGTCACACCCAGCACTGCTCAGGGGTTACTCCTGGCTTTGCACTCAGGAATTACTCCTGGTGGTGCTTGGGGGACCATATGGGATGCCGGGGATCGAACCTGGGTCGGCCGCGTGCAAGGCAAATGCCCTACCCGCTGTGCTATCGCTCCGGCCCCAGCAGTGATTATTTTAAGGGATTCGGTGGAATAGAATTAGCACTAATCAGGACATTTTTTAGTTTTGGGGTGTTCAAGGACTTATTACTGACTCTGTGCTCAGGAGTGATCCCTGATGGTGCTCAAGGGACTGTGTGCAGTGCTTGGCATTAAGTGAAAATAAGAAGCATGCAGAACAAGCTCCTTAACCTCTTGTACTATCTCTCTGGCCACGAACATTTATTTGACATCATACTTGAATATTGAACAATTGGTAATTGGTTAGAATAAGATTTGGGAATAGCATCAGTACCATGTAAGCATCAGTCTTAACCAAATCAAGTTTAAGTGTCTAATACCTGCCCTTAATTTTATAGGGCTTTGTTTATATTGTGTGTGTTTGAAGTGGGGTGGGGGGAGAGCAAAGTTTGTCAGGATTTATTTATGTTTTCTATGACGGAAAAATGAGATAAGTAAATTCCTACCTGGCAGAAAGATGAGGTTTATTTTTGTTGCTACTTTCAACTGAAAGATAGTGGTATAAGAAAATTTGACTTCGATTTGTTTCCTGTGTTGGAAAATTAACACTGTCTACTCTGAGTTGGTAATTATTAGTTCTTGGGATTTGTAACAATCATCTTACACTGTTAGGAATAACTTCAGATGAAATGTTGTATGCATTAAGGCTTTCTTAAAAAAAAATTTTTTTTAGGGAAATGGATACTGCAAGAACGCCATTGAGCGAAGCTGAGTTTGAAGAAATCATGAATAGAAATAGGGCAATCTCAAGCAGTGCTATTTCAAGAGCTGTGTCTGATGCCAGTGCTGGTTTGTATATTCCTTCCCATATTAATGTCTTATTTTAATTACTTGTGGCCACCAACTTTCAAAGTTACTTATATTTGTAGCATTAGAGGAAATGGAATGTCTTATAGTAGTAGAAAGAACCTTAGTTTGAAAGTTTTATGTGTAGATTTAGATCTTAGCCCTGACATTTAATGACATTAGCATCACATACACATGTTCCCCTGTGTACTTATGTTTTTGTGAAGCACACTGGTTGTGTGTGTTCACCATATGTGACCTCAATTTCTTTTTATTACCACCTGCGCAAAAACACTTAATAGGCAATCTTCAGGGGCAGAGCAATATAGTACAGTGGGTGGGGCACTTCCCTTGCATTTGTCTAACCCTGAACCCAGCCAGGAGTGATTTCCGTACAGAACAAGGAGCAAGCCCTGAGCATATCTGTGTGTGACCTAAAAACAAAAGAAAAGCCAGTCTTTGCTTATAGCACTGGTTGGGGGGGGGGGGCGAGGGGGCAGGCTGTGCCAAGCAGTAATTAAGCTCTCCACTCATCAGGGGGTCAGGGCCATGTGTGTGTTTCTGCTTTTGCTTCATGCCAGGAAGGAAAGGGGATTCAGTTCTTGCCCTTGTGCTCCAAATGAAACAGAAGTTGGAGATGTGTAGAGCTAATACGTTTGCAGGCCATTGCTTTGGGTGGGGGAATCTTATGTCAGTTTTATTCTCATATTGGCAGATGATAATATTTTACACAGCTATGTAATAACTATGATATTTATGATAGTGATGATTCTATAGTCATTTTAAAGTGCATTACTACTGTAGTATGTTCACATTTATCCTTTGGTAAGTGATTTGGTGATAATGAAAATAAAATTTTACTTCAATTTTTTTTCTCAGGCGATTATGGGAGTGCTATTGAGACATTGGTGACTGCAATTTCTTTAATTAAACAATCCAAAGTATCTGCTGATGATCGCTGCAAAGTTCTTATTAGCTCTTTGCAAGATTGCCTTCATGGAATTGAATCCAAATCTTATGGTTCTGGGTCAAGGTAAAACTTTCCAGTTTCATGTCTCCTAAAAGTGTTAATTTACAAATAGGGAATAGATTGTACTTTGGTCCTATAAAATCATATCTGACATTTCTTTTCACTCAGTAGCTGTAATGAATAATTTTCAAGCTCTGAAAATCTAAATCAAGTTTCAGCTCTTTGCTTAAAAAGACTTCCAGTTATTCTTGGAATTTATTAACACGATAAGTAGTGCCTGTCTGTGTGTTAGCACCATGTACCCCTATACCTTGCTCACTTGTTGGTCTCCCTTCTCTTTCTTTTGATACACTGGGCCATTGACTATTTTATTGTTTTTGTGCTTAATCCTTTCCCTGAAACCATTGTTCCTGATCTCTTCACATAAACAGTACTTGGTGCAAAAGGGTGCTAATTAACTATATTTTGAACAAGAAAATTAGTTTATTTCTCATCGAGGATGGGGGATTATTTTTTTGTTGTTAAGGTGGTATTGGGGCAGGGTCAGCTCTACTCTGAGCTGTATCCCCAGCCAGTTCCTCAAATTTTTATAAGGAAGTTCCCACTCTCTACCCTTGCCCTATTTTTCTCCCAGCACTACTGTAAAGTGGTATTAAAGTTTTACAATTTTACCAAAGATATATCTGATCAAGGAGCTAATTTAATTTAAACATTCCAGTTAAAATCTAGCTCTCTGGTGCAGAAGTACAAAGATATTTAAGCTGATAGAAACTGTGCATTTCAGGATTTAGATGAGCAGGACTTCTAGAAAGTGTTTCATGTAAATACTTTGTAGGTTTTTTGGTTATTGTTTGTTTTGTTTTGGTGCCACACCCAGGATTGTTTAGGGTTAGCCCTGGCTCTGCATTCAGGAATCACTCCTGGCAGTGCTTGTGACTGTAGGTGGTGCTGGGGATTGAACCTGGGCTGGCTGCATGCAAGCCAATTACCACACCTGTACTCTGGTGGGGGGGGGGGGGCTCAGGGAAATAGTTGGGCTAAATTACCTGCTCTTTAAAGTAAGGCAACTCATGGGGCTTTTTTTTCTTTTTATGGGGGCCGGGGGAGGTCACATCCAGCAATGCCTAGGGGTTACTCCTGGCTCTGCACTTAGACATTACTCCTAGTGGTGCTGGGCGGCCATATGGGATGCTGGGGATACCATATGCAAGGCAAACACCTTACCTGCTATACCAAAGGTATTTGTTTCTTAATTAGCTGTGCAAGCAGTATCCTGGCCTTTCCTGATTGTCTTAATTACTAAGTTTTTCACTTTGCTCTCTTCCACCTTTGTCATCTTCCCATCGCACCCTCACTTTTTTTTTTTTTTTTTTTTTTTAAATTTTTGGATCACACATGGCCCTTTCAAGGCTGATTCCTGGCTCTGCACTCAGGTATCTTTCGGTGGGCTTACTTAACAGACAGTATGGTATGTTGGACATTGAACCTGGCTTGGCTGCATGCAAGACAAGCACCCTTCCCACTGTACTATCACTCTAGCTCCATAATAATTTATTTGGTTTTGGGACCATACCCAACAGTACTTAGGGATTACTCCTGGCTCCATGCTTTAAATTCTAAGTCCTATTAGAACTTAAGGGACCAGCTTAGGGTTTTAGATTTAAATCATTCAAGTGCCTTACTTAAGTGCCTTACCTACCATACTATCTCTCCAGCCCAAGAAAGTTTCTTAATAGCGTAGTACTTTCACCAAACCATATTTTGTTGTAAATGTAAAATCAATGTGTGTGTATTTCTAGGCAGTTAATGGTTGATCATATTTTGTGTATTTTAGTCCCATTGTATATTGAATGGCTTTACGAATCTTAAACTTTCGTGTGTTATTTAAACTTAAAATATAGGTTCTTTGAAATTTTCCCTCAGATTCTGGTTTTCAGTCAATACACGTCTGTCTTAGGGTTACATTGTTAAAATAGATAGGTGTATCTCTGTTGTGTCTGGTTTCCAATTCAGGGGTAAATTTATTTATTTATTTATTTATTTTGGTTTTTGGGTCACACCTGGTGATGCACAGGGGTTACTCCTGGCTCTGTACTCAGGAATCACCCCCGGCGGTGCTCAGGGGACCATATGGGATGCTGGGATTTGAACCCGGGTCGGCCGCGTGCAAGGCAAACGCCCTACTCGCTGTGCTATTGCTCCAGCCCCCGTAAATTTATCTTTTTAAGTTATATTTATTTTGGTTTTGGGGCCACACCTGGTGGTGCTCAGGCCTTACTTCTGGCTTTGCACTTGGGAATTACACCTGCTGGTGCTCAGGAGCCATATGGAATGCTGCGGATTGAACCCTGGATAGCAGCATGAAAGGCAAGCTCCCTACCTGCTGTACTACAGTTCCAGCCCCCGGGCAAGGGTGAATTTTTTTTTTTTAATTGATTCACCGTGAGAACAGTTACAAAGCTTTCAGGTTTAAATCCCAGTCATATAATGATGGAACACCCATACCTTCACCAGTGCACATGTTCTACCACCAAGAACCCCAGTATACCACCCTCCAACCCCCCACCCTGCCTATGTGGCAGATGATTTTTCACTTTACTCTCTCTCTACTTTGATTACGTTCAACTTTTGAAAGAAAACCCACTATTATTATTTGGAATTTCCCCCCAACAATCAGATCTGCCAAAAAGACATCATTAGATCATTTGTTTTCTATTGCTGATAATGAAGAGCATATGATGTTCTTTGTTATATGTGGCCTGCGATAGCGGCGGCACACTTTTGGAATTCTGGTATTTTAGTAATTAAGTACAGAGGGATTTCTGCCAGCAGATTGTTTTTTGTGCCTCTGGGATCATGGCCGTTAAGGAGCAGAGGAGCTGTTCCTGGACGGCCGCTCAGGATCCCTTTTGGGCAGAAAGCAGAGCCGGTTGGGCAATACTCCTCCCCCCCCCCCATCAGGAGATTTCCTGAGAGCCCCATCACTGCAGTCTCCTACCTCTCTGCCCAACTGGCTCTGAAAGGTGGCGGTCGCCATGTGCCGCAAAGGGGAAAAGGCCAGGGATAAAAACCCTTCCTCTCCCGGGGCTGTGAATATTTTTTTAAAGGGTATTTGTAGTTCATTCTTATAGGTAAGTTGGTATATACTTGGTATTTTGGGATATAATAACTATTTTGCCTATTTTTAATCACCAAGTATTTAATATTTCCTTAAGCTATTCATTTATGGAAAGCATTAATCCAGTAATTTCTTTTAGAAGACGTGAACGATCAAGAGAGAGGGACCATAGTAGATCACGAGAAAAGAGTCGGCGTCATAAATCTCGAAGTAGAGATCGCCATGATGATTATTATAGGGAGAGAAGTAGAGAACGCGAGAGACATCGGGATCGAGATAGGGACCGAGATCGGGAGCGTGACCGCGAGCGGGAATATCGTCATCGTTAGAAGGTGGGTAGTCCCTTGTTCGTGTTGTATTAGTGCATTTATTACTAACAGTAATTATAACTGACGCTATTGTTTATACAGTATAAACATTTTAAGTTGGACCATTTAATCTTCCAGAGAAAGCCAAATGAAGGTAAGTAATGAAAGGTAAAATTTTGACCTCTTACTGTTTTATATTACAACATGTAGGTTTCAGGTTCTTACTGTTAATGGTTTGTTTTAAGAAAGCAGGAAAATAAATCAAGAGGACTCATGCTCGCTTCTAAAATCTAAAAATTGGAATTTCTTAATCACAAACATTTACATATTTTAATTATTTAAAACAGGAACTCATAACTATATGTGTAATGTGTTTGAACTTAAAATAAATTTTTTTTCTCCTCGAACTAATGATTTCATCTGTAGCTAAAAACATTTAAAGAACATCTGGTACATTATTGATAACACAGGAGATGGTTTTTCAGCCCTGAAAGATGTTTTGTCCTTAAAAAATTCTAAGAAAAGTTTTGTCTTTTTAAAAAATAAAAGTATCTTTAATTTGTAAAGAAAATACAAAAAGAAAATGCTCAATTAAAAATGGGCCCAGGTATTCCTTATACAATTAAAAATTGTACCAAGTCATATATCTTAAGTTAAAATTACATAGAAGCAATTTTCTTTGATGTTTCATTCATGAACCATAATCATTGTGTCTTGTTTTTTCTGTACTTTAAAGCTATTTCTTGTGTACATTTCTCATAAAGCAGAGGAAGAGTTGTCTGTTTATACTTCATTTTCATGTGTAATTTTATTTTTATATTTGTAAACAGCATTTATTCATGTGAAAAAGGGGAGGTGGGCACTATATGCCTTGTTCATGTAACATAAGGGTTATTCTGTATACAAGTCGTTCCCCCTCACACTTTCTTTATATTATGGTTAAATTCAGGTTAAATTAGGATAAAGCAGATTTCTTGTGGTAAACTATACTTCACCCAATTATTTTCCATAATGGAAATTGTTAGTATTTACGTTGTGTGGGCAAAATCCTATGTTGGGTATATGTAAATCTGTCATAGAGGAGTAGTTTCTTTAATTATAATAGGTATTTTAACAAGCATGATTCTTATTTTTCAAGTCTTTTCAGGTCTTACTTTATGGTATACAAATAAATTATTTCATTACTGAGTGCTTTTTGAAGTGAAAAGGCCAGTTTCAATGCTTTTTCTTACATTTTAAATCTGCACTTTTGAATAATCTCATCAATTTTTAACCTTTTTTCATGTATTGTAGAACTCAATATAAGTAATTCTCAAATACTTCCTTATTGTGAACAAAACATCTTTCACTTTCAAAACTAAACTTATATCGGTTCTGTTTTGTAATGTGAATAAAAGAAGAAAAGCTTTATCTTGAAAATATAAGCCCTAAAATTTAAGATACAGCTCTTCCCCCTGAATAGATTTGAGTTCATCTTAGAAAAAAAAAATTCTGGGGTCAGGGCGATAGTACAGCACTTAGGGCATTTTTGCCTTGCATGTGGCCCACCTGGGTTTGATTCTTGGCATCCCATATGGTTCCTCCTGAGCACTGCAGGAGTAATTCCTGAGTGCAGATCCAGGAGTGAGCCCTGAACACTGCCACATGTGGCCCCAAAACAAACAAAAATTAATTCTCAGCACCCTCAATTGCCTAAGGTGAATTGTGGCCAAGATTCTACTTGAAGTGTTTAATTATAGCAGCTGTTCCATAAGGTGCAGCCCCCTGCAGTTATTTTTATTTAGGCTCTTGTCAGTTATCAACAAATTTCCAGTTACTGAAGAAAGAATGATAGTAAATTCTTGAATAAATTTTTGGCATCTTCTATATTGGATGTGCTCATAAAGGGGACTTCTAAATCAGTTTATATTTAAAAGTTTTCTTGCTGATTGTCATTAACTTAGCATAAGACAACTTCGGAAAATTTAATTATATTCTAATGGTATACCCAACTATATCATGACTGTGTTTTCAGTAGCCAGATATTAAATTATGAATTCCCAACTTGCAAACAGTTGTTGACTTTTTTCTTAATCACTGATGTACCACCCGAAAATTTCCATGTTTTGTTTGTAATTAGAACTGACTTGTGATACTGTTATGTGCCTTCACCCAAGCAAAATTTTACATAAGCATTTTCTAGGTGAAAAATTGTTAACTTGGAATATTGTTCCTTTGCTATACCAGTCACATAGTATTTATTGTGGATGTAGACCTTAAAGGGATGGGGACTGGAATTAAAAATACTTAAGTAAAAACTTTGAACAAACAAAATTTAAGGTCTGTTGACCACTTTTATTTTTTAAATATGAGTCCTTTTGAGCTTGTGTATCGTAAATGAATGAAATGGACAAATAGTTTGGAAGCTAACATGAATTAGCAATAAGTTGTATATAAATAAGCCACTAATGGGTAACTTAAAAAAGTGATGATCAATTGCTAAAAGGGCTACTTCTTAATTTAACTGGAAAAATAATTATGTTGGCAAGCTGTTAATGTCTGTCCCATCTTAATTTTTTTTGTGTTTGAACTGTTGGTGATGTTAATTGCATTCTCTCATTTTTAAAATGTACAAATTTTTCTGAAAACATTTAGTATCTAAGTTGAAATAGATATTTAATGGGAATATTGGTATTGTAAATTTCAGTATGTAAAAACATTGTGCCTTCATATTCTGTAATTTCCGCCTCTATTCTCAGACCACTCTGAGCAAAACATAGTTCAGTGTTTTAAGATTGTACACACACTGAAAACTTTTAGTTTCATAATTCAGTTGTTTGAAACAACCCTATCCAACAAATTCATATTGTTTTTTTGTGCATCGAAGAGTAATGAAACCAATTTTTTTTTACTGTAATGCATTCATGCTTTTTCTCTCTGATAGGTCTACATATTACCAGAAGATGATTTTTTTTTGATAAATTTTAAAGATGTATGAGTCTGGATTAAGTAGTTACACTGTATGGTTCGTTTTCTTTTAACAGTGATGTTACTTTTTTCTTAAACCTAGTATTTATTGGGTTTTGTTATTGAGCAAGTTTTATATGCTTTGCATTCTTAGTGTATAGCTTTTTATCAATCTCGGAGAAACAGAAAAACAGTAGAATAATTTTAATGTAATCTTGTTTAGTTATTGGTTCTTCCAATAATTTGATAAGTGACAATGGTAATAAAAATGTTTAATTATATCAATTCTCATGTCTCTGAGATTTGTCTAATATTGTCCAGCCCAGATTTTTACTGTGTTTTCCCATGTATCCTAATTGTTCTGCTTCTCCTGAATATGTTGTTTCTTGCTGCTTTTGATCTAAAATTTCCTTGGTTTTAGTACTATTAATACAATCTGACACAGGAATCTTAATTTAAATAGCAAGGTGATAGGGAGTGATCCCATGTGGATTTAAAATGTTTTTGCTCACTGTGGTTTAAGAATATGGTTTTGTTTATAAATGATTAATGTTCCCTGTTAAGAAACAATTCAATGCAAGTGTGAGTCACTTTGCTCTCACTTTCATCTCAGTGTGAAATTTACTACCATTGTTTTGGTTTGTAAATTAGATTGTTTTGAACAATGTTTTGGGTGAATATTTTGAAGAGAGCCTAACTTTAAAAGGGAGTGGGGTAAAGGTGCTATGTATGCTATCCATATTTACTGATGTGCCTTCTGTGATAGCATGTTTTAACTTGAGTTCAGAGTTATATACTCTTAGCTTATTTTGAAATATCCGTTCTGTGAAATTTTGGGAGTAAACCTTGAGTTTACTTTGTAGTGGTTTATTTCTGCTATTTTGGTGAACTGCCTGGTTCATGTATATGTTTTATATATGGAATAAATAAAATGTTTTAGTTTAAATGAGGTAAGTACTGTGAGGCATAGAAAAATGAAAATAAAAAATGTTACAGTACTTAGAAACCCTTTTGTAAATACAACAAAATTTTATGGAGTATATTCTGGTCAACGCAAAAAATTATTTTTAAAAATTGAGTTGTATTTAGGGGTTTCTATTTATTTTGCCTACCTCGTTTCCAGTTATCTCACTAAGGAGAAATTTTTATAGAAAAGTGAATTTTATTTCACTGAGCTAATAGAGGTACATCTTAAATGACATTAGAATAGTTTTAATCCCACATATTGATATGGAGACCTATCTTTAAAAGAGCCATATTAAATAGATATATAACTCTTCTGACAGATTAATTTGCCATGAGTTTAATATAATTGGTCTGTCAAATTTGATTAGCTAAGTTTCTAATGGGAATCCTCATAATTTGAGTTGTTAGTGTAACATTTTAAAATGCAAGTGTTCCATATTTGAAATTTTATTTATTACTCTATAGAGGACATTAAAAGATCTGTAGATTCTGTTTGTCTTCAACAGCTATTCTTGACATCCTATGTTGTTGATAGTTAAAGCAAGTAATTGCGTGACTTTGACTAAATTGTGTTTTGAAAACATATCATTGAATGTATTTGTTGCTTTCAAAATCTTTTTTTGATATTCTTGTCTACTTAGAAATCTGAGAATATAGTTTGGAATTGGGTTATTGGAAATGGGTTGTATTGCCTTCAAATTTGCTTTCGTTTGAGATTGTAAAACTTGTATTTTCAAATGGATTAATGTAAAGTGTTTAGGAATAGAAATACTGTCAGACTGTCCCCTAGATTTTATTTATATATGGTGAAAATTAGATTTATTAGTAGTACAGTTCTAACTATAAAGTGTAATCAAGTGAAAGATGAGTGCATTTGTCCAGATAAAGGTGGGCAACAGTTGTAATTTTATCAACAAATTTTTTCCCCTTTTTCCTTAATTTTTGGGCCACACCTGGCAGTGCTCAGGGGTTTCTCCTGGCTCTGTGCTTAGGGATTACTTGTGGCGGACTTGGGAGACCGTAGAGGGTTCCAGGGACCAAATATGGGTCAACCGTGTGCAAGGCAGGTAGGTGCACTTGCCACTGTAGTATCTCCAGCCCCTCATCATCAATTTTTCTACCCCAAACCAATAAAACTTCTCCATTGGAGTGATAAATGAAAGTTGTCATATTTGCTTCAGGTTTTTGGAGAAAGTGTTAGACACTGTTAATATGGTTTTAATCTTTTTTCCTTTTAATGACCCAGTCTTGACTCACAGCCAACAAGTCGTCAGCAGTAAGATTTAATTTTTCAGTATATATATATTTTTAAAAGGATATATTCCTTATATCACATTCTTTAATACCAGTTTCTTAAATGTCTTGCAAGTCACTTTTTTTATAAAAAGAAAGCTGCCTTGGGGCCGGAGCGATAGCACAGCAGGTAGGGCGTTTGCCTTGCACGCGGCCGACCCGGGTTCGATCCCCGACATCCCATATGGTCCCCCAAGCACCGCCAGGAGTAATTCCTGAGTGCAGAGCCAGGAGTAACCCCTGAGCATCGCTGGGTGTGACCCAAAAAGCAAAAAAAAAAAAAAAAAAGAAAGCTGCCTTTTTTGATTAATTCCATCAAAAAGCTTCAATGATCTGAAAAGGTACAAAATAAAAACTAACACTGGAAGTGACCTAAATGTCTCTGGAAAACATGGGCTAATAAAAGTTGGGTGGGGGGAGGGAGTACAAACTTAATCACTTGTTTTTCCTTTTACAGTTATGATATTTAAACATATATATATATATAGACACTCTCAAAATACAAACTAGTTGGGGCATACAGAAACAAAATGATAAATTTATAGCTGGACAGAATATTTTATTATAGGGCAAAAGAGTATTCTTGCAATTTTATGGCAAAATCACTAGTATTGTTCCTCTTTGCCTTTTTTCCCCTCATCTTTTTGAAATTCCATCTTGGGATTTGTTTTAAACATGTTACGTCTCAGTGATCACATATCCAAGTTTAACTGAATTAATGCTTTTGTGAAATTGCCTGAAGTTTGCATATTGTGTATTCTTGGTTTTATTTTTATCAAATTTATTGTTTTTTAAAATGTGAGTTTCAAATGGAGCTATTGTAGATTTCCCATTTAGCTTTTTTGGTTTTGATTTTGGTTTATATACTACCTTAGCTATATCAATATAGGTGCAATAGAGTACATTTTAAATTTGTATTTCGTCTAATGATTTGTATGTGGATGTCATTTGAATGTGCATACTGGGCTTTATCTTTATTTCTAAATTTTGTAACATGGAGCACAATTTGATTTATAATATTTGCAGTAGTTCCTGTATGCTGTCAAATAAATGCAACTAATTTGTAAAATATATTGCATTTTCAGTTCACATTTGTTAATACGTTATATAGACTTGTGTGGGTGGATGAAAAGTACATACATTTAAGTCATCTGGACATTTACCATTTAATTTTGTAGTATGCATACTTTAGAGAATTAAATGTTTCCATCATCATAGAAACAGTAGCTGCTATATTTTTGGTTTTTATCATTGAATTTGTCAATATCTAAGAAGAATAAATCAGATTGTTTTAATCATCACATAAATTGGAAGCATTTCTCTACAAAGGCAGCTACAGTTTCAGTTAATTTCTTATTTTGTGTTTGAATACGTGACAGTGAAATAGATGCACGACCTGTGTATGTATAGTTAAGCCAGCATTTTTTTTTTTTTTGGTCTATAATGGGGAATAGCAAAATCTACATCACAAATTTTAACACATTACAGCTGAAGGAAGAGGAACACCTTCCAAGACAAAACATCTTCGTGAGGGAAATTGGCGCTTGTCCAGCAGTTTGCTTCTTGCGATTGACTGACCCTGTAAGGACTCATGGATAAAGTGAACAGGAATATGTCTGAATAAAGCAAATCTGCGTAAATGGTAACCAGTAGCTCTACTTTTATTTTTTATGTTGCTTAACTGTTTTTATTTGAAGGAAACCTGTGTGATTTAAAACGTTATAGCTTTTGCAACTTTATTACTGGTTATATACATTTGGCCATTATAATGTGCAAGCAATTGGAAAAACGTCAAGTAAATGCTTGTTTTTATAGTAGTTTGTTCTTGTTAAAAATGTTCATATGATAATGTCTGTAAACAGCACCACTTTGATTACAATAGATGTAGTGTTGTAATAAACTGTTTAATGGGGCTGATGTGTAAAGCTGTTCAAGTTATTTGATGTTTACACCTCAGGGAAAGTCTTGTGTTCAGCAATACCTGAAGATAATGTTACTATGACATTTATACTGTCCTTTAAAAAAGCATTGCAATAGCGGTTTTTTGAATATGCATCAACCTAATCTTGCGTTCAGTGAATTAAACATACTAATTAAGTGTCTCTTGCCCTTGATTTTGCTAATAGAGTAGGTGATTACCTGGATATTAAATATTTCTATATTCTGCTTTTTTTTTTTTTAAAGCTATTTCTACCTAGTTAGTTTGTGACTTTGCTGAATGGTATGTGAACCTGTAAAAACTGAAATTTCACAGACAAGAATTCAGTCAATGTGTTAGGGGGTCAAAAAATTGTGGTTTTCAGCATTTTAGTAAAACCCTACGTTATTTACTAGTGTTGCAACACAGATATACTGAGTTGTTTAATTGTAAACTGCTAGCATTGAAAAAAT
The DNA here is from genome assembly GCF_027595985.1 of Sorex araneus. NCBI lineage: Eukaryota > Metazoa > Chordata > Mammalia > Eulipotyphla > Soricidae > Sorex > Sorex araneus. Next base: position 11,854,624 of record NC_073311.1, read on the forward strand.
ATTTTTGCAGTTCTGATTTGATGCAGCAGTTATTTTCTGTTTTTTACCGATAGTGCTAATGGTTTATTTGTGAACCATTGGCAATGTAAATACAGTCAGATGTGCAGCAGACAAATGTGAGTAAAGAAAGGTAGCCTTAGTTTTATTTTCCAGTTATTGTAGATGCTGGAATATGATGTTTAATATCAGTTGTATTCTCCTGTCTTTGTAAATGGGAGAGTATAGTTGTACCCTATCTTCACAGTTTAAGGAATTCTATGTATACTCATGCAATCTTGTTTCATACTAGTGTTGCTTAATCAGAAACATTTCACACCTGCCTTGCCTTCAGGCCCTCATTAAAAACAACTGGCTAGCATGTTTTCATAATTGTAAAATTAGTCTAGGCAGTATCAGCATGATTAGATGGGTTTTTTTTAATTGGAAGGTCATTCTGAATCACTGCTTAAATTTGACTTTAAATTCGTCAGCAAATTAATTTGTTTTATAATGAAATGGAGGGGCCACACCGAAGCGGATTGGGTTCGACTCTCAGTTCATGTCAGTTCAGCTTGAGGGCCTCAGACTGTGATGCCGCTCTGGCCTTGCAGTGCCAAGACACCCAGCCACCCCAGTGGTGCTTAGGGTTGGAGGAAAAGGGGGCCGTGTAATGCGAGGAGTCAAACCTGCGTCAGGCACAAGTTAGGAATGCTCCCTACCCACTGTACGATCCTCTGGCCCCTGTTCAGGAGACGTCATGACACACGTTGGTATTACTTTAAAAAACAAAAGCTATTTAGCCAAATTTTAAGGCCATGTGCAGCTGTAGGAACCCTCCAGAGATTTGCACTGCAGTTCTTCACTTTCATCTTGTCCAGTATCACACTACTTCTTACACAACTAGTCACTTCAGATTACTCCTATTATTTTCAGTTTTCAATTAGAGTATTTGTGCATGGGATCAATGGTGTGTATCAATTGTTTGCTCTCAGAAATGTTTATTTTAATTGTTTCATCTTGTTGAAAATGCAGTTGCCTTTTTCAAACATGGGAGAGCTGTATCAAAGTCGGTTTGGTTTTGTGTATAGATAATAGGTTTATCATTACTTGGCTTTTTAAAAAAAGTAGATAGATTATAATGCGAAGAACAAATTCCAGGGGAAATTAGTTAATAGTAAACTTTAAAAGGTAAGTAAATGTCCACGAGAGTAAAATTTTTCTCTGAACAATTTTGAAATCAATTCATAAAAAATCTTGACTGTGCTTGAACTCAAAACTGGAAATTTTGTACAAATTAAGTACTTATTTAATTTTTATCAGTGAAACCCTGTACGTGATCATTTTTATATCACTCTTCTCCCTACTTGGCTGATCTCATGTGACTTGTTGCAAACAACGTGAGTGTACTAGAATTGTTTGCTGCTGATCCATTATTTTAAGTGTTGTCAGAGGAAGTAACTTTGTTTTGACCAATTTTTGCAAAGTCTTTCCCTGTCTGATAACACGTGATGAATGTATAGCAGTAAAAGTGAAAATCTGAAAGCTGTGTTTACTCTTTATATCCCATTTGTTTTTAATGGGCTTATGTTATTTGGGGAAAAAAAAATTATGTGTAAAACAATCCAAAGAGAGAAATCTTGACAGATGCCAAAAACAAACAAAAAAGCACCGGTATCTCAGAGACCTTTACTTTCTGTTCTTTTTTTCTTTTTGTTATGGTGCCAGGGTGGAACCTAGGGCCTCACCCATGCAGGCTATGATCTACCACTGAGCCACATCCCTGGCCCTGTAATAGTTACTGTAGTGGATACGAAAATTGTTTACCATGGCATTAGTGCTATCAGTCACATTCCCTTCAGCCAGTTATGAATGAGTGATACAGCACCTCAGAGGTACTACTTCTGAAACAACACTTTGAATTGAATTTGCTGCTTTTGATTAACATATAATGAGAATTATATTTCAGTGTGAATTTGGAAGTGTTTCACAGTTCTCATAAGTAAATTTGGAATAAGTTGCAGTGGCTTTTAGCCCATTAAATGGTTTCTTTACTGAGAATGTTTTTAAACAGTTTAACTACAATTTCAACTTTACAAATAATTTAGGGGATTAAGTTTAAGACATTTTTATTTAATTCTCCTATGGAGAATATTGCTTTTTTGTTTTTATTAGTTTAAGGTCAGTTCTTAAACATGGAAGTTTAATGAATGTTGTATTATAACATTTTATAGTAAAAGGGGGAAATATGTTGAAAGGGTAAAGACTTATTTTCCTTTATGTATTTTAATGTGCCAATAACATAAATACATGCTGTTTTATACACTTGAGATACTACTATAGGAATTTCTGTTCGAGTGCCCTCAACGTTTTGTTCTTTTATACCTGAATGGTCATTGCATTTTATGTATCTTACAGAACAACTCCAACTTTGTGTTTTAAGCTTTATCTTGTTGTTTTGAGAGTAGTTTGTGTTTAATTTTTTTCTGAGAATCGTTACAGAGATTCTTGTTTTGCAGATAACTTTTCGAATTTTATTCCCTTAGCTCATCATCTCATAGTCAATGTAAATGTTACCGTAGTTGTATGTACTTAAATGCACGCTTACTCATTGTATATATTAGACATTTTTGTGCTAAAATATATTGAGTGGGATTTTTGTAGCAAAGCATTCTATTTTTCTGTTCTTCGTGTGTGTGTGTGTGTGTGTGTGTGTGTGTGTGTGTGTTTTCAACATTAATATTCAGTTTAAACACTGGTGTATTTATTTTTTAGCAACTTAACTCTTAGAAGCCTTAGACTAATTTTTAAGTGACTATTTAACCAAAAATTACAAATTTATTAAGATGTGGCCTTACATACAGCATTCCTTGTGTTTGTAATGTGCGATTTTTAATTTAGAGGAACCAAAACATTCAGGATTAAAGTTTAAGTTGAAATAGAAACATGTTAAAATGTCTAGGCTTCTGGGAGGGAGTTCTTACACTTCTTTCTTGGCATTATTAGAAAGAAGCAACATGAATTGTTATGAAAATTCAAAACAGGCCATTGTTTCCTGTCTGGATTGATTTAGGTTTGTCTTAACCAATGTTTCTTTAAGATTTCAGGTTGTCGGCATTCACTCTGAATATGCAGCTACTCTAGTTATTTGTATGAAACAAACACCTGGTTAGGTTATAAACTGATATTTTAAAGACTACTTTCTGTGCTAATTATAATGCATATTATAATGAAAGTCTTTTAAAATATTAGCTGGAATTTAATTGAAGTCACACAAATTTTGAAATGGTATCTGCAGATAGGAAATACTACCTACAGTTTTTTGTGTGGGAGCAGCCCTAAACTCCACAAGTGTAAATGTTTTACATTCATTTTATAATTGGACAGATCTTGCATTTACTTAAAAAAAAATTCATTTTGAAGATGTGTTCTTTTTTCCCATGCTATTACTGCATAACACCTCAGCATTTTGTAAGTTATAATTATTTTTAAATGGTGAATTCCTGTTTTATTTTTTTACTTTGAAAATTGTAGTACTCAGGTGGTATTTAATGGGAAAGGATCCTTTCGGGGGTAAAAAACATAATGTGTTCTAAGGAATGCGTCTATAACATTAATGACTTCAGCCTTAAAAAAAGGTCTATTATTCCTTCTGCCTCTTCATCCCATGGTGTATTAGCAAAGTAGTTTACAGCCTTGTACAGCCTTACAAGTTGTTTTATAATTTTTAATGGAAAGCCCTTAACAAAAAATTGTATCATATTACCAGTATCCATGAATCACTGAATTCCGGTTTGTAAATAATTGTCTAATACAGAAGGCCAAAGAAAGTCTTAAAATTTTAGCTTTGACTCTAAGGTGACTTCACAATAAGATTTCTGTGCAAAAGGTAAGGTAATATTTGATCAAATAGACATTTTTTTGGTGTCCATGAGAACTAGACTTCCATATTAGTTTCGATTAAATTCATTCCATTTTTATTAAAATGCTTGTAATTGCAATTTTGTGTTTAATGTTTATTTTGTTTTTTTCTTTAGCATTTAGGTGACTGTTCAGCAGTTTGCTATAAGACCATTGTTGGCCTTAAACTGCACTAGTAACAAGCATGGTTATTTATCTTGTATTGAAAATAAAGCAGTTTTGATAATATTTTGCAGTTTGTCATCTTTGGCAATTTGTTGGTAACTATCATGGGTAGTTTTGAATTATCATGTATATTGATAGTGTATATACAGTTTTACAAATTGAACGGTTGTCTGCCAGATTGTCTCTAGACAAGCAAAAATTTCCACCTGCTAGCTTAGACGGAGACTTGGGTACTTTTGAAGACAGTAAGAATTTGTGTACTCGTCAGACTCACATTTTCACGTGAATATTTTAGTATATTAGAGTACCAGCTTCAAATGGTTGGCTTCAACATTGCTGGATTTCCCTTCAGTGTCTCTATTAAAATTGTGAATCAGGGTTTTGGGTTCATTGGTTCCCCCCCCCCCTTTGTTTTTGTTTGGATCACACCCAGTGGTGCTCAGGGCTTTTTCCTGGCTCTGCCTCAGGGATCCTCCTTGCAGACACCATACAGGGTGCCAGTGATCAAGCCTGAATCAGCTGCGTGCACGCAAGGCAAGGGCCGCAGCTGCACGTTTGTCTCAAGCCGAGCATCAGGTTTTGTTAGGTGCCCTAGTATTCTGATGGGTTTACAGTTGAGGATTCATTAATCCTCTCTTGGAACAAATAAAGACTGCAGAGGACATTTGACTGAAAGATTACTAAGAGCATCTTTAAACCTGGCGCCATACTCTGCTCCATAGTCAGCCTGATGTAGTGGAAGTGGGGCTTTCTGATTAAGGAATTATACACAGACATTCTTAGTTTTGTTTCCTAACGATTACATGAAACAAGTAGAAGTGCCTTTCAAGGCTGTGGGGTCCTCCCTCTTGGTGTTCTTATCTTTCACTAACAAGCTTTAGATTTTCATGTTCGATCAGTGTTGGCCAACTGCTGTAGTCTGTCAGATTTGGATTCAAAAACCACGTTTAATAACTCACAGTAGTATTGTTTATTATAAAGCCTGTGGAGACCTGAGGAAGAAATAAAACTTCATTTGATGAAGAGGGAAAGCACATACGATCTAGACCAAGGAGTTTGCACAAGAGATTTTGGGCAGAAGGGAGCGGAGGAATATGAATTGCAAGGATACTAAGGGTACCTGGATTGAAAGGCATATTTAGTACAATATAAAGAGTTAGGGCAAAAGAGCAGATGAGAATCCTTTAAGGAAAAAAATACAGAACTAGTCTAGTGTTTGGAAATCATATATAATTTATGCAGTAGTTTTATTTTAAAGTAGATAACATTTAGTGCTAGTAAAATACCATTTGATTCTCCTGGGTTTGGGATGCAAATCACTTTCAACAGTTTAGAGGATCTTCGCAGAGTAAATGGATGGGTTTTTCTAAGTTTCCTAGGGGACAGAGAGATAGTACAGCATGTAGGGTACTTGCCTTGCACATGGCTGACCCGGGTTTCGATCCCTGGCATCTCATATGGTTCCTGAGCACCGTCAGGAATACTTCTTGAGTGTAGAACCAGACCTAACCCCCTGAGCATCGACTGTAATGGCCCGAAACCCAAAAATATATTTAGTGGGTTTTTTTGGGGTCATACCTGGCTATGCACAGGGGTTACTCCTGGCTCTGCACTCAGGAATTACTCCTGGCAGTGCTCGGGAGACCATATGGGATGCTGGGAATCAAACCCGGGTCTGCTGCATGCAAGGCAAACGCCTTACCTGCTGTGCTATCACTCCAGCCCCCAACCAAAAATATATTTAAAAAACATACATATATATATACATATATATATTTTGCTTTTTGGGTCACACCCAGCAGTGCACAGGGGTTACTCCTGGCTCTGCAGTTAGGAATTGCTCCTGGCGGTGCTGGGGGACCATATGGGATGCTGGGAATCAAACCCAGGACGGCGGTGTGCAAGGCAAATGCCCTACCCGCTGTGCAATTGCTCCAGCCCAAAAAATATTCAGAGTGTAGCTAGGAATTGGAGCACTATTACAGGAGGTAGGGCTCTTGTCTTGCAGCCAACCTGGGCTCGATCCCCAGCATCCCATACGGTACCCTGAGCATCTCCAGGAGTAATTCCCGAGTACACAGCTAGGAGCAACCCCTGGGCATCGCTAGGTGTGGCATAAACTGTCACTGTCATCCCTTTGCTCATCAATTTGTTCAAGTGGGCATCAGTAATGTCTTTCATTGAGAGACTTGCTGTTACTGTTTTTGGCATATCCAGTGAGCACGGGTATCTTGCCAGGCTCTGACAAAAATAATATATTTAAAAAATAATATGGGCTCCCCGAGATGACAGAAGAATCGAACTCCGGAGAGCCTGGCAAGCTACCGAGAGTATCTCGCCCGCACGACAGCCTGGCAAGCTACCCGTGGCCTATTTGATATGCCCAAAACGGTAACAAGTCTCACAATGGAGACCTCACTGGTGCCCGCTCGAGCAAATTGATGACAGTGATACCAGTTAGGCTGAAGGCAGTGTGAGAAATGTTCCCTGTGTCTGGTGCTGAAGAAATCGCCAGTCTGTAGGAGTGTCCGCTCAGAGCACCACCAGCAGTGTCACCCCCACACGCAAAATTTTTTTTTCAATTCAAAATTGAATTGTGTTGTAGAATTAGCAATTCTGAAAAGGCATGCATATTAAGACTGGAAAACAAAGCCAATGATGATAATTATTAAGAAACTTTAGGGGCCTGAGCAAGTAGTTCGGTGGGTAGGACTGTTGGGACTTGCCTTGTATTCAGCTGACCTGAGTTCAGCCACTGTATGGTCCCCTAAATATTCCCAAGTGTGGGCCCCCTTCACCCCCCATCCTCTACAAGACAAAGGAGCTTTTTTCTTCAGCTACAGGAAAATAATGGATAATAAAGAAAAAACGGTGTAGTAAAAGACCTAGGAGACAAAGTTGGTAATAATTGAAGTTTGGGAATGAGGTGGATGACTTTAATTCTGTATTGTCATCTGTCTGAGATGGAAAACATTGGGAAATGTTTTGCAAATTGAATTGGTGGCTTCAGATCCAAGAAACAGTTCCGTGACTGTATGGTTTGGAGTTTAGAAGACTGATTAAAGCCATCATTTTGAAGTGACTGAACATTTGCTAGGTGTGAAAACTTTAAAACATTCTTGTTACTTTTCTGAAATAGAAGTGTAGGTGTGGTGCAGGGTTTTCTGGCCTCAGTTTAGGAGAATGGTGCAGGATTGTAGAGACAGGCCGAGTACAGCACTTGCCCTACTTGCAGCCAGCTCCACTTGGATCGCCAGCGCTGCAGAACAGCGTTCAAGCAGCCAGGGTTCTTCCTGAGCACTGTCCGGCCCCAAAGCCCCCACCGTTAGATCTAGCTGAAGATGCTGTACAGGGAAAACTCACTCATACCAGTACCTCAGGGCAGGGAAGGGTTGTCCTCTGTGCCTGTTATCTCACTAGGTTGCTTTTTAACCTGTTAATGAGGTGACATTGGTTTACAAGGATTCAAATATTTAATACACTTTAGAGATAACACATCCAAGTAAGTATTATTTTACAAGAGGCCTGTGGACTCTGAACAGGCTTTGTCTAGCAAAATGTAGGATTGAAGTTCAAGTGGGTTTTTCCAGACATTTGCTGAATGTTATCAGAGTGAGGTTTCATTGTCTTAAGTGCAGGCTATAAAAAGTCAGTATTTGGGGCCAGAGAGAATCGGGTAGAACGCTTGCCTTGGCATGTGGCTGACCTGGGTTCAATCCCCTGGCATCCCATATAGTGTCCCGAGCACTTCCAGGGGTCTAGAGCCAGCAGTAACTCCTGAGCATTGCCAGGTGTGAGCCCCCATAAAAGTACTTGGTGGGGCTAGAGAGCTTACAGCAGGCAAGGTGCTTGCCTTGTACTCTGTCAGCCCAAATTGCCCATTATCACCACATCACAGTTCTCAGGAGTAATCCCTGAGAACACTGCCTGGTGTGGCAAAAAAAGTCTATACTTCAAAGGCAGTTCAAGGTTAGATAGTACCTTACTTTAAAAAGTCAGGGAGCTGAAACACAGGTAGGGTGATTGATGTTGCACGTGGCTGACCAGGTTTTGATTCCCAGCATCTCATATGGTCCCCCAATGGGATCCATAGTCAGGATATAATTACTAAGCACAGAGCCAGAGTAACCCGAGCATCGCCAGGTACAGCCCCCAAATAACCACAAATGTTAATTTCCCAAATCCTGATCATTGTGCATTGAACCCGGGTCGGCCGCGTGCAAGGCAAACGCCCTACCTGCTGTACTATTGCTCCAGCCCCTAGCCTTATATTTTTGTTGTAAAGTAAATTTCATTAATTTACTCAGTACATATGCTATTTCGTGTATCTAGGATTGAGAACTTTGAGGCAAAAAGGCAGTGGCAGAGTGGAACCATAAATGTGTTGTCACAGACACTTTCACAGAAACAACATAGCTCAGATACAATTGAAATGATGTACTTAGGTGTGTTAACGTTTTGAATTTGGGCATTGATTTAGTAACTGACCTCCACTGCAGAATCCTGAGTACCATTTTAGTTTCCTCCCCACGGGTCAGTCCTACTGTTACCTCTTAAGCTTTTCCAGTTTGTGGGGACAGGTAAGGAGAATCAACTTAATGAAAAACAAAATGCAAGCATTTAATGTGCGACTTGGATCGTGGTTTCAGAATGCAGCAACTATTCAGTGAATTTGGTATTGGTTCAGCTCATAGTACATCAGTTGTATGAATACTAGACTGCAGAAATCCTTTTGTACAATTCCAGGATTGCTGGCAACCATTCCATGAAGTGAGAATGGGTTCTTTGTTTTAATTCCTGTTCCTCTGAAACAGGCTTTGGGGTGGCACACTGGGAGACTGCCTGCCAGCCCATAAGCGGCTATTTAACACTGACCCTAAAGACTTTGGTATATGAATAGGCACTGAAGGAAAAAGGGAGACTGGCTCGCCTCCTCACACCTCCCAGAAAGTTCCTACCTGCTCTTACCCCTTCATGCTTGAGACACACCCTCATTAGTTAGCATGAACTGGCAGATGAAAGCAGGAAGTTAGAAATGAAGGTTTTTAATTATTAGATTGGAGGGGGGCCGCCGAGGCCACACCCAGTGGTTCTCAGAGTTTATACCTGGGAACCATTTGTGGGAGTCCGGGATTTAAGTCAGTGGTATGCAAGGACACACCCTATTCGTGCTATACTATTGCTTTAAATTATTTTTAAGTCAGTCTCTTGCTAGTTTTTTTTTTATCCCCCCTTCAGCATAGTACATAGCATTTATTAGTAATCCTAGGTGAATTTTGTGAAGACAGTGATTTGAGGGAAGCCGATGGTGTTACTTTGGGATGCTATTACAAGGCTTAATCTGGAACTCTTCTAAGATTAATTTTGAAATGTAATACCTAGGGCCTCTCACACTGTGAAGGATGCACTTGTCCCAATAAGTCACATGCCCAGCCAGTGCTTTATGTGTTCTATATGTATGTTGTAATTCTTTTCCACCCTGGAGACTACTTGAACTGCCTGCTGGACATTTCTTGAATGTGTAGTTGACATCTCTGGTTTAACATGCCGGTGCACTATGCAGACCGTCCCCTGTCACCATGTCCAGCTGTGTAGGCCCAGAACTTTGAAGTAATGCCTGATACTTCACAATCAGCACTGAATACACCCGTAATTGTTTTTAACTGTCTGCCATCAGAAAATACCAGACTTCTGGCTGCCGCTCTTGTCATTTTATTTACCACAGCAATGCTTATGATGAGTCTTCCTGCCTCCCTACGGCTTATTCTCAATACAGTAGTCATCTTCTGTCATGTGTCATCAAAATGCTGTACTTTCTGTTTTTATCAGACATTTTAAAGTATTTCCCATGAATTAGCCTCTGTTTTCAGGCACTGTGACCTTGCTTGTGCTCAGCCCATTGAACTCCCTCTTGGCCCTTCTTTCTCCTCTTCCCCTTCACTCACCTTTCCCTCCCTCCCTCCTTCCCTCTCTTCTTCCCCAGTGAGCTAGTGTAGTGAGCCTGGGCTTCTATCCCAATTGGACTTTGCAGTTTCTTCTCTGCTCAAACAGCTACTTTGATTTAGGGCTGCACCCAGCTGTACTTACGGATCACTCCTGGCAGGGCACAGGAAATCATATGCAGTGCTAGGGATTGAACCTGGTTGGCTGTGTGTTATTGGCCATACTTTTCATCTCGAAATGTTTTGTTTTCTAGGGCCATGTCTCGCTGTGCTGAGGATTTCTGGTGGTTCTTGGGGGATGCTGGGGATCACACCTGGTCAGTCGCATGCAAGGCAAACCTCTACTTGCTGCACTATTGCTCCGGCCCCTGGTTCTCTCAACTTTTGGACTAAATATTTCCCCTTCCTCAAATGTTTGACATAGTTGAGTTTTTATTTTTCCCACCTTTCCACTGAGGAATCAAACTTGTCACTTTTCTTTTTTATCAAGCCTTTACTACAATAAATGTTTGTTGTCCGTTAATAGCCCATGAATGCAAGGAGTTTTATTTTTTATTTTTTAGATTTATTTATTTTTTAATTAGTCACCATGAGGGTACAGTTACAGATTTATACATTTTTGTGCTCATGTTTCCCTCATACAAAGTTCGAGAACCCATCCCTTCACCAGTGCTCATTCTCCACCACAAATAAACCCAGCATCTCTCCCCACCCCCCCAATCCCATCTCCCCCCACCCTACCCTGCCACTGTGGCAGGGTATTCCTTTTTGTTCTCTCTCTCTAATTTGGTGTTGTGGTTTGCAATAAAGGTGTTGAGTGGCCATTGTGTTCAGTCTTTAGTCTACATCCAGCACGCATCACCCTTCCCCTGCATGGCCTCCAACCACATTTTACTGGGTGTTCCCTTCTCTATCTGAGCTGCCTGCTCCCCAGAATGTGAGGCCAGCTTCCAAGCCATGGAGTCAACCTCCTGGTACTTATTTCTACTAATCTTGGGTGTTAGTCTCCTCTGTTATTCTATATTCCACAGATGAGTGCAATCTTTCTATGTCTCTCTCTTTCTGACTTATTTCACTTAGCATGATACTTTCCATGCTGATCACTTATATGCAAAGTTCATGACCTCATTTTTTTCTGACGGCTGCATAGTATTCCATTGTATAGATGTACCAGGTTTCTTTAACCAGCCACCTGTTCTTGGGCACTCGGGTTTTTTTTCCAGATTCTGGCTATTGTAAACAGTGCTGCGATGAACATATAAGTGCAGATGTCATTTCGACTATACTTTGCTGCTACTTTGGGGTATATTCCCAGTAGTGGTACTGCTGGGTTAAATGGGAGCTCAATTTCTAATTTTTTGAGAAGCGTCCATATTGTTTTCCAGAAGGGCTGAACCAGTTGGCATTCCCACCAGCAGTGTAGAAGGGTACCTTTCTCCCCACATCCTCTCCAACAGCGGATGCTTTTGTTCTTTTGGATGTGTGCCAGTCTCTGTGGTGTGAGGTGGTATCTCATGGTTGTTTTGATCTATATCTCCCTGATGATTAGTGATGTAGAGCACTTTTTCATGTGTCTTTTGGCCATTCATATCTCTTTCCCATTCTGTAGATTGTCTTTGTATTCTGGTCACTGTATCTTTTGTGGTGCAGAAGCTTTTTAGCTTAATGTAGTCCCATTTGTTGATCTCTGTTTTTACTAGATTGCTTAGTTCCATGTCATCTTGGAAGATACCTTTATCTTCAATATCTGGAGGGTTTTGCCGACCTTGTCTTCAATTTACCTTATGGTTTGTGGTCTGATGTTGAGGTCTTTAATCCATTTTAATCGGAACTTTTGTGCATGGTGTCAGGTCGAGGTCTAAACCCATTCTTTTGCATGTGGTTGTCCAGTTGTGCCAGCACCATTTGTTAAAGAGGCTTTTCTTGCTCCACTTCACATCTCTTGCTCCCTTATCAAAGATTAGATGATCATACATTTGGGGTTGTGTGTAGGGATATTCCACCCTGTTCCATTGGTTTGCGGCTCTGCCTTTATTCCAGTACCATGCTGTTTTAATTGTTACCACTTTGTAGTAAAGTTTGAGGTTGGGGAGGGTGATGCCTCCCATTGTCTTTTCCCCAAGAATTGTTTTAGCTATCCATGGCCATTTGTTGTTCCATATATGAATTTTAGGATTGCTTGATCATTTCTTTGAAGAATGTCATGGGTATCCTTATAGGGATCGCGTTGAATCTGTATAATGCTTTGGGAAGTATTGCCATTTTGACTATTGATTCTCCCTATCCATGAACAGGGTATATGTTTCCATTTCCTCATGTCCTCTTTTATTTCATGGAGTAGCGTTTTATAGTTTTCTTTGTAGAGGTCTTTTACTTCCTTGGTTAAGCTGATTCTGAGGTACTTGATTTTCTGGGGCACAATTGTGAATGGGATTGTTTTTTTCATGTCCCTTTCCTCTGCCTCATTGTATATAGGAAGGCCATGGATTTTTGGGTATTGATTTTGTAGCCTGCAACTTTACTGTATAAGTCTATTGTTTCTAAGAGTTTCTTAGTAGAGGGAAAGCAAGGAGTTTTATTTTATGTCCATACCAACATGGCAACGGGATGACAGGGATACAATAATACCAATATGGCAGATACATAGTTAAAAATGTTCTAATGGTCTTTAAGCAAAAGTAGGCCAAATGGTTTTATTTTTCAACTTGTAAAATAAATTTAATGCAAGTGTTGCCAGTAAGTGCCTTCGGTAAGTTCCTTTCCCAGTATTTAGCCATCACCAGTAGTCCTTATTGCAGAGAAATTACTAGTAACAACTGGCTTCCAGAGTCCTCCCCCAGCCCGAAGTGTCTTGCTATAAGTTTCATCTATCCTAGGTGCCACAATGATGTGTGGTCTTATGTGACTTGGTGTGTTAAGGTTTATCCATGATGTTAGCTAGTCCTCTCTATGTTTAGGCCACGTTGTTCATCTCTCCGTGGTTATTTGAATTGTTGCCACCTTTTGGCAGAGATAGAAAGTACTGCTATGAGTACTGGTGCCTGCGACTCTGCTTGCAGTTCTCTGGGGCTGTTAATCAGGGCTTGCTGGGAACAGGTGCCATTTCTGTGGTTGGCTTTTTGGGGGATCTCAGACTTCTACAACAGCACCATTCCCACCAGCAATGCCTGAGATTTTGTTTCTCTTTCTGAAAACAGCCCCCTTTAAGGGTGTTAGGGGGTAGTCATTAGTAACTGTAACTGTTTCGAAGGCAAGAGGAAGAATCCAGGGCTTTGAGACTGGGGTGCCATCCAGCCATGCGCTCCAGCCCTGCAGCCAAGTTCTTAGGCCCTTCAGCAACTGTTAAAAGGTGTTCAGCACTTTTTTTTTCTTTTTGGGTCACACCCAGCAATGCACAGGAGTTACTCCTGGATCTGCATTCAGGAATTACTCCTGGCGGTGTGCGGTGCTCAGGGGACCATATGAGATGCTCGGAATAGAACCTGGGTCGGCCGCGTGTAAGGCTCTCCAGCTCCAGGTGTTCAGCTTTTAAAGGCTCTGCATTACTGGATCTTTTAAAGATACTTAACCTTGACTTGTATCAAGCCAGTTAAGTTCTTACATGTTATGGTGTAATACTAGTTAGTAAATTCGAATAAAGTGCTGTTGGCATAGTTTAAGTACTGACCCTTAGAAAGTTTTTTGCACTTGGTATATTGAAGAATTTTTAAAATTTTTGGTTTTTGGGGCTGCACAAATGGTGTTCAGGGCTCGCTCCTGGTGGGGCCCAGGGGACACATGGGGTTGGGTTTTCAAGCAGGATCCTGAGGACACCGGCCTTAAAAATTCTGAGGGTCCCTGGGGCCATCCTATCCATGCTGAGGGTCTCTGGAACCACACAGCAGTGCTCAGGAGCTTGCGGTGCAGGGAGACAGGCCAAAGCTGACTGCATGCAAGGCATGTGCTTTAATAATCCTGTACTGTCTCTTATTCTAAAGGTCACTTGCCTGAGAGAGAGTACAGGAGTTTAGGTGTTGCCTTGCATCCTACTTCCGCAAGTTGGTCTGAGTCAAGCCAAAAAGCAAATGCTTTTTTGTTTTTTTAATTGAATCACCGTGAGATACAGTTACAAAACTTTCCTGCTGGGATTTCAGTCATACAGTGTTCCAACAGCCATCCCTCCACTAGTGTGCACTTCCCACCACAAATACCTCCTGTATCACTCCTGCCCCGCCCCAGTCCCAAGCCCTTCACTGGGACAGGCACTTTGTTTTGTCTCTGCTGTGGGGCATTATGGCTTGCAGTATAAGTACTGAGAGGCCATGTCAAATGCTGCTTTTAAGAACTGCCCGATACTTAAGATTTTACTATGATTTTTATCAGCTTTTGTTATTGGGTGTTTAGGTTGTTCATTAGATTTCTTCCTAATAAAGATGCTGCAATGAAAAGCCTACAAGAAAAATCTGAATGCTTAGCTTGGTCTTAAAAACGTTTCTACAAGTGCTTGATGTACATATGTCTCTATGTTTTTTAGTGATTTTTTTCCTTAAACCTGCTTTGTAGATGGAAATAAAGTGGCTTAGATAATTTTACCTGTATTGTAAAGGTTTTAAAATTATTTAAAATATCCCTGTACTGGGGCCGGAGCGATAGCACAGCAGGTAGGGCATTTGCCTTGCACGCGGCCGACCTGGGTTTCATCCCCGGCATCCCATATGGTCCCCCAAGCACCGCCAGGAGTGGTTCCTGAGTGCAAAGCCAGGAGTAACCCCTGAGCATCGCTGGGTGTGACTCAAAAAGCAAAATAATAATAATGATAATAATAATAATAATAAATAATCCCTGTTCTGCCACCTAGTGGTAGCATTAGGTAAAAAAGTAAGATTGAGACATGATTAAGGAAACTAGTGTGTCCATTCCGGCCCCAGTTAATGCGCCCAAGAATGCCAAGCAAGAAGTTTGCAGTTCTTTTCTAATCCAATCCCCTCTGAGCTTTACAAACTAGAAGGAATCTACAGTAGTGGTAGTGATACTGCCCTCATGACTCTTGTGAAATCAGGTACTGAAATCTTTTCTGATTCGGGGGTGTACACCCTGTGGTGCTTAGGGTTACTACTGGCTCTGCACTCAGGATTGTTCCTAGCAGTGCTCGGGGGACCATTCAGGACGCTGGAAATCCAACCCCGGTTAGCCACATACAAGGCAAAGCAAATGCTTTACCTGCTAGGAACAATCCTGATTCCACTGTTACCGTAATGTCATTCTGAAGAAAGTGCTCATTGTAGGTGTTAGAATGGGCTTAATTTGGCTTAGCGATATGGTATACGGGGGCGGGGGGTTAAACCATACATGCATTTGAGTGTCTGCTCAGTTAAGTAATAAAATTCATGAAGGACATAACCACAGAATGTTCTTTTTACGCTTGGGGAGCCAGGGAACAAATTTCACTTAGTGGATGTTGAAAATGACATGGTATGTGAGACTTTATGAAGGACTACAGATTAGATGTAAAAGCTTAGCAAGTTCTGGAGGCTGGAGCAATAGCACAGCGGGTAGGGCACTTGCCTTGCAGGCGGCTGACCTGGGTTCGATTCCCAGCATTCCATATGGTCCTCTGAGCACCGCCAGGGATAATTCCTGAGTGCAGAGCCATGAGTGACCCCTGTGCATCGCCAGGTATGACCCTCCCCCCCAAAAAAAAAAACCCAAAAAAAGCTTAGCAAGTTCTGTGAACTCGACATAGCAACCAAGTATAAAATAGCAAGTATATATTTAATTTAAAGATGTGCAAGTCCTCTTCAGAGAAAGTGTTGGCTATTGGGATTCACTGATCATCATCCCATTGATCATCGATTTTCTCGAGTGGTCTCAGTAACGTTTCCATTCGTCCGAGTCTTGGGACTTTAGCAGCCTCTCTTTACTCATCCTTCCCAATGGTGCCGTATTGGAGGGTCTTTCAGGGTCAGCGGAACAAGACACATCATTGTTACTGGTTTTGGCATATGAATATGCCACAGGGACCTTGCCAGGCTCTCCCATGCGGACAGGAAACTCTGGGTAGCTTGCCAGGTTCTCCGAGAGGGAGAACTAGGGTTTAAGATGTCATGTTGCGCGGCCACTTGGCCACTTCTCGGCCATGCGCTTGGTTTGATACTCTGGATGTTGACTGTTGATGGGATTACATGGCGCCAGGGGCAGTTCTGGGTGTGACTGCCTAGCTACTTGAAAATGGGGGATCTGGGTGGAAGAGGCCCAGTCCCAATCTAAGCAGACTTGGAGATCTCAGCCCTGGGCCCCGCACACCTGGGTTCTTCTGCTGGTTCCTTCATGCATGAGGCTCGTCCAAGCATGTATAGGGGGCCTTGAGCATGGCTGTGGCTGGGTTCCAAAGGTCTGGCTGCCTGGGCTCTGTTCAGGGCGGGGAGGGAAGCTCAACCCACCTCCTCCAAGGATCCCCGGTGAAGATAGCCAGTTGCAGGCACAAGAGACTGATAGAATTATGAAAATTAAAAATATATCATGTTCATGAAATCAACTATTGATGCAAATACATTTGAAATTCCAGGAGAAGGGGCTGGATTGATAGTATATCAAACAGGGTGTTTGCCTTGTAGCCAATACGATTCAATTTCCTGTACCCAGTATGGTCCCCTGAGTCCACATTGAGTGATCCCTGAACGCAGAGCCAGGAGGAAGCCCTGACACTACTGCATATGCTCCCCCCCCTCCTACACACACACACCAAATTCCAAAAGGATATTTTATTTTATTAAAGTTGACAAGTTTAAAATTTTTTGTGGCAATCACAGGCAACATCAGAAAAAGGAGATGGAGGGAAGATTCCTGATGCTAAGTTATGTAAGATGATACAGACCTGGGGTAGTGCTGGTAAATGATGACTTGGGGGAACAGTAAATGACAGAAGAGAGATATGCAAAGCCTAGAGTTATGCTAGAATGAATGTTGCTGTGCACCACAGTGAGATCCAAAGTACCTACTTTGTTGTTCCAGTAGTGTTTCATTTTGTGTTTGGGCACACCCAGCCGTGCTCAGGGGTTACTTCTGGTGGTACTTGGTGGACCATATGGGATGTGAGTCAGCATCGTGCAAGATGCCCTGCCTGCTGTACTCTCACTCCAGCCCCCCGGGTTACATGCCTTGTGTGCTGAATACCTTCCTTCTCTGGAGCAGACAGTACTGGAATTCATTCCTCCCAGATTTAGTTTGTGACTGGCCAAACTTTTTTGTTATTGTGCAGTTCCTTCTTTTTCAAGAACTTGTCAAAAGAAGCAATTTGTGTTAAAGCATTCTTGCTGATAGCTCTCAAATCTTGGAGTGATGAGTTCAGTTGGAATCTGCTTCCTAAAGAAAGGACAGAGGCAGTCTTCTGGGGTGGAAGGGCCCCAAGCGTGGGGTGGGGGCAGTTGCCACTAGGTGGCAGGCCACACTGCAGGGAACCATTGGGGTAGCAGTGGGTAGAGCCCATAGCTTTCATGATCAGTGAGCTGTGCTCATTCCTCGTTCTCAGCTGGGACTCCCAGCCTGCAGCGCCCAGGGGCATGCAGCCAGCCTTTGCGCTCTCTTGGGCCCTCATTCTGACAGGAGTGACTGGGTTGCCCCCAGGCACCAGGTTACTAGGTTCTAGTGCTAAACAAAATGTGTCTACCTCAAACTTAGTGAAGGAATGAGAAATTAAATTTTCCACGAGGTTGCATTTTCATCAGTCAGATGGACTCCTACACCGACAATTGTGTGGATAAGTAAGTTGGAAAAAGAAATGTAACTTTCCTTTTGAGGGGGTGGGAGAGTGGTGGGGTGTTTGGGTCACACCCCGCAGTGCTTGAGGATCACTCCTGACAGCTTCTGGAGGCCGTATGGGGTGTCGGGGTGAGCCTGTGCCGTGTGTGTGCCAGGCAAATGACCGACATGCTGTGCATTGTTCCAGTCCCTCTGTTTCTTTTTTTTTTTTCCTGTTTCTTTTTTTTTTCCCTCTGTTTCTTTATATCCCACATATGAGCTATTATTTCTCTGCGTGTCCTTCCTCCTGGCCGACTTCACACAGCATGTAATTCTTCAGATTCATCAACTTGCCTACTGCATTTATCATCAGGGTCCTAAAAATGCAGACCCGACCACAATAAACAACATGCCTCTCTCGGAGCTTACTGTCAGTGTGGAAGGGACTGGTCAGTTATGCCAGCTGGCATTAAACTTGTCCAGTGAAGTAAAGCAGGATGTTTTAGCACCCTTCTGAGGGGCTTTGGAGAGATCTGAAATAAACCAATGAAGCTATCTTCTGACACAAAGCTGATGGAGTGTGGGGTGGTGGGCTAGTTTTTGTGGGAACAGGAAACAAAAATTGTGTGTTGATTGAGAGTGTGACTTGGTAATGTGCCTGCCTTTGCTGAGGGAGGCCCTGAGCTTCATCTGGGATACAACTCTCTCACTCTCGCTCTCTTCTCCCCTGCCTCGCTTTTTTCTCTTTGGATAAGATGAATTCAAGGAACCAAAATTACCAAATGGAGATACCAAATAGTCATTTATCTGGAACTAAACAAGCTCACAGCTAAAGATGGATTGTAGGTCATTTATAGTACTGAAAGCACTGGGGCCAGATGAGATCAGAGAATGAGGATAAAGAAGGGGCAGGGGGAGACTGAACCAAAGGGTATTCCTCTGCCTAAAAATAGGAAAAAAAGATTAATACAACAAAAATCGAGGTGGCAGTCTAAGAGGTAAAAGCACCCCCCCCCCAAAAAAAAGGCTTTCTCAGAAGCCAAGATTCCTGTGAGAAAGAGCTACTGAGGGCTTTGATAAATTGAAGGCAGTATTGACCATTTATTTTGTCTCAGGTTGACGACTGAGTATTGTTTCAGTGAAATGGTAAGGATAAAAGGATGGCTGGACCACCTCGCATGCTGGGGGAAAAGGCAGCTCAGATAGAGAAAGGACCACCAAGTAAAGGGTGCTAGGAGGGCCCGTTCGGGATGGGAGATGCGGGCTGAAAGTAGACTATGGACCGAACATGATGGCCACTTCAAACCACAATAACCCAAAGGAGAGAGAGCAAAAGGGAATGACCTGCCACAGAGGCGGGGGTGAGGTGGAGGGGTTGGGGTGCGGGTGGTGGGAGGGATGCTGGGACCATTTATGGTGGAAAATGGACACTGGTGGAGGGATGAGCACGAGACCATTGTATGACTGAAATGCAAGCATGAAAGTTTGTAAGTCTAACTGTACTTCACAGTGATTCACTAATATAAAGGATGGCTGGAGTACAGTGAAACAGAAGGGAGCCTTCAAATGAAGAATCACGAAATCCCATTACAATTTCTTGAGCGGGCTCAGTAACCTCTCCATTCATCCTTTCCCTGAGATCTTAGAAGTCTCTCTCGACTTGGCCCTCCCAAAGATGTCGCACTGTAGGCTCTTTCAGGGTCAGGGGAATGAGATCCAGCTTGTTACTGGCTTTAGCATATGAATATACCATGGGAAGCTTGCAAGGCTGTCCCATGTGGGCAGGAAACTCTCAGAAGCTTGTCAGTTTCTCCCAGAGAGAGAAGTAGGCTACAAGGTATCGGGGCCTTGCTTTTGGGAGCTTGCTTTTAAGTCTCTGGATGGTGGCCATTGATGAAATTAGACACACCTGGGTTCCTCTGCCAGTTACTTCATGTGTGAGTTTTGTTCAAACGTGTGGGGAGGGGCCTCGAGCATGGCTGTGGCTAGGTTCCGGTGGTCTTTCTGCTCGGGGTGGGGAGGGAAGCTGGAGCCCATCCCCTCCGAGGGGGCCCCGGGGAAGACAGCCAGGCATGTGGGCAAGAGACTCTGCTCAAATAAAGCTCAAATAAATAGGAATAAAGAAAGCTCAAATGGGAATGTGTGAAAGAACAGTTTGCTTGAGGCCACACCCAGCAGTGTTCAGGGGTCACTCATGGACAGTGCTGAGACACTGGGGTGCCAGGGATCCAATCAGGGTTGGCTGCATGAGGGGGCCAGAGCGACAGTACAGCAGGTAGGGTGTTTGCTTTGCACGCGGCTGACCCTGGTTCAGTCTCCGACATCCCATATGGTCCGTCCCTAAAGCACCACCAGGAGTAGTTCCTGAGAGCCGAGCTAGAAGTAACCTCTGAACATCGTTGGGTGTGGCCCAAAAATTAAGAAAAAAGTCAGGGTTAGCTGCATGCAAGGCCAGCTCCTTAGCCATTGGACACACTCCAGGCCCTGAAAGAGGATATTGCTAATGTCTTGGTTGCGCACACAGATTATCACCACATGTTCAGGGAAGCAAAAGCATTTGAAAAATCACTTTCCGCTTGCTGCCCTAGTAGAAAGTTAAAGCTCGTTCCCATTCCCCCACCCCATCTCCCCCCTCCCCCTGCCCAAATGCACAAGCTTGATGTTTGTAGACTACTCAGGTCCAGGGAGCTGCTGGTGAGGGAATGCGGGAGCATGTGACACTCTAGAGTCGTAGACAAGGGGGAGCCTTCCCGTTTTTCCCAACAACAAAAAAACGTCCTTACCAGGTATGGGGGCCAAAATGGACTTTTACCAGAACCTAGTGTCTGTCCTTGTAGAAAATCTGTCTTTTAACAATGCAAGTACTTAAGGACACAAATTTAAGACAGAAACCTTTCAGTGACAGACTGAAAGTGCCTTTGTGTGTGAAACACTTTCAGGACCCTTTGTGGGTCAGTGTCCAAGGTAGGAATCCTTCCAGTGGGGATAGTCATGCAGGCAGTTCTAGCGACACCTAACGACAGAAGTGGGAAGCGGTGAGCAGTGAACTGGGGGTCACTTAGATCCCACGCCCACCTTCTAGAAACTAATCAGAGTGAGTGTGGTGGGGTGTGTTGGGACAAGGCGGGCGAGGGGAACCCCCGATGTATTGGCTTCTTAATGCAGCTGTAACTGTACCGCAAAACACATCTATTGACACAGTTGTGGGCACTAGAGATTTGAAATCTGGGGGCCAGCAGGACTGTGCTCCTTCAGGAGGCAGCAGGCCTCGGCTTCCGGCTTCGGGTGGTTTGCTGGTGGTCTGGCGTCCAGCCACATGACTCCATCCTCTGAGTCTGTCAGACTACAGTAAACTGGTGTGAGTCTCACATCATGGCCACGTCACAGGTTTCGAAGGGCAGCCTCTTGGCGTTGGAGCCCACTGCCACGGTTTAGTCCTGACTAGACTCGTGCTGTTATCCTGTTCCTATATCCCGAGACACTTGCAGTTAGGACAGTGGGGTGGTGGGGACAGTGGGAGGGGAGACGGGCACAGCTCGACTCCATCCCCGTAAGCCGTGTGTTCAGCACGACTTTTCAAAATAAAGAAGTGACTAAATACTGAGTACAGATGTAGGTAGTCTGAGGACTGCGACGCAGGGGACGAGATGGTTGCTCCTCCAAGGAGCTTCCAGCAGAGAAATTTTTAATGTGACAGGATAGTAAAAGGGGGAATGTTAGAGCAGTGAAATGTGACATTAAAAAAAAAAGTAATAATTGGTTCAGAGTGATAGCAGTGGATAGAACCTTGCACACAGCCAAGCTGGGTTTGATCCCCACCCTCCCATTTGGT
The DNA here is from genome assembly GCF_027595985.1 of Sorex araneus. Taxonomy (NCBI): domain Eukaryota; kingdom Metazoa; phylum Chordata; class Mammalia; order Eulipotyphla; family Soricidae; genus Sorex; species Sorex araneus. Next base: position 11,876,176 of record NC_073311.1, read on the forward strand.
CCCCCAAACACTGTCAGGACTAATTCCTGAGTGCGAAGCCTGGAGTGATCCCTGAGCACTGCCAGGTGTGGCCTAGCACCTTCAAAATAATACTGATCAGGGCCAGCAGAGCTAAGATGCCAGGCAAGTGCAAACCCAGGATTGATCCCTGCACTTGAGGGGACCGAAAAGCACCCCCTGCAATGAAAGCTCCACACACAATGAGTTCCATGTGGGTTTCTTCCAGACAGCTGGCACCCACCTGTTCCCTGGGGTGTCAGGCTCTGGCCGCCCAGCTCCCCGAAGGCAGCTCCTGCCGCTGAGAGTCCCTGCCCTTTGTCCCACCCTCCTCTCCCCCTGCCCCCTTCTGCAGCTGGCTTTCTTGTTGGGGAGCACGGAAACTAATTTTAAGATTTTTTTTTTCTTTTGGGTCACACCCAACAATGCTCAGGGGTTTTCCCTGGCTCTGTGCTCAGGAATTACTCCTGGTGGTGCTTGGGATCCATATGGGGTGCTGGGAATCGAACCCGGGTCGGCCGCATGCAAGGCAAATGCTCTACCCGCTGTGCTATCGCTCCAGCCCCAGTTTTAAGATTTTTTTTTATACACAGTTGCACCCTCTTTCAGATTATTTTCATTGGTGTCAGATCTGTATGTTTATGTGTATGGATCTCTTCCACTTCTCTCCCCACAGTTGCTTTGGGAGATAAACTCTCTGATGTTTGTTTTATTACTGAAGTCAAAGGGTATTGTGTTCTCTTTCACGCTGGATGTATTTCTATGTCACAAACGAAAGATACTTGGTTCAAAAGAGAGGCAGGCAGTATTCCCAGGTGCTTCTGGGAGTCGGGGCGGAGGGTGGGGTTGTTATCAGATGGGCATTCTAGAGAGAACGTGGGCTAGCCAGGTGCTAGTCCAAGACAAAAGAGAACACTGCCCAGGCCCTACGCTTGCTTGCTTTCATTTTTTTAATTTTTAAATTAAAACAATTTTTCCTTTTTTTTTCTTTATTTTTATTGAATCACCATGTGGAAAGTTACAAAGCTTTCAGGTTTAAGTCTCAGTTATACAATACTCAAACACCCTTTCCTTCACTAGTGCACATATTCCACCACCAAGAATCTGATTCTAGGCCCTACGCTTTCGAGAGGCCCCGCACACAGGTGTTAGGGATCATGCCTGCAGCTCTGCCGCCTTGGTTCTGAGGCCCCGTGCACACACCCTGCAATGAGGAGCTTCTGTTCCTAGGAATATCACCATTCAGGCCCCAGAGAAATACTTCTCTAAATCGTTAGCCCAGGGTCTTCAAAACAGAACAGCTGTGGGTTGTTCTGGTCCTTTGATTGCTTCACAGAGCTGGGGGCTTTGGTTCAGAAGGTTTAGGAGGGGTCACAGTGATAGTCCAGCAGGTAGAGCATTTGCCATGTACACAGCAGACCAGCATCTCTGGTCTTCACATCAGTTCCTAGCATCTCATATTGACCCCATAGGCTTTTCAGGCATAATCCCTGAGCATAGAGCCAGGAGTAAACCCCAAGTACCATTTGGTGTGACTGAAAGTCCAAAACAAGTTTATTTATTTTTAGTTTATTTATTGAATCACCGTGAGAACAGTTACAAAGATTTCATGTTTGAGTCTTGATCATACAATAATCAAACACCCATCCCTTCACCAGTGCACATTTTCCACCACCCAAAACCCCAGTATGCCCCCCCTCCCATCCCACTCCTACCCCTACCTGTATGGCAGATAATTTCCACATTACTCTCTACTTTGATTACATTCAGTATTTCAACACCAGTCCCACCATTATTATTGGAATTTTCCCCTAACACTCAGACCTGCTGAAAAGGCAATATTAGACAATTTGTTTTCCATTGCTGGTTATGAATAACATGTGATGTTGTGTGGCTGCTCTTGTGGCCATGTTGTCTTGGAATTCTAAAATTTTATTTATTTTTCTTCTTGGGTCACACCCAGCGATGCTCAGGGGTTACTCCTGGCTTTGCACTCAGGAATTACTCCTGGCAGTGCTTGGGGGACCATATGGGATGCCGGGGATCGAACCCAGGTCGGCCTCGTGCAAGGCAAACGCCCTACCCACTGTGCTATCGCTCCGGCCCCAAAATTTTAATAATTAGGTTTGAAGAGATTCCTGTCAAGAGTTGCTCTTTTCCAAGATTTGTTTGTGTGTTTCTGGGATCATGACCATCACTGTCACTGTCACTGTCATCCAGTTATTTATTGATTTGCTCGAGCGGGCACAAATAATGTCTCCATTGTGAGACTTGTTAATGTTTTTGGCATCTCAAATATGCCATAGTAGCTTGCCAGGCTCTGTCATGTGAGCAGGGTACTCTCTGTAGCTTGCCAGGATCTCTGAGAGGGACGGAGGAATCGAACCCAGGTTGGCCATGTGCAGGGCAAACGTCCTACCCTATCATGACCATTACAGACTTTGATAAGTAGCTGGAGGGCCATTCGTGGGCAGCATATCAGGGTCGCGTTGGGGCGGGAAAGGAGAAGGACCGGCTCCTCCCCTATCCCATGAGACCTGGCGTGTGTCGTCACTGCTGGCCCATACCTGGATTTTCCAATGAACTCTGGAAGATGGTGGCCGCCGGGCTTCCTGGGGAATAGGTGGAGGGATGACACCTTTTCCCCTCTGGGGTGGCCCGGCAAAGGTGGCCTAATGCAAAGTCTGGAGTCATTTCTGCCAAGACCTTCTTGGTTCTGAGATTTGTGTGTCTCTCCCAAAACAAGTTTAAACAGAGGGAAGCAAATTATGAAATAAATGCAAAAAAAGTAGCAAAATTGGAAACAAGATCAACGTTGCCAACAATAGGACCTTGTAGAAGATAAACAAGAAAGGTAAGGTAGGAACCTGAGAGTACAGGAGGTAAAGCCTTGCAGACAGCCAACATGAGTTTGATTTTCAGTGCAACATACAGTCCCCTGAACACCTCCAGAAGTGCAAGCCAGGAGTAAGCCCTGAGCGCGGCTGGGTGTGGCCCCTAGAATCCCCCTCCTCCTGCAAAAGTGCAAGTAGATAAATGTCTCATGAGGCTGATGAGGCTCTCAGTCTTGAGAGGAGAAGGTAAAACTAACCTTATCAGAAATGAGACAATACAAGGGATTTCATATTTTAGAAGAGGACTTAAGGGGATGGAGCAATAGTTCAGTGGGGTAGGACATTTGTCTGCAGGTGATTGTCCTGGCACCCTATGGTCCCCCAATAGGAGGGGCCCCTGAGAGAAGACTCCTGAGCCCTGCCGGATGTGCTCCCGACTTCCCCCTCAAAAAAGTTTAGGGAGCTGGAGTGATAGCACAGCGGGTAGGGCGTTTGCCTTGCACGCGGCTGACCCGGGTTCGATTCCCAGCATCCCATATGGTCCCCTGAGCACCGCCAGGGGTAATTCCTGAGTGCAGAGCCAGGAGTGACCCCTGAGCATCGCTGGGTGTGACCCAAAAAAGCAACAAAAAAAAATTTAAAAATTATGAAACTTGAAAATTCCAATAGGAAAAGTGCAATAGGCAAATTCACAGGGCAGAGCTCAAGGGCTCCCCCTTGCTGCCTTGAGAGCCTGAGTGCAATCCCTGGCTCCTCAGCAAGAAGTATCCCAGCACCCCGCACCCCCCCCCCCCCCCCGCGAGTGAGCTTTGCAGCTGAGGTGTGCAGCCCCTGGGATGCCCCCAGCCAAGTGGGTGCCACCTTTGCACATCGCAGTGGAAAGGCAGGGGACCAAACCCAAACGAAGCTTAACCTGAGATGGAGTAGGACGACTTGAGTTCCCACCCACCCAATAAAGAAGAACCAACCCACCCCTCCACCCGCCCTCACCAGTTCTTTTTTTTTTTAATTTATTTTTTTATTGAATCACCATGTTGAAAGTTACAAAGCTTTAAGGCTTAAGTCTCAGTTACATAATGCTCGAACACCCATCCCTCTACCAGTGCTTGTATTCCACCACCAAGAACCATAGTAAACCTCCCACCCCACCCCGCCCTGCCCCCCAGTCCCCCACCCCATCTGTGTAGTTGGTAAGTTACACTTTACTTTCTTTTTACCTTGATTACATACAACAACAACAACAAAAACCTCACTGTTATTGTTTGGAGTTTCCCCCCCAGAGTCGGACCTGCTGGAAAGGAAACATTTGATAATTTGTTTTCCACTGCTGTGATTGAGGAGATATGAGGTCATGTGGCCACAGTAGCGGCTCTGAGGTTCTAGATTTCTGTATTTTAGTATTTTAGTGACTAAGTCCAGACGGATTTCTGCCAGAGGTTGCATCTTTGCTAGATCGTACCTCTCTGCTACTTTATATTCCACATATGAGTGCAATCTTTCTGTATCTGTCTCTTTCTTTCTGACTCATTTCACTCAACATGATACTTTCCATGTTGATCCACTTACATGCAAATTTCATGACTTCATGCTTTCTAACCGCTGCATAGTATTCCATTGTGTAGATGTACCAAAGTTTTTTTAGCCAGTCATCTGTTCTCGGGCATTCGTTTTTTTTCTAGATTCTGACTATTGTAAACTGTGCTGCGATAAATATACAGGTGCAGATGTCATTTTGACTATATTTTTTTGCTTCTCCAGGGTATATTCCCAGGAGTGGTATTGCTGGGTCAAATGGAAGCTCAATTTCTAATTTTTTGAGAATCGACCATATTGTTTTCCAGAAGGGCTGAACCAGTCGACATTCCCACCAGCAGTGTAGGAGGGTTCCTTTCTCCCCACATCCACGCCAACAGCGGTTGTTTTTGTTCTTTGGGATGTGAGCCAGTCTCTGTGGTTTGAGATGGTATCTCATAGTTGTTTTGATCTGCATTTCCCTGATGATTAGTGATGAAGAGCATTTTTTCATGTGCCTTTTAGCCATTCGTATTTCTTCCTTGAGAAAGTTTCTGTTCATTTCTTCGCCCCATTTTTTGATGGGGTTGGGTGTTTTCTTTTTGTAGAGGTCAACCAGTACTTTGTATACCCTTGTTATTAATCCTTTATCGGATGGGTACTCAGTGAATATCCTTTCCCATTCTGTAGATTCCCTTTGAATTCTGGTCACTGTGTCTTTTGCGGTGCAGAAGCTTTTTAGTTTAATATAGTCCCATTTGTTTATCTCTGTTTCTACTTGCTTACTTAGTTCCATGTCATCTTTGAAGATACCTTTAGCTTCAATATCGTGAAGGGTTTTGCCGACCTTGTCTTCGATGTACCTTATGGATTGCGGTCTGATGTTGAGGTCTTTAATCCATTTTGATCTGACTTTTGTGCATGGTGTAAGGTCAATGTCTAAGCCCATTTTTTTGCATGTGGCTGTCCAGTTATGCCAGCACCATTTGTTGAAGAGGCTTTCCTTGTTCCATTTCACATTTCTTGCCCCCTTATCAAGGATAAGATGATCATATATTTTGGGTTGCATGTGGGGATATTCCACCCTGTTCCATTGATCAGCGGTTCTGCCTTTGTTCCAGTACCATGCTGTTTTAATTGTTACTGCTTTGTAGTAAAGTTTGAAGTTGGGGAGGGTGATGCTTCCCATTGTCTTTTTCCCAAGAATTGCTTTGTCTATTCGTGGGCGTTTATTGTTCCATATGAATTTCAGGAGTGATAGTAGAAGCCATCTATCACAAACCCATGGCAAGCATTATCCTTAATGGAGAAACACTAAAGGCCTTCCCTCTAAGATCAGGGACAAGACAAGGATGCCCACTCTCACCACTTCTGTTCAACATAGTACTGGAAGTACTTGCAATAGCAATTAAGCAAGAAAAAGACATTAGGGTATACAGATAGGAAAGGAAGAAATCAAGCTGTCACTATTTGCAGATGACATGATTCTATACCTAGAGAATCCTAAAACCTCTATCAAGAAACTCCTGGAAACAACAGACTTGTACAGTAAAGTTGCAGGCTATAAAATCAATACTCAAAAATCCATGGCCTTCCTATACGCAAATAGCGAGTCAGAGGAAAGTGACATTAAAAAAAAAAATCCCATTCACAATTGTGCCCCAGAAGATCAAGTACCTAGGAATCAGCCTAACTAAGGAAGTAAAGGATCTCTACAAGGAAAACTACAAAACACTACTAATGAAATAAAAGAGGACACGAGGAAATGGAAACACATTCCCTGCTCATGGATAGGAAGACTTAACATTGTCAAAATGGCAATACTCCCCAAAGCACTATACAGATTCAGTGCAATCCCTTAGAGGATACCCATGAAATTCTTCAAAGAAATTGATCAAACACCCCTCACCAGTTCTTTCAAACACGTTAGGGGAGTCAAAGTAGTAGATTAGAAAGTAGCAGCACCAGTTTTTCGAGGTCAGAGAAGGGTGGTTTGATGCCGTCCGGGCAGGGGGAAGGGGACTCCCTTCGTGGGCCTGGCCCAGTGTCTGGGCTCAGCGCAGGCCTGGTGATGAGGGCCCACAGTGGGGCAGTCGTACTGTCAGGGCCTGAAGGGACGGAGCACTTTGGCTCTGAGGAAGAGAGATCCTGGGGTGTACTCAGGGCTTCAGGGTGTGTGTGTGGGGGAGATCATTTGCAGAGGGAGGGGGCACCTGTGACATTCTGTGACCTTGCCTGGGGAGTTCACCAGAGCCGGGTGAAGGTGGCTGGCTATGGCCCCCCCAGTCTGGGGCTGGTGGGAGGGGTTCCCCTGTGGGAGGGTGACCACACTGTGGCACGGCAGAGCCCGGGGGGCTGGGGATGGGGGAGGAAGAGCCTGGGTGAGAGGACAGCAAGGGACATGTGAGATGCGAGCATGGGAGAGAGAGGAAAGAAGATGGGGTTTTGCTGTCTGAAGGGAGGGAGAGAGAAAGGTTGAAACCAGGATGAAACCTGTTTTGGGGCGGGGAGGTGGGTGGGAGGCTCACCTGGAAGTGCTAAGGGGCTAGTCCTGGCTCTGTTCAGGGACTTTTGGGGTCCACAAGGGCAATGCTGTGAGTTGAACTGAGGTCGGTGAGATGCAAGGCAAGTGCCTTACCTCCTTTCTGCTCCTGAAACCTCTTTGTGGATTGAATGTATGATTCCCTGCCTCTGGCAAGCTACCTGTGGCATATACGATATGCCAAAAACAGTAACAACAAGTCTCACAATGGAGACGTTAGTGGTACCCGCTCGAGCAAATCGATGAACAATGGGATGACAGTGCTACAGTGATATATATCTATGCGTGCGTGCACACACACACACACACACACACACACAGAGTTTGTTTTTGCAACTTTGGGGCCACACGCAGCAATGCTCAAGGCTTATTCCTGGCTTTACACTCAGGAATTACTCCTGACAGTGTTCCTGGGACCGTATGGGGTGCTGGGGATCTAACCTGGGTTGGCCGTGTTCAGGGAAAGCGCCATACCCACTGTGCTATCTTTCATATTGATATGTTATAGAATGTTTTTTGGGGGATAGTGAAAAACAACTCTCACTTGACTTCAGATATTTAAACATAGAAATAATTAAATACAGAATGCAGGAAGCTTGGAGACTGGAGTTTAACTGTCAGCAAGACGAAGGGATTGTGATAGTTGTCATCTTCTCCTTACCTGCTGTAGCCACTACCTTTCCCTTGGTACTTGTCATCTCACTGTATGCGTTTCACCTAATTCTTCCAGGGACATTTAGGTCACAGCATATTGCCCTCCACTTTTGGGGGTGGAAATTGCAGGCAGGGAGCAAGTGCCCTGGACTCCAAGTGCATACGCTGGCCTGGTCTCTCGGTACCCAAGCTTGTCCTGCGAGGAGCTGCAGGAGAGCCCGTCCTCTGTCTGCAGGGAGAGTTGCCCATGGCCCCTCCGCCGCCTGGCAGCAGAGGACTCTTGGGTTGACTGCATTGCCGCCTTTTCTGCCTTCCCAGCCTGGGCTTCGATTCTGGTCCAGGAGGCAAACCCAACATTGGGCTGGAGTGGTCACTCACTGCCACAGTTTTAGGGCCCCCCAGGACAGGCACCCCCTCCTCTCCAGGAGCAGCCTCTCCTGAAGTCCCTTCAGAACTCTCCAGGCCCACTTTTGCCCTAGCCATCGTTCATCTCTCCTGTCACGACCCTCGCCTCCCTTGCACCGTCAGGAGTGTCTGAGTGACTCGGAGATGCAGATACGCAGAGTCACTGAGACGGATCCCGGCCACTGGTGCTCAGTTCTAGGTCCCAGTGTCCCAGTGAGCCAGGCAGATTGCTGGCATTGGAGATGGCACTGGGGAATTTGTCTCTTCTGAATTCTGTCTTGTCTTGTGATGCTCTTCGGGAACATGAAACTTTGTCATCATTCACACTTATTTTTTGCTTGGTTCCCTTTGCTGGGGTTCCTTGAGAAATTGCTGTGCTTTGCTCAGTAGAAGCTTATCATTCCTCTGCCAGCACAGTTTGGCACTGTAAAGCCCCTTTCTCTGTGGAGTTCCCTTTGCTTGCTTTGGAATTCCCCACATTCAGAAAATAAGCTGAAATTGACAGAATTTTCTTGCTTTTAACTTGATTTTTTCAAATTTGCAAAGGAACTGACATAGGCATTTCCCCAAAGAAAGTATACAAATGAGTGTGTTAAAAAAAAATGCTCCGTAGCACTAAAGAAATGCAAATCAAAATTGAAATGAACTATCACCTCATACCCATTTTCAAAATAATGGATGTTGGAATGTACAGAAATTGGGGCCCCATAGGTTACTGTCAAAATCGAGGAAGTTCCTAAGAAGATAGAATTAGAGTCACATGTGGCAATTACAAATATATCTGAGTACATATGAAGCCAAAAGAATGTAAGGTAGGAGCATGAAGAAATACTTGGAATGCAGACTCACAGTGTCCCAAAGACAGAACAGGCCACACTCAGCAGATGATAGAGTCACACCGTAGACCGTTTCTCCACCTTAGAAAAAGAAATCAGGGCTGGAGTGATAGCACAGCGGGTAGGGCATTTGCCTTGCACGAGGTTGTTCCAGGTTTGATTCCCAGCATCCCATATGGTCTCCTGAGCACCACCAGGAGTAATTTCTGAGTGCAAAGCCAGGAGTTACCCCTGTGCATCACCGGGTGTGACCCAAAAAGCCCTCCCTACCGCCCGTGCGCCAAAAAAAAAGAAATCCTGTGACATACTTCAGAGTGGTCAGGACATGCTGAGTGAAAAACAAGAGTTTGCGAAAGAACAGGTACTGCGTAATGCTGCTCAGAGGGGTCTTTTAGAGTATTGCTCTCCCCTAAGTTACAGTGTCAAATTTACAGAGAGAGTCATGGGGTCACAGCTGCCAGGGTCATGTGGAGAGAAGAGCTGTTTTTCAACAGATAGGGTTTCAGTATTTTTAATTTGTGAGCCTGAAGTGATGGTACAGCAGATTGGGCATTTGCCTGGCACGTGGCCAACCCAGGATAGATTCCCCAGCATCCCATAGGCTCCCCTGTCCACATAGCAAATTGCATGCCTTCATCTTTTCTTATAGACAAGTAGCATCCCATTGTGCATATGTGCCATAGTTTCTTTACCAGATCATCAGTTCTTGTGCACTTGGGTTGTTCCAGGTCTTGGCTGTTGTAGGTGGTGCTGGAATGAACTAGGAGTTGTTGATTGTATTTCTTTTCTATAGGGCCAGGATCAAATCCAGGACCTCATACATGCAGTGTCATTCTCACCACCGAACCACATCTCTGGCCACTTCCCGTTAATTTTTTTTCTTTCTGGGTCACACCCGGCAATGCACAAGGATTACTCCTGGCTCTGCACTCATATGGCACAGGGTACCATATGGGATGCTGGGAATCGAACACAGGTCAACTGCGTGCAAGGCAAATGCCCTACTTGCTGTGCTATCACTCCAGCCCCCTCCCAATTTTAAGAAACTTTTTAAAAAAGCAGTAAAAGATTTGAATTGTGAAGTTAAAATGCACACACGCCTATCTGGATCTAAACTCATTGAAAGTGTGGGTGAATTAATAAGGAATAGGTTATTCTCCTAGTTCCCGTATTTCCTTCCAAAATACTATTTATGTGAAAGGAAGCACCATTTAGTGTGTGACACCTGTGTATATCACTGCCATCAAGCGCTTATTCGCCGTGGCTGAGTGTCCCGGCGAAGGGAACTTGGGATCCCTGAGCATCCTGACTCCTGAGCCAGGACGAGCTCAGCCTGGTGTTTCTGTCATTCCTGCACATGCAAACCCCAAATCTAGCTGTAAGAAACAGACAAAACACAGTTAAGGGACTTTTCCCTTTGGTTTCGGGCCCTACCTGGCGGTGCCCAGCAGCTTCTCCTGGCTGGGTGCTTAGGGGTCGTTCCTAGCAGTGCTGGGTGGAGCCCAGGCTTCCTGCTCCAAGCCGATGCGCAGCCCACTGAGCTGCTGCTGGCTCTGAGGAGCAATTTTACAAATAAGTCTGATTGCAGAATTGTCATAAAGATCAGGAAAACAGTAAGAAACCATTTTGGCCAAAAGATAGATGCCACAAACAGAGCAGATGTAAGCCAGGGTGTGGTACTGGGACGTGGCTGGAGAGGTGGAGCTCACTCCTTCTGTGCTCAGAGCCTAGGGACAGGGCTGGAGCAATAGCACAGCGGGTAGGGCGTTTGCCTTTCACGCGGCCGATCCGGGTTCGATTCCCAGCATCCCATAAGGTTTCCTGAGCACTGCCAGGAGTGATTCCTGAGTGCAGAGCCAGGAGTAACCCCTGTGCATCGCTGGGTGTGACCCAAAAGGCAAAATAAAAAAGAACCTGGGGACAAACCCAGTAAAATTAGGGTCCAGGGTCAGATTAAGATACTGGTAATTTTATGAGTTTGATTAAGGTTATGTGTGAAAAGTGACCATAATTGTAAGAATATATAGAAAGGGATGAACAAAAATTCAACAATTTATTCTTAATGCACTTAGAGGAAACAGGTTTGTTTGTTTTTTTTTTGCCAGTGTGGGGTTCTTGGGCCAAATCTAGAAGTGCTCAGGGACTATTTCTGACTGTGCTCGGGGACCACATAACAGGGCTGGAACTGGAGTCAGTAACATGCAAGGCAGATACTTGACTATATATTCGCCGGGGTGGCTCAGGAAGGCCCTGGCGGCTCTCCCTTTTGCAAGGCAAATGTCCTACTCGCTGTGCTATCGCTCCAGCCCCCCGGTTTCTATTTCTATCTTTGAAAACATGTTATTGTCTTTTGACTGTTTTGAAATTGTGTGCAAAGTTTGAACAGTTTTATCACGAGCAAAATTATCTAAGTTGGCGTGTATCTTTAAAAATCATGGGCCCATGGGGTGAACCAGAAAAGAATGTAGATAAATAGTGACAAACACTAGATCCAAGTCAGTAAATCCTGGTGGTAAAGAAGCAATGTGTTCTCCCAACAGTATTAGAAAACTTATGTATTTATTTGTGTTTTCAAAGAATGTTTCCTTCACACCTGTTGTTGCAGCTTTGTTTTCATACTCTTGATCACAAACGTTTTGGCGGTGGGTTCAAATCATCTAGAACTTGCTGCACCTTGTTTTGGGTTTTGTTTTTATTTTGACCATCCCTGGCTGTGCTCAGGCTTTCTCCTGACTCTGTACTCAGGGATCACAGTCAGAGCCCCCAGCACTGCCAGGTGGCCAGGGCAGCTGCCCTGCCCGCTGCACTGTCTCTTCATCCTGCTCCTAAAGATTCTCACCCGTGGGGGCTGGAGCAATAGTACTGCGGGTAGGGCGTTTGCCTTGCATGCGGCCGACTCAGGTTCGATTCCCAGCATCCCATATGGTCCCCTGAGCACCGCCAGGAGTGATTCCTGAGTGCATCGCCAGCTGTGACCCATAAAGCATTAAAAAAAAAAAAAAGATTCTCACCTGTTAGGATCGAGACCACCCCTCAGTATTCGGAGAGACAGAGTCCAGCAGGACTGCAAAACACACAACGAGACTTTATTACTCCAGCTAGCTGGGGCCGAGCTGTCCTGCCGAAGCAGGAGGTCAGAGCTCAACCCCGGGGGCTTACAGCCTAGGGTTTATATAGCCATCCTGGGCACACAGGCCTCAGGAGCAAGCTCATAGATAAAACAATTCCAAAGGCAGAAATAACTTCAGTTATTTCATAAATGAACAAAAGCATACAGGAGCAATCACTGTCATCCCAGTGCTCATCGATTTGTTCGAGTGTGAGTGCGTACCAGTAACGTCTCTCATTGAGAGACTTACTGTTACTGTTTTTGGCATATCCAATACACACGGGTAGCTTGCCAGGCTCTGCCGTGCGGACTCCATACTCTCAGTAGCTTACCGGGCTCTCCGAGAGGGGCAGAGGAATTGAACATGGGTTGGCTGAGTGAAAGGCGAATGCCCAACCGCTGTGCTATCGCTCCAGCCCATACAGGAGCAATATATCAAGAAAACTTTCCCAATTAGGGAGACATTCCCAATTCCTATACATCAAGAAAGCAAGACATTCTCATACATCAAGAAAGCATCTTATCAATTAGACACAGGATACAAGACACGGGTGCATCGACTCCTGACTTTGCAGCTCCGTGTCTGTGTAAACCCCAGTTGGTTCTTTCAGTCAATTAGCTCAGTTAAGTCATATATCCTTCCTGGCCATAGCTGCCCCCCTACAATCTTTAGGACCAGGGTGAGAAGAGATGAGCTGATGGCTTCTCACATCAACCACCTAGGCCGGTGGTCCCGTGTGAAGGCTGGGGACAAGGCTGGCTCCACCCTGCGGTGCAGAGATGACCTCGGCCACCGGCAGTGCTGGGGGCTCTGACTGTGATGTTCTGGTGACCAGTGTTTGTTGCTGGAGACTGGGCCAGGCTGGGCAGCAGGCTGGGCGTGCATCTTAACCGTTGTCCTCTTTCCTGCCCTCTGCCTTCCCTGGGTGTCTCCTTTCCCCCACCCACCCTCTACCATCCCCCCGCCACACACACACGTCCTAAATAAGACTATTTACTAGGTTATTTTTCAAACTTTCTTTTCTCTCTCCCTCTCTCTCCCTCTCCCTCTCCCTCTTCCTCTCTCTCATTACTCCTGGCTCTGCACTCAGGAATTATTCCTGGTGGTGCTTGGGGGACCCTATGGGATGCTGGGGATCGAACCCGGGTAGGCCACATGCAAGGCAAAGTCCCTACCAGCTGTGCTATCACTCCATCCCCTAAAGTTTATTTTCAAGAGCAGACTAGTAACATTGGGAAATCAGAAGACACCGCTCAGTATACTATCTTGTCAACTCTGTCTCATTATATATCTACTATGGAGGTACACTACTATAACTATGTTTCTATAGTTATAAAGGCCTAAAAAATGATAGTCCAGAAAGCAGGGCACTTGCCCTGCAGGTGATTGACCTAGGGTCATCCCTGGCACCACATATGGTCCCCCGAGCCTTGCCAGGAGTAAGCACTGAGTACCACCAGGTGTGATCCAAAAAATAAAAACAAACCAAAATAACCAGCAGGGCCCAGACAGAGTGAGGGTGGCTGAGGGACTTACTCAGGGGCACACACCTGAGAATTGGACGCAGGTTCTAGGAAGGGGCAGGGGCAGAGCAGGTTTGGGGAAAGGTTTTTAAGGAGTGAGCTAAATGGGGTGCCCCTTGGGGGTTGGGCATGAGGAACTTGACTGAGGTGATTCGGAGCCGTGCGTGTGGGTGAGGGCGGCACGCTGGTCCATTCGGGCCTGTGTGGTTCACACCCAGGTATGCCGCTCTAGAGTGGGAAACTTCATCCTCCTGGGGGCTGAATGAGGGAAGAGGTGAAAGCAGGTCCGAATTTCAAAACTAGTTTTCCAGAATTCCCTCTTCCTCGGGAAATGGGTAGCCTCCAGGCTGGCTGGGTTGAGGGTCGGGGGTGGGGTTGTCCCAAGGCTCCTTAGCTTTTTTTTTAGACACATGTGGCCTAGTCTTTTTGTATATTACAGTAATTTTCCATACTGTCTCTCCTGAAGTTTTTCTCCCTAATTTTTGAGGCATGTTTAAGGAGAAAAGTGCATCCTCCATAATGCCTTGGGTTGACTTAGGGCCTGTCTGCCCTGGGAATGGAATCCTTGGCATCCTGGCTCTAGGGCCCCAGGGGCAGGGTAGTTCCTGGTTCAGTGTTTGGAAGAAGCTGGAATCCCTGCAGCAGCATCATTTTTACGAAGTTGCTGATTCTAGAGGGGACATATTTGACAACAAGATTAAGTAAGCAGGGGCCCACTATAATGAGTCACTATAGTAAATCGGATCTGAATGTTGCAAGAGTGATTAACCAGGGTCTTAGTCATCAGAATGTGGTCTGAAGGATCTGACAGAGGAGGCTGTTCTTTCATCCCATTTCATTTAGACAGTTCAGAATTTTATGACACATTTTCCTTCTACCTGTAACAAGATGTTTACGTAAAAGCAAGTTTCATCAAAGAGGCTACCTATGCCCCTTGCTCCGGAGTGGGAATGGATGAATTACCCTTTAATTTTTGCAGGATATTTGTTGTCAGAGTAATAAAACTTATTACCAGTGGTTTTCAAGTCAAATCCCTAGGGCTTCCACCTGGACAGAGCCTTTTTGAACCTGTGGATTATCATACACAGAAGTGTACAAGATAAGTAATGTAAGCAGAATAAAAGCAGGTAGATGAGTAAGTCAATAGTTTTGGATTGATCATCAAGTGACTTCTCTGCAGCTTTTGAAGAGATTCTTTCTTTCCCCCTTTTTATTGATTCACTGTGAGGTACAGTAACAAAGCTTTCACGTTTGAGCTTTGATCATACAATCATCAAACACCCATCCCTTCACCAGTGCACATTTTCCACCACCAAAATCCCCAGTATCCCCCCTCACCCCATTCCATACCTTCTCTTGCCTGTATGCAGACAGTTTGCACAATACTCTGTCAACTTTGGTTATATTCATTATTTTGACACCAGTCCCACCGCCACTCATACCTGCTGAAAAGGCAATGCTAGACAATTTGTTTTTTATTGCTTGTTAAGGATAAAATATGTGGCGCAGCTGTGAGAGTGGCTGAGTGCTCTAGGAATTCTAAAGTTTTAATAATTAGGGTCTGGAGAGATCTCTGCGGCAAGTTGCTCAGGTCTGAGATTCATCTGTGTGTCTCTGGAGAGTGGCCATGTGTAAGCAAGTAGACAGTGGCAGTACGTGGGCGTCATCTCAGTCCCATGGGGCGGGGGTGGGGGGAAGGAGAAGGGCCGATTCCTCCCCTGTCCCGTGAGGCCTTGCATTTGCCACCACCACCACCACCACTCATACCTGGAGTTTTTGCTGAGTTCTAGAAAATGGCGGCTGCTGGGATTCCTGGGGGGCAGGCAGAGGGACGGCACCTGCCCTAACTGGAGTGGCCCAGCAAAAGTGGCCTATTGCAAAGTCCAGGGCCATCTCTGTAGCAAGTTGCTCAGGTCCAAGATTCGTGTGTATGTGTCCGAAATTTTTTTGTATACTTTCTTCACTTTCTCATCTTTTGTTATATATATTTTCAACTTTTTTGTTGAATCACTGTGAGATACACCCTTACAGAGCCATTCATGATTGGATTTAAGTCATACAATATTCCTACGCCATCCCTCCACCAGCGTACATTTCCCAGTACCAGTGTCCCCAGGTTCCCTCCCATCACCCCCACCCCCTACCCCTGCCTGTCTCTATGGCAGGTGCTTTCCTTCTCTCTCCTCTGTCTGTCTGTCTCTTCTTTTGGGCATTGTGGTTCACATTATTGATACTGAAAGGTTATCAAGAACATCCCTTTACCTACATTTATTTATTTATTTATTTATTTATTTTGCTTTTTGGGTCACACCCGGTAATGCACAGGGGTTACTCCTGGCTTATGCACTCAGGAATTACTCCTGGTGGTGCTTAGGAGACCATATGGGATGCTGGGAATCGAACCCAGGTTGGCCGCGTGCAAGGCAAACGCCCTACCCGCTGTGCTATTGCTCCAGCCCCCTTTACCTACTTTTAACCCTCAGATCTTGTCCAACATGATCATTCCCAGCTATTATTATCATATCGGTCTCTGAAGAGATTCTTTAAATTGTCCGTTGGCTGACAAGAATAGGAGGGGAACTTCTCTAGAGGAATAGCCTGAGAGAGCTCAATTAAATAAGATTTTGGTTTAGACAGATGGACCATTCTTTGTCTGACTCCAGAACATTGTGTCTCCAGTATTCAAAAGAACACAGGGGCCAGCACGGCAGTCCAGTTGGCAGTTTGCCCTGCATGCAGCCACCCTGAGTTTGATCCTCTGCATTCCATATGGTGCCCTGAGCACTGCCAGGTGATTCCTGAACACAGAGCCAGGAGTAAGCCATGAGCACAGCTGGGTGTGGCCCCAAAACAAAACCAATAAAAGCAACAAATGGTCCAGAAAGATAATACAGCGGCTAGGATGCTTACTTTGCATGAAGCCAGCCCACATTCAATTCCTGGCACCCTGTGTGGTCTTCTGAGCCCCCCAGGAGTGATGCCTGTGTTGTGCCCGAGTTTCAGATCCCCAGCTGTGGAGACACCAAGCCCACACACAATAATGCATAAGCAAAGGAACTTTATTACTAGCCCGAGCCAGCGCTAGCTCAAGCGAGGGTCCAAGTCTCATCCAACGCAGTGGAGTCTTTACAAGGACCCCGACTCCAAATCACAAGCTGTTTCTATAGGGTTCAGAGTTAAGAAGCAATTTATAGACTGTTCTATCAATAGCATTGGCCCCATTACAGTGGTGGTCAGCAATTAGGCAATGGTTCGCAACAGGTTCTAAGGAGGGTACAGTGACCCCTTGTGACCGGCCAGACCCACTGCCCTTTTCCTTATCTAGGCACGTTACTCAACTGGGAGTCTACCAGGAACTGCAAGTCCTGCTCCGGGAAAACAAAAACTGAGGCCTGGTTGAGACTTAATGTTAGCTGTAGCTTGTCATGGCTGCTGAGTGACCTGCTTTTGGGCCTCACACCTGAATGCAGAGCCAGGAGTAAGCCATGGGCACAGCCGCCACCAGGAGTGATCTGATAACGAGAAAATGAAAAAAAAAAAGAAGCAATACAAGAACTTAAAAAGATGGTACAGCAGGTAAAGCACTTACATACTAGGGGCTGGAGCAATAGCACAGCAGGTAGGGCGTGTGCCTTGTATGCAGTTGACCTGGGTTCGATTCCCAGCATTCCATGTGATCCCCTGGGCACCGCCAGGAGTAATTTCTGAGTGCATGAGCCAGCAGTAACCCCTGTGTATCGCTGGGTGTGACCCAAAAAGCCAAAAAAGTTTTTTTAAAAAGCACTTGCATACTTGCCTTGCATATGGTTGACCCT
Organism: Sorex araneus; assembly: GCF_027595985.1. Lineage (NCBI taxonomy): Eukaryota > Metazoa > Chordata > Mammalia > Eulipotyphla > Soricidae > Sorex > Sorex araneus. The sequence goes on from NC_073311.1 coordinate 11,893,404, forward strand.
GACTTGATCCCCAGCACCACATATGGTCCTCAGGCACAACCAGAAGTGATCCCTGAGAATTGCTATGTATGGCTCAAAATAATTTTAATCAACTCTTAAGCTTCAATAATGTTCATGTAAGGGCTGGAGTGCTGGTCCAGTGGGTAGAGCACTTGCCTTGCACGCAGCAAACCCACGTTCAATCCCCTGTACCACTTATGGTCCCCGAACACCCCAGAGCCAGGAGTAAGCCCAGAGAACTGCTCAGTGTGGCCCAAAACCAACAACAAAAAATCCCCCAAATTCTCCTGGGCCAGAGAGGTAGTACAGAAGGTACTAGCCTTGCACACAGCCCACCTAGTTGCATCCATGGCACTGAGTATGTTTCTTGAACCCCACCAGAAGTGATCCCTGAGCAGAACGAGGAGTAAGCCCTGAGTATTGATGGTGTGACTTCAAAATTTGAAAAAATATTTTTTTCTTCCCTTCCCTTTATTTTGGGTGTTGGAGCCCATACACAATGATGCTTAGGGCTTATTCCTGACTCTGTGTTTAGGGACCACTCCTGGCAGTGCTCACTATTAATAGTGCCATGATCAAACCAGGCATGCAAGGCAAGCACCTTACAAGGGTACTGTCTCTTCAGCAGCTCTTTATGGTCATATTGTCTTTATTTTTTAAATTCAAGATACATTTGTAATTGTAACATTAAGAAGCACATCCCTCTCTAGTTCCTGGTTGGCTTTTATTTGTAAGTTTGTGTTACTCCCTTGTAACTTTCATAATGTGAGGATGGTATTTTAACATTTGTGGTCAAGAGGAGAATGTAACAACTTAATCATAGGTGGAATACAAGTTTTACTATAGTGCATTTGGCAATTTTGTGAAATTTCTGCATTGTACACACTAGTATGCCCCTTTTTGAGGAGAAAGCCTTTGATGGACCGTAAGTCTCTGAGTTTATGATGATGGATTTTATGATGTTATTATAATGATTATAATGTAAACCACAGTAGTTGACAAAACAACCTCTGGGGAAAAAGAGCTGGGAAAGCAGAAGTGACCATCCTTAGCCTATAACTTTCTCCTGAAGCTTGCCTGTAATTCTTCACAATCTTTTTAACATGTCTATGCCTTTGAGCTGATGGGCTTTTTTGTTTTTTGTTTTTTTATATATTCTATTCAGATAGTTCAGTTATGGGCTGGAGTGATAGCACAGCAGGTAGGGCGTTTGCCTTGCACGTGGCTAACCCGGGTTCGATTCCTCTGTCCCGCATGGCGGAGCCTGGCAAGCTACCCATGGCGTATTTGATATGCCAAAAGAGGTAACATGTCTCACAATGGAGATGTTACTGGTGCCCACTCGAGCAAATCAATGAACAATGGGATGACAGTGCTTCAGTGCTACTGTCCTAGAAGACCTGTAACGAACAGACCGCTCTGTGTCTTACAAACCTTCTGAATTCAAGACTAGCAAGATCTGGGCACAGTTGGTTGGAGGGACAAGATGGCGTTATGTGTAAGAGATTACTTACTTTTTAGGAGTTTTTTTTTTTTTCCTCCATACCTGGTGATACTCAGGGATTGCTCTTGGCTCTGCCCTTAGGAAATGTGTACTTAGGAACAGCTAGAGGGACTATATGGGATGCTCGGATTGAACCCAGTTCAGCCATGTGCAAAGCTGGTGTCCTATCCACTGTACTATTTCTTTAACCCCTTGTAAGAGATCAGATGATTCAATTTTTCTTTCTTTCTCCTTCCTTCCTTCCTTCCTTCCTTCCTTCCTTCCTTCCTTCCTTCCTTCCTTCCTTCCTTCCTTCCTTCCTTCCTCCCTCCCTTCCTTCCATCTTTCCTTCCTTCTTTCTCTTTTTCTTTGTTTCTTTCCCTCCCTTCCTCCCTTTATTTCTCTTATCCCTCCCTCTTTTCTTTCTTTCTTTCTTTCTTTCTTTCTTTCTTTCTTTCTTTCTTTCTTTCTTTCTTTCTTTCTTTCTTTCTTTCTTTCTTTCTTTCTTTCTTTCTTTCTTCCTTCCTTCCTTCCTTTTTTTCTCTCTTTCTTTGTTTCTTTCCCTCCCTTCCTCCCTTTCTTTCTCTTATCCCTTCTTCCCTCCCTCCTTCCCTCCCTCCCTCCCTTCCTTCCTTCCTTCCTTCCTTCCTTCCTTCCTTCCTTCCTTCCTTCCTTCCTTCCTTCCTTCCTTCCTTCCTTCCTTCCTTTCTTCCCTCCTCTTTCTTTCTTGGCCATACCCAGTAGTTGCTCAGGGTTTACTCCAGCTCTGTGCTCAGGGTGACTCATGTCAGTGTTTGGGGGGCCATATGGGATCGATCCCAAACCATCTCTGGCCCTTGAATCAATTTCTTATATAAAGGCAATATTTTATGTCTGTTTATTGTGGCGGTTAAAAATTTATTATAGTAAGGTGATGTGTCTACAGTGGTGTTGACATTTATGGTCTTGTTGTAGATAGTGACCTCCCCTCACCACTGCTAAACTGCCCAAGACTCCCCAGCCCCACTCCCTGTGTCATCGGCTCTGTCCCTGAATTTGCTGTTCTCCGTTTATACTCCAGTACCCAGAGTTTGGCGCCAGTTGATATTATCTGTTTTCTAGGGGTCATACCTAGTGGGTCACAAGAGCCCTGGAATCACTCCTGGTGATGCTCAGCTTGCAGTGTGGCCTGCCTGACGCTTTGGTGTCAGCCACACGGTGTTCAGGCCTGGTGTTGCTTGGAAGTCAACAGGGCGACACCCATGGTGCAGGGAGCGAGGGAGGGGTGTGTGGGCAGCCGGCAGCTGTGGGCCTCGATCTTCTGGGCATGTGCTACCACAGGAGCTCGCTCTGGTCCAGGAAGAAAGTTGAAGCCTATTGTTAATATTCAGGTTTATTCTATTCATATTATCTTTTACCAAAAAATAGTCATTATGGCTGAGGATGTAGCTAAGTGACAAAGCACATGCCTCACATATGTAAGTACATTTTGGGGTTTGATTCCCAGCACCCCCAATCACACAGTGATTCTGACACACACCACTGTGTGTGTGTTTAAGTATCTCCATTTTAGGAGACAATGTACTCTGGTTTCTCTTCAGATCGTACTCAGGGGCACACTTAAAAATCTCTTTATTTCCAGGCTCATGTTTACAGTCTATACCTTTATAACATTCCCAGTTTACCATGTCCCACTTTAATCATACACGTGAAACCATTTCCTAAAATGATTATCTGAGCTGAGCCCTCATCATCCTTGGGGTCAGGCCGACTTCATTGCAACTCCTGCGTGTACATGGTACTCCGTTGGTGACAAATCCCATTCAACTAAGTTGGAAAGGTTTATTCTGGCAACAACCAGCCATCTCACCCGAGTGTACTGCTTGCCTGAGGTGGGCCGGGGAGGAGGGAAGGGGCCGAGAAGGTGTGACTGCCTCCAAAACAATGGAGGGTGAGGCCAGTGGTCAGAAGAGCATCATCTGCCACCAATTCGGACATAGACACTATTTAATAAGCAGGTAAGCATACTATCTGATTTATTTACTAAGAAGAGCAATAAAATGTTTATCAAGGGGTCTGGGAGGTGATAGCCCAGTATCTGAAACTACTCCACTATTTGCAATAATTTCTTCTCTTCTCCCCTAACATTTTGTGAGACTTACCAGAGCTCACTTATAGGACAAAATGACTAATTTGGTTTTTTATTTGTTTGTTTTTGGACCACACCTGTTGTGCTCAATGCTCAATGAATGACTTTACATTCAGGTATTTCTCCTGGCAGTGCTTGGGGAACCATATGGGATGCTGGGGTCCCATATATCGAACCTGAGTCAGCCACATGCAAGGCAAATGCCCAACTTGCTGAACTATTGCTCCGGCCTGAAATTACTAATTTCTAGGGCTAGAGAGATAGTACAAGGGCTAAGATGCTTTTTTTGTATATGACTAACCCCAGATTGATTCCCAGTATCACATATGGTCCCCCAAGCACGGTCTACTATGATTCCAGAGCTGCTAATTTCCAAGCACTGCTTGGTATGGTTACCCCAAACCCGAACTTAACCTCCACCACCAAATTCAAATCATTGGTTTCTAGTTCACTAGAAACCAATCTAGTTCACTAGATAGAGAACTCCATGGGCACAATGAAGGGTCATATAGAAACCTAAACCTACAGATCATATTTAATGAAGAACTGAAAGTAGAATGCTGTTTTGGAAAGAGGAAATTAAAATAGGAACATTTCTATCTCTTTGGAAACAAGAGTACATTTCATCACTGGCTTGTAAAACCAGCTAGCTATTTCATTACAATTTCTCAATGTTCAATATTCAGTTATGTAAATTGAGAAGTGATTTTCATAACTTGACCAAAGTGGGAGGCAATGCCTGTGTTTATCCTGTGAAAAGAAGAAGTGAGATCCACACTCAGGATGATAGATACATGCTGAAAGTAGACTTTCAAACGTGATGGGTGCTTATGCCTATGTTGCAAACCATAACATCCAAAAGGAGGGGCTGGAGCAATAGCACAGCGGGTAGGGCATTTGCCTTGCACGCAGTTGACCCAGGTTTGATTCCCAGCATCCCTTACGGTCCTCCGAGCACAGCCAGGAGTAACCCCTGTGCAATGCTGGGAGTGACCCAAAAAGAAAAAAAAAAACATCCAAAAGGAGAGAGAGAAAAAGGAGGGAATGTGTCTGCCACAGAGGCAGGGGGTCTGAAGAAGTAGGGGTCATAGGAGGGACACTGGGAACATTGGTGGTGGAGAATGGGCACTGGTGGAGGGATGGGTACTCAAACATTGATTGAAATGTAATCACAAAAATTTGTAAGTCTGTAACTATCTCATGATGATTCATTAAAATAAAAAAAAAAGAAAGAAAAAGTGAGATCCAGCCAAGTTCCAACTCTGTGGGCTCTGAAAGCCCAATGATCATGGAAATAATAAAGCATTCAAATGAAGTGTTCAAAAAATTTTAAATCTATTATGAATTAGTTTATCAGTTGTTCATATAACAAGCATATTGAGGGGCCAGAGTGATAGTACAGTAGGTAGGGCATTTGTCTGGTACACGGCCCACCTGGGTTCAATCTCTGGCATTCCATATGGTCCCCCAAGCACCGCCAGGAGTAATTCCTGAGGGCAGAGCCAGAAATAACCCCTGAGCATTGCTAGATGCAACCCAAAAGGCAAAACAAACAAACAAACAAAAAAGCATATTAATCTGGGAGAGAAACACTCAGGATTGCTCAGGGGCTGCTCAGGATTCGTACCTGAGGATTTCTTTCGGTGGTATTCAGGGGCCACTGTAGAACCAAGGCTGGAAGCCAGCTTTCCTGCATGCAATGCATGTGCTCAGTCTGTTGAAACACCTCTCTGGCCCTAATTTTTAATATCATTTCAAATTGTTTGATGGCATTCTCAATTTATTAAACTTGTGCTTTTACTTCTTTTTTTTGTTGTTTTGTGTTTGGGCCACACCTGGTGATGCTCAGGTTATTCCTGAATTATCCTTGATGGTACGGGGGGGGGGGGGGGGCGGGGAAGCATAAGGGATGCTAGGCATCAAACCCAGTTCGGCTGTGTACAAGGTAAGCACTCTACCTGTTGTACTATCTCTCCAACCTCAGAAAACTCATACTTTTTTTTTTTTTTTTTTTTTTTTTGCTTTTTGGGTCACACCCAGCGTTGCTCAGGGGTTACTCCTGGCTTTGCACTCAGGAATTACTCCTGGCGGTGCTTGGGGGACCATATGGGATGCCGGGGATCAAACCTGGGTCGGCCGCGTGCAAGGCAAACACCCTACCCGCTGTGCTATCGCTCTGGCCCAGAAAACTCATACTTTTAATATAAACATATAAAATGGTTCCAAAGCTTATTAGGAACTGAAGTCAGAGAAAGGGATGGGCATAGCAGTTCCAGCATGTCAAAAGGCAAGACTCGGTCTCGACAGAATCTCTCCCTTTCTCTGTACCCACCCATTCTCTTCTATGGGAATTACTCAATTCTGTAGTCCTTGAGTCTAATCTAGAGAGAAATTGTATTCATTTGATTTTTATAGGGGTCACTTCGAGTGATGTTGGGAGTGGAGATGGGTGTGTGGTGGTGGGAATTCAATGTGGGCCCTACCCGTGCTTGGTATGTGCTTGGTATGTGCTTGGTATGTGCTTGACCACTCGAGCTAACTCCTTCACCCAGAGGGCAAACTTTTAAAAGATGTTGATCTAAGTTGTGTGTTGAAACTCCAACAACAATATTGAGTTTTGTGTTTAAATATGGAATGTAATCAAGGTAAAGAGAAAATGAAGTGAAATTTATCAGTTATGCAGGCCGGGGCGGGGAGGTGGGGGGTGGGAGGTATACTGGGGTTTTTTTGGTGATGGAATATGGGCACTGGTGAAAGGATGGGTGTTTGAGCATTGTATAACTGAGACATAAGCCTGTGAACTTTGTAATTTTCCACATGGTGATTCAATAAAATAAATTAAAAAAAAATTAAAGATGTTGATCTGGGGCTGGAAATACAGTACAGCAAGTTGGGTGCTTGCCTTGCACAAGGCTGGCTTGGGTTCAATCCTTGACACCCCGTATGGTCCACTGAGCCCCTTCAGGAGTGATTCCTGAGCTAAGAACCAGGAGTAATCCCTGAGCACTGTGACTCAAAAAAAAGCCTCGTTTGGGGTGTGTGTGGGCTTGGGGGAGCACACACTAGGCTCTGCTCAGTGCTTATCAGCTCCGTGAAGGAAAAGAGCCTTGCTTTAGTAGTAAATTTTCCTCATCACCGAATTATGATCTTCAGAAGTACCTGGCCAAGAATTCTGCATTTTTCGGTCTTTGGTTGATTTTGGTTCTGAGTCCCCACCCGGAAGTGCTTACTCCTGGTGATGTTCAAGGGACCCTAAGGAGTGACCTGAAACTGAAACACCTTATGGCCACAGTCACATGCAAATCAAGCGTCTGGACCTCTTTAGTATCTCTCTGGCCCCTGCCACTCTGTTTAGTGCCAGTGATGACGAGGACCGCTGGGAAGCGAGGTGTGGCAGAGCGCTCACTGGCGTGGTTGGGCTCTCTGCCACTCATTTCTGGTAGTTCTCTTGTGTGCGTGATGCGCTTTGAAAATGTGAGTGTCTAACAGAATTTATGTTTGATTTCTCTTTGAGGTTTAAAGTCAGAGAAAATAAAAGGGGTTATAGCTCCTTTTTTCTTTTCTTTCTTTCTTTTTTTTTTAACTTCAAAGTTACTACCACTGCATTCAGGCATGGGCAACAGGGAGCCGTGCTTCACTAATGCACCACCTAGTCGGCAAAGGTGTTTGTCAATGCTGGAGGTCCGACTTTGGGACAATGTACACACTGATGTTATGTAGTGGGTTTTTTTTTTTGTTTGGTTTGGTTTGTTTTTATCTTAGGGCCACACCTGGCTGTGCTCAGGGCTTACTTGTGGCTCAGGGCCCAGGGGATCATATGTGGTGTCAGAGATTGAGCCCAGGTCAACTGCATGCAAGGCATGTGCCTTTCCTGCTGTACTCTCTATGGCCCTATTAGTATAAACCTGAATTCTCTGTTAACCATGCTACTTAAACTATAACACACACACACACACACACACACACACACACACACACACACACACACACACACACCCCACACACACACAGACCAGAGGGATGATAGAGATAGTACAACTGGCAAATGCTTGCCTTGCATATAGCTGACCTGGGTTTAATCCCTGGCACCACTTATAGTTCCTTAAACACACCCAAGAGTGACCCCTGAGCACAGAGCCCGGGGTAACCCCGGAGCATCTAAACACAGCAGGTGTGGCCTAACCACCCTTCCCTCTACTTTATTTCCTCAAAAGACCAGAAACTGCCAGAGTGTGGGCTGATAGTTTTTCTCACACAGATGTTCCACATGGCAAAAAAAAAAAAAAAACCACCAAAAAATCCTTGAAGTATTTTAATTAAAATATAAAGCATATGGCATCTACAAACTTTACATAAAAACTGTTATCTGTGAAAACAGCAACAACAGAACCCCAGCTCTATGTATGCCGGTTCAGAAGAGGGAAGGTGTTCTTTAAACTGCACATTCACTTCTTTTCGTTTATTTTGGCAGGGCAAGGGGCAGGGGGGAGTGAGGAGGGCCTGATTGGCAGGACTCAAGGCAAGTGGTGTTAAGTCCTGTTCGATCTTTCATGCCTGACTGCCACATTTACTCTGAGGCCCACCCGTCTCCTTCAGCCTGGTGGAAATTCAGCTGTCCTGCAGCTCAGCAGCATCACTGAGCGGCATCCACGTCCTCGCGGCGACCAGAAGCCTGGCCTCCAGGGCCCCGCTTCACGTCCTCACACATCATCCCCGAAGGCCCTTTTCATGAGTTCGTCTTTCCCTGATGAACACACCATCTCACTCCCTAGTTACGTTCTCATCGGAACAAGCAAGGCTCGGTGAAATAATGAAGGGGGACAAGTGTGTTAGGTCAAAAATAGGTGCGAGAAACACCACTTTGCCCAACTCATCTCAATCAGACCAAGTGTTCGAAAGTTTATCTGAGGCCCCATGATGCACCAGACTGTCAGTGATAAGGTTTCCTGCATTCGGTGTTCCAACACCACAGCCCCCACCAGCGTCTCTGCTTTCCGCCACCACTGTCTCGGGTCCTGCCCACACTGTCCCCGCACCATGACACTCAGTTCTGTAGACCAGTCTCAGGTTCTGTTGCATTGTTACTCCCTTTTGTTTCTGTCTCGCATGTGAGAAATCATTCTGTAACTGTTCTTCTGATTGATATCCTTTAGTTCCATCCGTTTTGTCTCTTCTTATAGTCAAGTGGTCTTCCGGATTGTACACGCACCACAATTTCTTTATTTAATATCTGTTCTTGAACCCTGGGGGTGTTTCTAGGGTGTGGTTATTGTGCATGGTGCTGCAGTGCACGTAGAAGCACAATTGTCTTTTCAGAATAAAGTTTTTGGACACTTGGGGTAGATGCCAAGAAGTAGAATTGCCTGGTCATAAGAAAGATCAAATCTTAAGTGTGTTGGAAAGTGTCTGTGTTGTTTTCCAAAGAGGTTGGACCAGTGGACAGTCCCACCAACAGTGGGTGCGGATTCATTTTCCCCACATCACACCAGCACTGCCAATAAGACTTATTTGTCTTTGAGCTTTATTTCTCCAAGGTGAGGCAATGATGGTCTTTTCCTTTCTTTTCTTTTCTTTTTTTTTTGTTTTTGGGGTCACACCCAGCAATGCACAGGGGTTACTGCACTCAAGAATTACTCCTGGCGGTGCTCAGGGGACCATATGCTGGGAATCGACCCCGGGTGGGGTCGGCTGTGTGCAAGGCAAACACCCTACCTGCTGTGCTATCGCTCCACACCAGTGACGGTCTTTTCTTGTGTTTGTTTTTGTTGTTGTTTTGGGGACACACACTGGCAGTACTTGAGGACCTATATATGGGATGCCAGGGATCGAACTCCTGTTGGTCCCATGCAAGGCAGGTGCCCTATGTGCTGTACTGTCGCTCTGGCCCATGGCAGTGACAGTCTGAACTTGAGCGGGTGTCCTTCAGAAAGCTGCCAAGCAACTCTACAAGGACAAAGTTCTCTTTGTTCATGTGGCTGTTCCTCGTATGCTCATGAGGGCCCATTGCTCAAGCTGACAGGGGTCATGCAAAGGGAGGAAGCTTCTTTCTCAAGTGTTTCTGATTCCCACGGCAGGGTGAGTGCCCAGACAGCTGGAGGCCATCTAAGAAACTCTGGCCCTTGCTCAGGAACTTCCAAAGAGGCAGAGGCAGGGGTCTGCACTGTGCCACTATTCTCTTACATTTGGCTCAGTTGGCCTCAGTTTTCAGCACACTCGTTATTAAACGTATCTCCTCTCATCCTTCCGCCATGGGCTGCTTCTCACCTACAGGGGGTAGTGTTGCAGGAAATGGAGACTCATGTAGTCCAAGAACAAATGCTATTGCTGACAGAATACTTTTTAGCTTTAAAATGCTAATACATGGATTAAAATGATGCTTCCTAAACAGCATGACAATCAGAGATGCTTTCTGATTTTTTTTTTTAATGTAGCTTGATGCCATTTTAATGCAGCTCATGAAGGTCAGTGAAAATTTATATTAAACTCCTTTTCTCTGAACTTTGAGAGACGGGGACTGGAACCATAGTACAGCAGGCAGGATGCAGATGAACTGGGTTCAGTCTTCTGCATCCCATATGGTCCCCTGAGCACAAGAGGAGTAATTCCTGAGTGCAAAAGCCAGGAGTAAGCCCTGGTATTACTAGGTGTGGTCCCCAAACAAAACAAACAAAAGTTTGAGAAACCGTTGGATGCAGAGGCACTATATAGCAGAAAGGTGACTACAAACGCCATGATCCACGTCAGTCACTATAGCCACATTCAGACTTGCTGACAAATGTGCGAGACTTCAAGATAACCAATGTGGGGGCTGGAGTGAAAGCACTGTGGGTAGGGTGTTTGCCTTGCACATGGCGACTCGGGTTCGATTCCAAGCGTCCCATATGGACCCCTGAGCATAGCCAGGAGTAATTCCTAATTGCAGAGCCAGGAGTAATCCCTGAGCATTGCTGAGTGTGACCCCCCCAAAAAAAAATCAAAATAACCAACGTGATTTTGATGACTCAGCACATGTGTGTGTGTGTCTGTGTGTGTGTGTCTGTGTGTGTCTGTGTGTCTGTGTGTATGATTATTTTGCAAATTGCTAAAACTATTTTGTGCTCTTATATTTCTAAGAAAACTTTATAAATGTCCACCCATGCCAAATACAATAAAAATCTGACGTGCTGATAAATAACCATGGTGAACATTTTGGTGTATGATTTTTCTTACACCATATAGATTTAGTTTTTGTATTTTGGGCCTCCATGGCAATGCTCCAGGGGAACTGGGGACACTCCTCAGGTTCTTGGTCAAGTCCCCCAGTCAGGGCCGGCGGCGCAATGTTTGGGCCCACTGAGGAGATGGCAGCCGGGCCCAGAAGTGCTTCTCGCTACCAGCAGCAACCCCAGGCGATTCCAGGGCCTCCAGGACCACATCCAGTGGGGTTTGGGGGAGCAGCACCGGAGATCAAACAAGGCCTGTGCTTCAGCTCCTTGACATCTCTGTCTCCCTGGCCCAGGTTTTATTTGTTTTAGTCACAAAATACAGGTGTGTGGATGTGTGTGTGTATCTAATACATATATTAAATAAGCTGTTCTTCCATCGTGAACAACAGCCCTAATTTTTCTCATCTAATTCCAGACTAGAGGGAATTAACTTCTTTAGCAACTGTTCTAGTAGTCACTGCCAGACAACTCAAGTTTATTTGAGTGTTTCTTGCTTGTGGTTTTGTTATTTTATTTTTTATTTGGTTGATTTTTCAGTCACACCTGGCTGTGCTTCCCCCAGGCTTATTCTTGGCTCTGCGCTCAGGGATCATTCCCTCAGGGATCATTCCCGGCAGACTCAGAGGACCAGGTGAGGTGCTGGGGATCAAAACCCATGTCGGGCACTTTGCAAGGCCATCAGCCTACCCATTGTACCATTGTACTGTCTCTCTGCCCACACCACCCCCCTTGCCTTTTAATCGTGAACTTTTTCTCTTTACACCAAAGCAGATAAAGATTTAGCATTCTCTCCATTCTCTCTCTCTCTCTCTCTCTCTCTCTCTCTCTCTCTCTCTCTCTCTCTCTCTCTCTACCACCCTGCACTAGTGGATCTTCTCTATAAGAGAGATGATCACAATAGGATAGGAAAACCAGATTTTGTTTCTGTTCTTACGGCTTTGTTTCCCGGTTTTAGTCATTGCCTTGCTTGTTTGTTTTCTCAGTTCTCCATATACTTAGTCATGAAGTTTCGAGGAAGGGGCTGGAGGCGTGTTGGATGAAGGGTTGGGCCACACCCAGCAGTGCTCAGGGCTTACTCCTGATGCTGTGCTCAGGGGGCCACTCCTTCATTGCTCAGGGGACCATAGACCAGGCTGGAAAATGAGTTAGGCTTGGCCGCATGCAAGACCAGTGCCTTAAGTCTGTGCGATCTGTACTCATGTACATTTTTACTCAGAGTCTCACCCAGAAATGTCAAACCCCTTCAGCAGGACACATGCCAGATCACCTCTGCTTTAGTTTTCCCCGTGCGGGTTCCCCGTGAAACCCTGTTGGCTGCCCTGGAGATTGGCCTCTTTCCAGCCTGCAGCACCGCTGACAGTGGCAAAACCCTTCCTTCTTCTTGGTCATTTCCTTCACTTCTTTCAGGTGTTACAAACCATTTCCTTGGTTTTCTTCCTTATTTTCTCTTTGGGCCACACCCAGAGATACTCAGGTGTTACTCCTGGCTCTGCACTCAGGAACTACTCCTGGCGATACTCAGGGGAGTATATGGGATTCCAGGAATAGAACTGGGTCAGCTGTGAGCAAGGCACGTGCCCTGCCCTCTATGCTATTGCTCTGGCCCCTTACTCACTCTTTTCTAAAATAAAACAGAAGAATTGTTTATTCCTTATATAATTTACCCTTTTCTCTTCTCCTCACACTTCATTGTTTGACTAGAGTTTAGGTTGTACATTCTTATCTGAAAAGTGATTCTTTTTCTTTATCTCTGGCCTCTATAATTTCATGAGGTTCATCTGTCTGGGTTTTATTCTGTCCATTTGCCAGGTACTTTTGATATGAAAAACTGTGTCCTTTCATTTTTGTGGATTGATTTTATGGTTCCTTTACTTCTATACTTTGTTTTAAGAATCTCTGTAAATTTGATATTTAATCTCTTTATTTTATAAATTTTTCATCTTTTCTTGTGTTTCCATTTCTGTCTTCTGATTTTATTTCTGGGAACATTTTGCAAATGATTTTATTTTAGAATTAGTTTTAATTCTTAATTATTTTTTTTTTTTTAACTCTTTTGCAGGAGTAACCAAGCAGGGCTCAGAGGTTACTCCTGGCTCTGCACTCTGGAATTATTCCTGATGGTACTGACGGAACCATTTGGAATGCTGGGGATCAAACCCAGTTCTGCCTCATTCAAGGCAAGTGCCAGACTCACTGTACTGTCACTTTGGCCCCATAGTGAACTTTAAAGTGAATTATGCTTTTGTTTTGTGGAGGTGGCTCCCTGCTCTGTGCTGGGCAGTGGTGCTGGGGGTTCTCAGGTTTCAGGAATTGAACCCAGGCCTCCCACTTGCAAAGCACACGCTCAGTCTGTTGAGCTCTCTCTCTGTCCCATGTAGGGTCTTGATTTTAAATCACGTGGACTTTTGCATCCTGGATTACCGTGCTTGTTCCAGGACATGCTGTTTCCCCCAGGATAACCTGAATGATTCCTTCTAATCTACACTTTACCTGGTCTTTTCTGTCTTTCTCCAAGTACCTCTTCTCTAAGGGTTCATTTAGAATATTTCACACAAGTGGTTTTCACCAGCCATCTGGCAATCTTCGCTGATTGCAGGGATATGTAAGATTTTGGTGGCAAATCTGTGAGGCTAAGGGGGACTTGCCACAGGCAGTTGGGCAAGGACCTCAAGGATAAGTCTGTGGGTCGGTCGGTGCTCGTGAAAGAGAAACCTCACCAGCTCCCACCTGTGAAGGACTTTTGGCGGCTAGAAGCCAAGGATCTCCAGGGCTGGAGCAATAGTACAATGGGTAGGGTGTTTGCCTTGCATGCGGCCAACCCGAGTTCGATTCCCAGCATCCCATATGGTCCCCTGAGCACCGCCAGGAGTAATTCCTGAGTAACCAGGAATAACCCCTGTGCGTTGTCAAGTGTGACCGAAAAACCAAAAAACAAACACACAAACAAACAACAAAAAAAACAATCCAAGGCTCTCAAGAGGCAGCTGAAGCAGGCTGACTGCTTCGGAATTTTGCAAATATTCCGATTTTTCATTGTAACATTGTTCCCCACCTTCAGTCCCAAATCCAATTTCTCTGGCTCTTCTTTCCCGAGGACGATGCTCCCACTCCACTCAGGTGGCAAAGAGGCTGAGATCTGGTTTACAGTTTGGGAGAGAACATCTGGAGTTTTAACTGCGCTCCCTGAAGACCTCACACCAGCCACTTTGCTTCTAGCATCGCCTCACAACAGCCTGTCTTCAGAGTTACCGTGTGTGTGTGTGTGTGTGTGTGTGTGTGTGTGTGTGCTGAGGTGGGGGTGTGGTTTTGAGTAATCTCACACCTCCATTTGGGCCTCACCCCACTGTGCTCCAGGCTTTCTCCTGGCAGTTCACTCACAGATCCCTGTGGCAGACTCTGGAGGCCCCCTGGGTGCCAGGGATGAGACCCAGGGTGCCCGAGTGCGAGTGCAAGGCTGCATCCTACCCTCTGTTCTCCCTCTCTGGCCCCACAATATTTACCTTGTATTTTCCAGGTCCTAGGGCAAAACCCCATTTAGTGTTTTGTTGTTTTGCTTTGATTTGGTTTGGGGTGCCACACCTGGTTGGACTCAGGGCTTACTTCAGTGACCAGTCCCGGTGCTCAGGGGACCGTATGTGGAGATGGGAATGAAACCTGGGTTGGCCGCATGCAAGACAAGTATCTATCCTGCTGTCTGTAGCTCCATCCCCTGTTTTACCTTGGTTTTGTTTTATGAGGCAGATTGTGAGGTGACATACTCTCTTACTATCATGCCATTAACACATTGTTCCTAACGTACTCTGCCTAATATGTGTTCTAACATGCAGTGTGATAGCTGGAGCGATAGCACCGCTGGTAGGGCATTTGCCTTGCATGCAGCCGACCTGGGTTTGATTCTTCTGCCCCTCTGGGAGAGCCCGGCAAGCTACTGAGAGTATCTCGCCCGCACGACAGAGCCTGGCAAGTTACCTGTGGCGTATTCAATATGCCAAAAACAGTTACAAGTCTCACAATGGAGACGTTACTGGTGCCCGCTTGAGCAAATCAATGAGCAATGGGATGACAGTGACAGTGAACATGCAGTGCGAGGTGAAGCCTTTGGGAAGGTGTAAGGAACTTTGCTTCCATGGGGCGTTTTTATAGCAGGAAAGCACAAATGTATAAAGAAAACATATTATGTAACAAAAACGTTATAGTAGGGATCTGATTGAGCAACAGGGCTTCATTCTTTGTCTCTATTAAAACCACAGACAATGTAGCATCTTCTGTGGGAAGTTGAGATAAAATAATTTAAAGTGAGAATAGAAATAGAATATAGCAAATGCATCCAAACCAGTTTTAATCAAAATGCATGTTAAGGGGCCGGGGAGATAGTACAGTGGGCAGGGTCCTTACCTTACATGTGACTGCTCCTGGTTTGATTTGGCATCCCATATGGTGTCCTGAGCACCACCAGCAATAACTCCTGAGCACTGCTGGGTGTGCCAAGCACACCCCAAAATAAAACCCTAAATGAATGTTAGTAAAAGGTCACATCTCATGTTTTTTGGTTTAGGGGCCAAATCCAGCAGTACTTGGGGGTTGCTTCTGCTGGTGCTTGGAGATCATGAGGTGCCAGAATTTGAGCCTAGGGCCTTACAACATGAAAGTAAGTGAGCCACATCCCTGGTCCAGAGCTTATGTTTTAAAATTAAAATTTTTTTCTTTTGGGTAGAGGGAGATCAAACCCATCATGCCCACCCACCCCCCCTCATAAAAAAGTGAACACATTTTCACTTGTGCATGTGAAATTTCATTTGTGTGTGCTTTTTTAGACAATTGCTCAAATTCATAATAAAGGAGGGGAACGCTCCTATTTGGGATATGGTGCTACTTCTCAATTCTCCCTAAGCCGAATAACATCATGCCATCATTTTTTGCTTTATAACTCTATCCTTAGGACCTCTTTAGGTTGAAGAGATGGTTCAGCAGGCGAGGCACATGCTTTGCACAAAGGAAGCCGGGGTTCGGTATCAGCACTGCCAGGTATGACCTTTGAGCACAGAGCTGGGAGTAGTCCATGCACTCTGCCAGGTGTAACCCCAAAACAAACAAACCAACTCCCCTCCAAAACCAAAACCCTTCCAACATAAAAGGAAACATCTTAAGTAAGTAGACTGGCAAACAGTCACTTCCTGCTTTCTCCATATCTCAAAGGGTGGAGTCCAGAAACCGCTAAAAGAAAAAAGAAGTGAAAAGATGTTAAATACTGGGACCAGCTCACCCAGCTCAGTCGAGAGGTCCGACTTCTTGCCAAGATGAAGGCTCTCCTCATTCTGGGGCTTGTCCTCCTGTGTGTCACTGTCCAGGGCAAGGTCTTTGAACGATGTGAACTGGCCAGGACTCTGAAAAGACTCGGAATGGATGGCTACCGGGGAGTCAGCCTGGCAAACTGTAAGTCAAACTCTACTTCATAAGACGTCCAGCGAGTAGGCCAGGTGTGGAAGAGAGAATGGATAATGAGGAAGGGGTTTGGAGAAACGTACTTGGAAAGGGGTTTCTTTAGTCTTGCCATGTTTTATGGGTGGCGGGGCACATCTGTAGGTGCTCAAGGCTTATTCCCAGCTCTGAACTTATGAGTCACTCCGGTCAGTGCTCAGGGTACTATATGGGATGCCTGGCTGTGTGCAAAGCAAGTGCCTTACTTGGTGTGCTATCTCTCCAGCCCCTAGAGGGATTTTCTTTAAGAGTTTGTTTACTTATAATGGTTAAAAACAATGACCTCAGGGGCTGGAGCAATAGCACAGCGGGTAAGGTGTTTGCCTTGCACGCGGCCCACCCGGGTTTGATTCCCAGCATCCCATATGGTCCCCTGAGCACCACCAGGAGTAATTCCTGAGTGCAGAGCCAGGAGTAATTCCTGAGTGCAGAGCCAAGAGTAACCCCTGCGCATTGCCGGGTGTGACCCAAAAAAGAAAAAAAAAAAAAAACGACCTCTAGGACTGGTGTAAGCTTTGTATGCAAGAGGCATGGATTCTATCACGTGAACTTCTGAGCCATGAGTGACCCCTAAGCACTGAGTCAGAAGTAGCTCATGGCATTGCTGGATGTAGCCCCAAAACAAAGAATATCAATGAACAAAAACAACTTCTTTTATTTAGTATCAGATATAGGCACATAAAGAAATGAGAGTGTGAAAGGGCACAGTGCTATGCCATTTCAAGGAAACTGGGAGCCATTGTACGTTCCAGTGTCCTGAAATATGCCAGATACCCGAGACTCTGGCAACTGAAGGATGATTAAAAGGTGCGTTTGAGGACCTGACATCTCTCCGTCGAGTCCTTGGTGCTTGAATCCAGACATTTCCTTTTCAGGACTTTGGGTTCCGTGTACCTGGAGTGATAGGATATCTTTCTTTATTCAGTCCCCTTTTCTGACCTGAGATTTGAGGGAAGGGGGCTGGGCCGCCACTCCCAGGGGTTTTCAGTCACCTGGGCTGGGTGGTGGGTGCTAGAGCCTGAGGATGCAGCTTGGTCATCAATCATAATGACCTTACTCACACTGTTTCTGCAGTGCTCAGTAGAAGCCATAACGTGTTCCTGTTTATGACGAAAAGCAAATTCTTTTTCAGGGATGTGTTTGACCAAGTGGGAAAGTGATTACAACACTCGAGCCACAAACTTCAACCCTGGAAGCGGGAGCACTGACTATGGGATATTTCAGATCAACAGTCGCTATTGGTGTAACGATGGCAAGACCCCTGGGGCCAAGAACGCCTGCGGCATCTCCTGCAGCGGTGAGACCAGGTCCCGAGTGTGGGTGGCGGGCTCCATTTGGTACCACTCACAAGAATTACAATTCAACAGAAACGAAAAGGCCTTGGCCTAGAAAAACTCCAGCTCCACCTCTAGAAACTCTTCATCCCCTCCCCAATCACCTAATTAAGAAATTAAATATGGGGCTAGAGCGAGAGCACAGCGGGTAGGGCGTTTGCTTTGCACGTTGGCCAACCCGGGTTCGATTCCCAGCATCCCCGAGCACCACCAGGAGTAATTCCTGAGTGCAAAGCCAGGAGAAACCCCTGGGCATTGCCACATATGACCCAAAAAGCAAAAGAAAAAAAAAAAGAAAAAAAGAAATTAAAGAGCTGGCATGTAAAAGGTGACTACTGATAATATGCAAGCTTCTAGAATGCTCCTCTCATGAATGGTAAATGGACTTCTGGATGTTTTGTCCAGACCGCTGCCTTTCTCTGCTTGCTTTGGAGAGGTTTAGGGATAATGCAATTTTGTGGGTCTTTAAAAAATTATTCTTATTATGAAATGTTCTAAATATATAATAGAAAGTTGGTAACATTTGTATAATAAACAGCCCTTTGTCCCATTACACACTTTAACAGTTGTCAACTTTTTATCATATTTACTTTTTTTTCCCGTAGTGGCTTTAAAGTGAATTAAGAGCATGACTCTTCACTTCCAAGTTCTTTGGTTTGTATCTCTGAAAAGTTTAATTTCCATATAGTCACCGCCATACTCAATAAATTAATTATTGATTTGTCTAACGGGGACAAATACTCCATTGAATTTATGTAAAGTAAAAATGGTATATGGAATATTCAGTACAAAAGTATTGAAGAAGTATTTCAAAATTAATAGGGTTTAAAAAAGAATTTGAATTTAGGCCACACCCATCTTGTGGGTGCTCCCATTCTGTGCTCAGGGGTCACTCCCAGCCACGCTCGGACACCCTGCAGTGCTGATGTTAAACCCAGACCCCCACACACAGGGCCAGCCCTCCAGGCCCTGCATTATTCTCAAGAGATAAGTAAAATTCCACTATTCTAGCTCTTGGGTTATTTCCATTTCTTTTTCCTTTTGTTAATTGCCATGAAATCCTTTTATTCACATGTGACAAATAATTTGGGGTAACTTTATTGTTATTTCATTAGGATAAAGTTCTAGTAATGGAATTACTGGTTAAAAAATTGGGGTCTAGGGACCAGAGAAACAGTACTGCAGGTAAGCAGCTTCTCTTGCGTATGCTGACTCTAATTTGATCTGCAGCGCTCCGTATGGTCCCCTGAGCACCAGCGGGAGTGATCCCTGAGCTCAAAGCCCAGAGTAAGCACCAGGTGTGGCCCCAAAAAACTTGGGCTGGAGAGATAGGACAGGGATTAAGACTGTTGCCCTGCATACAGCTGACTTGGGTTTAATCCCCACCACCCTAAATTGTTCCCCTGAGCACCACCAGGAGTGACTCCTGAATTCAGAGCCAGGAGTATGTCCTGAGGTGCCACTGGATCACTGGATAAGAAAGATTGCTTAGGATTTTTTTTTTTAATACTGTCTGTTTGGATAGAGCCTCCCATCACATTAAGAATTCCATTAACTTGGGGCTGGAGCGATAGTACAGTGGGGAGGGTGTTTGCCTTGCACTCAGCCAACCCGGGTTCGAATCCCAGCATCCCATATGGTCCCCTGAGCACTGCCAGGAGTAATTCCTGAGTGCCCACCTAGGAGTAACCCCTGTGCGTTGCCAGGTGTGACACCCCCCCCCCCAAAAAAAAAGCGAAAAAAAAAAGAATTCCATTAACTCTGGTAAATGAAACAAAATGTCTTATTTTATGCCAAATGGGATAGAATGAAGGGGAAAAAAATCTTCCCAAGATCCACACTCATGAACACTCTTGGAAAATCTCTGGACTGTTCTCCCACAGATGAAAGGAACAATGCTGGCAAAACCTGAGTGAAGTTTCTGTGGCAGCTGCTTTCATTTTTCATCACTTCTTTTTCAGTTTTGCTGAAAGATGACATCACTCAAGCTGTAGCATGTGCAAAGAGAGTCGTCAGGGACCCACAAGGCATTCGAGCCTGGTACGTGCTAAGCCTGGAAAGAGAAAGTTATTTTACCCAACTGTTGTGAGAGATTTTCAGAGACCAAAGTAATCCGACTGAGGACTGAAAAGTACACTGTTAGTCTTCTGCAAAAAAATACCTAGAAATAACCCAAGTGTTTCTTACCTGTTAAGAATCTTACTACTTTTACTATTCAATTTGTTGAGGGGATTTCTAGAATGTTTTTCCACACTCTACCAGTCATGCCTTAAAGTGTGGAATGTACTTTGTAGTGGTTGTGGAATGAATCTAACAATGTGTTTTAGGCTGGAACAGTAGTGCAGGGGGTAGGGCATTTGTCTTGCACCCAGGTTTGATCTGTGGCACCCCACATGCTCCCCCGAGTCCTACCAGGAGTTATCCCTGAGTGCAGAGCCAGGAATAAGTTCTGAGCACTTTCAGGTATGGCCCCAAAAGCTAACAAAACACTCAGTGTGTTTTTGGAGTTCATACTTAGGAGTGCTCAGAGGCTATTCTTGGATTAGGGACCACTCCTAGTGCTACTTGGGGGGCCATATAGAATGCTGGGGATCAAAATGAGTGATCACATGCCAGGCAAGTACCTTAACCCCTGTCCTGCCTTGCTGGTCCAACACTCAAAAAGTTGCTGATCAGTGTTCTGTATGCTCAAGGGAGGGTTTGAGAGACAAGCAAAATAATATTGCTAGCTCCATTTAGGATTAGCCATCCCAGGATCTAGCTGCAGACTGTGCTTTATTTACTGATGAAGTATTTTATTCTTGCAAACGATGTGAAGCAGATATATGACAAGGAAGGTGCTTCAAACTTTTCACCCTTTCACCTTTCTTTCCAGGGTGGCATGGAGAAACCACTGTCAGAACAGAGATGTGTCTCAGTATGTGCGGGGTTGTAGAGTCTAACTATGGAATGTTCCAGCTTCAGCTCATTTTGTCTCTCTTTTTTTTTTTTTATATTGAGAGGGTAGTCATTCAGTGAAAGGTCACACTCAGGAGCAAAATGTGAGTTTTCGCCTGAAGGTGAATGTTATGAATGTGTCTATTGTTTTATATTAAACTTACCAAATTTTCAATTTGCTAGTAGAACAAATGCTCATGAATTTGCCCCATACCGTGGCTGTCAAATACATATCCAGTGTGCATTCAGTTCTTCATGAAATAACAAAAACAAAACAAAACAAATGTTAAAGGAGCCACAATGTCAAATGGCTAAAAATGGAGACAACCTTAATTAATTAAGAATTTTGTTTTCATGAAGCGTAAGCTTCAATTAAAACTGTTTCTTTAAAAGGATCTAAGGTGTTGCCATAGAAACAAGCCGCTCAGGCCAAATCTCTTCCACCTCTGGGTATTTCACGAGCATTTTCTATAGCAGTTGTGCAGGAAAATTTGTCTTGAGGAAATCAGTAGGTGTGGCCTTCATTCTAATGCAAGGATTTTTTTTTTAAGTTGCTTTTGTGCAGCTTTAAAAATAAATTCACAATGAACATATTGTAGACCTTTAAAAAACTCTTGTATGCATCGTGCTGATGAAGAAACATAAAGAAGGGTTAGTTGAGCTGTTGCTGTTTCAGTTTCATTCATTTTAATTCAGGCAATAGGAATAACCATAGAAGCAGATGAATTTGCAAGCATTAACTGTGAAATTATAGTGAATTAACACCAGGTATAATATTATGCATGTTTTAAACAATACAATTATTATTAAAGGCTTTTTGCAACTCATACTTTTGTCTTTCTTTGTTCAGAACCATAGAAAACCTCGTGGGGGGAGAGTGTGGGAGAAAGAGATTTGGGGGCCAGAGACAGTACAGGGGTTAATGAAAGCACTTGCCTTGCATATAGTCAAACCTGGGTTCAGTTCCCAGCATCACATAGTGTCTCCTGAGCTCTGCCAGGAGCGACCTCTGAGCACTTGCAGGTGTGGTTCGAGCCTCCTTTTTTTTTTTTTTTTGCTTTTTGGGTCACCCCCGGCAATGCTCAGGGGTTACTCCTTGCTCATGCACTCAGGAATTACTCCTGGTGGTGCTCGGGGGACCATATGGGATGCTGGAAATCGAACCCGGGTCTGCCGTGTACAAGGCAAATGCCCTACCCACTGTGCTATCGCTCCAGCCCCATATTTCCTATATTTTTACCTGGTACCCAAACAGCTGGATTGCTGGAGGAAACTCTCCAAACATATGCTTCAGACTAGGAAGGACTGAGTGAGCCCTGAGTCTGCACGGCCATCTTTGTCACACCTCTGCAACCCCATGTGCTGGTGTCCCCATGCTCCAAGGTGACAATAACTATTGCACTTCTCTCCCTTCGAAGCTCAGTGCGCAGGCTGGAGCGATAGCACAGCGGGTTGGGCGTTTGCCTTGCACGAGGCCGACCTGGGTTCGATTCCCAGCATCCCATATGGTCCATTGAGCACCACCAGGGGTAGTTCCTGAGTGCACAGCCAGGAGTGACCCCTGTGCATCGCCAGGTGTGACCCAAAAAAAACAAAAAAGCTCATCGAGCACACCACCTTCCCCCTTCTGGGATTCCAGTACATGACCCAGCCTTGGAATCCATTGCATCCAGAAAGGAGCAAACCTAGTAAGAAATTCTCCCCTCCTCGCCCCATGACCGCCCAGCCCTCCTGCCTCTGCTCCTGGCCATCAGCGTCTCCTTGTGCTTTCTCCAGGGTGTGGCCTCCTTGCTGGGTCACCTGCACCACTGTACAAGATGCCCTGTCACTTCCCCTTTCAAAGGACTCTCTACTCACCCTACAGAAGCTTCCCACCTGTCATCCTGCCCTGCTCCCTTTTACAGCAAAACGTGGGGCTGAGATCTCCGACTTAGTCAGTGCCCAGCCTCACCTTCCTTCTCTTTCTTCCCATTTGTCCCTGCCTGCTTATCCTCTCGGCCAACGCCGAGACTTCTCCCGTCCCTCCCTGGAGCCCACTCCGGGGATCACCCATTCGAGGTTCATCTTGCTTGGTCTCTCAGCACTTTTGACAAAGTGCCCCTTTTCTCTCTGTGTTGGCTTCTCCTCTTCCATAACCTGCCTCCCTTATTGCCCCTGGCACGTTCTTTCTCTGCGTTTTCATTTCAAACTGGGGAGAGTCTAGGACTACAGATTGACTGTATTTTCCTTGCTTATGGTATCTTGCTGAAATATAACTTCCAAAGGAAACCATTCATTTCCTCACTTATTTTTTTTTTCTTTTTGGGTCACACCCGGCAATGCACAAGGGTTACCTCCTGGCTTTGCATTCAGGAATTACTCCTGGCGGTGCTCAGGGGACCATATGGGATGCTGAGAATTGAACCCGGGTCATTCGAGTGCAAGGCAAACGCCCTACCTGCTATACTATCACTCCGGCCCCTCCCCACTTCTTTTCTCCTTCTCCCCTGCTGCTCTTGTAACAGAGATGGGGTCACACATGTTTGGCAATGATGCCCCCACATTTGGTTGTGGCAGTTGTGGGGAACCCAACAATCAATGTTGGTCCTCACACACACACACACACACACACACACACACACACAGAGCGAGAGAGAGAGAGAGAGAGAGAGAGAGAGAGAGAGAGAGAGAGAGAGAGAGAGAGAGAGAGAGAGAGAGAGAGTGGGGGGGGGTTGCCGATTTAGTTATGATGCTTGCACACAAGCACGCCGGGGTCTGAACTTCTTTAGTGGTGGTGCTCAGGCACTTTCTGTAGTGTACACCATGGGTCACTGTAGGGTCTAAACATCTTCCAGCCCTGAAGCTTGCTGGTGGTAGCACAATAGAGTTGCAGTGTGTGCACACACCTGTTGTGCCCCAGAAACCAGCAGTGTCTTATGGTGCTGGGGGCCCAGATACTAGGGCTGACAGAACGGCTCCTGCACACGTGGGCAGCGTTGGGGATCAAACTCAGGGCTTGATGTTTGCAAAACAAGTACCTTTGCAGTGACTCTGGGCCTCCTTCCCCACATCTAGAGATGGTGAAATAATTTCAAATTTTCCAGTCTTTCTAAATAAAGTGCAACAGTTATCCACACCCTTCCCCCCAGCACTTTGAAAGTAAATTGCCAATCAGGGGAAAAAACATAGAATCCTTCCATGAGTAGTTTCTATATATCCTCTAAATATTATACAAATCAGGAAGTTGCACAGACACATTACTACCTAATCTTCAGATGCCACTCAGTTTTATCAACTGTCCCATTAGTTCTTCGGAATAGAAAACCTAATTTACTTTTTAAATCATGGTACCTTAGTAAAAAAATAATTTAAAAAATGAATTCAGACTCTGGCATTGCATTTGGCTGCCCTGCTTTAGTGTCCTTCCATCGGGATAATTTCTTCAGGGTTGTTCTTGGCTTTTACAACTTACACACTTTGAAGGCCAGAGATGAGTACTGCCTCACAATCCTAAGGGTCACCCAGGGATTTCCTGATCTGTGGGGGCTGATTGACTCGGAATGCATGGAAGCGAGGCTCTGCCTTCTTGCTGTCACCTCTCAGGAGACAAGCAGGTTTGTTGTTTGTTTTTTTTTTCTTTTTGGGTCATACCTGGTGATGCACAGGGGTTACTCCTGGCTCTGCACTCAGGAATTACTCCTGGCGGTGCTCAGGGGACCATATGGGATGCTGGGAATCGAACCTGAGTCGGCCACGTGCAAGGCAAACGCCTTACCCTCTGTACTGTCACTTTAGCCCTGACAAGCAGTTTTTGACAGTTCTACTGCTAGTGATTTTTCGTTTGACCAAATATTACAGTAATGTCTGCCCAGGTATAAAGCATTTGGGAGAGGAGCCTGCATAATTTGTGCATGTATTATATCACTACAGTGGATGGCTTCCTATTTCATTCAAAGCTCAGTGATTTTGTACTATCATCTCTTTTGATGAACACAATGCCTGTGATTTGGAGAGCAGCTCCCCTGCAAGCTAGCTTCTGGGTCATTTTGACATGTTCTCATCATGATTAGAGCTCTTGTTTTCTGATACAAGATGTTCTTGGGCCCACCTATTCTTTTTTTGTACTGACTGTGGAATCAGTCATTTCTCCAAAGAGCCCTGATTCATCATAGCAGATAATTTATGGAAATTAAATCCAGGGTCTCACACATGCAAGGCAAGTGCTCTACTACTGAGCACATCCCTGGCCCTGACCACTGTATTTTATTCTTTTTTTTTTTTTCTATTGAATCACCATGTGGAAAAGTTGCAAAGCATTCAGGCTTAAGTCTCAGTTATACAATGATTGAACATCCCTTCACCAGTGCATATATTCCACCACCAAGAACCCCATTATACCGCCCCTCCCACCCCCCCACCTGTGTAGCTGATAATTTTCACTTTACTTTCTCTTTACTTTGATTACATTCAAAATTTCCACAAAAAAACTATTGTTTGGAGTTTCCCCCCAAATTCAGGCCTGCTGAAAAAGAAGCATTTGATAATTTGTTTTCCATTGCTGAGAATGAAGAGATATGAGATAGGTTTTGGATTTCTGCATTTTAGTATTTTAGTAACTAAGTCCAGGGAAATTTCTGCCAGAAATTACATCATTGCAAGCTCCTACCTCTCTTTAGTGGTCCTTATAATATAGCGGTTGCCATGCCTCCCCTCTCCCCCTCCCCTGTCTTCCCCCCCGCCCCCCCCCCCCCCCGCTGGAAAGGAAAAGCCGAGAGAGAAAAACCTTTCCCCTTCTGGGGCGGGATGGGACCGTGGCTTAGTTCACAGTCTAGAGACATTTCTGCAAGAAGCTTCTGGTTCCAAAAGTAGTTTAGCTGGCCTCCAGGATCATGGTCATCCAGCAACGGAGAGGCCACACACGTGCGGCCACTGGGGTCACATCTCGGCGGAGAGCAGAGCCGGTAATGCCCCCATACCAAGATCTTGCGCACATCCCGTTGCTGCCTGTATTTTATTCTTTTATTTTATTTTATTTTATTTTATTTTATTTTATTTTTGGCTTTTTGGGCCACACCCATTGATGCTCAGGGGTTACTCATGGTTCTGCACTCAAGAATTACTCCTGGCGTTGCTCGGGGGACCATATGGGATGCTGGGGGTCGAATCTGGGTCAGCCGCATGCAAGGCAAACGCCCTACCTGCTGTGCTATCGCTCCAGCCCCTCCTTAATAGTCTTATATGAGGGGCCAGAGTGATACTACAGGTAGGGTGCTCGCCTTGCATGTAGCTGACCCTCTTCAATCTGGTACCATACACACGGTCCCTGAGCACCTCCAGATATGGCCAGACCTCCTCCCCCAGCTGCCGCCCCTCCAGAGTAGTCTTAATATATGTATATTTGTATACATATATATTAATTATTATTATATATTAATACATAAATTGTATGTTCCATTTCCCTGCACATAACCAGTCTCCAAGCATGCCATGCCATGGGATAGATGCTGTTCACCTAGCCTGATCCTTGTTGGCTGCCCCTTTCCCCGAGTCTAGGCCGTCATCCTCCCAATGTCATCTCCCAGTCATATACGGGGCTGGGCCACTGTCCTGATAATGGAGGGCTAAAGCTTCTACATAAGCGACCGAGAAAATCTCCTTTCTCATTACTTAACATATTCTGAGTGGTGAGCATTCTAAGATCTTTCCCTTACTCCTCAAAAACACATGGTTCCAACACACCAGTCGGGGGTTTCATTCCAGGGTTGGCTTCCAGGTCTCTGGGGGTGTAATGCAGAGGTCGGCCGTGGGAGAGCAGCAGAGGACGGCAGCACCAGCGCCACCTTCAGTTTCGCGATTCCAGGACAGCTCTGACAAGAACAGTGGAAAACTGGAGCTGGGGAGGTCAAAGGGCTGTAGCCTGTGCTTTACAAGTAGCGCCTGGGGCTTGATCCCCTGCACCTCAGGCTCTGCATGGTTCCCCAAACACGTATCCTGAGCACTGCTGGATATGTCTCCCCCGAAAGGAAAGCTTTCTTCAGTCATTTGTCATTTCATCATTTATTTACTTTTGTCTTTACATTTTCTTTGGCTTTTCCTTTTTGAAATTCCTAGATTGAATTGTACCTTTTAAAAATTCTTTTTGTCTTTTTTCTTGTGTGTGTGTGGGGGGGGGGCGCAAGTCCAGTGGTGCTTAGGGGCTGCTCCTGGTTTGGTACCCAGTGTTGTTCCTGGCCATGATGGGGGACTTGTGGGGCCAGGGCTTGAACCTGGGCCTCCCGCATGAAAAGTCTCCCGTCCATTTTGCTATCTCTCTGGTTCCTCTCGCCCAATTTTTTTTTTTCTTTTTGGGTCATGCCTGGCACTGACGGGTTACTCCTGACTCTGCACTCAGGAATCACTCCTGGTGTTGCTCGGGGGACCATATGGGATGCTGGGAATCGAACCCGGGTTGGCCGTGTGCAAGGCAAACACTCCAGCCCCATGGTGAAGTCCTTATCCCTATCTGGGCCTTCAAAGGAGGAGGGTAATCGAGGCCTTTAGGTGGGGCCTTGTCCGGCAGACCCGTGTCCTGTAAGAAGAGGAAGAGCTAGGCTGCGGATGGAGCCCAGCGGTGCGTGTGGTGCTTGTAGTAGCAGCACACGTGTGAGATGCTGGCTTGGATCCCCTGCGTCAGGAAGAAAAGTGGGAGAGGAGGAGGCGTACCAGGAAAGCACCAGGAAAGCCTCTGCACAGCTCCCAGAAACAGGGGCCTGCAAGCCAGGAGAAAGGGCTGGGAGAAAGCCAACCTGACGACATCTTGGTCTCGGGCTCAGAGTTACCCCACATCAGAGGAAAACAAGATTCTGCTGTTCAAACCAGTGTTCCTCAACCAGGGGCATGCGGGCCCTGGTATATTCAAAGGGAGCCCTAGCGGAACTCACATAATTGGGGGTCCACGGCATCAAGCCAAGGGGCTGAACTGGCGGACAGAGGACAGGGGAAGGAAACAAAGTCAAAGGGGACCACGTCAACAAAAGGTTGAGAAACACTGGTTTAAACTGTCCAATCTGTGGTCTTTTGTTTTGGCAGCTGAAAAAGCAAAAAGATCTTATCTCTTCTGTCCTATTTTTGTCTCTTTGACTTTTACTCTACTTGGATGGGTATGTGCTTCTTTGTTACTTTCTGCCAATTGTTTTTTTGGGGATCCACACCCTGCCCCCTCAATTCTACTGTAATATTTCAATTTCCAAGAACTCTTTTTTTGTCCTCTAGAAGTTCTTTCTCTTTTTTTGTATTTTTAAATTTTATTTATTGAAATATGGTAATAAGTGGTAATAGTTTGTAAGAGAAATTTGTTTCCTCTATTCTGCCATTTTTCTACTTGTTCATTTTGAATTGTATCATTCATAACAACAGAAGTGCTCATAATTATTTTGTCATCCTTGTTTATCTATTTAATTCAGGAGTGGAAAACAAAACATGAGGTTTCCAGGACCTGTGTGGATTTGACTCTCATGCACTGAAGGATGATCAGGCCGGGTCAAGTATATTTAATCAAAGATCTTTCGGTCTCTCCTCTGAGCTGTCAGTGAAGTTTCTCCCTATTCTCTGATGGAAACAATAGCCTGGTAGCCAAGTTTAGGAGGTGAGGGATGAAGCGTTCAGCACATGGGAGGCCTTGTGCTTGGCTAACCGAGTAGTTATTCCTCCCTCAACTTTTGTCTGCTGGTTTTCAAGCTCAGGCCCCTGTTTTAGCCTTGTTTTACCCCTGGGCGGTATACAAAGGTCATTTGCTTGGTTGGATGAATCTTGATTTATTATTATTTTTTTTTGCTTTTTGGGTCACACCCGGCCATGCACAGGGGTTCCTCCTGGCTCTGCTCTCACGAATTACTCCTGGTGGCACTCGGGGGACCATATGGGATGCTGGGATTTGAACCCGGGTCAGCCGAGTGCAAGGCAAACGCCCTCTCCACTGTGCTCTCGCTCCAGCCCCCTGGTTGGATGAATCTTAATTTTTCCTGAACAGATTCTCAAACTATTCTTTTCGCTAGCTCTTCTCTCCTTCCTCCCTCCTCTTATTTCCAAAGATTCCCCACATACACACACAAAAAAAAATTTAAGGAGGGAAGACACAGCCAGAAGTGCTCAGAACCTATTCTGGCAGTGCTCAGGGAACATATATAGTGCAGGGGATCAAATCAGGGTTGGCCCCGTCGACTCCAACCATAAATTCTTGTAAGATTTCTGGTTGTAAATTGGGAAGTTTATAGCTCTAACTAACTGCTCAGATCTCAGAATTATCCTACTCTACCCGCCACTTGCAGTCCAGATTTCAAGGCTGATTCAGCCATTCTGCCATTCTCCCCATTCATCTTAGATGGGTTCCTTCTTGGAAAGTTATTTACTTATTTTAAAGGAGTTTGGGGAGTAAGCAGTGATACGTGTTCATTTTTTTTCTCTAAAATTTCTGCATGCATTTTTATATATTTGCTTAGTTTCATTTAATCAAGTGTTATTTCACTGTAAAGATAGAGTATATTTTAAGCAAAGAATAAAAATTCTCTGAATGTAGGGGGAAGCTGGATTCAGCTGTGGCACCACGTGGCCTGCCAGCATTGCCAGGCACAGCTCGGTTGGTTCCCAGCACTGCCAAGGTTGGCCCGGGTATTCCCAGCACTGCAGAGTCCAAGGAACATCGCATCCTTGAGCCCTTATACTGAACCACCAGCCTGGCTAACTGAGAACTGCTGGGGGGGGGGGGGCCTAGGTCTCCTGAGCACTGAGCACTCTTGGGAGCCCTCCACCCCTCACTGACTTCAGTGACCCCATGAAAAACAGCTTTGTTTGCTAGAATCTCCTCTTCCCTCTGTTCACTGGGCAACAAATAAACAAGGATTGCTAACCACAATGTTCATTAGTGGACTAAGAACACTACAGATGTGCACCTACAGATGTGCCCCGCCACCCATAAAACATGGCAAGACTAAAGAAACCCCTTTCCAAGTACGTTTCTCCAAACCCCTTCCTCATTATCCATTCTCTCTTCCACACCTGGCCTACTCGCTGGACGTCTTATGAAGTAGAGTTTGACTTACAGTTTGCCAGGCTGACTCCCCGGTAGCCATCCATTCCGAGTCTTTTCAGAGTCCTGGCCAGATCACACCGTTCAAAGACCTTGCCCTGGACAGTGACACACAGGAGGACAAGCCCCAGAACAAGGAGAGCCTTCATCTTGGCAAGAAGTCGGACCTCTCGACTGAGCTGGGTGAGCTGGTCCCAGTATTTAACATCTTTTCACTTCTTTTTTCTATGAGACTGAGATACTCATATTACCCTGATGACTCCATCATAGTGTATTCATCTATAGTAGCACTGTATCACTGTATCACTGTCATCCCATTGTTCATTGATTTGCTCGAGTGGGCACCCGTAACGTCTCCATTGTGAGACTTGTTGTTACTGTTTTTGGCATATCGAATACGCCATGGGTAGCTTGCCAGGCTCTGCCGTGTGGGCAAGATACTCTTATTTTATTAAAGGGGAGAATAAACAGACACAAGAGAGAATGCAAGTATCTCCAGAGATAGAGCCTCATGAAGTAAAAGGAGGTATTACATATCCCAAGTTCAGAAGATGGCAAATTTACAGTGTAATGCACAGCTGGAAATTTTTTTGTTTTGTTGTTTTTGTTTTGGGGCTACACCCAGCAGTACTCATGGCTTATTCCTGGCTCTGTAATCAGGGTTCTCTTATGGCAAACTTAGGGAACTGTATGTGGTGCCATGAATCAAACTCGGGCTGGGGACGTGCCAAGGTAAGTGCCCTACCAATTGTACTAAATCTCTGGCCCCCAATTAGGAAACTTTTTGTGACCCCTATTATACAATATGCTGTCGACAAAAATATATATATTTGTTAAGCAATGTCTGACACACAAAAATTTTAATAAATTTAAAATGTGCATACATGTAACAGTACAAATTCACATTTAACATAGTAAGTACACATTTTTCAATTTTGCAAACTGATTTTGCAAATACACATATAACATGGTAAGAAGAATGTAAAGAAGTCTGTTTACTATTGGCAAAATTTTCCAAATGGGTATACACAACTTTTTTTAAGAACAAAAAATTTAAGGGCAACTTCTGGAAAACAATTTGGACGACTCTCAAAAAATTAGATATTGAATTCCCATTTGACCCAGCAATACCACTGCTGGGAATATATCCCAGAGAGGCAAAAAAGTACAATCGAAACAACATCTGTACATGTATGTTCATCGCAGCACTGTTTACAATAGCCAGAATCTGGAAAAAACCCGAATGCCCCAGAACGGATGACTGGTTGAGGAAACTTTGGTACATCTATACAATGGAATACTATGCAGCTGTTAGAAAAAAGGAGGTCAAGAATTTTGTAGTCAAGTGGATGGGCATGAAAAGTTTCATGCTGAGTGAAATGAGTCAGAAAGAGAGAGACAGACATAGAAAGATTGCACTCATCTATGGTATATAGAATAACAGAGTGAGAGACTAACACTCAAGAACTGTAGAAATAAGTACCAGGAGGTTGACTCCATGGCTTCGAGGCTGGCCTCACGTTCCGGGGAAAGGGCAACTCAGAGAAGCGATCACCAACTACATTGTAGTCGAAGGCCATGTGGGGGAAGGGAGTTGCGGGCTGAATGAGGGCTAGAGACTGAGCACAGCGGCCACTCAACACCTTTATTGCAAACCACAACAGCTAATTAGAGAGAGAAAACAGAAGAGAATGCCTTGCCACAGTGGCAGGGTGGGGTGGGGGGGAGATGGGATTGGGGAGGGTGGGAGGGACACTGGGTTTACGGGTGGTGGAGAATGGGCACTGGTGAAGGGATGGGTTCCAAACTTTGTATGAGGGAAGTATAAGCACAAAAGTATATAAATCTGTAACTGTACCCTCACGGTGATTCTCTAATTAAAAATAAATAAATTAAAAAAATAAAAAAAAATAAAATGTTTACAACGGATAAAGCTCGTGCAACATTTGAAAAACAGAAAAAAATACTGTGGGAAAGGACTTTCTGACAGATGAAGATTACAATGAGCTTTCTTATATTTTTCTTTCTCATGTATTTGCTTTGCTGGCTTTTCATCTTAGTAGCATTCCCACAAGGTAAATAAATCACTTGGTAACCTATCTTACTTATTTTTTTTATTTTTACTCTTTTCAACTTGGTAACCTTTTTCACCACCAAAGTGAACATCTTAATGTGTATCCTTCTACATATTTCTCCTGGTATAATTGAAATGCAAGCACAAAAGTTTGTAAGTCTGTAACTGTACCTCACAGTGATTCACTAATAAATTTTTTTTAAAAAAGCAAAAAAAAAAAAAATTTAAGGGCAAAAACAAAAGGAAAAGTTACTATATTTTAAGGTGTGCATTTCTTCCTTTTGGATCTGTTCTCAAAATCCTTGCCAACACCGCACTTCCTGCAGCTACTACCGAATGTAACTGGCACACAATGTCAAAGCAGGCATTGTTTATATAGTATGTAAGTGTTAAAACCTGCTAGGCAGGTGTTAAGGGTAAAATTTATAGCTCTCCAAGCATTCCTCAGGAAGGAAGAAAGGGCCCACATAGATAGCTTGACTTCACGACTCAAGACCTTAGAAAAGGACCAGAAAAAGGAACCCAAACCAAACCGAAGGAAAGAAATAATAAAAATTAGAGCAGAAATTAACGACATCGAAACCAAAAAAACAATCCGAAAGATCAATGAAACAAAGAGCCAGTTCTTCGAGAAAATAAATAAGATTGATAAACCGCTAACAAGACTCACAAAGAAAGAAAGAGAGAGCCCTAATAAACCGAATCAGAATTGAAAAGGGGGACATCATGACAGAAACCATTGAGATACAAAAGATCATTAGAGACTACTTTGAAGGCCTATACGCCACAAAACAGGATAACCTAAAAGAAATGGATGAATTCCTGGACTCCTACAAACTCCCAAGACTGAACAAAGAAGACTTGGAATACCTGAATAGACCCATCAATGTTAAGGAAATTGAAACTGTAATCAAACATCTCCCCCAAAACAAAAGCCCAGGCCCAGATGGTTTCACCAGTGAATTCTTCCAAACATTTCAGGAAGACCTATTGCCAGTTCTCCTCAAACTTTTTCAGGAAATTGAAAAAAAAGGAACTCTCCCAAACAGTTTCTATGAAGCATACATCTCCCTAATACCAAAAGCAAACAAAGACACCACTAAGAAAGAAAATTACAGACCAATATCCCTGATGAACACCGATGCGAAGATTCTCAACAAAATATTAGCAAATAAGATCCAACAACTCATCAAAAAGATCATACATCATGACCAAGTGGGATTCATTCCGGGGATGCAAGGATGGTTTAACATTCGGAAATCAATCAACATAATCCATCATATCAACAAAAGTAAAGATAAAAACCATATGATCATATCAGTAGATGCAGAGAAAGCATTTGACAAGGTCCAACATCCTTTCATGATGAAAACCCTCACCAAAATGGGGTTTGGAGGAACTTTCCTCAAGATAGTCGAAGCCATCTACCACAAGCCTACAGCAAACATTATCCTCAACGGGGAAAAACTAAGGGCCTTTCCTCTAAGATCAGGTACAAGACAAGGAT
This sequence comes from Sorex araneus, assembly GCF_027595985.1. NCBI lineage: Eukaryota > Metazoa > Chordata > Mammalia > Eulipotyphla > Soricidae > Sorex > Sorex araneus. The sequence continues at coordinate 11,926,593 of NC_073311.1, forward strand.
GCCCGCTCTCACCACTTCTCTTCAGTATAGTACTGGAAGTACTTGCGATAGCTATTAGACAAGAAAAAGAGATTAAGGGCATCCAGATAGAAAAGGAAGAAATCAGGGGCCGGAGCGATAGCACAGCGGGTAGGGCGTTTGCCTTGCACGCGGCCGACCTGGGTTCGATCCCCGGCATCCCATATGGTCCCCCAAGCACTGCCAGGAGTAATTCCTGAGTGCAAAGCCAGGAGTAACCCCTGAGCATTGCTGGGTGTGACCCAAAAAGCAAAAAAAAAAAAAAAAAAAAAAAAAGAAAAGGAAGAAATCAAACTCTCACTATTTGCAGACGATATGATACTATATCTAGAGAAGCCTAAAGCCTCTACTAAGAAACTCTTAGAAACAATAGACTTATACAGTAACGTTGCAGGCTACAAAATCAATACCCAAAAATCCATGGCCTTCCTATATACAAATAATAAAGCAGAGGAAAGGGACATGAAAAAAGCAATCCCATTCACAATCGTACCCCAGAAAATCAAGTACCTCGGAATCAGCTTAACCAAGGAAGTAAAAGACCTTTTCAAAGAAAACTATAAAACGCTACTCCATGAAATAAAAGAGGACATGAGGAAATGGAAACATATACCCTGCTCGTGGATAGGGAGAATCAATGTTGTCAAAATGGCAATACTCCCCAAAGCATTATACAGATTCAACGTGATCTCTATAAGTATACCCATGACATTCTTCAAAGAAATGGATCAAGCAATCCTAAAATTCATATGGAACAACAAACGCCCACGGATAGCTAAAACAATTCTTGGGAAAAAGACGATGGGAGGCATCACCATCCCCAACCTCAAACTTTACTACAAAGCAGTAACAATTAAAACAGCATGGTACTGGAACAAAGGCAGAACCGTAGACCAATGGAACAGGGTGGAATATCCCTACACACAACCCCAAATGTATGATCATCTAATCTTTGATAAGGGAGCAAGAGATGTGAAGTGGAGCAAGGAAAGTCTCTTCAACAAATGGTGCTGGCACAACTGGACAACCACATGCAAAAAAATGGGCTTAGACCTTGACCTGACACCATGCACAAAAGTCAGATCAAAATGGATTAAAGACCTCAACATTCGACCACAAACCATAAGGTACATTGAAGACAAGGTCGGCAAAACCCTCCACGATATTGAAGATAAAGGCATCTTCAAAGGTGACACGGAACTAAACAATCTAGTAAAAACAGAGATCAACAAATGGGACTGCATTAAACTAAAAAGCTTCTGCACCGCAAAAGATACAGTGACCAGAATACAAAGACTGTCCACAGAATGGGAAAGGATATTTACACAATACCCATCAGATAAGGGGTTGATATCAATGGTATATAAAGCACTGGTTGAACTCTACAAGAAGAAAACATTCAACCCCATTAAAAAATGGGGCGAAGAAATTAACAGAAACTTTACCAAGGAAGAAATATGAATGGCCAAAAGGCACATGAAAAAGTGCTCTACATCACTAATCATCAGAGAGATGCAGATCAAAACAACCACGAGATACCACCTCACACCACAGAGACTAGCACACAGCCAAAAGAACAAAAGCAACCGCTGTTGAGGAGGATGTGGGGAGAAAGGGACCCTTCTACACTGCTGGTGGGAATGCCAACTGGTTCAGCCCTTCTGGAAAACAATATGGACGATTCTCAAAAAACTAGAGGTTGAACTCCCATTTGACCCAGCAATACCACTGCTGGGAATATATCCCAGAGATGCAAAAAAGTATAATCGAAATAACATCTGCACATGTATGTTCATTGCAGCACTGTTTACAATAGCCAGAATCTGGAAAAAACCCGAATGCCCTAGAACGGATGACTGGTTGAGGAAACTTTGGTACATCTATACAATGGAATACTATGCAGCTGTTAGAAAAAAGGAGGTCATGAATTTTGTATTCAAGTGGATCGGCATGAAAAGTTTCATGCTAAGTGAAATGAGTCAGAAAGAGAGAGACAGACATAGAAAGATTGCACTCATCTATGGCATATAGAATAACAGAGTGGGAGACTAACACCCAAGAATCGTAGAAATAAGTACCAGGAGGTTGACTCCATGGCTTGGAGACTGACCTCACATTCTGGGGAAAGGGCAACTCAGAGAAGGGATCACCAACTATAATGTAGTTGAAGGCCATGCGGGGGAAGGGAGTTTCGGGCTGAATGAGGGCTAGAGACTGAGCACAGTGGCCACTCAACACCTTTATTGCAAACCTCAACAGCTAATTAGAGAGAGAGAACAGAAGGGGATGCCCTGCCACAGTGGCGGGGGGTGGGTGGGGGGAGATGGGATTGGGGAGGGTGGGAGGGATGCTGGGTTTACTGGTGGTGGAGTATGGGCACTGGTGAAGGGATGGGGTCCCGAACTTTGTATGAGGGAAGCATAAGCACAAAAGTGTATAAATCTGTAACTGTACCCTCACGGTGATTCACTAATTAAAAATAAATAAATTAAAAAAAAACCCTGCTAGGCAGTATTGGGACACAGACCAGAGTAAAGACAAGACTTGGAAACCAGCTGCCAGAGAACGAGAGAGAAGCTTGGAGAACCCACAGCTAAGGCAGGAGATAGCAGTGTCCAATCCCCTCAGGTAGCCGAGTTCAGGGTAAGAGGCATCAACTTGACTGACATAAGTTAATAACTGGGAAACTGAGATGAAGAATTTATTGGGCATATGCAGAGAGAAGTAAAATGTTGGCCACTGTCAAGTTTGATTTTGAAAGCCACAATAGAGGTAGAAATGCAGATTAAAGATGTATGTGTTGGTTTTCAATAGTTTTAAACTTGTTTAACACCATTTTCATGTAAAATCAGACAAAGCAAAACACTTGCAGTGTTAGGGTAGAATGGGAACCGCCACATAGGCAAAATCCTGAGGAGTTAACAAAGAAATCAAGAATGCTGAAGAAGGGTTGGTTTTAAAGGAAGATTTTTCTCTTGAACAGAAGAAAAGCGAAAGAAAAGTCAGCAAGCTGTGCTTAGGTCTGAAGGCTTTCCTTGTGAAATCCGATGCAATGTCTGATAAGAAAGAGGTGAGCAAAGAGGAAGCTCAAAGGGTTCATGACACCCTCACCCCCACCCCAAAAGAGTAGAAAGTTGAAGTCAGAGAAAAGTGGAAAAACAGAGGCTGGAACAGAAAATAAAGGTTAGAACGAATTACGCTGACTCCCACTTTCCGTCCCAGACACCGGCGCATAGTTCCCCAAGTATCACTACCAGCACCCCCGAGTACCGCCAGGTGTGGACTCAACATCCTAAATGATAAAAAAGTATGTGTGTCTTTTGTGCGGCCGCTCTGCTGCTGATCGACCACGATCTGGAGGCCAGCTAGACTACTTTTGGTCCCAGCAACTGCTTGTAGCCATGTCTCTAGACTGTGAACTAAGCCATAGCCCCACTCCGGCCGAGGAGGGGAAAGATCCTTCTTTCTAGTTTTTTTTTTTTTCTCTTTTCGGGGAGAAGCGGCGTGGCGTCCGCCATATTATGAGGACTATTAAGCAGGTATGAACTTGGTGGCGCGGGAAGGAGAAAAAAAAAAAAGACTTATGAACTTGAAACAGCGTGACGCGTGGGCAGTCTCCGGCTGGGGGCGTGATACTGGCATGCGCTCCACAGAGATTCAACCCAAGTGGCCAAACTTTTGTGCGGCCCCTCTGCTGCTGATCGACTACGAGCCAGAGGCCAGCTAGACTACTTTTGATTCCAGCAACTGCTTCCAGCCATGTCTCTAGACTGTGAACTAAGACATTGTCCCATGCTGCCCAGAAAGGGAAATGATGCAATTTCTAACATAAATCTCCCTGGACTTAATTACTAAAATACTAAAATACAGAAATCCTAAACCACGTGGCCACACTATCTCGTCATTCTCAGCAATGGAAAACTTATTATCAAATGCTTCCTTCTCAGTAGGGTTTTTTTTTTGGGGGGGGGAAACTCCAACAAAAATAGTGAGTTTTGTGTTGAAATATGGAATGTAATCAAGGTAGAGAGAAAATGAAGTGAAATTGGGGGTGGGTGGGAGGCATACTGGGGTTTTTGGTGGTGGAATATGGGCACTGGTGAAGGGACGGGTGTTCGAGCATTGTATAACTGAGACATAAGCCTGAGAACGTTGTAACTTTCCACATGGTGATTCAATAAAATAAATAATATAAAAAATAAATAAAAATAAAATAAAATCTAAAAAAAGTATGTGTGTGTGTTGCGGGGCGGTGGGGGGTGGCGCTGGAGAGAAAGTACAGCGGGTAGGGTGCTGGCCTTGTACAAGACACACCTGACTTTGATCCACCACACATGTGGTCCTCAGAAGCCCTGCCAGGTGTAATGCCTGAGCATAAGGGGGGGAGGAGGAGGAGGAGGAGGAGGAGGAGGAGGAGGAGGAGGAGGAGAAGGACGACCTCTGGTAGACAACTGAAGCAATTACATGGGAGACCCTTCACGCAACGCCGTGCCAGTGAGCGCAGCCATTTAGCGCCACGGAAAGGCAACGGAGGGACGGTGGTGTCAAGTGTGACGTCTGGAATCACAACTGAGACTCCCAGGAGAGAAGGAACGTTGGACAGGGTCACAGCAACGAGCGGTGCAGGCGTGCAGAAGGCCACGGGGAGCACCGCCGGCAGCCGATTTCATGAACCTGAGTAACGGAACCCGTCGGCGAAGACAGGGCATCGCTTCCCAAAGTCAGCATCACCTCAGTCGCGACCCACTAAGCGCGCCGGGCGGGAGGCAGGCTCGCCGGAGACGCCCGGGACCCCGCGGACCGACAGGTGCCCCCGCCCCGCCCCAAGCAGTAAACGGCGGCGCGGGGCGGGGCGTGCGCAGCGCGCGTGCGCGCCCCGCCGCGCCTGCGCACTGTGCCGCCGCCGCCGCCGCTTCCGCCGCGTTCGCTGGGCGCGCGGGCCTGAATGGGCTTCCGGGTCCGCGGCCGCCGGGAGGAGCCAGCGGTGCCCCCGCGCCCCGCGCCCCCCTCGGCCAGACCCCGCCGCTCGGGCCCCGCAGGGCAGCGGCCACCGCGCCGGCCGCGGTCTCTTTCCCTGGCGGCGGCGGCTTCTTCCGTAGGACAATATGTTCAAGAGAATGGCCGAATTTGGGCCTGACTCCGGCGGGAGAGTGAAGGTCAGTGCCCGGCCCGGGGCGTCGCCGCCCCCCACCCCCGCCCCCGCCGCCCGCGCGGGGAGGGTCTCGGGAGCCTGCAGGGCCTGAGCGCTCGCCTTTGCCCCCCGACGGGCCGCGTTGGATGCCCCGACACCCCGCACGGTCCCCCGAGCCCCGCCGGGAGTAAAGCCCCGAGAATCCCCCTCCCCGGAGCCCCCCGCCCCCCGCCCAAGACAATCACAGTCGCAGACAGTCGCTACTTGCGTGCCGGGCGACCCCCGCACCTGGTTCCCAACCGGGGCGGGTTGGGCTGGAGGTTGAGCCATCGCACAGCGGGTACCGCGCTCGCCTAGCACCAGGGCCCCGCATAGGGCTCCCCCTCCCCCGCCCCTAGCTCCGTCAGTGGCCCCCAGACGGAGCACAGGACAGACGTACGCGTGCAGGTGCCTGGGGTGCGCCAAGCCCCCGAGCTCCGATCCAGAAGCGGGCAATGGGCCGCATCAGTGATGCTCCGGGGATCAGACGGGATGCAGGGATCGAACCCAGGTTGGTCGCGGCTGCTGTCCTAGCGCCAGGCGCGGTGACTGAGTCAGCTGTCGACCCAGTTGACTCAGGCAGGTCAACTGTTCCGTTCTGAATTTCGCAGGATTTTTTGTTTGTTTTTACACGAATCTAATTTAAGCATTTTGTTTGTTTTATTTTTATTTTTTATTTTTGCGGGGGCGCACCTGACAGTGTTTAGGCCTGACTCCTGGCTCTGTGTATAGGGATTTCTCTTACCGATGCATAGAGGACCATATCCGTTATCCAGGATCAAATCCCGCTTTGCTTTGTGCAAGGCAAATGCCCTGACTAATGTACTCTCTTTCCCTCGTCTTCGCGTTTAGTTTCTGTCCATGCCATATTGTTTCTAAAGTAATTTTAGTTATACAAATAGCAGACAATTCTTTAATGTTGCATGCACAGTGGAAGACCTCTGAAAATTTCAAAAGCTGCTGAAATTTAGTGAAAGGAAGGAAAGATAGTCAGGTAAAAATTCCTAACATCCTATCTTGTCTTATGCTATCTCAGTGTTGGAGCGCTTGTTTGGTCTATGTGCGGCTACATCCACGCCACAAAACCAAGAAAAATAATAGTACCCAAAACATTTTCCCTGAGCTGTTTGAATTGAGAAAATGAGATTTTGTGTGTTGGAGCAATAGTACAACGTGCAGGGTGTTTACTTTGTACACTGCCAATCAGGGTTTGAGGCCTGGCACCCCAGATGGTCTCCCCAGCTTGCAAGGAGTAAACCCTGAGCACCACCTGGTATGGCCCAAAAACAAACAAACAAACAAACAAACGATTCTGAAGGAGTAAAGACAGTAAAGACCCTCTACTTGTTATCATGTTGGATTTATAAATTTTTATTTATCGATTTGGGATTTGACCTACAGTTCTTAAATGCCTTTCTACTAAAAGTGGGATAAATTAGGCCATAAAATTAGATACTATATCGCCCTGCTGCTGCTGATTGTGCAGTCTGTCTTTTCAATTTAGATAAATTTCACCCAGTTCTATACTTTTGTACCAGACACTCCTTTTGATCACTCTTTGCAAATATGTAGCAACATAGTAGCACTTAGATAAGTTGGCTTTGTCAGTGTTTCCTTTTCATTCCCTCAGGCTTTGAGCCTGATGCTCCACCTGTCCTTGCCACAGAAGTGTCAATACACATATATAATTAATTTAAGATTATTGTTTCTTCTGAACTATCATTAAACTATTAGGTATTGATTTAACTGTTAATTATCCAGGCAAGAGTTAAAGTTTCTCATGTTCACTGCTTTCCCTTGCTATTGTTGATTACATAACTCAACCCTTTACACATATGGAATTTTTTTTTTGGGGGGGTGTGGCACAGCTGGTGATGCTAAGGGGTCACTCCTGGCTCTGCACTCAGGAATCACTCCAGGAGGTGCTGGGGAACCATATGGGGTGCCAAGGATTGAACCTGGGTGAGCCATGTGCAAGGCAAGTGCCCTACCCACTACTATCTCACTGGCCCTGAATAAGCTGAAATTCTTTTCTTTTTTTGGTTTTTGGGCCAGGCTCATCAGTGCTCAGAGTTACTCAGGGTACTCAGGATTACACTCAGGAACCATTCCTGGCAGACTTTGGGGGACCTAATGGGAGTGGGAAATCAAACGTTGGTTGGCCACGTGCATGGCAAGCCCTTACCTGCCATATTATCTCTCTGGCCCCTCTTTACACATCTGACTTTATCTTGCTCTCTGTATATGTACACCGTGTTTTGTTCTCTTTGGCTGGTATGAATACTTGCTGGGCAAGTAAGTGCTCCAGCCTTGATACACCATTATTGAACTTACCCGTAGCATACGTGTTTTCTCTTCACTTACACTTCTTACTCCTTTCTATCCTAAACTCACAGACCTTTACACTTACCAGATGCAATCAGAAACATGCAAGCCAATTTAGAACAGAGTATGCAGCAAGATGCCACCCACCAGTACTTAATAAGCTTCATTCTTCCAACTGCCATTTTAACATTATCTTGTTTGTGTTTTGTGGGTCACATCCAGCTGTGCTAGGGGTTTTCTCCTGGCTCCTGAAGGTACTCGGGAGACCATATGTGTGCGAAGGATTGAACTGGTGTTGAGTACATTCAAAGCAAACACCTTAATCCCTGTACTCTCTGGCCCACCACTTTAACATTACTTGAACCTAACTGTAATTTTTTAACTTTAAGTTTATTGATTTGGGTTTGGGGACCACATAGAGTTGTGCTCAGGGCTTACTCTTGGCTCTGTGCTCAGGGGTATGCCTGGTGAGAACTGTGTCATTCAAACTCAGTCTGCCATGTGCAAGGCAAGTGTCTTACCCGTTATTCTGTCTATCCAGCCCTTAAAATCTTTTTTTTTAAAGCTACTTTCTCTGTTAATGTCTTAAAATTGTAATTAGGATGACTAGTTACAGTTTTATTTGTACTGATGAAAATAAATGTGGGGTGGGGCCCGAAGTGATAGTACAGTGGGGAGGGTGTTTGCTTTGCACGAGGCCAACCTGGGTTCCATCCCTGGCATCCCATATGGTTCCCTGAGCACCGCCTGGAGTAATTCCTGAGTGCAGATCCAGGAGTAACTACTGAGCATAGCCTGGTGTGACCCAAAAAGCAAAAAAAAAAAAAAAAAAAAAGGAAGTAAATATAGGGGCTGAAGAGGTTGTTACAGGAATTAATATACTTGCCTAGCATGCATTTAACTCAATTCAATTTATAACACTGAATATAGTCCCCAGAACATACTAGGAGTTACTCCTGAGCACAGCCAGGAGCATCACTTGATGCCCCCAAACAAATAACACATGTAATAAGAAATAGTTGCCCTTTATTCTATCTAAAATTGTCTCCCAAACTGCCTTGTTATTTGCAGTATACTTGGGAAATCACTGCCACAAACAAATTAAGGTCACTATCACAGGTGATAGTAGTAATAGCTGATGCCATTTTTCTGGAGCCTACGTTTAAAGTTTGAAAATTGAGAGCCATTTGTGTGTATGTGTATGCTGTTTTGTCTTGGGACCACACCCAGCTGTCAGCAAGGTTTGCTCCTGGCTCCTTGCTCAGGGATCAGTCCCGGAGTGCTCGGAGGCTCTGGGATGCTGCAGATGGAATGCAGGTCGGCTGTGTGCAAGGCAGGTGCCCTTGTCTGATCTTGCTGGCCTTATTTGTGGTTGCTTTTAAACATCTCACAAAGGGCCCGGGATAAAATCCGAGTTGAAGGCCCGTATGGGTTACCTCTGAGTACCACAAGGTGTCAACCCCACAATGAACAGAAGAGTGAGAAGTAAATAGCTCACAAAGTACTTTCCATAATGATTTAGAGACATTTTCAAAGTGGGAATATTATAATTTGGTGTTTAATTATTTGTGTTAATATGAAATGAAGATGACTAAAATTGGTTTGTTCAGAGAAATCCAAATTATAAGCAAAATCTAAGTTGTCTTAAACTTTCAGAGATTTTTTTTTTTTGCTAGTTTGGGTAATGATATACTATTTATTGGTACTTAAATTTTCTTTTAGGGGGTTACTATTGTTAAACCAATAGTCTATGGTAATGTTGCTCGCTATTTTGGAAAGAAAAGAGAAGAGGATGGGCATACCCATCAGTGGACAGTGTATGTGAAACCATATAGAAATGAGGTAAGAACTTGTTCTTGATCTTAACTGCCTTTTTCCAACACACTCTTGTGGCAAGCTTCCAACCATTGACCAGTCCTCCTGGCCCCTGTTTTTCCTGGCCTTGGATATTAGTCTTATGCTGTTTTTAATCTCCTACAGATGAATTCAGTCATTCTATGTCTGTCCCTCTCCTTCTGACTCATTTTACTCAGCACGATACTCTCCATATCTATCCATTTATAAGCAGATTTCATGATTTAATTTTCCCTGACAGCTGCATGGTATTCCATTCCTGTTGAGTGCACCATAGTTCATTTATCCAGTTGTCTGTTCTGGGGCACTCAACAGGTTGTTTCCAGATTTTGTCTCTTGTAAATAGTGCTATAGTGAACATAGAAGTGCAGATGGTGTTTCTGTTGTGTGTTTTTGGGTCCCCATTGTATATTCCCAGAATTGCTGGGTCAAATGGGAGCTCAATTTCTATTTTTTTTAGGATTGTCCATATTGTTTTTCAAGAAGGCTGGACCAGTTGTCATTCCCCCAACAGTGAATGAAAGTCCCTTTCTCCCCATATCTTTGCCAGCACTGCTTGTTCTTCTTTTGGACATGTGCCAGTCTCTGTGGGGTGAGATGATATCTCATTGTTGTTTTGATTTGCATCTCCCTGATGATTAATGATGTAGAGCACTTTTTTCATGTGCCTTTTGTCCATTTGTATTCCTTCTCTGAGAAAGTTTCTGTTCATTTCTTCTCCCCATTTTTTGATGAGGTTGAATTTTTTTCCTTGTAAAATTCTACCAATGCCTTACATATCTTTGATACTAATCCCTTGTCAGATGGATATTGGGTAAATAATTTTTCCCCCATTCCTTGGGCTGTCTTTGTATCTTGTTCAGCATTTCTTTTGAGGTGCAGATGTTTCATATAGTCCAATTTGTTTGTCTTTGCTTCCACTTGCTTGGTCAGTGGTGTTTCATCTGTGAAGATGCCTTTAGCTTCAGTGTCATGGAGGGTTTTACCTACGTTTTCCTCCATGTACCTTATAGATTCAGGTCTGATGTTGAAGTCTTTAATCCATTTTGATCTGACCTTTGACATAGCTTTAGATAGAGGTCTGAGGATTTTTTTGTTTTGTTTTATGTGTAGCTGCCCAGTTTTCCCAGCACCACTTGTTGAAGAGGCTTTCCTTGTTCCCCTTCATATTTCTTGCTCCCTTATCAACAATTAAATGATCATATATTTGAGGAACTGTGTCAGGGTATTCAATTCTATTCCATTGATCTTCGGGTCTGTCTTTATTCCAACACCATGCTGTTTTAATTACTACTGCTTTGTAGTACAGTTTGAGGTTGGGGAAGGCGATGCCTCCCATCTTTTCCTCCAGGATTGCTCTAGCTATTCCTGGGGGAGGGGTGTTGTTGTTTGATACAAATTTCAGGAATATTTGGTCTATTTCTTTTTTTTTTTTTTTTTTTTTTTTTTCATAATTTATTTATTTTTAATTAGAGAATCACCGTGAGGGTACAGTTACAGATTTATACACTTCTGTGCTCACACTTCCCTCATACAAAGTTTGGGAACCCATCCCTTCACCAGTGCCCATTCTCCACCACCCGTAAACCCAGTGTCCCTCCCACCCTCCCCAATCCCATCTCCCCCCCACCCCACCCTGCCACTGTGGCAAGGCATTCCCTTCTGCTTTCTCTCTCTAATTAGCTGTTGTGGTTTGCAACAAAGGTGTTGAGTGGCCGCTGTGCTCAGTCTCTAGCCCTCATTCAGCCCGCAACTCCCTTCCCCCACATGGCCTTCGGCTGCAATGTAGTTGGTGATCGCTTCTCTGAGTTGACCTTTCCCCGGAACGTGAGGCCAGCCTCGAAGCCATGGAGTCAACCTCCTGGTACTTATTTCTACAGTTCTTGGGTGTTAGTCTCCCACTCTGTTATTCTATATACCATAGATGAGTGCAATCTTTCTATGTCTGTCTCTCTCTTTCTGACTCATTTCACTCAGCATGAAACTTTTCATGCCCATCCACTTAACTACAAAATTCTTGACCTCCTTTTTTCTAACAGCTGCATAGTATTCCATTGTATAGATGTACCAAAGTTTCCTCAACCAGTCATCCATTCTGGGGCATTCGGGTTTTTTCCAGATTCTGGCTATTGTAAACAGTGCTGCGATGAACATACATGTGCAGATGTTGTTTCGATTGTACTTTTTTGATTCTCTGGGATATATTCCCAGCAGTGGTATTGCTGGGTCAAATGGGAATTCAATATCTAATTTTTTGAGAGTCGTCCAAATTGTTTTCCAGAAGGGCTGAACCAGTCGGCATTCCCACCAGCAGTGAAGAAGGGTCCCTTTCTCCCCACATCCTCTCCAACAGCGGTTGCTTTTGTTCTTTTGGATGTGTGCTAGTCTCTGTGGTGTGAGGTGGTATCTCAAAGTTGTTTTGATCTGCATCTCTCTGATGATTAGTGATGCAGAGCACTTTTTCATGTGCCTTTTGGCCATTCGTATTTCTTCCTTGGTAAAGTTTCTGTTCATTTCTTGGCCCCATTTTTTGATGGGGTTGGATGTTTTCTTCTTGTAGAGTTCAACCAGTGCTTTATATACCATTGATATCAAACCCTTATCTGATGGGTATTGTGTAAATATCCTTTCCCATTCTGTGGATAGTCTTTGGATTCTGGTCACTGTATCTCTTGCGGTGCAGAAGCTTTTTAGTTTAATGTAGTCCCATTTGTTGATCTCTGTTTTTACTAGATTGCTTAGTTCCGTGTCACCTTTGAAGATACCTTTATCTTCAATATCGTGGAGGGTTTCGCCGACCTTGTCTTCAATGTACCTTATGGTTTGTGGTCTAATGTTGAGGTCTTTAATCCATTTTGATCTGACTTTTGTGCATGGTGTCAGGTCAAGGTCTAAACCCATTTTTTTGCATGTGGTTGTCCAGTTGTGCCAGCACCATTTGTTAAAGAGGCTTTCCTTGCTCCACTTCACATCTCTTGCTCCCTTATCAAAGATTAGATGGTCATACATTTGGGGTTGTGTGTAGGGATATTCCACCCTGTTCCATTGGTCTACGGCTCTGCCTTTGTTCCAGTACCATGCTGTTTTAATTGTTACTGCTTTGTAGTAAAGTTTGAGGTTGGGGATGGTGATGCCTCCCATCATCTTTTTCCCAAGAATTGTTTTAGCTATCCTTGGACGTTTGTTATTCCATATGAATTTTAGGATTGCTTGATCCATTTCTTTGAAGAAAGTCATGGGTATATTTATAGGGATCGCATTGAATCTGTATAATGCTTTAGGGAGTATTGCCATTTTGACAACATTGATTCTCCCTATCCACGAGCAGGGTATATGTTTCCATTTCCTCATGTCCTCTTTGATTTCATGGAGTAGCGTTATGTAGTTTTCTTTGTAAAGGTCTTTTACTTCCTTGGTTAAGCTGATTCCGAGGTACCTGATTTTCTGGGGCACGATTGTGAATGGGATTGCTTTTTTCATGTCCCTTTCCTCTGCCTCATTGTTTGCATATATGAAGGCCATGGATTTTTGGGTATTGATTTTGTAGCCTGCAACTTTACTGTATAAGTCTATTGTTTCTAAGAGTTTCTTAGTAGAGGTTTTAGGCTTCTCTAGATATAGTATCATGTCGTCTGCAAATAGTGAGAGTTTGATTTCTTCCCTTCCTATCTGGATGCCCTTAATCTCTTTTTCTTGTCTAATAGCTATCGCAAGTACTTCCAGTACTATATTGAAGAGGAGTGGTGAGAGTGGGCATCCTTGTCTTGTGCCTGATCTCAGAGGAAAGGCCCTTAGTTTTTCCCCGTTGAGGATAATGCTTGCCGTAGGCTTGTGATAGATGGCTTCGACTATCTTGAGGAAAGTTCCTCCAAACCCCATTTTGGCAAGGGTTTTCATCATGAAAGGATGTTGGATCTTGTCAAATGCTTTCTCTGCATCTATTGATATGATCATATGGTTTTTATCTTTCCTTTTGTTGATATGCTGGATTATGTTGATTGATTTCCGAATGTTAAACCATCCTTGCATCCCTGGGATGAATCCCACTTGGTCGTGGTGTATGATCTTTTTGATGAGTTGTTGGATCCTATTTGCTAGTATTTTGTTGAGGATCTTCGCATCGGTGTTCATCAGGGAAATTGGTCTGTAATTTTCTTTCTTAGTGGTGTCTTTGTTTGCTTTTGGTATTAGGGAGATATGTGCTTCATAGAAACTGTTTGGGAGAGTTCCTGTTTTTTCAATTTCCTGGAAAAGTTTGAGGAAAACAGGCAATAGGTCTTCTTTAAATGTTTGGAAGAATTCGCCAGTGAAACCATCTGGGCCTGGGCTTTTGTTTTTGGGGAGGTTTTTGATTACCGTTTCAATTTCCTTAACATTGATGGGTCTATTCAGGTATTCCAGGTCTTCCTTCTTCAGTGTTGGGAGATTGTAGGAATCAAGGAATCCATCCATTTCTTTTAGGTTCTCCTTTTTTGTGGCGTAAAGACTTTCAAAGTAGTCTCTAATGATCTTTTGAATCTCACTGGTTTCTGTTATGATGTCCCCCTTTTCATTTCTGATTCGATTTATTAGAGTTTTCTCTCTTTCTTTCTTTGTGAGACTTGCTAGCGGTTTATCAATCTTATTTATTTTCTCAAAGAACCAACTCTTTGTTTCATTGATCTTTCGGATTGTTTTTTTGGTTTCGATGTCATTAATTTCTGCTCTAATTTTTATTATTTCTTTCCTTCGGTCTGGTTTGGGGTCCTTTTTCTGGTCCTTTTCTAGGGTCTTGAGTCGTGAAGTCAAGCTATCTATGTGGGTCCTTTCTTCCTTCCTGAGGAATGCTTGGAGAGCTATAAATTTTCCCCTTAACACGGCTTTAGCTGCGTCCCATAGGTTTTGGTAGCTCGTGTCTTCATTCTCATTTGTTTCTAAGTATCTTTTGATTTCTTCCTTGATTTCCTTCTTGACCCACTCATTGTTCAACATGGAATTGTTTAATTTCCAGGTGTTTGATTTGATTTTCCGTATTTGTGGGTGGTTAGCTTCAATCTTCAGCGCATCGTGGTCTGAAAAGATGGTTGATACAATTTCTATTTTTCCGATTCGATTGAGGTATGTTCTGGGGCCCAGTACATGGTCTATTTTTGAAAATGTTCCATGTGCACTGGAAAAGAATGTGTATTCTTTCTTTTTGGGGTGTAAGGCCCTGTATAGGTCTATTAGGCCTCTCTCTTCAATTTCTTCATTCAGGGTCAGTGTTTCCTTGTTGAGTTTTGTTCTTGTGGATCTATCTAGAGGTGATAAGGCCGTATTGAAGTCTCCGACTACAATTGTGCTGTTAGTGATGTCCTCTTTGAAGTCTGTTAGGAGTCGTTTTAAATATTTAGCCGGTCGTTCGTTAGGAGCATATACGTTTAAGAGTGTGATTTCTTCCTGTTGTACATATCCCTTGATAAACAGAAAATGACCTTCGCTGTCCCTTTTGATCTTTTTCATCCTGAAATCTATGTTGTCGGATACCAGGATGGCCACTCCAGCTTTTTTAAGGGGGTTGTTTGCTTGGAGGATTGTTTTCCATCCTTTGACTTTGAGTCTATGTTTACTCTGTTTGTTCAGGTGTGTTTCTTGCAGGCAACAGAATGTTGGGTTTAATTTCCGGATCCATTTAGCTACTCTGTGTCTCTTGATAGGTGCATTTAGGCCATTGACATTGAGAGAGATTATTGTGATGTGGTTTTGTGTCATCTTTCTGTGGGATTTGTTGTTCTTATGGGGCTCCTCCTTGCCTTACAGTAGCCCCTTTAGACCTTCTTTCAAGATTGGTTTTGAGTCTATGAAGGACCTGAGCTGTTGTTTATCCGAGAAGTAGTGTATGGTTCCTTCGAGTTTGAGTGAGAGTTTAGCCGGATAAAGTATTCTTGGTGAGGCATTCATTTCGTTGAGTTTTTTCACTATGTCCCACCATTGTCTTCGGGCTCGGAGGGTTTCTTCTGACAGATCGGCCGTAAATCTGAGGGGTGCTCCTTTGTATGTGATTTCCCTCTTTGACCTTGCTACTTGTAGAATTGTGTCTCTATCTACAGCATCCGCCATTCTGACTATGATATGCCTTGGAGTCTTTTTATTTGGGTCTCTTTTTGCTGGCACTCTTCGGACTTCTTGTATCTGGACGCCTGCCTTCTCCAGCTCTGGGAATTTCTTAGCGATGATGTCTTTGACTATGTTTTTTTCATTGGGGTTACTTCCCTGTGGTTCTGGTACTCCAATGATTCTTATGTTGTTCCTCTTGAAGTCATCCCCCAGGGCTCTGATTCGCTCTATAGCCATTTTGAGGTCTTTGGCCATGATTTGTTGCTGTCTGTAAGCTTTCTGCAGCTCATCCTCAAGCTCGCTGATTCTGTCTTCGGCTGTAGTCATTCTGCTGTTGAGGGCATCTAGTGAGATTTTTATTTCATCTACCGATTGCTTTATTTGTGAGACTTCGGTTCGAAGGTTTGAAATTTCTGCTCTCATTTCCGCTCTCATTTCTTCCTGTATTTTCTTAGTAGACCGTTCCAGCGCTTGATTCATCTCCTCCCTTAATTTATTGGATGTGTGTTCCATATTTGCTTGGAGTAGGTCGACTCTCCTCCATATTTCCTCTCTGAATTGTTTATCTGAGAGGTCGTAGATGTTGGGAGACTGTTTTGAGGTTTCTAGTATCTTTTGTTCTCCCTCTCTTGGTGGAGGGGATTTTCGCTGTTTCTTCATATTGTCACGGAAGTGCAGAGTTGGCACCTTGTAGTTCTTTATTCCTCTTCCTTTTTGTGGGAAGAAGGGGCTCGGATTGTGCTAAACTTCCCTTATTCACTGATAGCTTTTATAGTGTCAGCCTAAGCTAATGGGTATTTTGCGTAAATGTTTGAGATCGCAAAAGTGAGTTTTCAAAGGAATACACAGTACGGATTGAGCTGAGGTAGCAAAGAATAACTGCGGCCGCGTTAGCGTTGGCCGCTCCGGAAACAAGCCACGCCCACTTTTTAGGCCACGCCCCCTGAGATGAGGACACGCCCCTAAGCAGCCGAGTGGGGATTGGTCAGGATCCGACGGCGGCGGCGGACAGGTGCCAGGCAGGGGCTTCAGGAGAAGCCCCGAGCCGTGGCGGGCAGGGGGTGGGGAGGGGGGCTTCTCCGCGCTGAGGCAGGCTCTCCAAGGGATTGCCTGTTTACCTGCAGAATGGAGATTGGTCAGGATCCGACGGCGGCGGCGGACAGGTGCCAGGCAGGGGCTTCAGGAGAAGCCCCGAGCCGCGGCGGGCAGGGGGCGGGGAGGGGGCTTCTCCGCGCTGAGGCAGGCTCTCCAAGGGATTGCCTGTTTACCTGCAGGATGGAGATTGGTCAGGATCCGACGGCGGCGGCGGACAGGTGCCAGGCAGGGGCTTCAGGAGAAGCCCCGAGCCGCGGCGGGCAGGGGGCGGGGAGGGGGCTTCTCCGCGCTGAGGCAGGCTCTCCAAGGGATTGCCTGTTTACCTGCAGGACGGAGATTGGTCAGGATCCGACGGCGGCGGCGGACAGGTGCCAGGCAGGGGCTTCAGGAGAAGCCCCGAGCCGCGGCGGGCAGGGGGCGGGGAGGGGGCTTCTCCCTATTTGGTCTATTTCTTTGAAAACTGTTATGGGAATTCTTATAGGGACTATACTGAATCTGTGTAGTGCTTTGGGGAGTATTGTAATTTTGACCATATTAATTCTCCCAATCTATGAACAAGGGCTGTGTCTCAATTTTCTCATGAACTCTTTCTTTCTTTTCTTTTTTTTTTTTTTTTTTTTTTGCTTTTTGGGTCCCAGTGATGCACAGGGGTTACTCCTGGCTCTGCACTCAGGAATTACCGTTGGCGGTGCTCAGGGGACCATATAGGATGCTGGTATTCAAACCTGGGTTGGCCGTGTGCAAGGCAAACACCCTGCCTGCTGTGCTATCGCTCCAGCCCTGAACTCTTTATTTCTTGAATTAGCATTTTGTAGTTTTCTTTGTATAGTTCCTTGACCTCAAGCTGATTCCAAGGTACTTGATTTTCAGAGGCACATTTGTGAATGGATTGTTTTTTTAATGTCTCTTTCTTCTCATTACTTGTGTATAGGAAAGCCATGGACTTTTGGGTATTGATTTTAACCTGTCACTTTACTATGCAAATCTATTGTTTTCTAGGAGCTTTTTCATAGTCTTTAGGATTTTCTAAGTATTGTATCTTGTTATCTGCAAATAGTGAAAGCTTGACTTCTTCCTTTCCTACAAGGATGCCCCTAATATCATTTTCTTGCCTAACTGCTCTGGCAAGTACTTCCAGTACTGTATTTAATAGGAGTGGTGAGAGTGGGCAACCTTGTCTTGTGCCTGATCCTAGAGGGAAAGCTCTTAGATGGCTTTGACGACTCTGAGGGATGTTCCTTCAATTCCCATTTTGTTGAGAGTTTTTATTATAAATCGGTGCTGTATCTTGTCAGGTGTTTTCTCTCCATCTATTGTTATGATCATATGGTTTTTATTTTTTCTTTTGTCGATATGGCATATTATGTTGATTGAATTGCAAATGTTTAACTATCCTTGCATCCCTATGATGAATCCTACTCTGTCATGGTGTATGATATTTTTGACGAGTTGTTGGATTCTATTTGCTAGAATTTTGTTGAGGATCTTTGCATCTGTGTTCATCAGGGATTTTGACCTGTATTTGTGTGTGTGTGTGTGTGTGTGTGTGTGTGTGTGTGTGTGTGTAGTCTCTGTCTGCTATTGGTATCATCATCATCATCATCATCATCATCATCCCTTCAATCGTCGAATTTCTCGAGCGGTCTCAGCAACCTCTCCATTCGTCCTATCCCTGAAATGTTAGAAGCCTCTCTCTACTCGGCCTTTCAACGATGCCGCATTGAAGGCTCTTTCAGGGTCAGGAGAATGAGGTCCAGCTTGTTACTGGCTTTGGCATATGAATATACCAAGGGAAGCTTGCGAGGCTCTCCCATATGGGCAGGAAACTCTCAGTAGCTTGCCAGTTTCTCCCAGAGGGAGAAGTAGGCTATAAAATAAGTAGAAGTAGGCTATAAGATAAGAAGTAGGCTATAAGCTTCTGGGAGCTTGCTTTTTTTTTTTTTTGCTTTTTGGGTCACACCCAGCGATGCTCAGGGGTTACTCCTGGCTTTGCACTCAGGAATTGCTCCTGGCAGTGCTTGGGGGACCATATGGGATGCGGGGGATCGAACCCAGGTCGGCCGCGTGCAAGGCAAACGCCCTACCCGCTGTGCTATCGCTCCGGCCCCCTGGGAGCTTGCTTTTAAGTCTCTGGATGTTGGCCGTTGATGGGATTACACGGGCGCAGAAGGCAGAACCTGGGTGTGACCGCCTAGCTACTGGAAAATGGGAAATCTGGGCAGAAGAGGCCCAGTCCCAATCCCAGCAGGCTTGGAGGTCTCAGCCCGAGTCCCACACTCCTGGGTTCCTCTGCCAGTACCTTCATGCATGAGGTTCGTCCAAACGTGTGGAGAGGGGCCTTGAGCATGGCTGTGGCTAGGTTTTGGAGGTCTTCGGCCACTGGGAGCTCTGCTCGAGGTGGGGAGGGAAGCTGGAACCCATCTCCTCCAAGGGGCCCCTGGGAAGACAGCCAGGCGTGCTGGCAAGAGACTCTCTGCCATATATCTCATTGCCTCATAGAAACTTTTTTTTTTTCTTTTTGGGTCACACCCGGCGATGCACAGGGGTCACTCCTGGCTCATGCACTCAGGAATTACCCCTGGCAGTGCTCAGGGGACCATATGGGATGCTAGGACTTGAACCCGGGTCGGCCGCGTGCAAGGCAAACATCCTACCTGCTGTGCTATATCACTCCAGCCCCAGACACTTTTTTTCTTTTTGGGGTTACACTCGGCAATGCTCAAGGGTTCCTCCTGGCTCTGTAGTGCTTTGGGGGACCATATGGGATGATGGGGATCAAACTCGGGTGGGTCGTGTGCAAGGCAAATGCCCTACCCGCTGTACTATCACTCCAGCCCCGCCTCATAGAAACTCTTTGTAGGTGTTTCTGTTTCTTCAGTTTCCTAGAAAAGCTTGAAAAGGACTGGTAGTAGGTCCTCTTTAAAAGTTTGAAAGAATTCACTAGTGAATCTGGGCCTTGGCTTTTGTTTTTGGGAAGACAATTTTTTTTTTTTTTTGGCTTTTTGGGTAACACTCGGTGATACACAGGGGTTACTCCTGGCTCTACACTCAGGAATTACTCTTGGTGGTGCTCGGGGACCATATGGGATGCTGGGAATCGAACCCGGGTTGACTGTGTGCAAGGCAAATGCCCTACCTGCTGTGCTATTGCTGTAGTCCCCATGATTTTGGGAAGACTTTTGGTTACCATTTCAATTTCCTTGATAGTGATAGGTCTGTTCAGTATTCCAAATCTTCTTGGGTCAGTTTTGGGAGATTATAAGAATCTAGGAATTATCTATTTCTTCTAGATTCACCTGTTTCATGGCATAAAGATCCTCAAAGTAACCTCTGATGATCCTTTGAATTTCTGTGGTTTCTGTTGTGATGTCCCCTCTTCCGTTTTTGATTCAGTTTATTAGGGTTCTCTCTCTGTATTTGTGAGTCTTGCTAGTGGTTTATTCATCTTGTTTATTTTTTCAAAGAAGCAGCTCTTTATTTTGTTTTTAAAAACACCTTCAATGATTATCTAATACCTCCATGAGAGAAGTGAAAGCCATTTTTGATGCTCTTGCCATGACCTTTTCCCTACCCATTTCTGCAGCCTTACCCATGCATTTGGCTCACTTCAACATAATCTGCATTTTACTACTAATAAATAACTCTTACTTTTCCAGAGGGATGCTCATGAACCTCTTCTTTCCTTCTCTATTCCTAATGTTCCCTTTGGCCTTTGTTCAGAGGTCAATTTCTCTACTACAATTGTTTTTATTATCTCCAGAGACTATGTTGGGTGCCTCTTCTGTCATTTTATCTAATGTATTCATAATACAGATTACATTAAAATGCTCGTTTCCTTGCAGCCTCCCACTCCACAGGAAGATTCTATTGTTTGCCAGCTTAGCATATGATATGGTTCTTCAATGTTGGTAGTAACTTAATGTAGGGGGAAAAAAATGAAAGTTTTCCCAAAGGAATCTTTAAAGATGCTTGTGAAATTTTGTCTTATAAAAAATGTTCACAATATAATGTTTAGATATAGAAGCAGTTCTTAAGATATTATAGTATGATCCCAATTAAAAATGTATATGGATTTAATTAGCATATGAACATCTTTATAAGCAAATAATATATATTAGTAAACATTACTGTTTTATGTGATTTACAGTTTTGCGTGTTTTTTTTTTTATATATTTTTAAACTATGTTAACACAGAAGCCTTTTTATGTCACAGAACAAGTATCTTCCTGTGCTTCAGTAAATAAAAAGAATGTTATACCCAACATTTTAGGTTGCTTAGTTTAATTGACTTAATTTTACATACAGTTTGTTCTTTAAAGTTGACTGTGGGCGCATAAGCTGCCTGAGCGCATGTGCTACTTGTGCCCACGTGGCAAAGCACGTGCGGTGCCCAAGCATATGTAGTGCCCGCATCTCCCCTCTTGAGATGCGTACTTTCATACTTTCGTGCCTGATGCTTGGACGTGTGTGGCGGTTCTCTCTGACCTCGGAGAAGCCTGAGTTCTCTCGTGAGCACGTTACTCTCCACTCTCTCCCACTTCTTCCTTCCCTTCAAAACCTCCAAATAAAATCTGTTTTACTTCAAAATAAATAAATAAAGTTGACCGTGGATTTTTTTTTTGGTTTAAAAATTATTGGAGGTCTACTGTTTATGGAAAAGGCAAAATTGATTTAGAGTATTCTGTATAGAATAAAAGAGATAATGCAAAAATAAGTGAATTATGAATATGTATATCTTTATTTGTTATGAATTATCAAATCATTTTAAGGCTTCCTGTATTTCTTTTTTAAAAATGCTACAAAATTGAAGGGAAGTATATAATGTAAAATTAAATACCTGTGTTCAGTATATTTTTTTCCCAAGTTTTTATATGTGGATGACAGAACTAATTTCTCTCTATATTAGGATATGTCAGCTTATGTGAAGAAAATCCAATTTAAATTGCATGAAAGTTATGGCAATCCTTTAAGAGGTATAGTACAGTGTTTTGTGTTTTTTTGAAATAACATTTTTAAAAGATCTAGGAAACGAAAGTGAACATTTATACTTGCTTTATTTCTCCTCTCTCTTCAGTCGTTACTAAACCTCCATATGAAATTACTGAAACAGGATGGGGTGAATTCGAAATAATCATCAAAATATTTTTCATTGATCCTAATGAAAGACCTGTGAGTAATGTTAATCCTTAAAAATTGATAATTTTTTTAGTTCTTAGGAAAATGTAACAGTAATTCATAGCCTGGTGTTGACATTTTTATTCAGATATATTTTACGTAAAGTCATGGCATAATGCTTCTTGCCATGAATGAATATGATTGTCCATTATTAGGTGAAGTGCCTTTCATAACTTCATGTGTAGAAAAAAGAAATACAGGGGCTGGAGCTATAGCACAGCAGGTAGGGCGTTTGCCTTGCACACGGCCGACCTGGGTTCGAATCCCAGCATCCCATATAGTCCCTTGAGCACCGACAGGGGTAATTCCTGAGTGCAAAGCCAGGAGTAACCTTTGTGCATCGCCAGGCATGACCCCCCCCAAAAAAAAAGCAAAAAATATAAAAAATAAAGTTATCCCGGTCCTTGACCCCAAGTACTATTTGGGGGCTGGAGCGATAGCACAGCGGGTAGGGCGTTTGCCTTGCACGTGGCCGACCCGGGTTCTAATCCCAGCATCCCATATGGTCCCCTGAGCACCGCCAGGGGTAATTCCTGAGTGAAGAGCCAGGAGTAACCCCTGTGCATTCCCAGGTGTGACCCAACAACCCAAAGAAAAAAAAAAAAGAGAGAGAGATACAGTGTAAACCCTTATTGCAAAGAAGACAAGGACATTTATTATAGCAAAAGACGTTTAAAATTCATTAGTACCATTTGGTTTCTTCTGATAGGTTGCACTACATGCTCTCCGATATGGCAGTGTCCAGTTGTGCTGGTTTGCTTTTTGTGTCATACCTAGCCGTGCTCAGGGGCTGCTCCTGGCTGCTGCTTGGGATCGTGTAGTGCAGGGGTGAGCCAACCCTTCCTTGTGCCAAGCATGTGCTCCAGCCCTGTGAGCTGTCTCTCTAGCCCAGAGTGTTCAATTTTATTTTTATTTTTATTTTCTTGGGTTTTGGGACATACTTGGCAGTGCTCAGGTCTTATTCTGGATCTGCTCTCAGGGATGACTCCTGGTGGGGTTGGGGGACTGCATGTGGAGCCAGTGATCGGGCCTGCGTTGGCAATGGGTCAGTTAAGTGCTGTGCCTGCTGTTCCATCACTGCAGCCCCTAAAGGATCCAGTTTTTTGTAGTTAAAAACATTTTCTTGGGACCCGGTATGGAGCTCAGTGGTAGAGCAGTCTCTCATCATGTGTGATACCATGGGTTTAATCCTGGCACCAAAATTTTAAAAGTTATAAGAGCCTTTTCTAGTTTAAAAGAGGTCTTTTGACTTTTTCAAACTGCCATTGTTACTAGCTGCTTTATTTTTTTTTCCTTATTCATGAAACCTTATTTAGAACCAGTGATTTTTTATCTCTCAATCTCTCTTTTTTTTGGTCAGAACTTTTTTTTTTTTATGATATAAAAAGTTCCTCAGAGCTCTCACTTTGATTCCTTACACATTTTGTACTGTTGGCGAAACTCTCTTTTAAGAGATTTCTAGTGCTCAGAGATCAATCATGTGCTCAGAGCCACTCATTGTAGTGGGCTGGGCTGCAGCTCAGGAGTAGAGCACTTATATCCGTGGGAGAGGCCTTGGATTCAATCCCTGGCACTTTCTACTCCCACCCACCCTCAAATTATAATTTTTATAATTATAACAACTAATTTTTGAATTGAAATATTTGTGTTCAGAATTTATACTCTTTCTCTCTCTCTTTTTTTTAACTGCCATGCCTTATTTTTAAATTACAGGGTCACCACTCGGTGATGGCCCTCTCATCCATATTTTTCAAAGGCACTGATTATCATGTGGTCTGGTGGTTCTGATAATGAGCTTTGCATTGGCAGTATCAGCAGTATCTGAGGTGTTTTTAAAAAATATAAATGCCTTGGCCCCATAGCCCAAAGAATGATTCAGGAAGGTGTGAAGAGATGCCAGCACACCAAGGGGGTGGTGCGCACAGCTGCACTCCGGAGAGCCTTGCTCTTTGTACCTAGCGGTTCCTCAGTCTCTCAAATGGGAACTTGGACTTGCATGTTTCTCAGCATGTAGAGTGCTGACTTACATCATTCCATGAAGCATCCTGTTCAGATTTGGTTAGTTCTGTTTTTTTTTTTTTCTTCTTCTTGGGTCACACCTGGCAATGCACAGGGGTTACTCCTGGCTCTGCACTCAGGAATTACTTCTGGCGGTGCTCAGGGGACCATATGGGATGCTGGGAATCGAACCTGGGTCGGCCGCGTGCAAGGCAAACACCCTACCCGCTGTGCTATCGCTTCAGGCCCTGAATAGTTCTGGTTTTAAGACATCTTTATTTTATGGTCAGCCTCCCTGAACTAACTGATATTTGTTGGCACAGGAGTTTTCTGCTGAATAAACTGTAGATGATCTGTATATTTTCAGGATAATAAGGATCTTTTGCCCTTTTGTTGTCCTGGAATATTCTAACAGGCAGTATGTTTTATTTGGCAAGAAGTTGCTAAATATTCATTATTTGCAAGATACTGTTCAAGAGGTAGGACACAAAGTCAAGGGCTTGCTCTTGTCTGAAATGAGAATAGTCTGCTTTAGAGAATCATGCATGGGGTTCCTTAGATGTGAGCAGTGGGAGAGAAGCTGCTAATGTTACTGAAGCAGAAGCTCTTTCACTCTGTAAGATAACTTTGGACTCATTTTATTTTGAGAATGTGCTGCCTTCATCTCCTCACCTCATCTATTGCCTAATCCCCTGCTCATACTTAAAAAACACATTTCTAAAAGAAAATTACAATCTCATTACGAGGCAGTTCTCGAAAGCCCACTCTTTAAAAGGGAAGAGAACGTAATCCATAGCACTTCTTCATTGTTTGATTTATTGAGTAGATTTCCAGTAGATTTACTTAGATCTGAATTTTTGGGTTTGTTGGGTTTTGTGCCCACCCTCTACACCCTGTGATGCTTACTCCTGGCTCTTATTTCAGGGATCACTCCTGGGAAGTTTTAGGGGACCCTATGTAGTGCCGGGATTAATCCAGGGTTCGCTGCATGCAGGACAAATGCTTTAACTCTAACTTCTGTACTGTCTCTCCAGCACCTAACCAACGTCTTAGAGCCAGCGTTGTAGTAAACATTTGAACCAAACTGTGCTAATAAAATCAAAACCATGAGACTGCTAAGGTAGCAGTGTGGGTATGTGGGAAGGAGCCTGAGGACGTTGGTGGAGGGACACTGCCATCAGTGGGGGTTTGGATCAACATTGTCTGCCTGAAACTGTATTATCAGTAGCATTGGAAGTCATAGTATCAAAAAAGACAATGAAAAGAAAATCCCATTTCCACCAGAGGGCATACTTTCTTATCTAAAAAGGAAGGGAGATCAAAGAAGTCACTGAGTCCGGCTGCCCAGCATTCTTGATTTCTGTACTTGCCAACTTTGAGCCTCTCGATGCTGCCTGATCTGCTGCAGCCAGCCCTGATGCAGTTCACTTTCACAGTCAGGTGGAGATTTCCCTGTTCTGGCTTCTCTTTGGAGTCTCATTTCCCTTTTATTTCAGAAATTTGTCAAATTACCTGCTTTGATTATGGCATATACTGCCTCCGCCTTACAAAGAGT
The DNA here is from genome assembly GCF_027595985.1 of Sorex araneus. Classification (NCBI taxonomy): domain Eukaryota; kingdom Metazoa; phylum Chordata; class Mammalia; order Eulipotyphla; family Soricidae; genus Sorex; species Sorex araneus. Next base: position 11,951,858 of record NC_073311.1, read on the forward strand.
TTAGTTAATTTTTGTGAATTGTGAGGTCTCTGCATTGGTTTCTATAGCTTCAACATATAAAGTTCTGTTTTGCCAGCAAAATTTTGTTTTTCTTTTATTGATTTTTTTTTTGGGGGGTGCACCTTGTGGTGCTCAGGGCTTATTCTTGGGTCTGTGTTCAGAGATCACTCCCAGCTGACTTGGTGACAATAGGGGGTGCCAGGGATTGAACCCTAGTTGGCTTTGTATAAAGCAAGTACCCTACCCACCGTGTTATTGCTCCAGCCTACCAGCTAAGTTTTATTTCAGTCACTGAATTATTTTGTTGCAAAGCTTTTGCTCTGATAAATATGTTGCTTGTGATCTATAAGATGATGTTATTAATAATTAAAATGATATAAATGTAAACATAAAAACAAATATTGAAGCTATTTTCCCACCCCATATAACTTATAATTCTGTTCCTGTTTATTATAATAATATAGTAAGATTATTAAAGAAATTATGTTAGCTGGAGAGACAGTATAGTGGGTAGGGCACTTGACTTGCACAGTGGCAGCAGACCTAATTTGATTGATCCCTCGAACCTAGGATTTAATCCTTTCTAAATCCTTTTTATGAGATTTAGTTCTTAATCCCATACCTGGCACTCGATACATGCCCTGCCAGTAGTGATCCCTTAGTGCAGAGCCAGGAGTGAACCCTGGGCACAACAGGATGTGTTCACAAACAAACAAAAGTTAAGTTGCTTCATTGAACATTTTAGTAAGTTTTTTTTTTTAATGAAAATATCAAATCTTTTTCTGAACAGTTAATTTTTAAACTTTATCTTAACGAATATCTATCACAATTTAGTTCTGCCTGTGTAAGTAAAAAAAATTAATGTCTTAATGATTTCCCATTAAACTCCCATTCTCAAACTCCCATTTGAGTTCCATAGCTGTATCATGTGTTATTCTTATGACCATCCTCTAGAAGTGTTTGAACAAGTTACTGTTTTCAAAACATGTTAAGTAGATGTGAATGGATGATGATATCTAATAAGAAAGTAAAGTATTGAGTTTGGGAGGTTTGTCACAATTGTATTTGAGATAAGATACTGATTTTGATTGTTTTTTAATTCAGTTATATAAATATGGTGTTTTACAATGTTAATGAAAGCCAGTTCACAAATGTGACTTCTATTTTTACTTCACAGGTAACCCTGTATCATTTATTGAAGCTGTTTCAGTCAGACACCAATGCAATGCTGGGGAAAAAGACAGTAGTTTCAGAGTTCTATGATGAAATGGTAAATAGGTACTATAATGAGTATTTTCAAAGTATTTTCAGTTATGGAACCCTGAAGTTACTGGATTATTTTTGTCTTCATTCTGTCCTTTTAGATATTTCAAGATCCAACAGCAATGATGCAGCAGTTATTAACAACATCTCGTCAGCTAACATTAGGCGCCTATAAGCATGAAACAGAATGTAAGTAGCATGAGTTGATAGTTACTCCTGAAAAAATGGATTCCATAGTGAAAAATATATAAGAATTATGTTTAGTGACTATTACCTTTTTTTTCGATAATATATTTAGGTAAACTTTTTGGAGCTTAAAATAAATACATGTATTTTAGAACATGCAAGAAGGATATTTTAAATTGCTTTCAAAGTTAGCCTAGTTTCAAAAGGTGAAAGATAGACAGCCTCTCATATTCTCTAAGATAGTTTAATTTATTTCATAATTATATTTATTTTAACTTTTTTTTTTGAGATCACACCTGATGATGCTTAGGGGTTACTCCTGGCTTTGCACTCAGGAATGACTGTTGTTGGTGTGTGGGGACGGTAAGGGATGCTGGGGATCTAACCCAGGTTGGATGCGTGCAAGGCAAGCGCCTAACCCACTCTATTGTCTCTCTGGCCCCTCCTTAATTATATTTAAACATGGCTTCTGGTCATCATAGTTAATAATTATCTTTTTAAATCATTTTATATTTACTGGTCTTTGTTAACAAAATATTGGTAAAGAATATTTAGAATATGGTAATATTTATAGTGAGCAAGGTTATCTTTTTTTGTTTTGTTTTTAACTGCTGTTATTTTATTATTTGTTATGTTTCTAACCACACCCGGTGACGCTCAGGGATTTCTAGTGGCTCTGCAATCAGGAGTCACTCCTGGCATTACTCAGGCGACCATGTGGGATGCTGGGGATTAGACAATGGTGTGCTGTGTACCATGAAAGCATCTTACCCGCTGTACTATTGATCCAGCCCGAATCTCATGTTTTTTTTTTTTTCTTTTTGGGTCACACCCAGCGATGCACAGGGGTTACTCCTGCTCTGCACTCAGGAATTACCCCTGGTGGTGTTCAGGGGACCATATGGGATGCTGGGAATCGAACCCAGGTCAGCCTCGTGCAAGGCAAATGTCCTACCCGCTATGCTATTGCTCCAGCCCCCTAATGATGTTTTAAATAATTTCACATTAATGCAGAAGTGATGGATACCAAAGTGACAGAGAATCAGGGTATAGTTCCCTCTAATTGACATGACCTTAGTATCCCCTTCTTACCAACCCATGCAGCCTGCATTTGACTACTGTTTATGTCAGTAGCCATCTAATTATCTTTAGTAGTTCTTGTATCGCTCATTCACCTGTCTCATTCACCAGTTACATGTCAGGCATTGTTTTAGTTTCTGAGTGTCCAGATCAGACAAAAAGTCCTGCTTTGGGGCTGGAGATAAAATACAGAGGTCAAGGTAGATTTATAAATTGTGATACTACCTGTTTTGCATGTCGCTGACACTGGTTCAAATCCCTGGCACCACTTATGGCCTCTCAGGCACAGCCAGGGTTCACTCAGCACAAATCCAGGAATACCCCCGAGTATCCCCAAACCCCACACTCCCCCATAAAAGTACTGCCTTCATGGAAATTACCTTCCAATGGAAGGAAGATTGACATAAATAGAACAAAAATAGAAATAAATAAATAGAACAAAAATACATAAAGTGGCGAGAGCATGGCAAAAATTAAAGAGGAGAGGAAAAACCTTTGCTGGAGGAGATGGAAATTTGAAGTATCAGGTTAGAGACTGCTACTTGAGATTGCGGCATTTGAAAAAATGCTTAAAGGAGTAAGTGAGGAAAAGGGGTACGTGGAGGAAGAACCCTCCAGAAGGAGCACCGTGTGCAGAGTAGGAAGTAGAGATTGAAGTAGAGTGAACAAAGGCACTGGGAGTGGGAGCAGAGATGATCATGAGGAATAGATCTTTTATTTTGGGGCTACACTTGGCTATGCTCAGGGATCACCCCTGCCTTACCGCTGTCCAATTGCCGTGTCCCAGGGAGAGATTGTGTGGGAATTGTGGGTAACTGTGAGGACTTCAGTTTATTAAACTGAAGGAGGTGTGACGTCGCTTGTAGATTTTGATGGTAAAAGTAACACCGTAAGAATAACATTTTTAAAAGATCATGTCTGGCTTCTATGTTGAGAAGAGACTGTTAAGCAAAAAAAGGTAGAAGCAGATAAATAATTAAGCAGCTCTTTCAGGAATTTAGATAATGACAGAACAGGTGGTCACCAAAATTATAGTCATGGGGGCAGTGAGAAGTTGGATTCTGAATCTGCTTTGGAGACACATATAATGGGGTTTGCTAGAATAATTATGTGGGAGAAGAAGATGAACAGAGATTGGCTCTTAAGGTTTAGGTCTGAAAAAAAAAATACTACTTTAATAGAGGTGAGGAAATTAGGAGGTACAGGTCTGGGGGAAAATATTAGGAGTACAACTTTAAACATACTGGATGTGGGAGAACCCTAAACCTTAATGAAGGTATTGAGAAGGTGTTTGTTGCACCAGAAAGGTCTCAGATGAAGATAGACATTTAGAAGTTAATATAGAGATGGATTTATAAATTATGATACTGCGTGGTTTTACTAAAGAAGTAAATATGAAGGTAGAAAAGAATGACTCTGGATGCTGCAATGTTTCTCAGTTGTGATCAGAAGAAATGAAGAAAGCACAGTGAGTAAAGAGAGAAAGTTACGTACTTGCCATGTCCTAAAACAAACTCAAGGAAGTTTCTCAAGAAATAGTCATTACCTGAGTGTGTGATACGCTTGATAGTTCAAGTAAGGAAAAGGCAAGGAAATGGTTCTAGCACTGTTCCATGGACCAGTGCAAGTCTACACGACAGGTTGAGAACTCTTGGTCTACCGCCTGGCTTATAGTTGCTAGTCTGTGGACCAGTGTGCATGAGAGGTGCTGGTCTGTAAAATGTTAGAGGTTGAACAATGGTCTAAAACAAGGTAGAGGTGACCTACAGTAACAGTAGCAGTTAGAAAAGAACAGTGAGGACAGAAATTTGTTGAAGGGAATCAAGAGTGAGATGAGAGGAATCAGAGATGAGTGCTGTGAACAAGTCTTTTGGAGCTTGACTGATAAAGGAAATAGCCATTGAAGTGGTGCTTGCCAAAAGGCAGAACATGGGGTCAACACTAGTATTTTCGGGGTTGAGTGATAGCACAGATCGGTAGGGCGTTTGCCTTGCATGTGGCTGACCAGGGTTTGATTCCCAGCAACCCATATGGTTCCCTGAACACCACCAGGAGTAATTCCTGAGTGCAGAGCCAGGAGTAACCCCTGTGCATCACCAGGTGTGACTAAAAAAAAAAAGAAAAAAAAACCCCAGTATTTCCTGGAGAAGATATAAATAAATACATAAATACAATGTGTTTTCATAAAAAGGACTTTTTAAAAAAATCTGTTTGATGTGTTAAATTATGTATAAAGCAAGTTCTTATCAATAAATTACTTGGTTTTTATTCAGTTTATCTTCTAACAGTATCACTAAGGAAAAAAGATAATTCCATAAATGGTGTAACTAACACATCCTTACCCAGTGAACTCAGTTGCCAAGGAAAGGGGACTCTGGCGAGTTCAGACTGAGAGTCCTGGTCGGTGGAGACTAGCCCAGCCACCCATCAGGGCGCAGAGTGAGGGAGGAGACTCCCCAGAGTGAGGGAGGAGACTCCCCAGAGTGAGGGAGGAGGCTCCCCAGAGTGAGGGAGGAGGCTCCCCAGAGTGAGGGAGAGACTCCCCAGAGTGAGGGAGGAGACTCCCCAGAGTGAGGGAGGAGACTCCCAGAGTGAGGGAGGAGGCTCCCCAGAGTGAGGGAGAGACTCCCCAGAGTGAGGGAGGAGACTCCCAGAGTGAGAGAGAGACTCCCCAGAGTGAGGGAGGAGACCCCCAGAGTGAGGGAGAGACTCCCCAGAGTGAGGGAGGAGGCTCCCCGAGTGAGGGAGGAGACCCCCAGAGTGAGGGAGAGACTCCCCGAGTGAGGAAGAAGACTCCCCAGAGTGAGGGAGGACACTCCCCAGAGTGAGGGAGGAGGCTCCCCAGAGTGAGGGAGGAGACACCCAGAGTGAGGGAGGAGACTCCTCAGAATGAGGGAGGAGGTTCCCCAGAGTGAGGGAGGAGACTCCCCAGAGTGAGGGAGGAGACTCCCCAGAGTGAGGGAGGAGACTCCCCAGAGTGAGGGAGGAGACTCCTCAGAATAAGGGAGGAGGTTCCCCAGAGTGAGGGAGGAGACTCCCAGAGTGAGGGAGGAGACTCCCCAGAGTAAAAGAGGAGACTCCCAGAGTGAGGGAGGACACTCCTCAGAGAAGTGAGGGAGAAGACTCCCAGAGTGAGGGAGTGAGGGAGGACACTCCTCAGAGGAGTGAGGGAGAAGACTCCCAGAGTGAGGGAGTGAGGGAGGACACTCCTCAGAGGAGTGAGGGAGGAGACTCCCTGGAGTGAGGGAGGAGACTCCCCAGAGTGAGGGAGGAGGCTCCCCGAGTGAGGGAGGAGACCCCCAGAGTGAGGGAGGAGACCCCCAGAGTGAGGGAGGAGACTCCCCAGAGTGAGGGAGGAGACACCCAGAGTGAGGGAGGAGACTCCTCAGAATAAGGGAGGAGGTTCCCCAGAGTGAGGGAGGAGACTCCCTGGAGTGAGGGAGGAGACTCCCCAGAGTGAGGGAGGAGACTCCCTGGAGTGAGGGAGGAGACTCCCCATAGGGAGGGAGGAGGCTCCACAAAAGAGTGAGGGAGGACACTCCCCAGGAGGGCTTTGCCGCTGCTGGGCTGCTTAGGTAGCAACCGCTCCCTCTGTGCCACTCTCCCGGCTACAGCGGGAGGGAACCCCTTTCCCTTCAGAAACTCTCAGTTGTCTGAGAAGGATCCCATGTGGCAAGGGGCAGGGGACAGAATAGCAGGACCATCAAATGAACACGTCTTTTATGGGGTTTCAGCAGAGGTCTGGGCTGCCCACTGTCTTCGTAGCATCCCCGACTTCTTGTCCTGTCTCTGGGCACCCTCTAGAGTGCCAGGCGCACACCTTCCTCCACTCTGCCACCAGCTCCTTTTCCCATTCCTGGTGCTAGTGCCACCTTCTGGATACAAAAGAAAGAAAAGTTTCTAAGTGCTAGCATGTGGAACCAGTAAAGGAATGTTTGCTGCTCCAAAAGCAAAAACACACAGCATCTGATGTTACAAAAAATTAAGGTAACACAAAAAAGAAAATGGTGATAATCTAGCAGCAAATTCAAAAGCCAAAATACTGCTATCAGATCATGAATTTAAAATAGCTGTTTACTAAAGAAATTCAGCGACCCTTAAGAAAATTTAGTTCATAACGAAAGCAATGAATGCAACCAGTTCTTTATCAAAGAAATTGAAATTGTAGAAAAGAAACATTCTCCAATTTAAGAAATGGGATGAATACGTTGGGTAGGTAACATGACAGATCAGTAGGAAGCATGAATACAGTGACTGGGAGAATAGGGAGAAAGCTATTGTTGGAGGGTATCATCTAAGATGTTGGCAGAAATTACTGTTTTTCCCTTTAAATGTAGGAGTACTGCTATTTATTCAGCCATTGATTAAACTGATTGAATAGGGCATGAACTCCACATTACTTTTTCTTTTTCTTTCTTTCTTTTTTTTTTTGAATCACTGTGAAATAAAGTTACAAAGCCTTCATGTTCGAGATTCAGCTGTACAATGATCGAACACCCATCCCTCCACCAGTGCACACTTACTACCACCAGTGTCCCCAGTGTATATCCCCCGCCCCCACTCCAGTCCTCACCCTGCCTGCCAGGGGCAGATGCTAGATCATTTATTGTCCCTTTATAATTTTGAGTATCATGTGTGCAGCAGTAGCACACTTCTGGAATCCTATATTGTAAATAGTTGGGTTACAGAGACATTTCTGTAGGGCACTAATCCATTTTTGGGATTCAATTGGGTGTCTCTGGACCAGGGTTGTTGGTGCGCTAAGATGGTGCCCGAAGGGACATTGTGGGAGTGACAGCCAGGCCAAAAAGTGGGCAGGGAGCTAGGGAGGGACAGCCCGGCACCTTTGCTGCCATGCAGCATGGAGATTTAGTCCTGGCGCCCGCATACCTGGGCCTTGCTTGTGGAAGCCCTTGGTTGCCGGGATTCCATCTGGAGTAGGCGGGGAGACTGCACCTGCTCCATCTGGGGTGCCCCAGTGAAATTGGCTTGGTATGGGGCCCGGAGAGATCTCCGGCTCTGTGGTGTCTTCCGGGACTCGGTGCTGTGTCTCTGACTTTTGATCTCTTTCGAGATTTATTTATGGGTCTCTGGAGCAAGGCCAGTAATAGACTTTACAGGGTGGATCTGGAGTTTGTTTATGGGGGTGACTGCCAGTGCTTCCATGTGTATTGGGAAGTGAGGGGAGGTAGCCCACCCCAACTCCATGAAAGCCTGGAGATCAGAGTCACAAAACCCGGATACCGACTTTTCAGTACATTATATCTTGGTGAGGCCTGTCCTGAGATGGTGGGGTCAGGCCAGGGGTACCGCGGCAGTTTTGGATTGTGGAAGCAGGCGGCTGCTGGGGGCTCTGCTTGGACAGGCACAGGCCAACCTGCCCTCCTCCGATTTACCTCAGTCTATTTAGCCATGTGTGGGTCCGAGATTAACTGTGACTTTTGTTCTTTTTTGAGATTTATCTATAGGTCTCTGAGATAAGGCCAATAAATGAGCTTGTATCGCTGAGCCAGAGGTGGTTAGTGGGCATGGCTCCTACATACCAAACTTTTGACCATTTAATTTCTTGGTAAACGTGGTCCCAAGTTATTGGGGTCCGGCCAAAGGCACAGCGGCAATTTTGGAGTGTCAGGAAGCCTGAAGGCACCACCACGTTGCTGATGCACTCTCCCCACAGGTACCGATTGACCTGTTGGTGGCACCAAATCCCCAGAAATTACTTTAAAAGAACAAACAATGTTAGAAAAACCATCAATTTCTGTATTTCAAAAGGGCAAAAAAAGAAAAATTTGTAGAAAATAAGGCAAAGTCAGGCTCGCATGGAGTTGGGAGTGGACGACCTTCCCCCATCTCCCTGTGCTTCTGACAGCCTGGAAGTCTCAACCACGAACTGCCTCTGGCACCATGTAAGCTCATTAATGACCATGATCCAGAGACTCAGAAATAAATCTCTCAGAAGAAACAACACAGAGAAACACACTGCAGAGATGTCTCTGGACTAAATTGAGCAAAGGGTAAGGTCAAAGAGTCTGAAGAAGACATGACTAATAAAGAGGGAAGATACATGTCCCAATACAATAGCAATTTAAAAAATAGAAACCAAGTTTATATTATAGCGAGTGCCCCTGTTAGTATCAGATCAGCCCGAGGAGTGTGCAGGTGTCTGAGTGTGGTGAGCCTTGCCTCCTTGTCCATCGTCAGTGTGAGCACATGCTGCTTTAGCTTTTCAGTAAAGCAATTTGGACTTTTAATCCCAGTCCTAAAAATGGATAGCGTGCTTTTACTAAACTGAGTATTGTATTTAGTATTTGGTATTCATAAGATTGGAAATTTTGGGGCCAGAGCAATAGTACACCAGGTAGGGCACTTGCCTTTCCCGCTGCCCACCAGCATCCCATATGGCCCCCAAGCACCGTCGGGAGTGATTCCTGAGCCCAGAGCCAGGGGTAAGCCCTGAGCATCGCCAGATGTGGCCCCAAAACAAAAATACAAAAAATAGGAACTTTGTTGAGTGCTTACTGTTTGTGCTCTTCTAACTCTGGTTGCATGATCTCATTTAAATCCTCAAGAACTTTGTAGAGAATCAGTGTAGAAAAGAAGATGGAGGCACAGTGATCTAGGCTCAGGACCAACACAGACATTCCTTTCCCCTTGGTGTGGATCCTCTGAGTTCCCTGTGGTTCTCTCATGGCGCCTTTGTGTGTGTTTCTTGTTATTTCCCTCCTCCATTCCTCAGTGTCTAATGAAGTGCCCATCATTAGTTTTGTTTGGGGATTGATATGGAAAGTGAGGAATAAAGAAGAAAAATTTTCTACATACTTAAAAGCACTTCCTGACACCCCCAACCAAAACCATAGTAAAAGCACTATGTATGACCCATGGATACAGCACTTCTGGAGATAGCCTTGGTGGTCCCCAGCACCACAAGGAAGATCCCTTTCCCCTGTCTCTGCAAAGTAACTATACATATATGCCATGGAAACTAAAATGTAAGCCATGAACTATTTTGTCAGAAATGACTGACTTCTTTAAGATGTTAAATATAAATAAGAATAGCTAATAATACAATAAGAAAGCACGCGGCCGACCCGGGTTCAATTCCTTCGCCCTTCTCGGAGAGCCCCGGCAAGCTACCGAGAGTATCCCGCCTGCATGGCAGAGCCTGGCAAGCTACCCATGGCGATTTCGATATGCCAAAAACAGTAACAAGTCTCACAATGAAGACGTTACTGGTGCCTGCTCGAGCAAATCGATGAGCAACGGGATGACAATGACAGTGACAGTGACAATAGGAAAATGAACCGAGAGAATTGTTGGGTCTGAGAGATCACCCAGTGGGGAGGAGCACATGCCTTGCTTTCGGGAAGCCTGAGCTGGGTTCAGTCCCCAAGCACTTCCTGGTTCCTTAGCACAGCTGGGAATGACCCCTGAGCACTGCACAGGGAGGAGTCCCTGACAGCCCCTGGATATGGTCCAGAAACAAAAAAGGAAAAAGAAATGTGTCATAAATATATCAAAAGAATATCCAGTTTCAGCAGTTACAAGAAAAGTGCACATTAAACTAGTTTTAAGTATAATTTTTTAACATTTCAGACTAGACCAAAAAAGTAGATGCAGTAGGGAACAGACATAATACTAGTGGAATTATAAATTAGTAGTATTTCAGAGTCACTTGACGCTTTTCCAGAACTAAAAGTGCTACTTTCCTCTGCCCTAACATTTCCCCTAACATTTGCCAGCATGATAGAACAGCAAGTAGGGCGCTTGCCTTGCATACAACCACTGCGGGTTCAATCCCTGGCATCCCATATGGTCTCCAGGTGTGGCCTCATAACAAAAGCAAAAACAACAAATTCCACTTACAGAAGTTTACCCTACTAATACACTGAGAGAAGTATATACAGCATACTCATTGTAGTATTATTTTATAATTAAAAAAATAGAAATGGCCCAAATGTATATCAAAGGAGAAATGAAAGATGCATATTAATTTAGTGAGATCCTCTGCAGCTGTCAGGAGGCGGTTCCAATAAGGAGTGAGCTTTCAGATATAATTAGGGGTAGCGAGCGGCACACCCCAGCGATGATCAGGGCTATTCCTGGCTCCCTGCTCAGGGGATCAAAAAGAATCAGTCACACTAAGGCAAGAGCCCTACCTCCTGTACTATCTGGCCCTTCAGGTACAGCATTACGTTAATTTTAATATTAAGTCTAATAGCAAGGCTCAGAGCAACAGGTATAATATGACACCAGTTGTTTGTTGGTTAAGAGGAGGAGAACATGATTAAGGTGTACATATTTCTGTGAACAGATATGTCTGAAAAGATACCAAGGGAGCCAATTGGTGGTAGTCCCGTGAAGAATGATTTGTTGGTAGTTCAGGTGTATTTTTTCAATCTGTGCTTTTCAGCTTTTAAATTTTGTATCATGTGTATGTAATGCCTTTTTTTAATCAATAAAAGCAATGAAAAAATACAAAGGAAAATAGGATTGTTATGACAATATAAACATTTACTTGTGTTAAAAAGTATATCAGAGGGGCTAGAGCGATAGCACAGCAGGTAGGGTGTTTACCTTGCATGCGGCCGACCCGGGTTCGATTCCCAGCATCCCATATGGTCTCCTGAGCACGGCCAGGGGTAATTCCTGAGTGCAGAGCCAGGAGTGACCCCTGAGCATCACTGGGTTAGACCCAAAAAGCAAAAAAAAAACCAAAAAACCAAAAAAAACCATATATATATATATACACATATATATTATATACATATATATATGAGAAAAAGTTATCAGCAATGAAAAACTTAAGGAAAGTACTCATTAAATTTACTGCATGTTTGTGGTGTGCCCAATGCTACATGTATTACTAAATTTTGAGAAACAGTTTTAATTATATCATTCAGAAGAAGAGATTGAAGGAGATGTAGAGATAAAAAAGATTCAACTAATAAGGGTCCTGGGATATATTTTAATTTAGTCAAGTCTTTCTGAAGTTTAAGGTTTAGAGTTTTTGTTTTTGTTTTTATAACAAAATTGGTGGTCCATGCAACAAAAGGAAATGCTGCTTAACGGAATGTCCACTAGATGGCACTGTTGGAAGAGAGAGGGCACTTTTTTCTTTGTGAAATGCAGTGCTGCTCTTTCCAAATGGAATCTTTACAGATGTATTCTATTTTGCAACAATGATATTTTCTTTAGCAGTTTGCCACATAGCCAAGTTGTTTTTATAGCAGTGCTTTAATTTTTGTTTGATGTTCCATCATCATAAGTTAATAGGTTCTTGATGTACCAGGCAGTGTATACGTATTAATACACATTAAGTCACTTAAAATCTTCTTAATAAATAATAAAGATTATGAGATGTTTCTACTCACATTTCCATTTTATAAACAAATGTATGAGCATACAGATAATTAACTTAAATGTCACTGCCAGTAAATAGTAGAGCTGGAATTAAAATCTAGACAGTTATTGCTACTTAAAAAAAGGGGGGGGGGGCTGGAGTGATAGCATAGCAGGTAGGGCATTTGCCTTGCACGCGGCCGACCCGGGTTCAAATCCCAGCATCCCATATAGTCCCCTGAGCACGGCCAGGGGTAATTCCTGAGTGCAGAGCCAGGAGTAACCCCTGTGCATCGCCAGGTGTGACCCAAACAAACAAACAAACAAACAAAAAGATTGATGGGCCAGAGAGACGGTAGAGTGGATAGGGCTTTTGCCTTGGATGTGGCCACCCAGGGTTTAGTCCTGCTGTGGTCCCCCAGCCTGCCAGGAGATCCCTGAGTGCAGTTAGGAGTAAGCCCTGAGCATTGCCAGTTGTGATCCTCAAACACACAAAATAGTTTTTTTCAGAATTTTCTTTTGTTTATGCTAGTTTTATCTGTACATAAGTTTAAGAATGTTAGAGATAGCTGAATGTGTGTGGATTGTGTACCTCCTTATTTCTAAATTACTAAGTATGTGGATAAAAATGAGAATGTTAATTAAATCTTAAAATATTAGTGGTTAGATTTCTTTTTTTTTCCCTTTTTGCTTTTTGGGTCACACCTGGCATTGCACAGGGGTTACTCCTGGCTCCGCACTCAGGAATTACTCCTGGCAGTGCTCGGGGGACCATATTGGATGCTAGGAATCGAACCCAGGTCGGCCGCGTGCAAGGCAAACTCCATACCCGCTGTGCTATCACTCCAGCCCTAGATTCTATTTCTTAGTTGTAGAAAATACCTTTGATCCTCTCTTGGGCTCTTTCTTACATTAAACACCACCTGTGGTTAATGTTACGTTTCTTAAGTTACTCACATTTCATCATTCCTAAAGGAATGGCATACTTGTTACTGTGACATACGTTGGACATGTGAGAAAAGTGAAATAACTCATTAAACATATTTTCCTTAGTTGCAGAATTGGAAGTGAAAACCAGAGAAAAACTAGAAGCTGCAAAAAAAAAGACAAGCTTTGAAATTGCCGAACTTAAGGAGAGATTAAAAGCAAGCCGGGAAACTATAAATTGTTTAAAAAATGAAATTAGAAAACTTGAAGAAGATGATCAGACAAAAGAAATATAGACATTTCTGAAGAGATGTTGATTATAAGGTGAATGGAAAATAAAGTGAATTTTAAAGGGGAAAATGGACTTCCAGGGGTATAATGTTACTTTAAAAAAACTGTTGGCCATAGATTTCTCAACAGTCGGGTCAAACTGTTTGTAATTTTTAAGTACTCTTTAATGTGAAATGTATGTGTATAATAAATGAATGTTGTATGGGCATTTATCAACCCATTTTTGGGTAATTCCCTGATGCTAAGCACAATTTAAAATTTTGTATTGCCTTGTATGTATTCTTATCTTTTTGACAGGCATCAGAATTTCATTATAAAGTCTGATTTGATGATTTTTTGTATACTACCCTTGTAGTTAGAATTAGTGATAAAATTAATGTGTATATTTAATTTCTTAAGTTCTTGTCTTGCCCTGTCCTAACATTTTTGTATCTGAGGTACTCAATAAGTACTCAATAAATGTGGTTTATGGATTCTGTTTCTGACACTTGATGTGTTTCTTCCTTTTGGAAACACCTGGATTACAGTGGGTATATCATCGTCACAGTATTGTGACCACATCTCTTATTAGCAGTCATTTTAGCACCAGAAACTTTTTTTACTGAATCACGGTGAGATACAGTTACAAAGCTTTAATGTTTGAGTTTCAATCATACAGTGATCAAACACCCATCCCTCCGCCAGTGCACATTCTCCACCACCAATGTCCCCAGTATACCCCACTTTCCAACCCTCCCTCTGCCTCCATGGCAGACAGTTTCCCCCATATTCTCTCTCTACTTTTGGGTATTATGGTTTGCAATACAGATATTGAGAGGTTATCACGTTTGGTCTTTTATCTGCTTTCAGCACACATCTCCCATCCTAAACGATTCCTCCAACCATCATTGACTTAGTGATCCCCTCTCAATTCCAGCTGTCTTCTCCCCCAGCTCATGTGACAGGCTCTCAGCTATGGAGCAGTATTCCTGAGGGTTTTTTTCTTTTTTTTTTTTATTTGGGTCACACCTGGCAATGCACAGGGGTTACTCCTGGCTCTGCACTCAGGAATCACCCCTGGCGGTTCTCAGAGGACCATATGGAATGCTGGGAATCGAACCCGAGTTGGCTGCATGCAAGGCAAATAATGCCCTCCCTGCTGTACTATTGCTCCAGCCCCATATGGAGCAGTATTCCTGGCCCAGTGTCTACTGTCCTTGGGTGTCTGTCTCATGTTATTTCATATTCAACAAATGAGTGCAGTCCTTCTATGTCATACACAGAAATTCTTGATGGCAACAGCCATATTATTGTTCTGATTAGCATATTATCATTAGTTTTTACATAGAAAACTCTTTATAATCATTCACGCATGTTCAAAGGACACATATGGGAAGCAAATATACATAGGTTCCATAGGCCGCTGCTGATTTCTCTACTGTTTCATAGCCACTCTTATTCATTTTTTTTTCTTTTTGGGTCATACTAGGCAGTGCACAGGGGTTATTCCTGGCTCTGCACTCAGGAATTACCCCTGGTGGTGCTCAGGGGACCATATGGGGATGCTGGGAATCAAACCCAGGTCGGCCCTGTGCAAGGCAAACACCCTACCCGCCGTGCTGTCGCTCCAGCCCCTCTTGTTCACATTTACAGTGATTACCCCAATGTGTTTTGCTAGTTTTGGGGGGCCACCCCAGTGGTACTTGGGGGCTACTCCTGGTTGTGTGCTCGAGTCACTCCTGGTCTGTGCTCAGGAGTACTGGGGATTGAGCCAGGACTGGACACATGTAAAGCAAGTGCTTTAACCCCCTCGGGCCAATAAAATTGTTGGGGGCTATTTCCGGCATCTTTTGAGCCATTTCCCTGACCCTTGTAGTTCTTAATTTTTAACGGTGTTGATTGAGTTATCTTGGAAACCTAGGAACAATAATACCAAAAAAATAAGGTATTTTGAGATGTATGTAACACTAACAGAAATCGCACAGCATCTGAAACGCACCCACGCCTGTGCCTAATCCAGGGCTCTCACTCTCTGTTTTGTCATACCTAGGTGCATAAAGAGACTTGTTATCTCTCTGTTCCAGTAGATTGGTTACTTTTTACTTTGTTGCTGTATTTTTTACATTGTGGCATTTATAGTATGCTGGGGTGTAGCATCCCTGTAGTCTGAGATTTCTGACAGGGGCCCTCTGGAGTTCGGGGTGGCCTTTCCAGTTGTCCCTCCTATCCCAGTGCCCATAGTTCACGGCAGGGCTTAAGGGACAGATCAGCTGATGGGAGTGAAGTCCCATTCCACATGAGGAGGACTGAGGGAGGTGGTCGGTCCTTCAGAGGAACCCCCTCCACTGTATTGGCTCACAGAATCCAAGTTCATGGATTAAAGCTGGACATTATACATGGATCAGCACAGGGGGTCACATATTGAATGGCTCGGTTGCCCTCTGGCAGCTATTATTTCTCTGTTGTCTTTAAATTTTAATTTTGTTGTTGTTGGGGTCACACCCAGTGGTTCTCAAGGCTTCTGACTCTGCTCAGGAATTAATCCTGGCAGTGCTTGGGAGACTGTATCAGAGGCTGAGGATCAAGCCTATGCTGACTGCATGCAGGATAAGCATTCTCCCTGCCGTCCTGTCTCCCTAACCCCTGTCTTTAATCTTTAACTTCAGTTAGATCACCCCATTCGTATCTCAACACTATCAAAAAATCCATTTTTTAAAGAGTCAAAGGATTACGTAAACATTTTCCAAAGGAAAAATATCCAGATGACAAATAACCATGTGAGATATTATACATCGTGAGCTATTAAGAAAATGCAAGTCGGCATCAAAATATCATTTCACATTTACCAGGATATATATTTTTAATGTGGGTGGAGGTGGGGAGCCACCTGATGGACGTACTCCTCGTTTTGTGCTCAGGGATCACTCCGGGCAGTGTTCAGGGGACGTGTGGGTTGCTGTGTGGGCATTGAACCTGGGTTTCCCACATGCAGGCAAGTGCCCTGCCCACTGATACTACCCAGCCTCTCATTAGGGTGGTTTTAAACAAACTGACAAGGATGTGGAGAAATCGAACCTTTCATGCATTAATGGTGAGAATGTAATGTGGTATATGCACTTTGAAAAATAATTGACAGTTTATCAGAAAGCTAAATATTTCCACTGTCACTCAGCAATTTTACTTCTACTGCTTCTGGGTAGTTCTTTCCCAAAGAAAACATGTTCACACAAAAATTTGTAACTGAATGTCTGTGGAAAAATCCTGCATTAGCGCCTAAAAGGAGACAACCCCAAATACCCAAAAGCCAGTGGATAAATAAATAAGATACGGTATTGCTATACAGTGGAATATCACTCAGCCAGAAGAACTATCGTTCAGATTCTGCTTGAATGAATGAAGTTTGAAAACATGCTGAACGAAAGAAGTGAGACACAAAAAGCCACATATTGTAGGATTCCATTGGGGTGAAATGTCCAGAATAGGCAGGTCCACAAAAAAAAAAAAAAAAAAAAAAGGTTGATTTGTTGTTGCCGGGGATGGGGAGAAGGGGATTTCCTTCAGGAGTGATGAAATGTCCTGGAATTAGTGTTGATGATTGCACAATCTCGTGTATTTACTAAAACCAGAACTGTTTTTTAAAGCATTTTTAGAATGCTTTCACTAATGTTAAGTAAATTTTATCTAAAAAATTGCTTTAAACATTTAAGTGGCAAATTTTGTTTAGAATTTTTAAAACTTACAAAACATTCTAAGCTCCTGATTTCCATTTTCTCACTGTACTAGTAGGAGTATTTATTTACCAAGGATTAATCATGTCCTTTAGATACAGACTAAGAATGATTAAGAGAAAATTGGCTAATTGGTCAGCTCACTTCTTTAATGAAGATCAAAGTTTAAGTCTCATTTTTTTCTAAACAGTGTGGTAGGTAGTGCACTATCTGTATTTTATAACTCAGAGATTTAAGGGACTGGCTAGATGTTAAATCAACCAACGATGTGACTCAGACCAGTAATCTCCAACTACAGACCTTTCTGTCACAATAATACTTAATTTTTCTCATGTTCAAAGCATTAGCTTCTTTAATTGTCTGTTGCTCATGCCTAAATATGTCTCAGGTCTCCTTTCTTTCACTAATTGGAGTAATTTGGGACTATCAGATATCAACATCAGATGGCATGAATGAAAAACACCGAGGTGAGAATCTTGCGAGCCATCAGAAAATGAAAGCAGGGCCATAGCGATAGTACAACAGGGAGGGTGTTTGCCTTGCAAGCAGCCCACCTGGGTTTGATCCTTGGCATCCCTGATAGTCCCCTGAGCATCACCAGAAGTGATGCCTGAGTACAGAGCCAGGAGTGGTTACACCTGAGCACTGCTAGGTGTGCCCCCCCCTCCTCTCCCCTTCTCCCAAAAAAGAGAGACGTGTAAAATCCTGGTAGAAAAGACTATTAAGGAATAGCTTTTAAAATCTCTTATAGAAGGTAATCCAGTCCTTAGCATTACCTTCAGTATCTTCGATTTTGCTGTGTGTGTTAGTGGATTGGTTTTGGCTGTATTTATTAATAATACAGCAATTATGGAGGCTCCAGGGGCACATTGCATAAAGTGTGCCCTGCCTTGTGATCCAGCTCTGGCACAGTCTCATATAGAAGTGAAGAAGATGAAAGCTCTTCTCGGTCCCCCTCCATTTGTCCAGTGTCCTGACCCATTTCCTCAGGACCCTGCCCGCCAGTCCCGGTGGGCTCCCTGGAACACAGAGGAGCCAGCGTATAAGAGGGTGGCACTGTGTCCTCTGGCACATGAGCAGGTGGAGACAGTCGCACTGATGCAAATGCCGGGGCCTCTCAGGGGTGTGGTCTTGGCACAAGCTGAGAAGGCAGGTCCTTGAGGGACTCCGAGGCCACTCATGGGCCTGTGTCAAAACCCCAGGCAACCCTGGTATACCAGAGGGCAGGCGAGGATCGGGGGCTGGGGGATTTCGCAGCCACCCCCAAGGTTGGGAGGCAGGAAAATCTCCACAGCACTGAGCCTTGCTCATTCTGGCAGAAGAACAACTCTAATGATCAGAAGTCAACACGTGGTCCTGGCACATTCGGTGCAGAGCACCCCCCTGTCCCAAGAACAGGGGCACATGTGGTGCAGAAGGGAGCACACTGGGGGTAGAACTCAGGTGCAGCCTCTGGGACCACCAGGAGTGAGAACCCTGATCATCGCCAAGTATTCGTGCACATACTGTAGCACTGTAGCACCGTAGTCCCGTTGTTCATCGATTTGCTTGAGCGGGCACAAGTAACGTCTCCATTGTGAGTCTTGTTGTTACTGTTTTTGGCATATTGAATACGCCACGGGTAGCTTGCCAGGCTCTGCTGTGTGGGTGAGAGACTCTTGGTAGCTTGCCGGGCTCTCCAAGAGGGACCGAGGAACCGAACCCGGGTTGGCTGTGCTATGCTATCGTGCTGTGCTATCGCTCCAATCCCATGCACATAATAACAATAACAATTACAATTACAATAACAATAACAAACCGTTTAGATTCCAGTTACCTTGTATTACATGACCCATTCTAACTGGCAACTTTGGGTGCCCTCCTGGACCCCCACTTCGGTCTGTTGGCTTGCTTCTGCCTCTTCATGTTAGCAGCTCTGCTCTCGCTTCTGACAAGCCTGTTTTGCTCTTTAGAATTCAGGAGCAAAATTTCTTTGTCTACCCCAAGTGAATTCCCCATCATTGCTATTTGAACATTTCCAGTTAACAAACTCCACACTCCCCTTATTCCCACTTAATAGAGTCATAAAACTGAAGGGAGCTTAGAGCGCAGAGAATTGAATCTAATTTAATTTGCTCCTTTGATGAGGGAATAAAGCATTTGAATAAATTAAATGACTTTTCAAGCCAAATCTTTAGGGGCCAGAGGTAGAGTGTGAATTCTGCATTCTCTGACAGAGCAGCCATGTTACTAGCCTAGAACCCCACTACACAGAACCTCACCCTCCCCCCTACCCCTCCCCCCACCCCCTGGGTCTGGAGGAGAGTTTGTCAATTGGCAGCTTGGAAACTAACATTCTGACAACTGAAACACAAATGGGGCATTACTGTCACTGGCAGTCATAAGACAGAACAAAAACTTGTGCTTATTCTTTATTATCCTTCCAGTTAATCTAATCAACTCATGATCTCAGAATCATGAAGAAATGTCACCCCTACCTGACTTAATTACACGGACAATAGGAACCACAAGTCTATTCCAGTTATGCATACCAGCTGTGGTTAGCCGGAGTGCTTACATCATTGACATCATTGAATCCATTCAAATATTCACATTTACGTGGAAATTTCCACCCATCAATTCTATTTACCTTTATCTCCCTACATGTTCTATATCTATCACGAAATCTGTATCTGTAATATAGTGTTGGGTCACACCCAGTACCCAAAAGTGCTCTGAGGCTTTTTTGGGCTTTGTGCTCAAGAATGATCTCTGGTGGCACTCAGGGGACCTTATGTGGTGCTAGGGATTTAAATTGGGGGGTAGGAGGAGGGTTGGGGAGAATGCCATCCATACTAATTCCATCCCCTTTGCTGCTGTACTTTCTCTTTAGCCCACAATAGTAGTTTTTTTAGTTGTTTTTTTTTTTTTTTTTTTTTTTTTTTGCTTTTTGGGTCACACCCAGTGGTGCTCAGGGGTTACTCCTGTCTCATGCACTCAGGAATTATTCCTGTCGGTTTCGGGGGATCATATGGGGTGCTGGGAATTGGCCTTGTGCAAAGCAAATGCCCTACCCGCTGTGCTATCACTCTAGCCCCAGTAGTTTTGATTGCAATTTATACTATGTCATCACTGCAAATTTCTGTTTAGGGGACAATTACTTCCCTGAGCCTCAGTGGGTTTTTTTTTGGGAGGGGTGGTGAATGAGTAAACTATCTCATGAATTTGTCAGAGGGCAAATGTAATAGCATGTGTAGAAGCTTGGAATGGTATAGGGATAAGAAAAATAATAGCACTAGCTGTTGGTAAAAATTCTCAAGAAAATACTATCAAATTAAATCTGACAGTATTAGAAAGGATCAATGATTTTATGATCAAGAGAGTTTTAATTTAGGAATGGAAATTTGGTTTAAAAAGAATGAAAAATAAAGCAAAGAAAAAAATTTAGTTCAACATATCAAATTCAAATGTGTAATACTGTTTGTGTAACAAATTGTATTACTGTTGTGTAACAAATAGTGTTTTACTAACCAGTGTTCCTTCAAAATTCGTATGTTAAAGTTCTATCTTAGAATGCAACTGTATTTGGAGAAAAATGGTTATAGAGGTCATTAACTTACACTGAGGTCATTTGGGATAGATTCAAATCCATTATGACTGGGTCCTTACTTTTATTTATTTGTTGGATGTTTTGGGCCACACCTGGTGATATTCAGGGATTACTCCTGGCTCTGTGCTTAGAGATCACTCCCGATGGGGCTGAGGGTCATACAGAGTGCCAGGGATCAAACCCAAACTTGCAAAGCAAGCGCCCTACACACTACGCTATTTCTCCTGTCCCCTGTATGGGTCTTTATTAAGAGACTGGTGACTTGGAAAGCTAAGGAGAACTCCTCCATCTCCAGGCCTTTGAGAAAGGCCTTCAAACATGCCTCCCCTCTGGCACCTCCATCTCAGACTTCCAGCCTTCAGGATTGTGTGGAAAATTTGTCTCATTGAGGCGACCCCATCTGTGGTGCTGTGCTGCATGCACTGTATTCAAAGGCACAAAGGCCACGCCATCACCTCAATAGCTCAGAAAAGTTTCCCCCAAAATCCAATACTCTTTAACAATTAAAAAAAACACCCGAAAAACAACTCTACAGCCAGCTAGTCAGGGAAGGGCAATTCCTCACCCCAATAAAGGCGATTTTTGAGAAGCCACTGCTCACTTCAGATACCATCGGGGAAGACTGGGTGCTTGGGGGAAGTGGCTGAGGAAAAACGTTTGGGGGTGAATGAAAGTAACCCTAAAGGAGTCAAAGAGTGGAGTTCAAAATCAAAACCAGGCAGCTCCTCTGGGCATGACCTGTGGAGAATGTAAAGAATGTTTCTTTTCCCTTATCTTGTCTTTCCCACGGAACACTCACGCAGGGAAGAGCACACGTAGGCAGCCCCCTTCACAGGAGTCTTTCCTTAGAGTTCCCAGACACACGAGAGGACACGTCGGAGGACTGGGTCACAGGGAAGTGTGTCCCACACCCAGTGCCAGCGTCCTAATGACCAGCTCCCTTCCTCTTCCCTCAGAAGCTGCTCCTCAGGGCCAGGCGGGCTCCGTGGCTCTTGACATGGGCTGCCATCTTCCAGACTGCTGCTGCTGAAGCGGTTTCCATCCGGCCACCTTGTCTCTCATCTGACTGACCCTAGGCACAGTGCTCAAGACTCTTGTCGACACAAAAGCTTGTTTGTGAATATTTATAGCAGCATCATTCCTAATAATAAACATGAACAGAGCCCAGATGTCCAACCGCTGATGAACTGATAAACCAAAGGTGCTTTATCACTACAATGGAATTTTTTGTTTGTTTGTTTTGGGGTTTTGGTCCACACTTGGCTGTGTTCAGGGGCTATTCCTGGGGCCATGCTAGAAGTGACCCTTAGTGGCACTAGGAGGGCACTGGTGGGGCTTAGGGGACTATAAAGGGTGCCCGGAATTGAACCAGCCTTCAAGTCATATGCAATAACCCGTGTACCCTCTCTCTTGCTCCTAGCATGGATTTTTATTCAATAAAATGAACAGAGTGCTGAACTATGTTACTACAAAGATAAACATATAACTCTTGTGCTGAAAGAAAAATACCAGGCAGGAAGGCCACACACTCTCTCAGGCCACTGATGTGAAATGTCCAGAAGAGGCAAACTGCAGAAATGGAAAATAATGAGAGGTTGCTAGGGAGTGTGCTCAGGGGCCAGGGGAGTGACTGGGTAGTTCTTTTTAGGGTCAAGGAAATGTGTGCGAAGTGGAGAGCAGATACAGTTGCACAACCTCATGACTGTACTAAAAAGTCACTAACTCCTGTAGTTTATGGCAAGTGAGTTGTATCTTGTATTTATTTTAAAAATCATATTTTTTAAAAAATAGTAATGTCAGGCCTGAGAGATAGCCTACAAGTAAAGGCGTTTGCGTTCCATGTGGCCAACCCCAGTTCAATCCCTGGCACCACATATGAAACTTTGAGCACTGCCAGAACTGATCCCTGAGCACAGAGCCAGGAGCAGGCTCTGAGCACTGCCAGATGTAGGCTAAAAAAAAAAAAAACCACTAAAAAATTATAACAATAGTGTCAAGTTTTCTGAAGATATGCTCCCACACCTAGCTACAAACAATCCAGTGAGCAAATACTTTAATCCACATTTAACAAGTAAGAAAACAGAGTGAAGGAAGCTAAAGTGCTTTGTCTTTCTCAGGTATAATTACAAACCCAAAATATCTAGAAACTTCTGGCACCAAGTGGCCCTCCCCAAAACTTTTGACTAGTTCTATTATATATCTGATCATCTTCAAAAAACATATTTACGTGCACATGTAAATAGTACTTCCCAAATATTTTCTAAGTATATAGTAACATATGTTACTACTAGTATATGTATCTATATTTTAGGTATTATGTACAATAATATGGTTGTAGTTATGCATTATATTATATAATATGTAATAATGCATATACAAAATATTTATTAATCATGGTTTTTAAAGGCAACAATTTAAAAAGTGGGCAAAATTATGGTCAAGTAATTTTAAAAAAGAAAATATGGAAAATGGTGTTTAGCAAATATTCAATATATATTCAGTATATTCAATAACTCTCCTTCCCTCCCAAGGCTAAGAAGCAAGAATGAATAACACAAAACTCTGGAACGGGATCCAGATGAACAACAATCTACTCAGAGAATGTACATGGCAGTGAAGTGAAGTAAGGTCCAGACTCCTCCATGAACTGCTTCACTGTGAAGCAGATCACAGTGAAGTGTTTCCAAAAGCTACATGCACAATGTTCCACTTAACCAGGAGTTCTATCCCCTCTAAATGCACGAAAGCACGGGAGGTATGCTGGGGTTTACAATAAGTCATGAAACATAGTGTCACTATTTATTTATTTTGGTTTTTGAGCCACACCTAGAGGTGCTCAGGGGTTAATCTAAGCTTTGCACTCAGAAATTATTCATGGCAGTGCTCGGGGGACCATCTAAAATGTCCGGGATCAAACCTGGGTTGGCCTCGAGTAAGGGCAAATGCCCTACTTGCTGTACTATAGTTCCAGACCCTTTGTGTCACTATGTAAAACCAAAAATTTGCTTTTAAATGCTTAAGTCGTGCATTGGAAATAAGCTACTAGAATTAAAGAAGAAAAAAACATTTGCTAGAATGTGCAAACTTACGAGTAATCAAGGATGTGAAAATGAACACAAGACCATTTCTTTTTTTTTATTTCGTTTTTAAAATTAATTCACTGTATGACTGTATCACTGTCATCCCATTGCTCATCGATTTGCTTGAGCAGGCACCAGTTACGTCTCCATTGTGAGACTTGTTGTTACTCTTTTTGGCATATTGAATATGCCACAGGTAGCTTGCCAGGCTCTGCCGTGTGGGCGGGATACTCCTGGTAGCTTGCCGGGCTCTCCCAGAGGGGGGCGGAGGAATCCAACTCAGGTCGGACACGTGCAAGGCAAACACCCTACCCGCTGGGCTAATTATTATTTTAAAAAATTGAGTCACCCTGAGATTCACAGTTACAAAGTTGTTCATGATTGAGTTTCAGTCATGCAATATTCCAACACCCGTCCCTTCACCTGTGTACATTTCCCACCACCAACACAAGACCATATCTTAGTTTGTTAGAGGGACAAGATCCTACTGTGCCATGTCACGTCTGCACTCTACACTCACCCATACCTCAACACGGAACAATATTTGGTGATAGGATCTTTTAAAAAATGTAAGTAGGGGCTCCAGAGTCTGGATCGTGGCTTGAGTTTGAAACCCCGGTGTCTCCCACATGTGCTCTCACAGCCTGGCTGCTGTGGTCCCCAGTGAGAAGAAGCCAAAGCTTCAAATTTGAACGCAGTGGCTTCAAATACTCCAGGGCGAGTGTAAGACCAGGAGATTAATCCCTGGCCTGGGATCCTCTATGGGGGACACATGCAATCAACTGAAAGGAGACATTGAAGATGTGTCTTAATCCATATGACTTGTAGTGTCCTTTCGAGGAAAGGACAGTGAAACTCACACAGCCCTAGGTGGACTCTTCCCGCCCTCTGAAGGACCCTGCAGACCCTGTGAGCTAGCCTTGCAGCTGCCAGACTGTGAGACGGTCCTTCTGTGCTATTTAAACCCCTGCTGCCCCGACACCAGTCTGTGGGGCTCCCGTAGAGCCGCCCCCGCAGACTGACACATGCTTTCGAATCACCCACTCTAGTTATGTTACTGGTTTTTAGAAAGTTGGTAGAGTTACGTAAGTTAATGTGAGGATATGTGGTATATTCTCACATTACATGTACAACAATCAAGAAGTAGTATGTCTGGAAAATCAACATAGTCTATATTCTGATTATTTGCTTGCATTGGGGATCTGAGAGGTAAGACAGAGAGCAAGGCACTTGCATTGTTTGCTCTGCTACCAGCACCACATACGGTCCCCTGAGAACCCCCAGGAGTGGGTCCTGAGTCTAGAGCCTGGATTGCATAGCTACATGTCACTAGTAAAAACCCTCAAAAACAAAAGAAAAACTTCTTATAGGGGTCAGAGTGATAGTATAGAAGGTAGAGCGCTTGCCTTATACGTGGCCCACCTGGGTTTGATTCCCAGCACCACATATGATACCCTGATCACCGCCGGGAGGGATCCCTGAGCACCGCTGGATGTGACCTCGAAACAAACAAAGTTTGGTCTGTATTGGATCCCAGGAATTGCTCAGTGCCCGCCTTGCTAGTATGAGGCCTCAAGTTGGATCCCCAGCGCTGCCCACCTGCTGAGAGCACAGTCTTGGTAGCTGTGCAGCCACAGCAGGGTGTGATCTCTGGTGCACCACACTCAGACATGTGTGAACACGGCAACTGGTGTGTGTGACTACCAGAGAGCTCTACGGCTAAATGCGTGAGCACTGTGGGCAGGAGTGAGTCGGCTCTCCTCCCCCAGTAAGCACGAGTGTGAGCACCACAACTCCAGGGTCTGACCCTAGTGAGCACGTGTGCCAGCACCACAATGAAAGAAGTGTGACCTGTGGTCATCACAGCTACAACATCAAAGGAACAGAAAAGAAGAATAAAAAGTAAACTTCTTACTTGGCCTCTTAACTCCAGTGAGGGTGCTCTGATCGGAGTTCACGCGGCATTGTAAGACAGACATCACTACGGGTCACTGATCAGATGGAATGGCCCTGAAATATGCCATCGAAATGACCGTGGTCTTCATAACTTCATAACGATCACTTTATTTTCAGTGTTGGGCGAGGAAGAGGGTTGACCAGAGAGCTGGAGGGGGCCGGCTGGGGTTCCCGCTGCCGGGAGGGAGACGGCTCGCGCAGGGTGTTGGTGAACGGCTACTGAAGACACAAACGTTTCTCTGCAACCTGAACTGACAGGCCTCCCCTAGAGCTGCTGGGGCGCATCT
The DNA here is from genome assembly GCF_027595985.1 of Sorex araneus. NCBI lineage: Eukaryota > Metazoa > Chordata > Mammalia > Eulipotyphla > Soricidae > Sorex > Sorex araneus. The sequence goes on from NC_073311.1 coordinate 11,977,563, forward strand.
GATAACAAATCGGGACATTCCAGCAGGGCCGAGCGCGGCACCACGCCCAGACGGCCTCTGAACGAGGCTGCACGCCACCGCTTGGGTTGAAAAGATCCAAGGGGGTTAAATCGATCCAGGACATTATGGCCTCAGTGTCAGTGGCGACGTCTCTGCTCTCCTGACCCAAAGGAGGCAGCGCCCTGACCTGCCCCAGCAATGATGCACTGAAACGATGGCTAGATTGGGGACAGCATGGGGACAGGTACGACTGTCCAAGGCAACTGCGTCCACGGTCCTTTTGGGCAACCTGGACCAACCACCAGCTACAGGCACTGCCACAGGGGTCTGCTGTGTGCAGCTGGCGCACACCAGGCCTCAGGGGGCCTGGTTGGGGGCTGAGTGGGGGTCACTAAAGCTGCCCCTAATGGTGCTGGGAGCCACCTGGTGCCAGGGATGGAACTCAGGGCTTCTGCAGGCCAGGTATGTTTCCCAGCGCCTTAGCTCTATCGCTGGCCCTGAGGTGAAGCCATCTAGATGGATCTCATTGAGAATATGGCATCATAGTAAAGCATGGCGGAGTGGTCAGTTTGGCTCTATCTCTGCTTTTTTAAAATTACTTTTCTTCTTTTTTTGGGCCACACCCAACTAGGTTCAGGGGTTACTCCTGGCTCTATACTTAGGGATCACTCCTGGCAGTACTCTGGGACTAGAGGGGCTGCTGGGACTCGTGCAAGGCAGGCACCCTACCCGCTGTCCCTGAGTTGGCCACTATCTCTGTGGTCCGGGCAGACGGAATAGCCAGGGCAAACTCTCTAAAGCAAAAGTGTTCAATGTGGGGAGGACCCACTTGGGTTGAAAGCCACATGCCGAAAGTAGACTCTAGACCGAACATGAGGGCCACTCAATACCTCTGTTGCAAACTACAACATCCAACAGGAGAGAGAACAAAAGGGAATGCCCTGCTGCAGAGGCAGGGCGGGGTGGTGGGGGTTGGGGTGGGGGTGGTGGGAGGGACACTGGGATCATTGGTGGAGGAGAGTGGGCACTGGTGGAGGGATGTAAACGAAATGCAAACATGAAAGTTCATAAGTTTGTAACTGTACTTCACGGTGATTCCTTAATAAAGATTAAAAAAAAATAAAGCAAAAGTGTTCCTGGAATGTTCTAGGAAGCCACCCCGGCTAGAGGCTCGTGAGAGGGAGAGAGAGGAGGAAGATGAGGTCGCGGGAGAAGGAGCCAGACCACAGTGTGTCTTGGTCGCCGTTGCAAAGCCTCCAGGCCTCCAACACAGGCAGGAAGCCAGAACAGCACAGTCGGACATCAGCTGGGAAAGACTGGCTGGAGTGGAGGGAGCAAGCCTCAGCAGGAGAGTCAGGCAGGAGTTTGTCTCAGAATTTGGACAAGGGAGGATGATGATGCGGTGGGGTCGAGGGCAGGGGTGGCCGGGGACCTGCTCTGTTCCTGCGAGAGGGAGTGATGTACCAACAGATATTCAGGGGCTCTGTGCCACCCGCTCGCAGGCTGAGGGCCCAGCCTCGTTGCAGCCCCGGCTTCTTGTGGGTAACTAATTCGTGGTCAGAGTCACCCTTGAGGGAGGGTTTATCCCATGGCAGGGGGGCTCCCAGAGCCCTGCATTTTCTCTCACCAGCCTGCAGCTACCGTGAAGGCTTAGGTAATGTGCTTGTACCACTTACAGGTGAGGAAGGTCAACACTCAAGGGCAGTGGGTCGCCCATACTCGCACAACCAGGCAGCGCCTTCCAACCCAGAGGATGTACGGGTGCAATGCAGGGCAGGACAGATGCTGAGCGAGGGAGATACTCAGGGGTTTGTCTGGGGAAGGGTGGGCACAGGAAGACAAAGCAGTGTGTGTGTGTGTGTGTGTGTGTGTGTGTGTGTGTGTGTGTGTGTGTGTGTGTGTAGTGGTGGTGGGAATCTCCAGTATAGGAAAGAGCGTGTGCAAGAGCTAACCACGGGAAGAGATGGAGAATTCTGGTGTTGGTACCCTCTGCATTCAAAGGCTGGGGAGATGGGATGAACCAGGAGTACAGGAAGAGCACAGAACTTTGGATTAACCAGTCTAGGAATCAGTAACGGAATTATAGTAGACTTATTCTTAAAGTTAAGAATAACTGGGGTCTCGTGTGACAAGAATATCAACTGAAAAAAGAGTGGATCTTGGAGTCAGAGAAGCAATGGCCATCCAAGGAGGAGCTTGCCAGGACCAGGAGAAGGCTCAAAGGGCTGGAGCAGAGAGGCACGGCGTGCCAGCCCTGGCTTCTGTCCCCAGCATCACACGGTCTCCTGAGCCCTGCTGGAAGTAGCCTCCAAGTATCATTTGGTGGAGCTCTCCCCCATCCCGCCAAAAAAAAAGAAAGAAAAAAATGTAGCTTGCAGAGGAGAAACTAAAGGCCTAGGTTCCATCATCTTTTGATCTAATACAAATTTTAAAACATTAGTTATGCCATGAGTTAACAGTGCAATCACAGCAGCAAGAAAAGTCCACTGCAACATGTCTCTCAGATGCCCCTAACCCCTTAAATTATATATATAAAATAACCTTTTATATTATAATATATAATTATGATGTATATTTATAAGTTATAATTATAGTTATAACATAATATATTATAATTTAAAAGTTTAGGGATAACCTTTTAGGTTGTACATAATTATAATATACATTATATAATATATTATAATCTAAAAGGTTAGGGGCATCTGAGAGAAAAAAGTAGTTCCAACATATATCAAGAGGGGACAGAGAGATAGTATAGCAAGTAGGGCACTTGCTTTGCTTGCAGTTGACTCAGATTCAGTCACCAGCACCTCATATGGTCCCCCAAGCCATGCCAGGGGTAATCCCTGAGCTCAGAGCCAGAGGTAAGCCCTGAGCACTGCCAGATATGGCCCAAAAATCAAAAAGAAAAGAAATGGAGCCACTGTGTCAGACAAGCCTAACTGAATCCTGCTCTATCATCTATTAGCTTTGACACAACATGAGTTATTTCATGTCTAAAACCTTCATGTATCTATTTTGCAAGATTGGCACGATAATGCCCATCTCATAAAATCATCACTCTCAACTGAGCTAATGCATACAAATCGCATACTTGATACTCTGTTCATTTGCAAAACTCAAATATCTCCACGATTGCATAATTGTTCTTATAAAAATGAACTTTTTATTATCTTACAAGTGAACCAATGATGGAGTCTTAAGGGATACAGCAATAGGAAAAAATTCAAATGTTTGAGTTTCATAAACAACTATCCTCTTCTGTCCAGAGCTTTCTGTTTAATTTGCTTCAAAATAATATGAGCGTTTCTTGGCATATGATCTCTGGAAGAATGCACTGAGTTTGATAGCAGAGTGGCACCCCCTAAATTATAGGGTGAGGGCTGGTGAGAACCATTGACAGTGCCCTGACTTTGAGTCAGACTATTTGAGATTAATCCGGGTCATGTAACTGATTGATCATTGGTGCTGTTGGGAATGAATTACTTGGTTTTCTTTCTCAAGGGAAATGTTGCCATAATTTTTTTTTGTGTGTGTGTGGGGGCACAGTTGGCTGTTTTCAGGACTTATTCCTGGCTTTGTGCTCAGGGGTCACTCCTGACAGTACTCCAGGGACCATATTCAGTGGCATGGTCAAACCCAGTTCAGCAGACTCCTTAACCGCTGTACTCTCTCTCAAGGACCATGAATTATTTTGTGACAGCTCAGCAAGGAAGAAAGTCTTCTTCAGAGTACCACAGTCGTGCCAGAGAGGTGCCACAGGGGTTAAAGCACTGATTTCATGCTGCCAACTTGGTCTGAGTCCCAGCACCAGATCTGGTCTTCCCCTCCCCATACACTACTGAAGGAGTACCACAAGCCACACCAAAACGAAACAACAAAAATGCCATAGTCATTGGGAAGGTGAAACTCCAAGCAATGCCACCCAAATTATTATTCATTTTAGTATATGATTATTTAAATTCCTCCCCCTTTGCTTCTTTGTTGCTGTTGTGCTGATGGGGTGGGGTTTGCACACGTGCCTGGCTATGGTGCTGGCACATTGCTAGCCAGGATGGCACATCAGGTCGCCATGCTGGCACATCAGCTTCTGTGCTCTCCGAGCTTGTGCTAATTGCCCCCATGCTCACTGAGGGGGGAGGGAGGGTGGTGAAACTCTCTGTGGAGACTCACACATCCTGGTTTTGTGCTGTCCAGGGTCACTGCTGTGCTCACACACACAGTGCTCACCAGGATTCTCTTTCTGGCTGCAGAGCTGGCATCTCTTTTCAGTCGCAGAGCTCCATAAGGTCATTCTCCGTTGCTGCCAGCTCTTAAGAAAAGAGCTGCCAGGAAAGGCCTCCAAATGCATGGCACTGGGGGCATCTGACCTTGTGACCATGTGCTTGCAATTGCACAGCCTGTACGCTTGCTCTCGCCACTCGGAGGAGAACGGGTGGGATGCAGACAGATGCCTCCAAAGAGTAGCAACAGAGTGTGTCGAATGCGGCAGAATCATGCCCTGTGTCAGCCCACATTCATACACCTAAGGAGCAGAACTCTACCCTTGGGGTCACCTGCTAGGCAGGTGAGTGAAAGTTCCAAGCACTCAGTGGTTCCAAACTCATATTGAGAAGACAGAGCTGTAGTACAGGGGGCAAGGCGATTGCCTTGCACACTCTCGAATCAGGTTCAATCCCCAGCCCAGGCTATGGTCCCCTGATCCCCACCAGGAGTGACATACTTAGAGTTAGTAACGCACTAACACCCAGGGGCCCAGTGGCAGAATAAACGCAATGATAGAAGCAGGAGAGGTGTGAGCTCTCCTTGCTCACAGGTGGCCCGTCTGTGTGCCCAGACAGTGTGTGTGGAACAGGTGTGGGGGACATGCGCACAGGGTGGAGGCTGCATGCGACACGAGCTCCAAGAGAAAGCTGTCTGAGAGGGCAGCAGAAAGGGAACACATAGGACTTGGCCAGGGGTTCTAGGCAGAAATACAGCCCTCCTCTAAAGGTTACCTGCATCACCGTCCCAAAGTGACATCTGTTGCTCTGAAGGACCCTCGTGAGTGTCACGGAGCCTCGAAATAAACCTGTAGATGGCCACTTCACATCTGTTTGCCACACTCCACCAGTGCTTTCGTGAGGTGATCAGCCTCTGCCCTCCTGACTCTAACTCCACCTGTACCCAAGCCTCCAGCGCAAAAGGGGCCCAAGATGGGAGCCACAGCGCAGTAGGGAGGGCATTTGCCATGCACGCTGAGACCTGATTCAATCCCCAGTAAGCCATAGGGCCTCCTGAGCCCTGTCAAGAGTGATTGATCCCTGAGGATAGAGCCAGGAATAAGAGTCCTGAGCACTGCTGTGTGTGATCCCAAACCAATAATTTTTTAAAAAGTGCTCAAGAATGCAATTTGGTTCATCAGTAGGGCTCCTCCTTCCTCTAAAACAAGCCAGCAAGGGGCTGGAGCATTAGCACAGCGGGTAGGGCGTTTGCCTTGCGTGCAGCCAACCCGGGTTCCTGGGTTCGATTCCCAGCATCCCATATGGTCCCCCAAGCACCGCCAGGGAGAATTCCTGAGTGCAGAGCCAGGAGTAACCCCTGTGCATCACCAGGTATGACCCCCCCCCAAAAAAAAAAAAGAACAAGCCAACAAACTAAGTCAAGGCCTTTCACTCCCCTTTGATGTTTCATGTGTCATCTCAAGCAATAAAAAGAGAAAGAGATTCTCCTGGGTTTTGCGGTATCCACAGTTCTCCAGAGAGAGGAGTTTGCCTGAGAGTCATACTGCAAAGTGATCGCGCTGAGAAAAGACCCGGGACTCTTGGGGTCACCGATGCTTATCAGATGAAGATTTCCAAATGGGACTGAGCAACCTGGGGAGACCCTTGTCCTAAGTCAGGGCACATTTCAGTTGATTTAGTTCAAGGTGCGGCCCCTGGCAGCATACTGGGTGACAATCCCTGCCACCTCCCTTCTCTGGAACTCTCTCACCACCACCAAGAAGCTCTGGGGTCGGCTTGGAAATTATAAGGCACGGAGGAAAGCCCACTTTCACAGGTCAGTGCTAAAATCAGAGACCTAGCCTTTTCGGGGGTGGGGGCGGTGCACATCAGGTGCACACCAGGTAATGCTTAGTTAGGGCTTACTCTTGGCTCTGCACTCAAGAATCACTCCTGGAGGACTCTGGCGACCAGGCTATGTGGTGCTGGGGATCAAACACAGGTTGGCCACCTGTAAGGCAAGTGCCACGCCTGCTGTACTATCTGATGGGTCAGTGTCCAAGTTGTCAGGGGTAAGTGAGAAAGAGCTGGACAGATTATCTTAGAAGCTTCTGTGCGGACAAGAAGCCTATACTCCTAGAACCAGAAATCTTTTGCTTTCCAGGTCCCATTTTCTGTGTTCTTCACTAGGAATTTTATGATGTTTTAGTCCTTGTTTAAAATGGAGAGATTTCAGCGATCACTCTTTGTGCTATGTCTGGGACTTCTTTATTGTAAAAACAATAGAGCTCAGTAAATGATGATTGGAGGGATCGCCTGGGTTGGGAGATGTGTGCTGAAAGTAGACCAAGGACCAAACACGATGACCTTTTAATATCTGTATCGCAAATCACAATGCCCCAAATAGAGAGAGAGTAAGAAAGACTGTACCTGCCACAGAGGCAGGGAGTGGGGAAGGGTGGAGGTGGCGGGTGGGACACTGGGAACAATGGTGGTGGAAAGTGTGCACTGGTGGAGGGATGGGTGTTCAAATGAAATGCAAGTTTGTAACTGTATCTCATAGTGATCCGATAAAACTTGTTTAATTAAAAAAAACAATGGTGCTCACTTGTTATTGTGGGAAGAGCCTCAGTGGAAATCAGTAGGCCTAGTTTGGCTTTTTTTGTTGTTGTTTTTTTGTGAGAGGTTTTGAGCTACACCCCGCAGTGCTCAGGGCTTATTCCTGCTTCTCCATTCACGGATCACTTCTGGTAGTGCTCGGGAGGACCAAATGGGGTGCCAAGGATTGAACCTAGGCCAGCCTCGCGCATGGCAAGTGACCGCTGTACTGTCTCCCCAGCCCTAGCAGACCTTCATCTGATTTTAGCATTTTCGCTGCATACCACTCAGAAATGCTTGACTTAATATTATTTTTTTTAAAAAAAACAACTAGTTCATAATGTAAATCTTATTTACAAATGTATATTATAGTTTAAAAAATCTAGAGATCAGCACACTGGGGAATCTTGGTGGATGACAAACATAATCAAGCAGAGAAATGAGATTTAATATGTTGGTGAGAGGAAACCAGAGGAGCAAAATTCTTAAGGAAGATTGAGAATGACTTAATATTTTTATAGTAAAGGAGAAGAAGCTTTTGAAGCCACTACCTCTGCAAAAAAATGCAGATGGCAGAACCTCTTGTGTAGGAAGAGATTTCAGTTAAGATGACACAGTAATGTCAGTTATATTTAAGGTTTCTGGCTTTTATGTTTATCTTAGTCAAACAAAGCTGTGTATTCAAGTAAAGAAACCAAAGGTCATTCTTTGGACAAGTCGGATTCTGGGATTGTCATGTCTTGGGAGAGTCATTTCAGCAGCAGCTGGTCTTACCTTGGCAGGTAAGAACGCGGTGCCAGGCATATTACGGACTGGGAGTCATTTTCGGACTCCAGAGTCATGTTTGCAATACAGAAAAAGGGTCTGCTGTAGAGGCAGGGGGTGGGGTGTGGTGGGGGTGGCAGGGGAATACTGGGGACATTGATGGTCATTGACAAAAATCCCTGATAGAGGGATTGCTGTTCAATCATTTTGTGACTGAAACTTAGTTGTGAAAGCTTTGTAACTATATCTCACAGTGATTCAATTAACCAATCAATCAATAAAAGAAGGCCCATCTGTGTTTGTGGACTGTAAGAATGTTCCATGCTGCCACTCTTACTCTTAAGGACTAAGAGCTGGAGAAAGATCCAACATTCCCAAGTCTCAAGAAATGTTCAGAGTCAGAAAAGACCTGGCTATGTGTGTGTGTGTGTGTGTGTGTGTGTGTGTGTGTGTGTGTGTGTGTGGTATATATATGGGTAAGTCTCTTGCCTTATTGACCCGGGTTTGATCTTTGGCACCCCACATGGTCCCTAAAGCTGGAGAAGGTTCACTTCTGGCTATGTGCTCAGGAATTACTCCTGGCAGTGCTCAGGGGACCATATATGGTTCTGGGGAGACAGAGCAAGTTCCCTACCTGCTGTACTATCTCTCCCGCTCTGCTGATTTGTTTTGTTTTGTTTTGTTTTGAGGCATCTCAGTGGTGCTCAGGGCTTCCTCCTGGCTCTGCACTCAGAGCTCACTCCTGGCACGGCTCAGAAGACTATATGTGGTGCCAGGGATCAAACTCAGGTTGGCTACGTATAAGGCTAGCACTCTACCCACTGTACTATTGCTCCAGCTCCTGAATCAGGGTTGGATGCATTGCAGGGCAAGTCCTTTTCCTGGCCCCAGGAAAGTAATTTTTGAGACTTCAGGTAGGGCAAAGGTAGCCAGTCCTGAGCAGGGATTGTAGCTCAGTGGTAATGTCATCACATGGATGAGCCCCAGGTTTGATCTCTGGCACTTCAGAAATATAGAGTAGTCAGTCTGATGGGAGCTTTAGAGTATGACAGGCTTCAAGGGAAGGTGGAAAGTATGAAGATAGAGGTTCAAGGATGTGACCTAAAGCATGTGACCCTTAGAGAGGGGCGTCACTATTTACCCTTCAGGTGAGAGTATGGAGTGTGGGACAGAGAAGTACTTAAATGGAGTGAGGGTTGAGGTGATGAGCAAAGATTAAGGATTTTGAACTGAAAGGTCATCAGCAAACTCAGTAAACACTGTGATTACCTGTAGGGTACAGGGCAGGGAAGACTGCCTGGAGGCCCTGGGGGCCAAGGAGTGTTTGTAGCAGCCCCAGGGTCAGGACTAAACAAGTCAATCAAGCAAAGACCCAGTAGAGATTATAGCATTGATTCATAGGGATTTTCCATTTTCCAAACACTTCTTGTTTGTTTGTTTTTGGGCCATGTTCTGTGCTCTTTCCTGGTTCTGATGAACACTTTTAAAGTGACTTGTGTACTCTGGGTACTGGGCTATGCCCCGGGGATTTCCAATCAAGTTAAGGACATGTGAAGAAATAAGTATAATTGCGACAATACTGTAAGTGTTGTAGTGGGGTGTAATGCTGTGTTATCAAGAAAAGTGAGCTGAGAAGACGGGTTTAAGCCTACGTATGGCAGAATAACTTGTAGTTGCTTTGTAGACTGTGCTCAGGAGCATGAAAAGAGATCATCTGTCTTTTGCATATAAAGGTAAAAGCTCGCATGGTGGGCTGGAGCAATATCACAGCAGTTGTGGTGTTTGCCTTGCATGCAGCTGACCTTCGTTTGATCCCTGTCATCCATATAGCCCCCTGAGCACCACCAGGAGTAATTTCTGAGTGCAGAGCCAGGAGTAACGTCTGAGCATTCCTGGGTGTGCCTCTGCTTCAAAAACAAATCTAATGTGGTGCATTCTAGGAATTTCCAAGAACTCCATGTGTCTGCAGTGGAGTATCCCTGACAGAGTAGGAGGGAATGACATTGCAGAGTTAACATGAAGACACAAGGGCTGGCGAGAGAGCTCAGTGAGAGAGAGCTGAATCCATGCTTGGCCTGCAGGAGGCCTGAGTTTTATTTCTAGCAGCACATGTTCCCCAGAAGACGACTGGTTGTGACCCCTGAGCACCGGATGTGCTTTCTCCTCCCTGAGAAGGACACAACTTTAAGGCGCATAGATGTTTACAGAACTTGGACTTGCTCTACAGACAACAAAAATCCAAAAGATTTCAAGCATGGCAGTGATATTACCAGCTTGTTGATTAGAAAAAGCATGCCAAGTACAAATAAGATCAAGAATGAGATCAATTTTGATGTGTAATTATATGCTATTCACAGAGGACACATCTTGACTCATTTAAAAATCTGGAAATCTTGACATTTTTTTATCCATCGGGATAAAGAGCTAGAGTATCCAATCTATTTTAGGGTAAGAGGGTATAAAGGATATCTACAAGTAGTCTCTACAAAGTGCTCTTTGATAAGGAAGAAATGCTTATAAAGAAAGCTACTAGAATGTTGCCTGATTCAGCCTCTGTGGAAAATAGTATGGAGATTTCTCAAAAAAAAAACAAGAATAGAATTTGCATATGATCTAGTGATTCCACTTCTTGGCATCTACCATTCTCCCAAATACAAAACAGTATTTTGGAAATATATGTTTGTTTCTTCATTTAATACAGTAGTCAGGATAGGGAAAAACGCACATGTCCAGTGACAGGTGAGTGGATAAAGAAGTTGGGGTATAAATTCACAACGGAATACTATGCAGCTGTAAGGAAAGATGTCATCTTTTTGAAATCTGGCTGCAATTTGAATGGAACAAGAAAGTATCATATTAAACATAGGGAGAAATTGTAGGGCGGAGGACAAGTACTAGATGATCTCACTCATCCATGGAATATAGAGACAATAAGGAACTAGCTAAAGTGCTGGCCTTGGATTACAAAACTGAGATGACCAAATTGGAAGGTGAGAAGGTAAGGAGACAGAAGCAACACAAGGATGGAGCTGGAGCAATAGTACAGTGGGTAGGGTATCTTCCTTGCATGTGGCTGACATGAGTTCAATCCCCCAGCACCCCATTTGGTCCCCTGAGCATCGACATAAGTCATCCCTGAGGCAGAACCAGGAGTAACCCCTGAGCAATGCTGGTATGGCCCCAAAACAGAAAAACAAAAACAAAACAAAAAGAAGTGACATAAGGATTGTGGTGGATGTCGTGAGGTGGTGGTGATGCAGTACCAAAACCATACAGATTAACACTATTGTAAACGTGTTATCTCAACTACAACAATAATTTCTAAAGTCATCATCATGTTAATAAAGAAATCATCTAGAGCTAGAAATGTAGTTCAGTGACAGAGCATGTACCTCACATCTATGTGGCCCTGAAAGGGAGAAAAGGAGAAGGAAGAGGAAGATGAGGAAGAAGTGAGGAGGAAAAAGAAAAGGAAGTGGAGAAGAAGAGCTTTTATTTACTTTTTTTTCTGAAGATGTAATGCCTGGAACTGGAGCAATCATTCTGCAACTATAAAACAGTGACTCCTAAGAAGAAAAGCCAACAAGTTAAAATGGACAGAGCAGAGGAAACATCTTGCATTCTTGGTGATACTTTTATTCCCAAAATTGCTCTGGGATGTATTGTTTTGAAGTTACATGTTAATAATGAGTGAGTGTCCTTGTCATTTAAATTACAATTAGTTGGGGGAAAAGGGGGATGGGGTGGAAAATTGGTTGGACCTTAGGGTAATTGCCAAACTTCCTTATATGTGGTGTCTATAGTAGAATTTTTTGGGGTGAGGGGTGTCACATCCAGCGATGCTCAGGGGTTACTCCTATCTCTGGACTCAGGAATTACTCCTGGCAGTGCTTGGGGAACCATATGGGATGCCAAGGATTGAACCCAGGTCGGCCATGTGCAAGGCAAATGCCCTCCCTGCTGCACTATCACTTGGACCCCTATAGTAGAGTTTAAGGAGTCAGAAATCCTAAACTATTAAGGGATCACTCATGTATAGTTCTGTTTACGGAAATAGAAATCAGGAGATAGGAGACAGTGCTCAGGAGACAGGATACACATTCTTGATTAACCTTCACCAGTCTTAACACTCCTTTTTCATTTGTCTCATCTGGACTAGAGCAAACTGGTCATTCATCCTTGTTTTCTTCTTCATGCCTTTCTTAGTATGCTTTCTATTTTGGGGGTTTTGTGGAGGCCTCATCTGGCAGTACTCAGGGCTTATTCCTGGCCCTGCGTGCAGGGGTGCAGGGGATAGCACCTGGATCAGCCTGTGTGCAAGGCTAATGCCCTACCCACTGTACTATTGCTCTGGCCCTAAAATAAATGAGATTTCTTATTTAAAGTCCCAGTACTATGGGGACTTTTATTTACTCTTTATCCTGAAGATGTAATGCCTGGAACTGGAGCATCAATCTTCTTAGTTGTTTTCTTTATCTGCATGTTCTTGGCCAGTTACTCAAAATATATGTTTCATTTTGTTCACTTGCTTATTTTTTTTTCTTTTTGAGTCAGACTCAGTGATGCACAGGGATTACTCCTCGCTTTGTACTCAGAAATTACTTCTGGTAGTGCTTGGGGGACCGTATGGGATGCTGGGAATTGAACCCGGGTTGGCTGCATGCAAGGCACATGTCCTACCCGATGTACTATTGCTCCAGCCCTCACTTACTTATTCTTGGTTTGGAGGCTACCCCTGAAGTATGTGTGGGCTCCTCCCAGTTCTGTGCTCAGGGGTCATTCTCTGTGGTGCTCAGGGGATCGCTGTGTGTTGGGAATAGAACAGGGGCCTCCTGCATGCAAAGCATGCTCTCATCCATACCTCTGACCTTCAAAATACATGTTCTAAATGGAATTCTGAGGTTGGGGGGCCTGCCTACCAATTACCTTTAGAATATTAGATCTGTTTTATATCCTTCTCTGCATGTGGCTACTGACCTCCAGGGATGTGCACTCAGTAGCAGGGTTTATCTCTGTGGGGGTAAGGTGTTTTTTCCTGGAACTAGTCAATTCTTCTATACACCACTTTGTATTTGCTACTTCTCCATCCCAACTGAATTCCCTTTTATCATTCTTGCTGCTCTGGAATTATATCTGTTTCTTTCCCATAATGCCGACACACCCCCCGCCTCACTCTTTGTTTTCTGGGCTAAGATTAAGATTTGCAGCAATAATTAAAAATCAGGCATTTTTTCCCCCCTTAGATATTTGTAGATTTCACTTTAAACTCTCTTTTCAGCATGGGCTTCCAGGGATACCTGAAAGCACAGGATTTTAGAAAACACTCTTTTTTAGTGAACCATTATTCAAGTGAGGCATTAAAAACAAAAATCAGTCTGTCCAGTTTTAAACACTCTCAAGCAAGGTGAAATGAGGTCTCAAGGGCAGTAAATTAACTTTTGGGATAAACAGATATTTAATTGTCCTTGATTTTAAGCATTGAATTGTCCGTTGAGCTTGATAATGACTCCTTTAAAGTGGCATTATTTCTCAAGGCATCAAGCCTGTGTTGACAGGTTTCTTGAAAGAGAGCTGGGAGAATAATTGAAAGATATGTAATTATCCGTTGTTTGATGTTTGGTTATCTTAATGCCATCTATTATCAATAAAAGCAATTACAAGTGATCCGAGTGTCCAAGTTATTTTCTTTTTCACAGATGTGGAATAGTATATTCTTTTTCAAACATTGTTCTGTTTATCACAGACCTCTTTTTGATGCAGTTAGATTTGTCTTATATTGGATACATATAGGAGTTTATATATAATTAATGGAAATGTCCTCAGAGGGAAAATGAGGCTTCAATCTCAGTGGAAACATAATCATCTCGAATTTATGGATGCCTCTGCCTTTAGGGGCCTGGAATCATTAACCAAAATAAATAAAAAACATAATTTACAATAAAGTCATTAACCTACATAATCTTATCTGAGATAAGAAACAAAGTCTGAAAATTTTAGTAGGTTGCTAAACTACCAGGAGCCGACACAGAAATGCAATGGGAAAAGACTCAATATCAGCTCTGCTCTCAGTCAGGCCAAAAGGGGAACTGAGCTAGCTAAAAGGGACCATCATAAATAAATAAATAAAAATAAATAAATAAATAATATGCAATAAATCTGGCAAAAATCCCAATCATTTGAATTTTTAAATTATTAAATCTTTTTTTTCTTTTTGGGTCACACCTGGCGATGCACAGAGGTTACTACTGGCTCATGCACCCAGGAATTACTCCTGGCAGTGCTCAGGGGACCATATAGGATGCTGGGAACCCAGGTCGGCTGCGTGCAAGGCAAACGCCCTACTCGCTGTGCTATCACTCTAGCCCCTTAATCATACTTTCTTAAAAATGCCAAACCTTCAGAGCTCCCCTTCAAGTGAGATAGGAAAATAATAGTATATTAAAATAAGTACTTACTATTGTAATGATTATTAAGGCAGTATTGATTTGTAAGTGTGTGAGTTTGTAAGTGTGTAAGTATGTTTTAGGGGTATAATTTCATGATGTTTCAAAATATATCTTACCACACTGACCAGCAGTCAGTCCACTGGCCCCATCCCCACTGGGCCCCCTCCTCACTCCCCCTTGGTAAGCTCTGTTCTGAGGTCAGAGTCCAAGGCTTTCATGCATAAGAACCTTACACTACCACATCCCCGACCATTTCCAGTGGAGGGAAGAGTGTCCGCTTCCCTCCCCCACTGTCTCAGCGTTCCTTCAGAACCCTCCAACCCTCCACAGAGGTTGGCTTAGCTCCTTAAAAAATATATATATATATGTATATATATAAAAATATATATATATATGTATATATATAACACATATATGAACAATCACTGTGAGATAGAGCATTACAAAGCTCTTTATGATTGGGTTTTAGTCATACAATGTTCCAACACCCATCTCTCCACCTGCGAAATTTCCCAACATCAATGTCCCCAGTATCCCTCCCACCCCTCTCAATTCCCCCCCACCCCTGCCTGCCTCTGTGGCAAGCACCTCTCTCTCTCTTCTCTTTCTCTCTCTCTCTCTTATTTTGGGCATTGTGGTTTGCGATACAGATGCTGAATGGTTATCATGTATATCCCTTTACGTATTTTCAACACTCAGTTCTGGTTTAGGGTGATCATTTCCAACTGTTGTTGTCATACTGGACCTCCTCTATCTTATCTACCCCCCCCCCACCACACACACTTCGGTAATGTCTAACCATTGACCAGTCCTCCTGGTTCCTGCCTTCCCCAGGCTTAGCTCTTTAGATAAGTCCCCATACCACATCTTTACCCACTAATCCATCATTGCACATTTGGGTTGTATCTTTATCTTAAATGTTGTAAACCGTACTGCAATCAACATAAATATGCATATATCTTTCCAATTAGTGATTTTTTATGATATATACCTCAGAGTGGACTTCCTGTGTCATATGATAGATATATTTTTATGATTTTGAGAAATCTCCATATATTTTCCATAGAGACTGAATCAAATTACACTCCCCCAACAGTGGATGAGGGTTACTTTTTACCTCCTTCAGCACATGTTGTTCCTGGCCTTTTGGATATGGACCATTTTTGTAGGTGTGGGGTGATATCTCATTGTGGTTTTAATTTGCACTGCTCCCATACTAAAGGATAATGAACATTTTTCATGTGCCTGTTGGCCATCTGTATATCTTCAAAGAGAAGACACTCCTTTGGAGAACTGGCTTTCAATGCTTCTCCCCAATTTTTTTTTTTGCTTTTTGGGTCACACCTGGCGATGCACAGGGGTCACTCCTGGCTCTGCACTCAGGAATCACCCCTGGCGGTGCTCAGGGGACCATATGGGATGCTGGGATTCGAACCCGGGTCGGCCGCATGCAAGGCAAACGCCCTACCCGCTGTGCTATCGATCCAGCCCATTCTCCCCAATTTTCAATGAGGTTGTTTTATTTGTTGTTGATGAGTATTGTGAATTCTTTATATATCATGGATATTAGCCCTTTGTCAGACATATGGTAGGTGAATATTTTCTCCCTTTCCATTTTACCAGTAGTTTCTTTCACCATGCAAAAGTTTTAAAATTTGATTAGTTCCATTTATTTTTTTCTCTTGCTTCCTTTGCCATTGGAGTTGAATCCCTGAATATCTCACTGAAGTCAATATCATTGAATGTTTTCCATGTCTTGTTCTATGCTTTTCAGAATTTTGAGTCTAACACCTTAAATTTTCATAGTGTGAGATAGTGATTCTGTTTCTTTCTTTCTTTCAAAAAAATTTTTTAATTGAATCATAGTGAGATACATTTACAAGGTTGTTCATGATTGGGTTTCAGCCATATAATGTTCCAACACCCACCCCTTCACTAGTGTATATTTCCCACCATCAGTGTCCCCACTTTCCTCCACCCTCCTCAGTTTCTTTTTCCATGTGACTATTCAGTTTACAAAAAAACATTTATTGAAGAAAATTCTCCTTTCTCCTATTTATGCTCTTGGTTCCTTTGCCATACAATTACTACCCATATATGAGAGGGGTTAATTCTGAACTTTTAATTCTATTTTTTCAATCTGTAGAACCGTTTTTATTCTGATACTATACTGTCTTGATTATAGCTATACAAACTATAGCTCTGTAGTATAGTTTGACTTGTCATTTATGGATTCTGTAATACTTGTTTATTTCCATAAAGAATGCCACTAGAATCTTACTTGTTTGCTTTTGGGCCGCACCGAGCGATACTCAGAAGTTACTTCTGGTTCTGTACTCAGGAATTACTCCTGGTGGTATTCAGGGGACTAAATGGGATTGAAGCCGGGTCAGCTATGTGCAAGGTAAGCACCCTACCCATTGGACTATCTCTCTGGCACAGAATTTTGCTTGTAAGTTTAATTTACTCCTTGAACCCCACTTTCCTTCATTATTGATGCTGTTGCAATAACCAGGGCTGTGGTGCTCACACATGTTTAGCTGTGATGCTCACCAGGAGCTGCTCAGCAACTGACGATGTTTGCACACTTGGTTGTGATGTTCTCTAAGGTTTAGGTGTGCATGCTTTAGGTGTGGTGCTCACGCAGTGCACCTTATGGGGTGGGCACATACTTAGTTGATGCTCACAATGATTGTTGTGGTGCTTACCAGGGGTTGCATTTCTTGGCTGTAGCATTTGCACAGTGTTTACCAAGGGTAGCACCCCTTTTGATGGCATTTAACGCACACCTCACTGCAGTGTGGTTGGAAATTATTGGACGTGCCCAGGATCATAGCTACCAGGATAGCCCTCAATTACATGAGACAGCAAAGATTTGAGCCCATAACCATAAGCGTGCAAGGCTGGTACTCCAAACTAGGGCTTCTTAAACTTTTTCCACTTGAGATCCTTTTCACCTGAGAAATGGTTGTGCAACTCAGAGTCTACAATATGGGTATAAAACTCAAAGATAATTTGATAATAAATCATGCATTTATTTTAGGACAAATTTCCACAATCCACACATTCAGATCCTAAACCAGGGATGTGACCCATAGTTTAAGAAGGTAGATTCCAGGGGCTGGAGCAATAGCACAGCGGGTAGGGTGTTTGCCTTGCACGCGGCCGACCCGGGTTCGATTCCCAGCATCCCACATGGTCCCCCGAGCACCGCCAGGAGAAATTCCTGAGTGCATGAGCCAGGAGTAACCCCTTTGCATCGCCGGGTGTGACCCAACCCCCCAAAAAACAAGAATGTAGACTCCACGCTACTCGTTATTCCTCTGAGCTTACCTTTCTGAATTTAACAGGGATTGAGTGTAGCTCTATAAAGCCTTGGATTATCAGTTTATCAATATTAATTCTTCCAATTTACAAGTACTGTATATCTTTCCATCTCCGTGTGTCCCAAATCAATCAGAAAATTCTCTTTAGCGGGTTTTTTTTTCCTTAAAGACCACTGCAACTGGTTTCCTGATCAATTGGAAATTACTAGCACCAGGTATAAATTGCTTCATTTTGGGGCTTCCTGATCAGTAGCCCCTTTGAAGAAGAGAAGATACTAACAAATAGTGATGGAATAATAAGGGTATAACTTAGAATAATAATTTAGAGTGTATTAAAAGAAAAAAATAAAAGAGGGGCTGGAGCAATAGCACAGCGGGTAGGGCGTTTGCCTTGCACGTGACCAACCTGGGTTCGATTCCCAGCATCCCATATGGTCCCCCAAGCACCTCCAGGAGTAATTCCTGAGTGCATGAGCCAGGAATAAGCCCTGTGCATCGCCGGGTGTGACCCCCCCCAAAAAAAGAGGAGCATTTTAAGAAAACCAAGGGCCAAGTGTTACCTTAAGAATAGAGGAGTAAGAAAAAATCCTGAAATGTACTTAAATGTAGTCACTGGCATCCAAAAGAGCTAGAATGATAGTATAGCAGGTAGGGTGCTTGCCTTGCATGCAGCTGATCTGAGTTCAATCTCCAGCATTCCATATGACTCCCTGAGCACTAGCAGTGATTCCTGAGTGCAAAGCCAGGAGTAAGCCCTGAGAACTGCCAAAAACAAACAAACAAACAACCCCCCCAAAAAAAAACACACCCCAAAAAAGCATTTTAGATATTAAAAATTCTGGCCACAGAAGAATTGCTGGAATCAGGGTTAACCTTGACAACCAGAAAACTGGACACAATGTGTGAAACAACAGTTTTCAGACTTTGAGAAGATCTGAAAGACCACCTCAGCTGTCTGCCTGCAGACACTCGCCTAGCCAGTGTGGATTCCCACTTCAAACAAATGATCTGGCTGAGTTGGAGCAACAAGCAAGAATGTAAGGCTCTGAAGCTGCAGAGAATTGGGCTGAGAGACAGACAGGAGGAAGGTCCCTAGACAAAGAGCTCCCGAATCTGCAAGGGGAGTCTTTATTGAGTTTGGTGAAATTCCCAATGTGGGGA
The DNA here is from genome assembly GCF_027595985.1 of Sorex araneus. NCBI lineage: Eukaryota > Metazoa > Chordata > Mammalia > Eulipotyphla > Soricidae > Sorex > Sorex araneus. The sequence goes on from NC_073311.1 coordinate 11,996,061, forward strand.
GAGAGAGGTGGGGAAGCTTTTATGTTCCTGAGCTTCAGGGCTGGGGTTGCTCCAGCTCTCACTGGGCAGAGAGAGTTCTTAGTGCCGTTAGGAGCACTAGTAGAGCCCACAAGAGTACCTGCTGTAGTAAGGTTCCTCTTCCTAGAATAAGGACTCCTTTATGTTAGCTCAAATGAAAGCTAAGAAACAAATCTCCGAAGGATCTAGTAAGGATCTACTACCTGCCACAACCAAATACAACCATCTTTAAAGGAAGAAAGCAAAATCTAGGCGAAGTGAAAAACCACAATAACCAGCATCCAATAAACAATGACTAAACATGTTAAGAAGCCAGAGTCTGGAACCTATAAGCAGAAGAAAAGCCAGTCAAAAGGAAGCCGACCTAGAAATGACAGAGCTGGGTTGAATTAGCAGACAAGAATGCTAAAATGGGGGTGGGGAGAAGGCTAAAGTAGCCCTTATAATTGTGTTTGAGGATTTAACACGTTGAAGCTGGTGCTGCAATTTGTGTTAATTAAGCCACATTCAAGTGTGAGCCACCAGTGGTATGTGCCAGCTTCAATGTGTTAAATTAAAACTTGAGAAATGAAGGACATTTAGATAGGGGTTGGACCACACCTTATGGTGCTCAGGGCTTACTTCTGACTCTGTTCAGCAATCTCTCCTGGTCAACTCAAGGGATCATTGAACCCAGGTTGACCATGTGCAAGGCAAGCACCCAGCCCACTTTACTTGAGCCCTGAAACACATTTTATAATTGTGAAGTTTCAGAAAAGTGGCAGAGGACACTCACTAGAAAAGGGCAGAAAGACAAGGACAAAATGAAGGCGTTTATTCAGTAACCACCACCTATAAACCAGAGATGCTGAGACAGAAAGTGGCAGCATGTTCAAGAAGGCTTGGATTGTTGTTATTCTTCCCCCCAAAAAAAAACAAAAAAGTTTAAAGTGAATATTATAAAGAAAAGGGCTGCAAATATGGGTGGGAGAGAGATAATACAGCAGGTAGGGTACTTGCCTTGTGCACGGCTGTCCTGGGTTTGATCCCCAATACCCTATATGGTCCCTCCAGGAGTGATCCTTGAGTGCAGAGCCAGGAGTCTTCCCTGAGCACTTCCCAGGGTGGCTCAAAAACAAACAAAAATAATAATAAGAAAAAGGCTGCTGCTAAAAAAAATTGGTAGAAAGAGTAAATAGTGTGTGGTTAGTACTATAGGAAGCTTTAGTAATGTAGCACTGTCGTCTCGTTGCTCATCGATTTGCTCGAGCGGGCACCCGTAACGTCTCCATTGTGAGACTTGTTGCTAAGGTTTCCACTTATCTCTTAGACCGCTGCCCACTCCTGATGGATCCCAGACAAGCCTCAGATGTAAATGTCTTCCATCTCCTCTGCCCCTTCTGTATAGGTGTAGTGGAGGTAGTGCGAGAGAGCAGGTTACACATTTCTCCAGGAGGTATGTACAAGGTGGTAAAGCTTACCACTGACTGCTTGCTTTGTGGGGGTTGGGAGCATGGCTGAATGGTAAAGTGCATGCCTTAACCAGTGTGCCTGCAACTTGGGTTTAACCCCCAACACTGCACAAATAAATAGACAAAAAACTTAAGCTGTTTTGCCAAGCAAAAATGAAAGCAATGAAGCATGCAGGCAGGCAGATTAGGAAGAGCCCCTGTGGCAACAAGTTCTTGGGAACTAATAGAACCAACTAGCTTGTCAGGCCCACCTTGCGGGCACCCGAGCTAAGGCCTGAGAAGACCTTTACCTGGCCCCATGGCCCCAGCACAGACCAGAGAAGGCTGAACTCCCTTCTGAGAGAAGCTCCAGCAGGAACAAAGGTCAAGAAAAGGAATTTAAAGGACACCATCAACTACTCTCAGCTCTAGCCCCTTGGCAACCGCCCTAGCCATGCACTCTTGCCCAATCCGAAAGCCCCACAGGAGGCAGCTTGGGAGAAACCCTATAAAAGCCACCTTGAACAGAGGAAATGCAGGCATGTGCTGCCCGAGCCCCTGTGCTGACCGTGCCCGTGTGTTGCTGCTGAGCACATGCAGTACCCAAACACATGTGTCACCCGCATCTATGCTCTTAAGATGTGTACTTTTGTACTTTCGTATTAAATGCTGGGATGTATACCATGGTGCCCTCTCCACTCTGGAGAGGCCCATGTTCTTTCTTGAATACGTTCTTTCTTGAATACACACTCTCTTTCCACCCCCCACCCCCTCCTCAGACCTCCCAAATAAAATCTGTTATATTTAAAAAGGACTGGAGTGATAGCATAGCGGGTAGGGCGCTTGCCTTGCACATGGCCAACCCAGATTCAATTCCTCCGTCCCTCTCAGAGAGCCCAGCAAACTACCGAGAGTATCCTGCCATATGGCAGAGCTTAGCAAGCTACCCATGGTGTATTTGATATGCCAAAAACAGTAACAACAAGTCTCACAATGGAGACGTTACTGGTGCCCATTCAAGCAAATCAATGAGCAATTGGATGACAGTGATACAGTGATACTTAAAAAAAAAAGGACAAGGATAAATTTAACAGGATGAATTTAACAATGCCAGGGTACTTAATGGGTTTTTAGGAACAGGAGGCAAAATTATTTACAAAGAAGTTGCAAGATTGGGAATCCATTTGCCTTGTGCATGTATATAGCGCATACAGTGATGTTTGGTTATAGCAAAACGATACAATCAGGAGTTGGATACATTGTACAGTGGAAGGGTGATTGCCTTGCATGCAGCCAACCTGAATTCTATCCCAGCACCAAAAATGTATCCTGAGCACTGTCAAGTGTGGCTCAAAAACCAAAAAATGCAGAAGAAGAAAAAAGAACTTTAGGAGTGGTAACTCTGAAGCTTTGCCCCTAAGGCAGTAAAGGAAAAAGTTTATGTTCGTTCCCATTGCACTTTCTAATCAAATGCCCTGTGTGCTCCAACAAGAGATTCTTAGATGAATGGTTGTGTAGAGAGGCAAAAGGCCAGAACTTAAGGACTCAAAAATGTGTAAGATTCAGGGGAGCTGCTAGTTAGAACACTGCTGTTACCGTGAACTGGACCAAAATGCTCTCACATCAAGCTCTCACCAATAAAATAAACAGTTTCAGGTGTCTGTCAGCCTCAGGAGGCTGCGTGTAGTTGATATTATTGCCAAGTCAGTCTCTGGGATTTTGACAGATGAGTCCTTTAGCTTTCAACCCAAGATGAGGATTTGCTCCCCGAAATCAAGATTTAATGGATTTTAAAGAAAAACATCAACTTCCTCATTCTTAAACTTTAATTTAATTTAATTTATTTTATTTTAATTTATTTTTTGTTGAATAATGATTTGCGTATCTAATACATGATATGCACTGTTCTGGAAATCGAAAGACATTGGAGAGCAAAATAAAGATTCAGGGCTGGAAAAATAGTACAGTTGCATGCAGCCAACTCTGGTCTGAACCTGAGAACCCTGAATGGTCCCCTGAGCCCCACTAGGAGTAATCCCAGCATGAACCAGAAGTAAGCTCTGAGTGCCGCTGAATGTGGCCTCAAAACGAAAACCAAAGATTTGTATCCTCCAGGGACTTGTACGGCAATATACAACTATAGTTGATATGGATGATTGGCGATAGACCCAATAGAATGACTATATCATAACATGAGTTTGCAGGTCATTGGTGTTATGAAAGAAAAAGAAAAGAAGCAAGAAGGGGATACTTGTAATTTGAAGGTTTGTAGTTTGAGGTAGGCCTCATTAAGAAGGTAACATTTGAGCAAAGATATGAAGGAGTTGAAAGGACCAGAAAGGGCCAGTCAAGTGGATATGTGGATAAGGAGGAAACCAGACCCCGGGGCCAGCAGGATAAGTCTGTGTCTAGGATGTTGGAAGAGGCACCAGAAGCTGTGGTGTGCAGAGGCTGGCTGACATGAAAGAAGAGAGCAGTAACAAGGATCCGATCTGTGGGTTCCTGAGTCATTGCTGAGGCTTTCCTGGTGACGTTGCAAGACTTTTACTCGAAATTGGGGGAGAGAGCTGAGAAGTAACATAGTCTCTCTCGCATTACAATTACTACCAGTTCACTCAGACCCTGTATTGCAAGTATCAGAGCAAGAGGGGAAACAGTTCTTTGAGGCAGAGAGAGAGAGAGAGAGAGAGAGAATAGATAGAGGGTGAGAGAGACAGAGAACGAACCGCTGGCTTAGGCCGAGTTGTAATAGTGGAGATAGTGAAGATAGTGAGAAGTAACCTGATTGGAGTAGTATTAGAAGGTAGAGTAGGTGGAATTGCTATTGAATATATGTAGTGTGTGATTATGGAAAGAAAAGGATTGGGAGATGGCTGGAAGGGCTGGAGGGGAATGAATGCCCTGTATGGAGGAGCCCTGGGTTTGATGTCCAGCACTACATGGTCCCCTGAGCACTGCTGGGTATGCTCCTTCCCCTTCCAACACTCACATAAAAAGGAACAAAGTAAGAAAGCTGTGGGCCAGGGAGATAGCTCATTCAGGAGCCCCAAATTCTATCCCTAGTCTCAGAGCACTGTAGGAAGTGACACCTGAGTACCAGGCCAGGAGTAGCCCCTAAGCATTGTTGGGTGTGGACTCCCCACCAGAAAAAGAAAGAAAGGAAGAAGGACAGAAAGAAAGAAAGAAAGAAAGAAAGAAAGAAAGAAAGAAAGAAAGAAAGAAAGAAAGAAAGAAAGAAAGAAAGAAAGAAAGAAAGGAAGGAAGGAAGGAAGGAAGGAAGGAAGGAAGGAGGGAGGGAGGGAAGGAAGGAAGGAAGGAAGGAAGGAAAGAAGGAAGAAAAAGAAAAGAAGGAAGGAAGAAAGAAAGAAAGAAAGGAAGGAAGGAAGGAAGGAAAGAAGAAGGAAGGAAGGAAGGAAGGAAGGAAGGAAGGAAGGAAGGAAGGAAGGAAGGAAGGAAGGAAGGAAGGAAGGAAAGAAGGAAGGAAAGAAGGAAGGAAGAAGAGAGTAAGATGACTACAACATCAAGATTACTGTTGGGGTAGGCTGCTGAATCCAGACTGGAGATATCGATGTGGGATCTGTTAACATACAGATCGGGTTTGAAACCAACGTCTGTGACATCACCAAGGAAGTGAGTGTGGTCAGAGAAGAGATCCAAGGACCGAGACGCAGAGCACATCAGCATCAAGGGGTTTCAGCGAAGGAAGAGAAGATTCCGAGGACACAGTGGAACAATGAAAGGAGAGGAAGAAACCTAAAGGTCAGTCACAGAGGCCAAGTGAAGGAAACGCACTGGGAGGAGGCAGGTGTGACCTGTGCCATGAAGACAAATTGGTGCAGACTGAAAAGTCACCTGGAGCCTGGAGCTTAGCAACGTGAAGATCACTGGCTCTTGAATTTTACTAACAAATATTCTGTGGCATGGGGGTGCGAGAGGGGCATCTAGGCTGGCATAGACATGAGTTGCACTTAATTATGTGTAAGTTGTATCTCTATACCGTTTTTCTAAAAGTGCAAAAGGAGAGGAATAAAACAGGATAACCAAAATTTGGAAATAGTTCAAATATCCATCATGATTAGAGTAGATAAATAATATAGAATGTTCATTCATTCATACTCAGTGCACTATTATAGATGAGACAGGACAGACAAACTATAGTTGGAGAACCACATCTGGCATAGTGACAATTTAAAAACAGAATAAGGGGCCAGAGCCAAAGTACAGCCGGTAAGTCTTTGATCCCCGGCATCCCATATGGTCTCAACCCATGCCTACCCCTGAGCACCGCCGCCAGGAGTGATTCCTGAGCCCAGAGCCAGAAGTAACCCCATTGCTGGGTATGGTCCAAAAAGAAAAACAAAAATTAAAAACAAAAGAAAACCTTGTTTTTGTGAGACCAGAGAGACGGCACAGGGCTTAAAGAACTTGCCTTACAATACTCTTGTCTCCAGTTCTATCCCAGTAACACTTAAGTTTCCTCGAGCACCACCAAGAATCATTCCTGAGCACAAAGCCAGGAATAGTTCCTGTGTACGACTGGGTATGACCTAAAACCCCCAAACTTAAAATCACACACACACACATATACACACACTTTATTTTATCCATCTTTTTACTTAACCCTTACCCCTGCCTCCCCCCCTCTTTGTTGTGGTGACCAGAAGTTACACCCACCTGATTAAAGTGCTCACACATTTGAATTGTAACACTCCCACACTCTTGGCTGTGCTGCACTACAGATCACACACTTTGCCATCCCAGAGACCCCAAAGTCAGTACCACACAGGTCATGCCCAGAGCATGTGAGGTGGTGCTGAGGATCAAACACTCCGCCTCACGCTTATAAGGCATGGCTTCATCACCGAGCTACCCCTGGGCCCCAAGGGACCCCCCTTCATGCAGTATCACAGGCAAATGAAACTTACTTGTTTCATCAGGGGCTGTTCTGCTTATGTTGGCTACAGTTGCAGAGCTGAATAGTTGTTGAATCCTTTACAGAAACAAATGTACCAATCTACAGACTAGCATAATTAAAATTAACTCCCTGCTGCGATCCATGACATTCTGGATACTTTCACATATGTGAAACACATCAAATGATATGTCGAGGGAAAGAAGAGAATATGCCCTCTATGATTATTGGTATGATTCTGTTTGTATGAAGTTCCAAAAAGGAAGACTAAGTCTATGATGCCAGAACTTAGTGATGGCTACCTTGGGGTGGAGGAGGGGGAGCTTCTGGGATGATGTTGACATTTGAGTTCTGTATCTGGATGCTAGTTACCAGGATTGTTCACTGGATGAAAATTAACTGTGAAATTCAGATTTTGGAGACATAGGTGACAACTCTCTCAGGAAGTTTGGCTGCAGTGAGGAGCACAGAAGTAGGAGCTGCTCATGTGCTCATAGAGGAAACCAGACTCAAGAAAGGATTCTTCAGGTGGAGTGAATGGATGATGTGTCCCTATGCTGATGGGAGGAGAAAATGTAAGATTTAGGGGAGAGAGGGGCCTGCAGGAGGGATGTCCGGGATGGGGAGAAGGATGGTCACTAGATACACAGTAGAGCAGGGGCTCTGGAGGGGGCCCCAGGTGTTCATTTCTAGGTAATAAAGGCATCCACAACCTGATGTCTGTCTTATACATACGAAAGAATTCTTGCAATACTGCAACACACACACACACACACACACACACACACACACACACACCCCAAATAATTCTTGGCTACCAAGGAATTCCTTTATGACCTTCTCAAAGCAGTTCCCCATTGGCCACTTGGTGAATAATTCACTAACAGTAAACACTTCACAGAAACATTCACAGATGCCACAGCCCAGTGCTCTCTCTCTGCCTCTCTCTTTCATATACACAGTGCTCACCGAGGTCAGGTTGCAGCGTCACTGGTGGTCACACTCTTGCTCTCTGTGGCGGTAATGCTCATGGCTCATGGTTTTCATTGTGATACTCACACATACTCAGCATCAATACAGATTCTCTACCACCGAGTTAGTCTTGTCCAATCCTGCCCCAAACACTCACCTTTTAGTGAGCATGACCTATTTTTTTCTCTCTTCTCATGAGTTGGCCCAACATAGCTCACAGTTGCTAAAGTGATGACCTAAGATTTTGGTGTCCAAGGCAGGTATAGAACTAAGACCATAGCGTCTATTTGCAGGGCTGCCTTAGTAAGTGACCACTAACCAGTTGCTTGATAACAGAGATGTATTATCTTGGGCTGAAGAGGAATAAATAACTTATTTTGCATGTGGCTGACCTGGGTTCGATCCCCAGATGCTCCCTCCCCCTCACTGAGTCCTGCCAGGAGTAAACCTTGAGCACTGCTGGGGGTTCACCCCATGTTCCCAACACATACACATACACACACAGGGAGAGAGAGAGAGAGAGAGAGAGAGAGAGAGAGAGAGAGAGAGAGAGAGAGAGAGAGAGAGAGAGAGAGAGAGAGAGAGAGAGAGAGAGCAAGAGATGTATTATCTTAAGTTCTGGAAGCTGGAAGAGTGAGAGTAAGCTATTGGCAGTTTTTTTTATTATTATTCTGAAGCATGACAAAAGAAGGAAGAATGTTCCATGCCGGTTCCTGGATGTCTGGGGCTTTGCTGGCACCTTTTGGCATTCCTTAACTTAAAGGCACATCATTTTTGATACTTGCCTTTGTATTTGCCTGATGTCCTCTGAGTTGTGGCTGTCTAGTTGTGTCTAAATTATCCCTTTTTAGAAAAATGCCAATCAGAGTGGACTAGAGGATCACAACTCTAGCACGACCTCTTTCTAACTAATCACATGCCTGGTGTTCTCTTTCTTAATGTAACAGGGTCCTTACAGATATGGCACCTCTGAGAGTTAGGGTTTGAATATATGCATTTGGAGCCAGGACACAAAGTGGTGACAGAGTTATCACTTTTACTGTCATAATAGTGGAAGGTTAGGCAGACCGGATGACACTGAGGATCCATGGGGTAAAAAAACATCTCTCTCCTATACATCTCTCGAAGGCCTGTTGTCCTTGGTGTTTAATTTGTTTTTGCTTGGGGTCCACACCCAGCTGTGCTCAGGACTTACTCGTGGCTCAGTGCCTAGAGATTCTTCCTGGTGGTGCTCAGAGGACCATATGGGGTGCTGGAGGTCAAACCTGGGTCGACCATATCCTACCCATTGTTCTATCTCTCCAGCCCCTAGGCCTGTTGTCTTTGTTATGACCCTGATGTGCCTGTTTTAGAAAATAGAACCTCATCAAATAAAAGGTTAATGATGGGAAAGTTGAAGAGCAAAGGGTTTTGCAGTGAAAAGTGTTTCTCTAAGATAGTGTTTCAGCTTGGTCCACTACTATCTCTTATTGGTGCTAAGCCAGGACAATAGGATGAGCCTCTGGACGCTGCCCTGCAAGCAGGAAGCAGAACTGAGGCTCCACTTTTACATTAAGTGGGCAAGCAAAACTTGTGAGTCCGGATGATCTGAGAAGTACAGCATGCTCTCATATGCTTGTCTGGTCAGACATTATCTTGGCAATACAAGGCAGCAGTTTCCCCCTCTCTTACACATCCTTAATCTGGATTGACCTTCAAGTATTAGTATGAGCCTTCTCTTTGCCATATGTGTAACCAATCATGAAGAATGTGGGAGATGTAATCTATAGAGCCTACATGTCCTGCTCCATATCTTCCTCGGACATTTTTAATTATAACAACATAGTTTTGACAGCATAGCTTTGACAAGACAATGTATACCTTGATGTTCTTTTGATGAATGCTCATCCTATAACTTTACTCTTGCTAGTGAGTGAAGTAATTAGGATGTAATTGATAAAAAATAGAATAAAAGGAGGCCTCTGGCAGTTGCTCCTTGCCTCGAGCCAGATGGACACCTTGGCCCTCCGTGCTCTCTACATTCCTCTCATGTGTCTTGTTTCTGTGCCTTCAACCGAAAAATATTCATGAAACAGTCTCTTAAATCCATGTTCGTCATATACATGTGTATGTATGTATATGTGTGTGGGGGTGTGTGCCAGGGATGGAACCCAGGATCTCTCACATACTAGGCAAATACTCCACTGCTCAGCTACATCTGCAGCCACCATGTTTTGTGTTTGACACATTAACACTATCTTCCCACTTTTCACCTTTAAGATTTTGTTCTGAGGGTGCACTGTCCCCCAGCCCCCCATCCAGCCCTGTATTTTAGCATGCTTTCAGGCAATTCCCATGTTCTACTTGGACAAAGGTTTACCTAAGGAGCCAGTGGTTCCTGGGGTGGGAGACTGAAGCAACAGGGCAGGGCTGGAGCAAGGATGGGCCTTGCCCTCCAGAGGGAGTGGATACAACTCAAAGCCCTGACCTCAGAGCTGCCCAGGCCAGATGAGAGCCATCAGCCATTGCCATCATTTCCAGATGAGCAGATAGTGCCCAGGCATGGTGATGCTGGAAGCTCAGTATGTAAGCACAAACAGCGTGTAAGAGGATGGCAGTGGAGACGGCAGAAGGGGAGAAGGGAGATGTGAGACGCTGCCCCTGAAGCCCGTGTCTGGACCAGATGCCTCTTGGTTTCTATTGGGTTCCAGAGCTTCCACACTCCTGATATGGGCTTGGGCATGTGCCCACTGAATCAAGAATGACTGGGGGCCTGGGGCGGGGGTAGAAGGGGGTGGCTCAAAGGACTTGAACACGTGCCTAGTATGCAGAAATTCCAAATTAGTCTCCAGCATGCGTAGCCCCCCAAATACTACAGGCTGTGCCTCTGGTGACCACCAAGCACCCAGGACAAATATCTCAAGGAATGGCCTGGACCCTATGAACATTAATTGGGAGAAACAACACCCCCCTCAAAAAAAACAGTAAAAAAGAAAATGTGGGCCTAATTTAATAGTTACTACTTGGGGTTCACTACTCCTGACAGTGCTACATTAGCCCTAGCATGCAAAGGTAAAATAAGAACTGAGAAAAACACCTTGGCAATATGATTAAGCTAAATTATGATCTTCCCTTAATTCTGACTAGACTTTGGTAGAACCTCCTGACAAAATTCTGAGCACAATTACTTCTTTCTGCACAGCTTCTTTCTGTTGTTGACTTTGAGTTTTGGGGTTATGCCCAGTAGTGCTCAGGAGCTACTCCCACCATTGTTCAGGAATTGCTCCTGGTGGCATTTTGGGGGAACATGGGGAGCAGCACACAAAGCTGGTTGCACCATTTCTTGGCCCCTGAGCGTTTTCTCTGCTGTCCTTTTACCGCCCGACCCCCCTCAGTGTTCCCAATAACCCATAGCAGGCATTTCTCTCACTGGACAGGCTCTGGGAGGGCAGCTATGCCTCAGCAGTACTTTAAGGCCACCAGAGCAGCATCCAGTGATGCTGGGCACTAGGGATCCAAGCCAGGGCCTCAGAGGCCTCACACATGGAGGGCAGGCACTCAGACATTTGACCCACATCCTGGCTCCCAGACAGATATTTTGAAGATGAAAATATAGGGCCCAGGATGTAGCTGCATGAAGAATGTCAGGGATGGGAAGATAGTATAGGGAGTAAGGTAAGCCTTGCACATGGTGAATCCAGAGTGATTCCTAAATGTAGAGGTAGGAATAACCCCTGAGCATTGCCAGGTGTGGCCCAAAGGAAAAATGAACAAACAAACAGACAAAATGATATAATGCCTTATATGCTTGTATCTCCAGCCTTCAGGGAGGGAGGGAAGGAAGGAGGAAGGAAGGAAGGAAGGAAGGAAGGAAGGAAGGAAGGAAGGAAGAAAGGAAGGAAGGATGAAAGGAAGGAAGGAAGAATGAAAGGAAGGAAGGAAGAATGAAAGGAAGGAAGGAAGAATGAAAGGAAGGAAGGAAGGAAGGAAGAAGGAAGCATGAAAGGAAGGAAGGAAGGAAGGAAGGAAGGAAGGATGAAAGGAAGGAAGGAAGAATGAAAGGAAGGAAGGAAGGATGAAAGGAAGGAAGGAAGGAAGGAAGAAGGAAGAAAGGAAGGAAGGAAGGAAGGAAGGAAGGAAGGAAGGAAGAATGGAAGGAAGGAAGGAAGGAAGGAAGGAAGGAAGGAAGGAAGGAAGGAAGGAAGGAAGGAAGGAAGGAAGGAAGGAAGGAAGGAAGGAAAAAATGTGGTCCCCCAAAAATTGATGGATGTGACCCAAGTACAGAGCCAGGAGGACCCCTTAAGCTTCACGGGCATAGCCCCAAACCAAAAATAGCGGAATAAATGGAGCAATCTAAAGGCATTAGAGAAGGTTCAGCCATAGCAGGTAGAGGGACAATGGATGGAGGGTCTCTGAGTCCCATCCAGGGCATTGAGTATCTCTTTCTTTGGAAATATATGTGGGTCAGGGCTCACCCAACAATTAAACTCTTGAGAAGAAAAAATAAAATGGAAATAAACCAAAGCCCAACAATAAAGGTCAGGAGTGAGAATTCTTGCACCATCAATATACCTTGATTCTGTGCATCCACTTTAAAGAATAAGAATTCAACTTAATATGAACCATGAGTGTATCTAAATGTGTGTGTCTAAAGGTAGAAAGTGCAGAATAAATTTAATAAACAGGATAGTGAAGATCCTGTTTTTAACTTTATAAAAATATGCATGTGCCTTCTGACAAAAACTTGAACAGTAACAAAAAAGTAATGTCTGGTTTTACATGTGAATCCAAATATCTGTTTAAGTGAAACATAAACATTTAAAAGGGGAATTTTCTTCTAAGAGCACTCACATATATTTTACAGTAAAAATAAATCTAAATTTGGAACCTAAAACCTAAGACCTCAATTCACCATGGTGGGCTTAGGATACGGTAACAGTTTTACATTGGGACATCAGTGTGGGGGCATTCAAGCCAGAACCCTGCTGAGCTGTGGCATGGCTTAGTGTGTTCACAGATAGATGGACACACTCGGCCTGTAGTTCTACCGGCCCCCACTGCAGGCATGGCTCAAGGACAGAAAAGTCTCCTAGAGGAAAGGAACTCCTTAGTAACTGAGTACAAAACTGGCCTGACTTGATCAAGCGGAACATTCGTGTGTGATGTCAAACTGACCTTGTGTACAGTTTCAAAGAGGCTCCAGAAATAGTATTTTGAGTTCTCATCTCTTTGTTGGTGTTTGTTGTGGCTGAAGGGATTAAAACATGGTGTTGAAGCCTCTCTATGATTGCATGAAAATGACTGACGTTCCCAAACTTAAGTACTTACTTAAATGCATCCATAAACTCTCCTTCCTATTCATTTATGTATAGTTCTTCCCTGACCCTCAATCTTATAGTACCTGCCTTTATGCTTTTTAGTAAAGAATATTTTCAGTAATTGAGCTCCCTAGGTTTCTCACTGTACACGATGAGGAGTAGGATGATGTCAGAAAAGGTACCTTGATAGAGTCTCTGTTTTCTGTTTTTGTACATCTGGATTATTAATTCTTGTTTGATTGGTGTCCCCCAACACAGGAAAAATAAAACACCCTTGACTCTCACATCCTAATCTCATATGAGACTGATCATCTCAGAAGAATCAATTAAATCATTTGCAATGAGAATTGTAACTGTCAAGCAGGACAGTATTTCTGCTGGCTGGCTTGCAAGTTCTCTTTTCACAAAGAAAATCAAGCCAAGAGGGGCCACAGAGCTAGCTTTGCATGCAGGAGGCCTGGGTTTGATTCTTGGTATAATAAGTTCTCCCAGATGTGGCCCCCAAAACAAAAACAAACCAAAATAGGCAAGAAAATCAAACAAAAATTAGAATTCTCTTGCTGTGTGAGCCTTTTATTAATACTTGGAAGAGGTTTTGGGAAATTTTATTTACAAATTTGCCTACTTAGAATTCCCTAATTTGCTTTCAGTAAGTGTCTTTTCCTCTGATGGACAAGCTCAGACCCCACCTCTTCTGTGGCCATGACCTTTTTTTTTTTTGTATTTTTAACAATTGAATCACCATGAGATACACAATTTCAAAGTTGTTCATGCTTGGGTTTCAATCATACAATGTTCCAGCATCAGTCCCTTCACTACTGTATATTTCCCATCACCAATGTCCCCAGTTTCTCTCCCAGTCCCCGGTCCCACCCCACTTCAGCCTGCCTATATGGCAGACACTTTTCTTCTTTTTCTCTCTCTAACCCTGAGCTCTTGGGCAGAGCTACTCACTCACCCGAACCAGTTATCACAATACCTTGACAAAGGAACTGAGCTTCATGGATTAAATATGTTTTTATTTACTTATTTTTCCCTTTTATTTAAAAACTGTGGTTTACAAAGTTGCTCATGATGCATTTGTTGTAGACGTTCAATATTCCACCAGTCTCAACACCAGCTTGACTTTCCCTCCACCATTGTCCCCATTTTCCTAACCATCCTCTACCTCTTTAGCAGGCACAAAATAATTTGTTTAATATTGCTTATTGCAACTAATTGGCTAATGGAGTTATTGAAAGAAATACTTCAGTGATAGAAGATTTGTGAAAATTGTCACATCTTTCCATGGGGTCATTAAGTCCTTATCTGAGGGTTTACTAAGCTGTGGTTGCTAGTTGAGACTTCTGTGCTACTGTTTCTGTTTATTGAGCTTAGTTGGCTCCTATAATACTTTCCCATCTACTTTGGTGTGTTCCTACTGGGACGTCAGTATTGTAGAATTTGGATTTTAAGATCTCCTGTGTCAGAGAAATGGATACAAATCACCCTTTCAGGATCTAAGCTCTTCACATGCTTTTTTTTTTTTTTTTTTTTGCTTTTTGGATCACACCCAGCGATGCATAGGGTCACTCCTGGCTCATGCACTCAGGAATTAGCCCTGGTGGTGCTCAGGGGACCATATGAGATGCTGGGATTTGAACCTGGGTCGGCTGCGAGCAAAGGCAAATGCCCTACCCACTGTGCTATCACTCCAGCCCCTTCACATGCTCTTATATTATATTTTATTCCGGCTACTTAGACTTTGCTCTGCCAATTTCTTTCTCTCTCTCCATAGAACTTTCTTCCCTTCACCTTGCAAATCTATCCAGGGCAAACCCTGACTCAGTCACTAGCACAGGCTCCAACTTCATTCTGCTTCTCAGCCATTAATTTTAATTTTTGAGCATAAGAAAAGTAGAATAGTATAATAGATGTCAAAATCCATATACCTAGAATTAACAATTGACCATACTTAATTCATCTTTATTTTTATGAAGTATTTTAAATTATTTGATAGACATCATGACATTTCACTTCTAAGCACTCTAGGATGCAACCCTTCAAAATGATTATTTTCACAGCAAATAATAAGAACGCCTTCATATTATATAACAGTCCATGTTCAAGCTTCCCAAATGGCATCCCAAAATAACTTGTAATAGCTGTGTTTTCTAAGTCAGGATTCAATTAAAGACAATTTGTTGTGTAGGTTGTTGTATAGTTTGATTCTTTTCTTTTTTGATTTCAATACTGCTGCCTTGCCTCTTTTGCTTTTTTGTTTTCTAGTGCCTGGGAGCGAGCCCAAGTTTCATGTATTAAGACCCATGCTTAACCACTGAACCACCTTTTCAGCCTTCTACTCCCTCTTTTTTTTATGGTAGAAGAAATATTTTTTTTAATTTTAATGAATCATCATGAGATACATTTACAGACTAATAGAGTTTCATGATTGCATTTCAGTCAAACAATGTTCAAGTACCCATCAGTAAAAGAAATCTAAAAAAAAAAAAAGAAATCTTTGACTTCAGGTCTTTCTATCACTTTCTGTATTTCTCACACTTATACCTCCCTGTTACATTGACAGTTACATTGACACAAATTTCTGAGTTTGGCCCAAACAGAGCTATTTCTCACAAGTAAATTCCTGTATGGCAATGCATATCTTATCCTTCATTACAATGTTGTTGCTTATTTGTATTGTTGCTCTGGGCAGACACTGTTCTAGGACTTTAATGATAAGAAAACAACAATAAAATGCCAGAGTTTGACTATGTAGTAGATAAAACAAGCACTCCTTACATAATTCCATAAATGCCCATAAAAGTGTAAATGAGAAAAGTTTTATTACAAAAATATTCTAATAATAGTGAAAGATATTTGAAAAGTAAAAAAGGGAAAGATTTTTCTAAGGAGTAATAACTGATCTGAATTCTAAAATCAAGTGTAAGAGAAATAAAGATCTAATTAGTGTTTACTATGGGATACTCCCTCTTTTTTAATGTCATCAGTTGTTGAAGATTCATTGGGCTCTTTGACCTCAGCTAACGTTCTGCCTCTTGGAATTTTTTGTAGTTGTAAATGACACTTTTTTGGTGTCATTTAATATACTTATTTCAATCTTCAATATTTCCTATAAACTAGAAATGAGGAATAAAGACCGATTTCAGGTTCCAGAGAGATAGTAGAGAGTAGGGCCTTGCATACGGCCACCCTGGGTTCAACCACTAGCACCCCATATGCCCCCCACTCTGAGCCCCACCAGGAGTAACTCCTGAGTGCAGAGCCAAGAGTAAGCCCTCAGAACTACAGGATATGGGTCCCCAAAAGCCCTAAAAAATAAAATAGGCTGATTTCAATTCAAGTGAAGCATTGACAGAAATCTTTTTTTTTTCAAGAATATTAGCAATTGGTGCTATATAGATCAGATTGTATTACATTTTGGGCACATTATTTCTGGTTGTCCCACCTTTAGTGATGCTGTTTATGTGTGTGAAGCAAGTTAAGCTTTACTGAACCTTATTTAGAAATAAGGTTCTAAATTTCTAGTTAGAAAGATGTGAGGAGATAGAGAGGGGAGAGGTCCATGTTTGAGAGAGAACACAGGCTTGTCTGGAATGGAAATAAGCAAGCGAAGAAACAGAGACAAGCAAGTAAGATACATGTTTAACGGAGAACCAGACTTGAAGAACAAGCCAGTGATGATATTATTAATTAATGAGTTAAGTAGATAACAGCCAGATCCCCTCATTATTATGATACATTATTTTTCATTGCAACACAAGTAATTCGTAGAATGCTACTTTGGCACCAGATCATAGGAGGTATTTGTTTGTTTTGCTTTGTTTTGTTTTTGTTAATCAACTCAACTGTTCAGTTTACTGGCTAAGTCCTGCTTTGAATTATATAGTGTAATATAGTATATGGGCTAGAGCGATAGCACAGCAGGTAGGGTAGGGTAGCAGGTAGCCTTGCATGCAGGTAGTCTTGCATGCAGCTGACCCGGGTTTGATTCCTCCATCCCTCTTGGAGAGCCTGGCAAGCTACCGAGAGTATCCCACTCACATGGCAGAGCCTGGCAAGCTACTTGTGGCATATTTAATATGTCAAAAACAGTAACAACAAGTCTCACAATGGAAATGTTACTGGTGTCCACTTGAGCAAATAGGTGAACAGCATGACAGTGCTACAGTGCTACAGTGCAGTATATATGACTGTGAGGCTGTACTATTTCCATTATTACTGTATAAGAAACTGAAGTCACAAAATATATAAGAATTTAGAATAATTTGGAAAGGAAAAGATAAAACATGTATTGTGATGAAACAGAAGAAGCAAAAGAAGCAACCTTTGAAGCCAGACATTTAGCTTGGTTGCCAGTCCAGAAGCATTTATAATTAACTAAATCTCTCTGAAATATGATTTACCTATTACAAAAAGCAGAATAATATACTGCCAATCAGATTTTATTATCATAAATGGTTTTGTTTATTTGGGGAAGTAGCTCCCAAATAATCACTAGGAGGGGCCCTTCCAGAGATCCAGGGGCCCCTCTTGGTGAATCCTTGGCCAACAACACCAGTGCAAGTCCCTGAGATCATGGTACTGCTCAGGCCCTGTGATGCAGAGGTTAGGAAAAGGAAAGGTTATAATTTGCCCGAATTTGCCTTTATTTTTTAATTAAGACACTGTGATTTACAAAGTTATTCATAATAGAGTTGTTTCAAGCATACAACGTTCCAACCCCAATCCCACCACCAGTATCCCTTTCTGCTTCACCAATATCCACACTCCCTGTCACCCACCAGTCTGCTCCTCGGCTGACATATAACAAATTTATTTCATATAACTTGGTCCAAGAAAATTTAAAGGAATGGCAACTAGAATGACCATAAGTCAATATAAGTCAATTTGTGATTATTAGTTGTTATGTGGTTTTAACCTTTCTTAATCTAGTAAGATTATGCACCATTAGTGAGTGCTGTATTCAGTGCCACGTGATGGGAAGTTTCTCCTGTCCTTTAAAGGAGCTACTTTAATGTCTCTTGTAAAACTGGTTTCAAGGCTATGAATTCCCTAAGTGTTGCCTGTCCATGAAGCTCTCTATCATTCCTACAAATGTGAGTGATAATCTGGCTGGATAGGGTATTCTTGATGAGGTGTCTATCAACGAGTTTTTGTACTGTATCCCTTCATTCTCTTCTGGCTTGCAGAGTTTTATTTGATAGATTTGTGATAGATTTGTTGTACATCTTACGGGCTTTCCTTTGTATGTTAGTTCCTCTTTTGATTTTGCTGCTTTCAGAATTTTGTCTCTATCTTTGGATTTTGTCATTTTGAGTATAACATGTCTTGGAGTTTTCCTAACAACTATTTTTGTTGGTACCCTTTGGTCCTTTGGCCTTCAGTGCCTGTAATCCTCAACTCTGGGAAATTCTTATTGATTTCCTTAACTGTTGTTTCTTCATTACATTGCCTTTCTGTTCTTCAGAGACTCCAGTGATTATTGAATTCATTCCATAGTTCTCTAGTATGCTACTCATTTCTTTTCAGATTGCTTTTCACTTCCTGCTCTTTCCTAGCGGTTTCCTCCTCGTCTTGGCACTTGATATTTTGTCTAGCTTTGGTTATTTTGCTGTTCAGAGCTCCTATTGACTTTTGTAATATCACCTACCATGTTCTCCATTTCTGTTGTTTCTGACTTTTTTCAGTCTAGCTCTCATACTTTCTTGTGCCTTGCTGACTACTTGTGCTATTGTTTTTTTTTTTTGAACTAATCGAAAATCCTCCACTCGTTGGGAAAGATGAGTAAGGAGAGGCTTCTAAAATCTGAGGGCTGGGAGGAATAGAGACGTTACTGGTGCCCGCTCAAGTAAATCGACAAACAACGGAATGACAGTGATACAGTGAATTGAATATCCTCAGCATAGTGTCACTAAAGACACTGTTGGGGGATTTACTGGTGTTGTTTCTGTCTTGGTGATATTTTTGCTCACTGAACTTAGTGGGCTTTTGTTTCCCCTACTGGTCTTCTAATGTTCTTGCTGTATAGGGGGTGAGTCCTTATAGTTAACCTTTCTGGAAGATGCTGAGGGACTAGACTGGAGGTTGCTCTGTCTCCTCTGCCTGTTCTCTCAGAATAGTGGGAAACGTAACCAGGAGCACCGTGTGATTTGCTCAGGAGCTGTTGTGTGCCCTTACTATGGCGCTGCTCAGGTGTACAGGCTGATGGGACCTACCCAATAGCGAGGGGCTCTGCCTCTCAGCCCAAAATAGGCTCAGTGATCTCAACTGGAGGCTGACTTTACCTGGGATGGTAGGGAGCATCGAGCAGAAGATCAGGCAAGATTTTTTTTTTATTTTTTAAGATTCTTTTATTACTGCCTTCCATTCCATTTTCTAATCCTTCAGCTTTCTTTTTTTTTTTCTTTTTGGGTCACACCCTGAGATGCACAGGGGTCATTTCTGGCTCTGGACTCAGGAATTACCTCTGGCAGTGTTCAGGGGACCATATGGGATGTTGGGAATCGAACCCGGGTCGGCCGCATGCAAGGCAAATGCCCTTCCCGCTGTGCTATCGTTCCAGCCCCCGTTCAGCTTTCACTTGATTGAACTTTTCTGTAGAAAGTCACAAGTGACAATACTCTTCTGAAGAAGGTCTTTAGTAACTATTTTATCATTACAACCAAGAGCCTTTATCCTTTATGAATATGCTAAAAGCAAAGTAGTTCTTGCTCCTTCCTCTCCGAAAACCAAAGCCACAGCAATGATTCTGAAGGCTTAAGAGTTTAAAGACATCACAGTCACCCAAGATTGAATGTCTTTCATTTCTCATGATCTAAGACACTGCATCTCCAAAACAGCCTGAGTATCCCTGGAAGAGCACCCCCAGGAGAAATAGTCATCACTACATGACAATAGTTCCTTCAAAGTCAAACTAATCATTGAGTCATCCACAAAGAAGGTGGAAGTCATCTTATGTTCGTGGTGGCTGTCAAGGTCAATAAGCAACAGATGAAACAGATTTTGAAGAGAATCTGTGCTGTTGTCACTGACATCACCCTCATTGGGCAATAATATAGCAGGGAGGGTATTTGCCTTGCATGTGACCGAGTCGGATTTGATTCCTGGAATTCCATATGGTCCCCCAAGTACTACCAGGAGTAATTTCTGAGTGCAGAGCCAGGAGTAACCTTTGAGTTTCACTTGATGTGACCCAAAAAGTCAAAAAGGAGAAGAAAAAAATGGGATATGCTTTGTCACCTGGCTGTGATGCTTTGGTTATTGCCAACAAGGTTAGCATCATCTAAACTGAGTTCAGGGGGCAGTAATAGTACAATGGGTGGGTGCTTGCCTTTTATGTTTGGTCCTCATATAGTTCCTGAGCTCAGAGTCAAAAGTAAGAGCTGAATACCTCTGGGCATGGCCCTAAAACAAAACAAACAAAATAAAGAACTGAGTTCTTTATTTTGTATATTGTATTTTGGTAATTCTAAATACATTTTTCCCTACAATACTGGTAAAAAAGGCCCAGGGGTTTTGCTTATTTTTCTTTATCTTTATTTACCTCTATTTCTTTTTTTTTTTTTCAGTATCAAACCTAGAGAGTATCACACAGGCAAGGCAAGTGCTCATTCGCTGAGTTTCACCTCTGATTCCTGGAGCTTTCTAAAACATTTTTATATATGCTGGCTTCCTTATTATAATAAATAAGAGTGGGAGAGGTTGTTTAACAGGCTGATGCACCCTTTACATGCCAGACGCATGGGCTGGTTACCTCTTAACCAGCACTACACGGTCCCCAAACATCCCCAAGAGTTGAACCCCAAGTATCAAGCCCGGAGTAGCTCCTGAGCACTGTGGGGTGTGTCTCACCCCAAATAAATATATGTAGCACATTAAATATAATACATATTGTTTCAGAGAGACAGAACAGGAAAAACACCTGCTTTTCCTGCACCTGACCCTATTTTCATCCCTGGCTCCCCATGTGACTCCTGAACAGTGTGACTATAATGCTTGAAATAAAATAAATATGTATAAAGTGTATTTGACTGCATCCTTTAAAGAAAGCTTCTAAGCCTGTCTTCTGTGAAGTTTTCCTATGCTAAATACTTCTTCCTTTACTTACATATATCTTTATTTTATATTTACTCCCACTTCACTATAAAGAGGATCGATATTCTGCTATGGTCTTCACTTTGGTTTCTACACTGCCCCTTTTATTAACCTTATCCTCTTTCTGCAGCTCAAGCAAATTGCCCAACATGTATGTATCGCTAGCTTGATAGTCTATACTTTGCTGTCACAACAACCTGGAGTCCTAGCAGCTGTGCCTTAAACTCAGTCGGCATGAAAGTCATGTCTTCTCTTTTCCTGTCTCATCCTCCCAAGAGAAAATTTGTATTAAATCAATAAATCGGGCTTACATTGCTATGCTCATATAAATATAGTTTACTGCTGAGACACCCACTGTATTATGATTACTTTCCTTTTATATATAGTTATAATAGCAATTACATTGCTTTTTTGTTCACTTGCTTTCCTATGATTTATCTTTTCTTTCCTCCAGAGTCATAGGAGAAGAAGGAATAAATGCCTTTCCAAATCCACTAAATGATTCTCAAGCTTTATTCCACAGATGCTCATAAAATATTTTCTTGGGGCCGGAGTGATAGTACAGCAGATTGGGCATTTGCTTGCATATGGCTGACCCAGGTTCGATCTTTGGCATTTCTTAAGGTACCCCAAGCATTGCCAGAAGTGTTTCCTGAATATAGAGCCAGGAGTAACTCCTGAGCACCACCAGGTGTGACACCCTCCCCCCCCCCGCAAAAAAAGTTTTTTCTTGTGCCCCTGTATGTAGGACATGGAAATATTAGTTAGCGTACATGTAAAAACAAAAAGTTGGAAGAGATCACACCTGGCTGTGCTCAGGGTTTATTCCTGACTCTGCACTCCAGAATCACACAAGGATTACTCCTGGCTCTGTACTCAGAAATTACTCCTGGCGGAGGCTTGGAGGACCATATGGGATGCTGGGAATCGAACCCTGGTCAGCCACGTGCAAGGCAAATGCCCCACCTGTTGTGCTATCTCTCCAGACCTCTCCGAATCACTCTTGTCAGGCTTGGGGGATCATATGTGGTGAAGGGAATTGAACCCAGGTCATTGCTTGTGAGTATCTTGCCTTCTGATCTACCTCTACAGCCCATTAAGTAAGAACAAATTTTAAAACTTCCTTGAGTATTTCTGATAAACTCATAGTTTTTGTGACCCAGGAATCTGAAAGCAGATTAGCTAATGCTGCCAGCCGAGAGGCAGGGCCCCTTATAAATCAGGTTTGTGCTGATAACCAATGCATCGATTTTCTTTTTTTTTTAATTTATTTTATTGAATCACCATGTGGAAAGTTACAAAGTTCTCAGGCTTATGTCTCAGTTATACAATACTCAAACACCCGTCCTTTCACCCGTGCCCATATTCCACCACCCAAGACCCCAGTCTACCTCCCAACACCTGCCCCCCCCATCTCCACCTGCGTAATTGATAAATTTCACTTCATTTTCTCTTTACCTTGATTACTTTCCATAATTCAACACAAAACTCACTATTGTTGGAGTTTTCCCCCAAGAAAGACAGCCCTATTGCCAATGAAGCATTTGATAATTAGTTTTTTATTGCTGAGACTGGAGAGATATGAAGTTCCACTGTCAAGTACATAGAATTTTTTTCCCCTCCTTCCCACGTCACCAAGTTCATGCCTGCTTAATAAATAGTCCTCATATTATGGTTGACACCACACCGCCTGATGAGAAAAAGAGATATTTCCTGTCCTCGGCCAGCATGGGGCTATGGCTTAGTTCACAGTCTAGAGACATGGCTGCAAGCAGTTTCTGGAGCCAAAAGTAGTTCCTCCGGGTTCTGGTTGATCTGCAGCAACGCGGCCGCAGAAGAGTGTGGCCACCCAGGTCGAATCTCGGCAGAGCATGTGCTGGTATCGGCCCGAGACTCCCCAAGTGTCCTGCTGTTCCAAGTACAAATTTTTTTTTAATTTTAATCTTTTTCCCCTCCCATTCCCGGGCCTCTATGTTCGTGCCTGCTTCATAGACCTCATAATATGGTGGACGCCACACCGTGTTTCTCCCAGAAAAGGGAAAAGAACTGAGAAAGGAGGATATTTCCTCTCGTTGGCCGGTGTGGGGCTATGGCTTAGTTTACAGTCTAGAGAAATGGTTGCTACTTTGATTACCTTCAATATTCCAACAAAAACCTCAGTATTATTGTTTGGAGTTAACCCCCACAGTCAGATCTGCTAAGAAGGAGCCCTTTCACATTGCTGACAATAAAGATAAAATAGGTTGCTCGGCCACTATCTCGGTCGCACTGTTTTTTTTTTTTTGTATGAAGTCCAGGGAAAATTCTGCCAGTATTTGCATCCCTGCAAGCTTTTACTTCCCTTTTGTGTTGCTCATATGGAGAAGCCTGGAGAGAAAAACCCTGCCCCGCTGGCGGCGAATGGGCCAGGGGCTCCCATCCCAGTCTGGGGGCCTCTCCGGGAGCTGCTCGTGTCCATAGTCGCTCAGTTGCTGCCGGGGTCGAGCTGGTAGAGCAGCAGAAAGGACTGGACCCGCGTGGCGCTGTGCTTAAATATTAGTAAAGGGCGGGACCGGCAAACCCGCCCTCTGGGATCTCCTGGACGTCCTGCTGGTACCTGCATTCTGTGTTCTAAAACCGGCTGTTGCCTTGCTGCGCCCAATAAGGAAGAGTTGAGAGAGAGAAAGCCCTGCCCCGCTGGCGGCGAATGGGCCAGGGGCTCAATGCATCAATTTTCTTTTCCTCCAGGTGAAGATCTCTGTTTTCATTATCTTGATTTTTTGCTTTTCTGAAGTAACAGTCCTTAATATCCCACTCTAGTTTGGATATGTACCGTCTTCTCCTAGAAGATAAAACCAATATGGCATTTTTATAATAGAGACAATATAGCAGTTTATTTAAAAAAAATTTTTTAAACAAATGGGACTACATTTATTTATTTATTTATTTTTAAAATGTTATTGAATCATCATGAGATAGTTACAAGCTTTCATGTTTGGGTTACAGTCTCACAATGATCAAACACCCATTCCTCCACTGGTGCACATTCCCCATCACCGATATCCCAGATATACCCGCCCTTTCCCACCCTCCCCCTGCCTCCATGACAGAGAGTATTCCCCATAATCTCTCTCTCCTTTTGGGCATTATGGCTTACAACACAGACACCGAGAACAATATAGCAGTTTAAAATACAGTATTGGGAGTAAAACTGTCTTAGATTTTTTTTCTTTTATAAATTTTATTGAATCACCATGTGGAGGGTTACATAGTTCTCTCAGGATTATGTCAGTTATACAATACTCAAACACCCTTCCCTTCACCCGTGCCCATATTCCATCACCAACCACCCCATTATACCTCCCGCCCCCTCCCGCCTCCCCAGTCCCCGCCCTTGAAAGTGATAAATTTTACTTCGTTTACGCTTTATCTTGGTTACATTCCATGTTTCAACACATAACTCACTATTGTTGCTAGGGTTTCCCCCTAAAAAAGAAAAGACAGTCCTACTGTCAAGGAAGCATTTGATAGCTCTCCATTGCTTAGAATGTCGAGATATTAAGTCCCGCTGTTTGTTACATAACTTTTCTATTTTTTCCCCCCCGCCTCGTCCTGCGCCACCGAGTTCACGCCTGTTTAGTAATCACCATGCTGCCTGACAAAGGGAAAAAAAAACGAAAAAGATGGTTATTTCCCGTCATCAGCCAGTGTGGGGCTCTGGCTTAGTTGATAGTCTGGAAGAATGTCTGCCAGCAGTTTCTGGAACCAAAAGTAATACGCTGGTATCGGCCCCAGCTCGAGGTTCCACCAGCGTTCCGCTGTTCCAAGTACATAATAATTTATTCCCTTGTATCCCATTCCCACGCCACCAGGTCCATGTCAGCTTAATGGACATCATACTATGGTTAACGGACATCATACTATGGTTAACGCAACACCGCGTTTCTTCCCGAGAAAGAAAGAAGGATATTTCTTCTCAGCCGGCGTAGGGATATGGCTTAGTTCAGTCTATAGAGATGGCTACCACTTTGACTGCCTTCAATATTTCAGCAAGAGACTTACTATTCTTGTTAGGATTTCCCACCAAAGTCCGACCAGTTAAGAAGGAACCATTTCATATTGGTTATGATTAAATGACATTAGGTCACGCGGCCATGGCAGCGGCCTCGCAGCTTTGAATTTCTGTATAAAGTCCAGGGAGAGTACAGCCAGAAATTATACGTCACTACAAACTTTAACCCTATTATGGTCCCCCCAAAGTCCAACCCGTTACAAAGGAACCATTTCATATTGCTGATGATTAGATGACATTAGGCTGCCTCGGCCGTGCGGTTTTGGGTTTCTATATAAAGTCCAGGGAAAATTCTGCCTAAAATTCTATCGCTACAATCTTTTACCCTTCAACAAAAACCTCAGTACTATTGTTTGGAGTTTCCCCCCACGGTAAGCCCTGCCAAAAAGGAACATTTACACGTTGCTGACAATCAAGAGATATTAGGTCGCGTGGCTACTGTCGCGGCCTCGCGGTTTTGGATTTCTATATGAAGTCCAGGGAAAATTTATTTGGTAATTGCATCACTCGATGGCAGTCCAGTTGCCTCCGGGGTCGATCTCACGTGGCAGCACAAAGGAGCGTCCCCACATGGCTCTGTGCTTAAATATCATTGGCACAGGGCGGATCCGGAAGTCCCGCCCCATCGGCTTTCCCGGGCTTCCTGCATAGTCTAAAAACTGGCTGTTGCCTCGCTGCATTCAAAAAGAAAGAGTTGAGAGAGAAAGGACCATACCCCGCTGGCCGCGCCTGGGCCAGTAGCTCCGAGCACACAGTTTGGAGGCATTTTGGGGGCGCTGCTCGTGTCCAAAGTGGTTCAGTTGCCTCCGGGGTCGATCTCGCGTGGCGGCACAAAGGCTGTCTTAGATTTTATGGCATTTTGTATAGCATTTTCCTGCTATAAATATATGTGAAATTATACATTTTCTCAGAACTTCAGTTTTCACTCCCTGCAAATCAGAATAAAACCTCAGAATTGTGGCTGGAAAGAATAAAGGGGTAAGGTGCTCGCTTTGCAGCTGACCCAGGTTCAGTCCTATATATGAATACCCTGTATATGGTCTCCTGAGTTCTGAGCCCTGACAGGAGGGATCCCTGAACACAGAACCAGGAGTAAACCCTGAGCACTGGCAGGTCTGGCGCACACACACACACACACACACACACACACACACACACACACACACACACACATACACGAAGTTAAGTGGTCAAGCTGGGTTGGATTCCTGCATCCATGATCGTCTGAGCACCTCCAAGAGTGATCCCTGAGCACTGTTGGGTGTGGGCCCAAAGCAAAAAAAAAATAATAACAATAAGATAGTACTATAAATCACAGAACCTTTGTCAATACAAATGTTTTAATAATAAAAAATTAATTAAGTGAAAGAATGATTTTGTTTCTTTTTGGGTCACACCCGGCCATGCTCAGGGGTTACTCCTGGCTCTGCCCTCAGGAATTACTCCTGGCGGTGCTCAGGGGACCCTATGGGATGCTGGGAATCAAACCCGGGCCAGCCGCATGCAAGGCAAACACCCTACGCACTGTGCTATCTCTCCAGCCCTGAAAGAATGACTTTCACTGTGGTGAAAGATCACTCCCAAAAGTACTGGGAGCCAATCAGCACCACATATGATAGTGGTCATCAAACTCAAGGCTTCATGAAGGCAAAGCATGTGTTCTACCACTTGGGACCCATACCCCATCCCTAACTCCCTGGGTCTTTGTTTGTGTTTCTTTGGCTACTCCCAGCTCTGTGCTCCCAATGGTGCTAGGGAACTGTGACATGCTGGGGATCCGAGACAGACCTCACACAGATAAAGCATATGTGTCAGTCCTTTAAACTATCCCCAGCCTATGTGACTTTTTTTGCAGGGAGAAGTGTGGAAGGTGGGGAGGCAGTTGGGCCACATTCTGCAGTGCTCAGGAGCATCTCCTGATGGTGATGCCGGGGAATGGAACTATAGTTGGTTGCAATGTAGAGTAAGCACCTTAACCTTAGTACTATGTCTCCAGCCCTGACTTAGTGTTTTAATTGGCCCACTCAGGTACCACAGACATAGCTCAAAAGGATAGAGCTCGTACTGCACATCAGGAAGCCCAGGTTAGATGCCCAAGCACCGGGGGAGGAACTCCTGAGCACTGCTGGTTTGATCCAAATCTAAAAAAAAAAAGATTTACAAATAGATTAATAAATGACCCAATCTGGGGACAGGGGCAGGAGTAATCTGAGTGACTTTCAGAATAGTCCAGGTGAGAGATAATGGAGGCTTACACCAAGATAATACTAGGTGGTAAAAAGTGATTAGAGAAAATTAAAAGATAACCCATGAGTAACTAGACCCCCACAGAGGCTTGGTGGGCATCTTGTGAGTAATTATTGATTAATCTTTGTTTTTCTACCTAAAAGAACTTTCTTTGGCATTGCTTGGGAACTGAGATGGAGGAAGAGACAGCATTGTGACTGACCTATTGGTGGGAGTTAGTACAGCTATCACAGTAAATAGGCAAAAATGATGACTTGGGCCAGAGAGAAAGTACAGCAGGTAGGACACTTGCCTTACATGTAGCTAACCCAGGTTTAATCCTCAGCACCACACATGGTCGCCCAACCACCACCAGGAGTGGTCTTGGAGCACAGAGTTTGGAATAAGCTGTGAGTTTCTCTGGGTGTGGTCCAAACCACTCCCCTTCTCACTTCCCCCAGTCTCAGTGATAATGGGCCAAGGTGTTACCAAAGAAAGTGATAAGAAATTTCCAGAATCCATATTTATTTTAGAAATTGAGCTAATACAATTTGTTCATAAATTGGACATGGAATGATTGTGGGGGTGTTTTTAGTTTTTGTACTGGAAGGTTGGCATTTCCATCAATTAATAAAGGAAAAATACTAAGAAGCTCAGATTTGATAGAGATCAAGAACTGATAGGGGTGGGGGAGCACTATGCAACTATTTAAATTGCTATTTACTCATTCAGGTAGAGGAACCCAGTGGGCAACTAAATCTCTGAGCCTGACATCTGACATTCAGAATTTCAAGGGAGTCTTATGATTCACACCGTGTTGAACTAACAAGCACCAAAGCTCAGAGGATTATAGCAACAAACATTTATTTTTTTGCTCTTGCTTCATATTGGCGACAGGTTGATTACAGATCTGCTTTAGGCAATCGGCCAGCCATGGGTCTGATACAAATGTCTGCTAATCTGGGGGCCCATGTTGAAGAAACTGTCAGTCTGACACATGCCATACCCATGGCAACAGGCAGAAACAAGAGACGAAACTAAACCAAACAATGCAATTTAAAGCTTCTCCTCTCATGTGGCACACTACACATGCTTCCACTTCATTCGAATGGAAAGTCCCAGGGCCCAGCTCTCCCACAAGGCAAGGGTGTATGATGTGCTGGAAGAGGTATTTTAAAATAAATCCAAAATTTATGGACATTTCATCTTCTCAGAGTGGATGGAGCAAAAACGTTGCAACCCACCATTCAATTTGCCACAGAGCACAGATGCTGAGGAGTCAAAATCCAAAGACGGAGATATTCCAACGTTCAGAGGTCAGGAGATAAGGAAAAACCAACAACGGAGATTGGGACAGAGCAAATAGCAAGTTAGAGGGTGGGGGGAAACCAGGTTGGATTTACATAAAGAAAGTATCTTAAGAAGAAAGAAAGGCATCATCTATGTCACATGCTGTTAGCTGATGAAGCAAGATGAAGACTGATATTGACCATCAGATTTAATCATGTGGAAAAAGTCTTTTGTGATCTTGACAAGAAAATTGATGACATGAAGTGGGTGAAGGTGTGAAGGTAGAGGGCAAAATTCTGATGAACTCAAGGAGGGGGGAGAGAGAAAGAGAGAGAGAGGAGAGAAAGTAATCTGCCTCTCTCTCTTTCTCTCTCCCCCTCCCTCTTTCTCTCTCTCTTTCTCTCTCTATCTCTGTCTCTCTGTCTCTGTCTGTGTCTCTCTCTGTCTGTCTCTCTCTCTCCCTCACTCTTTCTCTCCCCACCCCCCCTTCCCTCTCTTCCCTGCCTTTTTTCCTTTAAGGCACTGTGTTTTGCAGCGCTGTTACTCAAAGGTTAGAATGATAGTCTCTCTCTCCCCACATCCACTGCAGCACTGGCTGTTCTTGTTCTTTTTGACTAATGAAGTGATTTAAGGAGGAGAACGGCATGCTCTGGTTATGGCCTGTATGTGTATGAGTGTGTATGTGTGTGGGGGGAGGGTGGGGGGTGGTGCCAGGGATTACATCCACGTTTGAGAAAGGCAGTCTACTACTGGCCACATCCCTCCAACTATGTTTGCTTGGTTTGGGGCTCAGGCCCAGTACTAGGAGTAGGTCCTGGCCTCATCCCAGCATGGTGGTGGTAGCCCCTCCCATAGGTGCTCAGGGAACCGAGCCAGGATTCAAGTCTGGGACTTCCAGATGCACAGAGCATGTGCTCCGGCCCTTTGGACCATCTCTTTAGCTCCCGCCAAATATTTGCAATGATCACTGCGACTGTGTTGGTAATGGAATGAAAGGAGGTTATAGGGAAGCAGAGGGAGCAATTAGAAAGCAATCCCAAGTAATTCAAAACAGGAAGAAGTGTGAATATTCAAGATACCTCTCTGCCTGATCACCCTTATCCTGAGTATTCCTCTCACTTACTTGATTCATCTTCCTCTGTGTGCGGAGCTTCGAGACACCTTAGGCAGATTATTTTTCTTGTTTTTTTGCTTTTTGGGTCACATTAAGCGACGCTCAGGGGTTACTCCTGGCTCATGCACTCAGGAATTACTCCTGGAGGTGCTTGGGGGACCGTATGGGATGCTGGGAATCGAACCCGGGTTGGCTGCGTGCAAAGCAAATGCCCTCCCCGCTGTACTATCGTTCCCACCTTAGGCAGATTCTCGACCCTGGCCCTTGTGAGGTGCCTCTTGCTAGGAAGCTTGTTTTCCAGAAAGCTTGTTTTCCCTCTCCACGCTGCATGCATCTTATTATGTAGATGCTTCCATTTTTTTATTTGTTTTGCTGCTGTTTTGGAAGGAGCTTTCGGAGCTTCTTATTTTTTAACGCACATTTTCTATTGCTTGCTTGCATTTGTTTTGCTTGTTTGTTTGTTTTGCTTCCCCCCCCTTGTGCTCAGGGCTTACTTCTGACTATGCTTAGGGATCACTCTGGGTGTTGCTGGGGATCAGACTCAGGCAAGCGCCTTACCTGCTGTACTATCTCTCTGGCCTCTTCTTTTCCCCTAAGGTCTGCCCCCTGGTAAAACAGAGCCACTAACGCTAGCCCCCACTCACTCCAGTCTCTTGCAGATCTCATATGCTGAGAAAAATGCCCGGTCTGGGATGGATTTTTCCCCACAACATCCCCCTCTCTCCCCCACCTACATAAAAAGCCGTTCAGTGCCGAGCACCCCCGTCAGAGTATCTACATCTGACAATTCATAAACTGCTGGAGTGAAAGGTGGCCTTTAGATAGTCTGTGTATAAATTTAGCCATTTATCCAGAGAGAATGAAAAGGAAACCATGGCCTGATTCTGCTCAGCTGCAGTTTGTTTCTCCTCACACCCTGGGGTTCTGTTCTATGTCATTTCCTTTGAAGTCAGTGGGGGCTCTGTGGAGGACGCAACGCAAACACCGGCCTCTATACATAAAGGTGAGAACTGCCATGACGATAAACTATTCGGCAATGTGGTGAGGGAACATTGGTTTAACACACTCGGTGGCTACCCTGCAGATCCCACTGTCTGTGAGAGCTTTGTTCGCCCGGAGCAAACAAGACCGTTTTGAGTCTTGACATACAAGGGCCCATTCAGCAGAGCATCCCGTCCTGAGAGGAGGCTCAGAGCCGGGCAGACATGCAGGGCTGAGCCAGCACACTGAGGCCATTCCGCTCACATTCTCTCCATCTGTAAAGGGACTGTTCGCAGGACCCTACCCTGGCCTGCTCTAGATTGCAGCGATGGATAAATATTTTCACAAGTCTGTACTCCCGTATAATGGACGGCAGACTACAATGAAATCAAAGTAGCCAGAAATTTTCATGGAAAGAAAGAAACATGCAATGTTTAACTGGAGGTGTGATTTGCCAAAGAGCAGAGCTTCCGATAGAATCAACAAGAAAAACTTTGACATGGAGAAGGTATGAGAAATAATTGCATAGTTTTGCTTTCTTTGGAGGAGGGGGGATTTGCACTCCCAGCAATACACCTCAGACCAAGCTCAGGGTTCTTGCATGCAAAACATGTGCACCAAACCTTTGGTCTCTCTCTCTCCAGCCAGCCCTGCGCGTGCTTTCTGTCTCAAGAGCATTAATTGTCAATTGGCCCCCCAGAAACTTTCTCCTCCCTGCCCCCAACTTCACAATGAGTGATGTACAATATTTAAGGCACTGATATCAAGCAGTGGTTTCAGGTTGTTATGCTACAAGTGAAGAATGAATGGAATTGGTTGTTGCCCAATTTGCACGATTTGTTCCAAATTACTTTTCCCACCCATCTCATTCTTTGACTTTGAAATAGTGGTGTCCTGTTACTGATTCCTTCATCAGATCATTCTGCTTCAGTCTCCAGGCCATTGCTTGAGCTGAACCGTACAGTCAGCTTCGAGCCCCCTCACCCCTCAGCACCTCGTGCAAAGTAGCTCCCCAGCATTTTTAGCTGTCATGTCTCCTATTAAACTGCAACAGGCGTAGCCTATTGAGGCGACACCAAGAGGTGCCCAGGGCTCACTCCTGGCTCTGTCTCAGGGATCACTCTAGATGATGCTCAGGGTGCCAGAGATTGTACCTGGGTCAGCATTATTCAAGGCAAGTGCTTTAACCCCTATATTATCACTCTGGCACCAAAACAGGAATTTTTAAACCTAGAGCTCTGAATTTGTGTTTTTTTAGAAAATTTTTATTTACTTCTGCTTATAGTAGGTATATTTCTTTCGGTTAAGCCATCAGGTGGTTAGCATGCAGACAGATGTTTTATTTAATTATGAATAAAAATGTGGGGGGAGGGCATACCCAACAGTATGTGTGTGAAGGTTTCACAAGGATTGAACTTGGGCCCCACACAAGGAAGACATGTGCTCGACCACTGGAGTCACAACTCTAGTCAAGCTTGAGAATAATATATAAATCCTTGGGATAATTTAGACAATATCTAAATCACATGGGATTGCTAACAAAGGAAATATAGGTGGAAGAGGAAAAGACTGAATTCTAGAGCACCCCAAACTTAAGAGATTGGGGAGAAGAAAAAGTCCAAACACATATTTGGGGGGCTGTGGAGATAGTTGAAAGGGCTGGAACACATGCGCTGTATCCAGGAGCCCCAGAGATTTCTGACACAGTGTGGTCCCTGAGCACAGGGAGTAAAGTCCACTTCTAGCCTCACCAGCTATACACCTGTGCACCCACAAGAAAAAAATATATAGATTCTAGGGGCTGGAGCAATAGCACAGTGGGCAGGGTGTTTGCCTTGCACGCAGCTGACCTGGGTTTATTTCCCAGCATCCCATATGGTCCGCTGAGCACTGCCAGGGGTAATTCCTGAGTGCAGAGCCAGGAGTAACCCCTGTGCATCGCCGGGTGTGACCCGAAAAGAAAAAAAATATATATATATATACATATATATATGTGGATTCTAGAACTTACTTGATAGTAACACAGAAAGCAATATCATTTTTTGAAATAATAGTTGTATTGTAACATAATAGTTATCAATTGCTTTAGTGTGGGGATATAGCCTAATTATAAAGTCTTTACCAATACTTCTAAATATTCCCCTTTTTCATAGTTTATTCTTTTATTCTCCTTTATTTTGGGACAACACACCAGGCAGTGTTGTCCCCTGATTGTTATTCTAGAGTTGCTCTTGGCCATGCTCAGGGCACCAGAGATTGAACCTGGACCTCCAGAATGCAATGCATGTGTTTAAGGCTTTGAACTACTTTTGCCTTGTTTTTGGGTCACACCTGACTGTGTTCGAACTTGAGTCCTGGCTAAACGCTCTGAGCTATCTTCATGCCCCCCACAGTTCAGTCTGACTCCAGTCTATTCCACACGCTGCTTAGGTTACCCTTGAATTCATCTTAGTTATTTGTACCTGGATGATAGGAAGGAAAGTTTGACAAGTTTAATATACTATATTGATATGATGAAATACAGTTCACTAATCATTTTTAATAGAAAATACTTGCAAAATAAAGTTGAATAAAGCATAATCCCAGTTTATATGTATATATGCACACACAAATATATGACCAGGAAAAAATACTATGTGTATCCATCAAGGACTGTAACTATAGCACAGCGGGTAGGGCGTTTGCCTTGCACGTGGCTGACCCAAGTTCAATTCCTCCCTCCCTCTCGGAGAGCCCAGCAAGCTACCAAGAATATCCCGTCCACAAAGCAGAACCTGGCAAGCTACCCAAAAACATCCTGGCTCTGTGTTCAGGGACCACTCCTGCAGGGCTCAGGGGACCACATGTAGTGCTGGGGTTGAACCAGGTTAGTCATGTGCAAGGTAAATGCTGTGCTGGCTCTACTATCACTCCAGCCCCAAATTTCCTTTTTTTTTTTTTTTTTGCTTTTTGGGTCACAACCAGCAATGCTCAGGGCTGACTCCTGGCTCTGCACTCAGGAATCACTCCTGGTGGTGCTCAGGGGACCATATGGGATGCTGGGAATCGAACCCAGGTCGGCTGCATGCAAGGCAAATGCCCTACTCGCTGTACTATTGCTCCAGCCCCACCCCAAATTTCATTTCTTACTTTGTCCAAAGACCATAAATGATAGAAGAAGTCTGTAAAGGTCAGGGCTCTGTCATTTACTCAACATTACCACAGGATACTTTGCATTATTATGATTTAAAAAAAAATTTAAAAAGGTAGTCCTTAACTCATCCCCCAACTGGCATCTGGTTCTTTGAGGACAGGTTCCATGACTTTAGGGTTCTTGGTATCTCCTGAACCCTTGTGATTTGTTCACAGTATATAATGTACATCTGTAGGAGTTTAGCTCCATATTATTTCAACTTTTCAAATCTATTTCCTATAGATTTCTTTGCATCTATTTTTTGTTTGTTTTTTGATTTTGGGTCATGCCTGGTGGTACTCAGGGGTTAGTCTTGGCTCTGCACTCAGGAATTATTCCTGGAGGTTCTTGGGGGACCATATGGGATGCCAGGGACCAAACCCCTGTTGGCCACATGTGAGACAATTGCCCTACCTATTGTACTATCTCTCTGGCCCCTGCATTTATCTCTTAATCTGAACTAATTTGGGATATCTCTTCATATATATTGTTTCCTTCGTTTCTTTTATTTGGGAAAGAGGGAGGGGTGTTTGGGTCACAATCAGTAGTGCTCAGGGATCACTCCTGGAGGACTCAGGAGGCTGGGGATTGAAACCCAGGTCAGACACATGCAAGGGAAATACCCTACTGTTATGTTACCTTTCAAACTCTTGCAAGATAGTTTTTATTGAAGGAAATTCACTTAGAAGGGAGAGAAAGAAAGGAATGCATGATCAAAAAAGAGAACATGGGGGCTGGAGGTATAGCTGGTAGGGTGTTTGCCTTGCACACAGCCGACCCACGTTCAATTCCTGGCATCCCATATAGTCCTACAGGCATCACCAAGAGTAATTCCTTGAGTGTAGAGCCAGAAGTAACCCCTGAGCATTGCTGAGTGTGACCTAAAAAAAAGCAGAGAGAGAGAGAGAGACAGACAGAGAGACAGAGAGAGAGACAGAGACAGAGAGGGACAGAGAGAGAGACACAGAGAGAGAGAGAACATGGGCTTCTTCAGAGTGGAAAAAGCAAGTAAACAAAGATACACATTTAAGGGAGAACATGAGCTTGAAAGAGTAAGCCTATGTTGTTTCTTTTTTAAGTGCATTGAGTTTGTAGAAGGAATAATAAAACGTCAACAGTTAATTTACTATGGGAAGGGACCAAGAAGATGGCTCAAAGATCTAAAATGTATGATTTACAAGTGGGAGTCTGGGTTCAATCCCTCATACCACACGATCCCCTGGGAACCGACCTGGAATAGTCCCCAAGCACTTTGGTATAACCCCAAAGCCAAACATAAAATTACTCTGAGGGAACCTTTTATAGTTGGTTTATAAATGATTGCATGAACATTCTTTTTTCCCTCCAAACATGACTCACTGACTTTCTGTCCATGGACAGTTGAATTCTTGCTGAAGAAATATGAAGAAATGAAATAATAAGATAATAATAAAATAATAAGAAATGAAGAAATACAATACAATCTCTTATTTTCCAGTCCCAAATATAATTTTCACATGTGCTCTATCTTTGTAGGCAAAACACTTCCCATTTCAGCGAACTTCAGCCCCCAGCTGAGTTTCTAGTGGTTTAGAGAGCAACTTGAGGGCTCTGCACTTGGCACCACTAATTTTCTTGGCATCTCTCCACAGCCACCATTTAGAAAGCTCCTGGTCGGCAGAATTTCTCTCCATCATACGCTCTGTGGAGATTACAAAAGGATTGTATTACTTTGCTTTGAAAATATGATAGAAAATGAAATTTATTTTACCAAGAAAGGAAGCTTTTGAAACTTAACTTGTTCTAATAGGACCCTTATCCATGGATAGTTCTCAGCAGTGTGAAATGGTAGGTATGGGCACAGTTATTTCTTATTAGATTTGCCACTAAGTAAATATCCCTGTGCTTAAAATCACTCATAAAAACAAAGCAAGTTGTAAAATTATATGGTTATTTTTCCCTAAAAAATATGAGTCTATATATTCTCAGAAAAACAATCTTGGATGATGAGTTTTAGAAAGGTCTTATGGGGCCAGAGAGATAATGCAGAAGGCAGGGCACTTGCCTTCCACACAGCTGACCCAGGTTCAATCCCCAGAATCCCATATGGTCTCCTGGTCCTCTCTAGGAGTAATGCCTGAGTGCAGATACAGGAGTAAGCCCTGAGCACTGCTGGGTGTGGTAAAAAACAAAAAGCAAACAAAACAAAAGAGAAAGGGCCTAAGCACTGAAGAGTTTATATGAAATCATGTTTTATAATTTACTTCAAGACTAAAAAGGCATACAAACTCAATACTTGTAAGAAATTCCCAAATAGTTCTTTTTTTTTTTTAATTTTCATGCATTTAAAACAATGTCAACTTCTCTACCATCTTTCTTTTTTCTGGAGGTGGGGATTCTGGCCTGCTGGTGCCATATTACCTACTGGAAAATTCTGTTTGGGAAAAGGCTAGGAATGGAGTCTATCCAATCATTAATAGTGGTTACATCTCTGAAGTGGTGGGAGCTGTGGAAAGGAGAGCATTGTACTTTCCCACATATAACCAAAATACTGTTATTTATTATATATGCAATCATCTAAAACCAAAAATCTAATTATCTATAACCAAAATACTGGCATTAATTAATTAATACACAATCATTATTATAAAAATTGTGGAATGGAGTGAAAAATTGGAGACAGGGCACTTGCTTTGCATGCGGCTGACCTGGATTTGAACACAGGCATCCCATATGGACCCTTTATACTGCCAGGAATGATTCCTC
Organism: Sorex araneus; assembly: GCF_027595985.1. NCBI lineage: Eukaryota > Metazoa > Chordata > Mammalia > Eulipotyphla > Soricidae > Sorex > Sorex araneus. Next base: position 12,032,366 of record NC_073311.1, read on the forward strand.
AGTGCAAAGTCAGGAGTAAACCCCTGAGCATTGCTACGTGTGACACTCAAATAAAACAAAACCAAAAAGTTTGTCAGTCATCTATACATAGCTCTTTGCAGATTAATTTGTTGAGCTCTCACAACAATCTTATAAGGTGCAGTTCTTCTTTTGTTTGTTTGTTTGATTTTTGGGCCACAGCCAGTGGTGCTCTGGGTAGGAATGATCCTGTGCTCAGGAATGATCCCTTGCAGTCCTTGGGGGACCTTTTGTGGTCCTGCGGATCCAAAGCAGAGTCAGCCATGATGCCAGAGAAGTGCCTTAAACCCTTTCCTTTCTCTCAGGATTTTACTTTTTTTTCTTTTTGAGTCATACCTGGCAATGCACATGGGTTACTCCTGGCTCATGCAGTCAGGAATTACTCCTAGTGGTGCTCAGGGGACCATATGGGATGCTGGGAATCAAACCCAGGACAGCTGCGTGCAAGGAAAATGCCCTATCCACTGTGTTATCGCTCCAGCCCCTGGATTTTACTTTTACCATCATTTTACAACTAGACAGTAGATTCAATCATCTTGCAGAGGCTGGGTCACTCAGATAGCAAAGCAATTGAATTGAAACATACCTCTGGTAGACTGACTTCAAGTTATGCACAGAAGTGAGGGAGTAGAACTAGTTTGTGGTTTTCAATTTTTACTTTATTTCATAGTTGGCTTAAACACTTTGGGAGGTGACTAAAGGCATCTGGGGCTGGTTGATGCTAGTTGGAAATTACTATTATTATGAGGATGATTATTATAGTATTTAGTAATCATGCAGTACTTTATACTTCAAAGAACTGTGCTTTATAATCATTTATTAGCTATGTCTCATAACATCTCTATGATATAAAGATGTGTTTATCGTGCATATTTTACAGAAAGAGAAACTGAGACTGAATGAGACTTTTGGACTACATTTTCATAAAATGAGTAAAGGTGTAATGCAACCTCCAAATTCTCTGAGATTCACTAAACAGCCCAATTTGGACGTAATAGAGGTTTAATTCTTTAACCTTTTAAAAGGAAAGTGTCAGTTATAATATTTTTCTTGATATTAAACTAGAGAGTGAATGTAAAATTGCTAAAAATTAATAACCATTTTTTATATCTTCTATTTGGGGGCTTTTGCTGCTTTGTGTCAATGTGACATTATTGATCAAATTCAGCTTATTATCTCCCATTTCTCCCCATAAGCACAATTTGACTACAGATACTGGTTTCCAGTGTCAATTCTATTGCAGTTCAAATTGCTTCCATTGTCTTTAGAAGATGCCTTTGTCTACTGCATGCATAGAATGTTTCCCGACAACTTGGCAATAAAAACAAAGTTATGCAACCATTATATTGGAATTAAAGAAAGTCTTAGACATCTAGTGTTTATTTAAAAATTGCAGATTATTGTCAGTGTAACATGGGGTAGGAGGGTGATGGAGAGGAGAAAGATCTCTATGTCTATCTTATGACAGCACCTATAAGAGACCTGAGAAAGGTACATACATTAAAAAATTTTTTTTGGATTTTTTTCTTCTTGGTACATATTTTTCTATGAATCTGGCATCTCTTTCAGTTGGGAGATAGATATGGCCACAGTACATGGGAAAGGCTCAATAAATATTATTTGAGTGGTTAATTAATACTATTTATGTCTCTGGTGACAGACTTGCCTAGGTTCTTTTTTTTTTATAATGTAGGAGCACTATTTATTCAGCCATTGATTAAGCTGATTGAATTTGGCATGAACTCCACATTACTTTTTAAAAATTTTTAAAATTTTATAAGTTAGTTCACAATGCTTGATTACATTCAATATTCAAACACCCATCCCACCACCATTACATCTTCCCACCACCAAATTCAGCATGTTTCCATCCCAAACCCCAATACCTGTCCCAAAACACAACTGAAGTAATATATTTTTTATTGTCTGTTATGAAGAACTGCTGGACGTGTTTACAAAAAAGTGTTCATATAGGAAACAGTGTGAAGATTGTTCTATTTTGGCAGGAACCATTAAGACATTCTATAGAATATCACTAACATGTTGTTAAAGTTTGGGTGATGTGAGCTTTGGTGTATATACATGAAAATATGTATATATGCATATATATTTCCCTCTATGATTTGTTGCCTACTATCTGAACCCCATCAAATGTGGTGTGGTAATTATGGAGAATGGGTAGGGAGTGTCTTATGATGTGTCCAAGAATATGTTTAGTCATATGTGAGGCTTGGCCCAGCGTGTGGGGAGCAGCCTTGAGTGTGGTGGTGGTTGGGTTGTGGAGATTTTTGGCTGCCGGAGCTGGGTCCCTTGGGGTGGGGAAGGCTCTCACCCACCTCCCTCTGGGGCACCCCGTGTGAAACAGTCTGGCATGGAGTCCGGTGGCATGGTTATGGGGACCTCATGTTATGTTCCCTCTCGGGAGGAGCAGCCATGTGATCTGGACGGCGGCTGAGGACAAGATCATCTGGTGCCGGCAAGAGGTGGCTTATAGGTGTGACCCCTGGGTCACTGGAGACTGGAGGAAACAGGCAGAGGATCTCCGCTCCTGGTCCAGTTGAGCCCAGTGTCCAAGGTCACAAAGTTCCACATTACCTGGGCTCTGTAGGATTTCATTCATGCGTGAAGCAGGCTCAAAAGGTGGGGAATAGCCTTTGAGCATGGCGGTGGTTGGGTTGTGGAGGTTTTTGGCTGCTGGAGCTGGATCCTTTGGGGCGGGGAGGGTGGGGAAGACAGCCTAGCGAGTGGTCAGGACATTCTGTGGCACTCTCTTCAGGAAGTTTTAGTTTATAGTCCCTGGGTCTTGGCCATTGATGAGATTACACAGCACCAGGGGTAATTTGTAGGTGTGCCTGCCAAGCTACTGGAAAACGGGGAATCTGGGTGGAGGAGGCCCAGTCCCTATCTGAGCAGGCCTGGAGCTCTCAGTCACAGGTTCTCCCCTACCTATGTGCTACAGGCCCTAACTGCTTCTTTTGATCTCTTTTGAAATTTATGGGTCTCTGAAATAAGGCCAATAAATGAACTTATATAGCTGAGCCAGAGGTGGTTTGTGGGTGTGTCTCCCACATACCTAACTTTTGGCCATTTAATTTCTTAGTAAACTTGGCCCCAAGTTGTTGGGATCTGGCCAAAGGCACAACAGCAATTTTGGGGTATTGCCTGGGTTCTAATCCTGGCTCCAATCCTCACTTGTAGTTACCTAGCTATGCTTTAGTTTCTCCACCCAGGAAAATAAATAAGTTAACAAACACAGAAATAAACTAAGACCTCTTTATAGTTATTATAAAATATACTTAAGTATTTGGTTATCATTTAGCCTTTCTATTTCCAAAGAAGTTGAAATAGAAAAGAACAAGGTGGTGATAATGATGTTTATAATGATGCCTGTACTTGCCTGGCTTGTTTCAAAATGCTATAATGTGGTTAGCACCCACAATTGCTATCCTGAAAAACAATTGAAAAATGACCTCAAAATATGCTGGAATAAATAAATAAACAAATAATAAATAATAATGATGACGTGTAAAAAATCAAGAAAATAAAATTCTATCCTTGTGTCTCCAAAATATCCACTGGTATCTCAAATACCAGTGACTTCAAACTCAGTGTCTGTCATGCAGATTTCATATGAAGTGAGGCCAACTCAGAGAGAGTACTGTCTGAATTCAGCAACTGTAGTTCAACTCCACATGCCGATGCCTTATGGAGTACACGCCCTGTCTGCTAGAGTTTCCAAGAGATACCAGAAATTGTGACTTTTTTTTTTAAACATGACATTTCTCAACTTTACAACTTTGGCTCAATTTGTTTATTGGTACAAAATGCCGTGGGTCAAACAACACATTGCAAGAACATTTCATCAAATCTTTGCCAATTATACTCATATATATTATACTCGTATATGTTATACTCATATATATATACATATGTATATGTATATATATGAGTACACTGTGCTGTTATTCAAATCAGCAAATGCTTTCCTAGCACTTGTGCCAAAGTACAAATAAAGGATGAGGGAGAAAATATGACAAAGTCTTCATACAACTACAAGTCTAGTGGGAAGAAATAAGCAACTGTGTCAGAGAAGAGAGTGGACAATGTCACAAAGAGTATGGAACTCAGAACTTAAGCCTACCCTTTAGATACTTAGGGCTCACATTAAAACCAACAAAACCCAAGAACCCTGTAATTGGAAAGCTTGACAAGTGAAGGACACCCAAGTTAATGGCTCTTTTGCTTAACAAAACACCTCAATAGATTTGTGGGGGCAGAAGCCCTACACACACAGGGACAATGACACACACAGTTCCAGGGAGACTGGTCCACTGTGGTCTGTGCAATTGGCACCCCTTTGAGCACCATTCAGGTTGTATTCTTCGTGAATGGTACCCCCTGGAATTGTGTAACCTGGATGTCTGTCAACAAAGATAGGCTTGGAGTCTGGTCTAAGAGAAGGATTAAGAGATAAATCCTTCTACATAATAAAGTGACAGGAATTTTAAGCCAGCAATGGGAAGAAGAGCGTTTGGGGAATAGATGTCTGAGAAGAAGATGGGCTAGCAATGTGGCAAGAAATCAGTCTATGAATATGGTGAGATTCCCTCTGAGTTTTGTTGCTGTTGCACCCAGGGTTTCACATACGCTAGGGAAGTGCTCTACCAATTTCCAGTAGTTTAAAAAATTAGAGACACATGAAATCTGCTGTCATTTTCTCTAATGTCTGGAGACACTGATACACACAATTAAACAACTTTTTATTTATGATGATATTTTGAATCAAATCAGGATTGTGTACAAATCATGAGATAACCAGGAAAGATTCAATGCCTCAGTTTACACAGCAGCATTTAGCTAAACATATAATACTAGTTTGCCTTTAAAAAAAATTATTACCATTTTTCTTTTAAAAGCTCAAAGGCTCATACTTTTATTTCCTCATTTGTTCTAACATTCCAGCATGGGAAGGGCAGATTTATGATAACATTATTTATAGATAGAGAAATTGAAATAGAGATTAAATCGCTTACTCAGTATTGCATAGTTAGGGTGGGAAAGCCACACTGGAATTTGGTTCTCCAAACTCCTGCCATTTCGTGGAGAGATCATGAGTTTTGGAATTACAGAGATCTTTGTTTGAACAGTCCTGCTTTGTGGCCCTTCATAAGAATGTGACCTTAAGTCAATTACTTCACCTAAGTCTTGGTTTTCTCTTCTGTAAAACTAAGACCATAAAACCTCATAGCCGTGTGGTGAAGATTAATTTAGAAAATGCATGTAAAGCCCTGGTACACAGAAGTCCTCAAATAAAATTAGTTACAACCCCTACCCAGTATTATCTGGTTAAAATGTTAGTGCAAATTTTAAGGAATCAAAAAAAAAAAAAGAATCCTCCATTAATACTATTTATTTTTCTAGCTCTCTCTCCCACTGAGAGCAAAACATGAATAAAAGTGTTTCATATTATGTAATTCAATGGGAAAAACTTTTACTTCAGTGGAACTATTCCTGTTAGGGCTAATTAGGGGAGAAAAAAGAGAGAGAAATATGTAGCAGACAAGATAGTAGAGTGCAGTGTTTGTAAAACTTGAGAATGCATCAGAATTCCCTAGAAGGCCTGTTAAAACACAGATTGCTGGTTCCCACCCAGAGTTTCTGATTCACAGGGTCTGGAATGGGGCCGAATAATTTGCATTTGTAACAAATTCAGAGATGATGCTAATGTGACTAGTCCAGGGATTATACCTTGGAGACTTACCACAGTTAAGCTAAATTCTGTAGATGGGCCCCACCAGTCAGTTTTGACAGCAGTTAAAAAATAATTTATATTATAATATTTATCTAGGCTTTTTGGGTCATACCTGTCATGCTCAGGGATTACCCCTGGCTCTGCACTCAGGAATTATTCCTGGGGTGTTTGAGGGGACCATATGGGATGCTAGGGATTGAATCCAGGTTGACTTCATGTCAGGCAAATGACCTACATACTGTAATATGGCTCCAGCCCCTATACTATTTATTTCTTTTTGGGTTTTGGACCACATATGGTCATGCTCAGGGCTTACTCCCAGCTCTATGCTCAGATTATACTCCTGATGGGCTTGGGGAATCATAAGGGGTTCCCAGGTCAATTGCATGTCAGGCAAGCACCTTACTCACTGTACTTTCTCTCCAGGCCCCTAAACAAGAATGCTTTTATCTTGGTGTCACACCCAGAAGTGCTTGGGACTTACTTCTGGTTCTATGCTCTTGGAGCACCACTGGTGGGGGGGCTTGGAGGACCATATGGGATGCTGGAGATCCAACCTGGGCCAGCATTCAAGATAAGCTCCACGTTCGATGTACTATTCCTCCAGTCCTAAACAAGAATTCTAAATTTTTTCTTTTTCTTTTTGGTTTTGAGGTCATACTCAGGAATGTTCAGGGGTTACTCCTGGCTCTGCACTCAGAAATTAATCCTGGCTGTGCTCAGGGACCATATGGGATGCTGGGGATCAAACTCGGATCAGCTTTTGGCAAGGCAAGTGTGCTACCCACTTTACTATCTCTCTTCAGCCCCTGAACAAGAATTGTAAATAGGCGTTGAAAAAAGTTTAGTAGGAAACTGAGAGATTCTCAAGTTTGAGGCATTGGCAAAGAGGCGAAAGCATTTGAAGAGAGAGTCCCACATTCAAATCCATGTCACTTTTTATGAGTTAGTTGATCAGTTTCAATGACAAACCTCTAGCACTTTTATGACTTTTCAGGGGGTTAGTTGCCAGCATGTTTGATTAGAATTCCTCTCACTATCCCTCTAAGCCCTGATGAAAGGATAAGTTAGTTGAGTTGGTCCTTTTCTGGCCTGTGAGATTAAGAGAGGAACAACCCCAAGAACTTAAATTTGGGCATTGGGGAAGTATTTACAAACAAGTTTGTAACCACAGAAATAGATTGCATTGCAAACAAAGCCAATAGGAGAGGCATTGTTTGCATCTTAAATTCGTAATAACAGGTTCTGAGCTGTTTCAATTTACTGTGCAGTTCTAAATAGAAAATTCAAAAAATCTTCCTCCTCCACGCTTTTAAGAGATGCTTGTAAATTTATTTTGTAGATAGTGAGCCTGCTATAAAGCTTCCCCCACCCCCGCGGACTCCCCCCTCCCTAGGTCCCCCTCCCCCGTACACCCCCCCCTCTACCTTATCTGGTCTCAGAGATTGAATCCTTGTCTGATGCTCCGTGCTTTCTTTCTTCCCGACTCAAAAGACTAGCAAATTCCATCTTCTCTCCTCACTTACTTTTCCCTGCTTGGCGTTGGACACTGAGGGCCCACAAATCTTACCAGCTCAGTCTTCATAAGCGGCCAGGTCATTCTTTATTTTTCCCCATTAAATAAAAAACCCCTCTACTGTTTATTTGCTTGGCGAGCGATCCTTTTCTGTTGCTGATTCACCCCTCCCCCCTAATTTTCCAAGTTAGCCCTTGCTAGAGTGAATCCACTGGAGGAGAAATTTGTTGCTGAGGTCTAAGAACCGTGGACAAGAACTATGGACTATTCTAGCCGGTCTCACGCTGCACAAGGTACAGTTTACCAGGCATTTCCATTTCGAACTGGTCCCATGACAATCCAGGGTTAACAGCCCCAGCGCCCAACTCTCTGCATTACTGAGACTGAGATGCTTGCAACAAATTGCCCGGGGTTACAAGTAAAAGCAGAAAGTTCTGAGTCCCTCAACAAGCTCTCGTCCATTGCTGAAGTTCCAAAAGATGATGGAGTTTAGGAATAGAATTTGGTCCCTGTTCTTCAACAAGGAAATCTTGTTAGGATCAAGATTTACGCACTGAAGTGCTTTAAAATAGAAATCAAAAGCCAACCCGTGCGGCAGCGGAATCGGGACCTCAGACCCGGTCTGTTCCGTGCAAGAGGTACTTGAACAGCACCGACCGCAGTGGGGGTGGGGATGATTCACTCAGCCAAGCACCCGAAACACTCCCTGAAGTGCCTACCACGCAGTCAGCGTTCAGATCAAGATTAGGATGAGGATTTTTTTTTTTTTAAGGAGGCCAAGAGGACGCAGGAGCGAGTGGGAAGAAAGTGTGAGTGTGTGTGTGTGTGCGGGGGGGCAGTTTCGCGACAGACTTTTGCCTCTCAGTCCTCCGAGCCCCCGTGTTTTCCGTCTGGGAAAGGTTAGCCATCCCCAGGCGGGCGGAGGATGCAGCCGTCGACCGGGAGCAGGGCTGGGCCGTGAGCCCGGGGACGGCGGCGGCGGCGGCGGCGGCGGAGGGGCGGGCGGGCGCCCGGCCGGAGAGGCCCCGCCCCGCCTCGCTCGGGAGGCCCCGGCGGCTGCCGCCCGCGAGCAGTTCCGGTGCCAAGCCCCGCCCCCGCCCCGCGCCCCCGGAAGTGGTTTCCTACGGGCCGGAGAGAGGCCTGGTAGGCACTGCCGCTGAGGCTCGCTCGGCTCGGTGCAGGGGCTCCAGCCCGGCTCGGGGTCCGGGGACCGCTGCCCGCCCAGCCGAGCCCTGCCCGCTCCAGCGCCTGGGCCGACGGTGAGTGTCCCGGGGAGCGGACCGGGGTGGCCGCGCACCGCGGAGGGACTGGCGTTCTTGTGTGTGTGGGGGGGGGGTTGGGGGCCCCCCCAGCCCACTCCAGGTTCCGGGCTGCGGGTTCGGTAGTCGGCGTTCGGGGCTGAGGGGTGTCCGCCGCCGCGGGCTTCGCTCGGTCCGAGCCGGGGCACGGAGCGGGTGGCCCGGGCGGCCGGGCCAGGGGGTGGGCGGGGCGGAGCGGGGAGGGGGGTTCCCGGCGCTGTTTGTTGCTGTTGGGACTCGGGAGTTGGGGATGGGCCGGGCCTCTCTTGTGCCTCGGACCCCCCGCATTTCTGCTCGGCCCAAATCGACTCACCGCCGCCGCTCCACCCCCCCGCCCCCCCATCCCCCCGACCCGAGTTTGCCTTTTCTGTGACCGAGCTGGGACTGGGAAGCTGGACATCAAGACTCAATCTTGTGTTCCAGGTCCGGACTTTCGCGTCTTCTGGCTCTGTCCCCGGGCTCAGTAATTAACTCGGGTCCCAGCGGGTGTAGTCTTCTCAGTCAGTCCCAGGGTGGGGCTTTGCGCGTGTGGATGCCGGGGATCCTTGGAGGCTCGGGCTGATTCATCCAGACCCGCTTCGGGGTTGCCGGGGATCGATTTTGGACGACGCTCGGCACCGTTTCGGGATACGTAGATGAGCGTGGCACCAGTATGCCGCGCGTGATCTTTACTCACTTGAAAGCTTACTCAAGCTTGAAGTTGCTTACACACACACACACACTCACTCACTCACTCACTCACTCACTCACTCACTCACTCACTCACTCACTCACTCACTCACTCACTCACGGCGCGGTCATTTGCGGAGGGTCAGTGTTTCGCTTAGCCTTCTTGCAGCCGTAATGAGCGATGCAGTTCCCTGCTATGCAGTCTTGATGTCTGTGGCTGGCTCAAGTCACAGTTGTATGATGAGTTCAGCTTGCGGTTGTTGCGCGACTTGATTGCAGGGGGTTGGAGAATTACATATCCCCTCTTGCCCAAAGTATGTAAACCTTCGTGTTTGGCAGTGGAGAGTTATTTCTCCGAACTTTAAAAAGAAAATTCTTTCCTCCTCCCTTCCCCAAAGCGATTTCTTGGACTGCCCACCTTGTTCACACAGGTGGGAAGAGGTGTTTTGTTGAATGTGTATGTAAACTTGGGCCGTGAAGTGTTTGCTTTGGGTTAAATGAAGGATTTTCTAGAGGAGAAAGAGAGATAGTCATGTTTAGTGAATTGATTTTAAGCCATAAACTACTGCTAAAGATTTTGCAGGAAATACTAGGTTACCGCTGTGAGTGATTTTGCAAGTTATGCTCAGAGGGGCATATTTACTGCAGGTTATGATTACCAGCAGATGGCCATTGTTTTTACAGAGTAAAGTGTATACAAGCTACCTTTGTGAGACCAGTGACACTTTACTGCACTTTTCATTCTGTTCTTCTGTTATGACTTCGATTATACTGGATGGAAGGGATATTTACCTGTCCTCAGTCTGGGAAATGGGAATACCATGAATAGCTTGAAGTGACTTGTCCACTGAACTCTTTGATGCAAAATGTTCCACGGGCAAAGGATGATTTATAAAGTCCCTGGAAAAACATGGAAGGAAAAGATTACTTGAAACTGTACATTGTTAGCCTTAAGTGTTTTTGACTCTTTAGACCTTTACCATTGGAATATCGAAATACAGTAAATCTGGGAAAGGTGTCATGATTATGTATCTGTACTGAAGTCAGTGTGATACCCTAAGGCATTGCAAAGTTTATGATGTTCAAGCAGTTCAACTTTTAACAAACATTTGCGTTGTAAATTTTATTTTATTTTTCAAGTCAACAGCTTTTGAACATTTTCCATACTAGGTTTCATGCTATGTTAAGTGCCATGTAGGAGCAAATAAAAATATAGCCATAGCCATGAGATTCAAGTTTTGACAATAATTTTCTAAGGTCTGTCTCAGTTCTTGAAAAGTTGACTTGTGGGGCTAGAGCAATAATACAGCTGGTTAGGATGTATTTGCCTTGTACATGGCTGGCCCGGGATTAATCCCTGCCACCCAGTATGGTCCCCTGAGCCTGCCAGGAGTAATCCCTGAGCAGTCAGGAACAAGCCCTGAGCACTGCTGGGTGTGGCCCCCAAACAAATAAAAAAGTTGAATTGTGAAGTTCAGACATTAAAGTTTTTTTCTAATTGTTTAGTATTGTTTAGCACAGCTTCATGAATGGTGCTGACAAACATTTTAAGGTGTGAAAGTGAAGTCTTTGGTCTGTCTCTGGATTTAAAAAAAGTGATGTAAAATTTTTATGTAAAAATTTATAATGTAAACTAATCTATATAAATGCTATGTGAGTGGTTAAACCATACTTTGGAATTGTACGAAAAGAAAAAAAGGGTTAATTTTTATCTAAAATTATCTTGGAAAATAGTGGAGGTGTAGTACTACTTATGAAGGGAACTCTGCGGTATTACTTATTGACCTCTTAGGGATTATCACGCTCTGTGCTCTAGTCTTGGAATACATTTTTTATGCTCTGGGACAGCATATAGCTTTCTTAAGAATGAGGATTCACAAATACATAAAGTAACTGTGTAGCTACCAAATAACTGGGTCACATTTTGACTCCCTGGAGTCAAAGCCTGTGTGTTTTTTCTATCCCAGGCCTCAGTAGAGTGATTAAGTTCAACATTGCAGAGGTTAAGATTTTTCTAAGACAAAAAAAATGTAGGGATTTGGAGGAGGTAGATAAAGATTTTTCAGATAAAAAGAGTGGTGTGAGCCCAAGTGTGGAGGTGGGAAAGTTCATTGTGTACTCAGAGAACAGTGAGTGGAACAGATTACCTAGGATATAGAGTTCATTTTTGGAACAAGCCATTAGGTTGAAATTTAAATTGGGGCTAGATAATGGGACATATTTAAATGCTCTTTTTAGGAGTTCAACCTTTGGGAGTGTAGTGAGAAATTACCATGTTCTGATAGTGTAGTGTAGAATGATTTGTTGTAGATAGCTGAGGTCAGTATAGTATAAATACTGAGCAAGGACAGTAACAGTGGAATGATTTAGTAGATGGGCAGGAGGAGGGGTTGTTGAGGAAGGTTTGGGGAACTAGGTTCTGTCTTTAGTGTGGATGTTGATAAAGGCAGTACAAGAAGTCTGGGTGTAGAGGTGAAAAATAAAATCAGTTTTGAAAACACCAAGGCTTTTTGGGAGATGGGTTGGGCTGTACTATATGGGGCTCAGGGGCTACTCCTGGTTCAGTGCTTGGGGGCTGCTCATCTGGGATCCCAGGGCACCATGCAATGTTGGGGCATGGAATCCAGCCCTCCTGCATGCAAAGCATGTGTGTTATTGTGTTGAACAGTCCAGCCCAAACTGAGGTTTTTTTTTTTTTTTTCTTCCCTTTATTTGTCAAACACTAGAAATATCCAGAGACTTTTTGGAAATGAAGGTTTATAGTTCATGAGAGAGGTCAATTCTTGGCATGTATTAATCATGGATGGAGAGAATAATACAAATAGATTTGTTAGTTGAATCTGTATTAGGGGATTAAAGAGATGGGGGTTAGAGGGTAAGGAAGGGGCCTTCTGTAGTATTTCAGTAGGATGTTTGCCTTGCACGCAGTCAACTGGGTTTGATCCCTAGCATCCTTATGGTCCCCAAGCACCGCCAGGAGTAATTCCTGAGTGTTGAGCTAGGACTAACCCCTGAGCATTGCCAAGTGTGCCCCCATACCTCAATGAAAAAAAGTAGAAGGTAAAGAAAAAAAACACCCTGATTTTAGATATCATCAGTTTGAAAGAAAAGTAAAAGGACACTAAAAGATATTTTGTAAAGTGGACAAACAGTTTGATAGTCTGTGTACTCTGTAATTATAAAGCAAATTCAGAAGGAATGAAAGAATCTGATTATTGAAAACCCTTTTTGGGATCAAAGATTTCCTTGCAAGGCTAGCAAGAATGCTCTGTGATCATTGCTCTGTTTCAGAAAGGACCAACTACTTCTGGCCCATGTTATCGTTCCTTTTGGGCATTTGTTGGGAGATTATTTGTGGGGCTTTGGACACAAATCTGATACAATACTGAATTTCTTTATATGATTGATTTTCAGTTTTGGTTTCAGTTATCAGGAACCTCTGAATATCCAAAGATGATTTTGTCTCCTTATTACTGGCCCCTGATATTACCTATCATAGTAAGGACATCTCATACATATTTTTTCCTGCTATGTTTTATAAGTACTTTTGATTAACATGAATAGACATTTTCCCCTCTCTCATACTCTTTATTTCCCATCATATAATGTGCCATATATATGGTATGTTTTAATTTGGAAATGAAGAGTTACAAATTTATAGACTTTCATGTGGCCTTTTTTGGGGGGGGATTAGATAAACAAGGGGAACCTGTGTATTAATGTGTAAGAGATTGTAATGGTTTGCAGGAGATTTAGAGTTTAACTTTTTGAGGTAAAGTTTATTATTTTTAGACTGCGTTGCCATGGACGTGTGTTTATTTACTTTGTGAGAATTAATGCACTAATTTTGTTGTTCAGGAATATGTTTTTCACTATATCACAGGCTCTTGGAACTATCTGGAGAGTCTGTGTTGGTGCTGGAGGCAGGCAGGGGGGGTGTCTGTGTGTCTGTGTGTGCTTTGTCTGGGCTGGTTGGCTTAGTTGCAGTGAGCCTGGTATTAATGAGGCAAAGGTCAGGAGTTCCATTTAGCTCCACTCTGTGAGTGATGGCCAGGGAATACACCTCTCACTCCCACCAGCTGTCTTGGAAATTCCTCGGTTGTCATTGGTCACAAAGGTGACTGGATTAGAATGGATTCTCTGTACCCCTGGAAGAATATTAAAATATTAGAGAAAAGTTTGCTCAACGGTTAAGAACTCTGACTCTGGAATTAGACAGATCTGTGTCAGAATTCTTGATCTTCGACCTTGGGAGATTCCCGAACCCCTCTGAGTGTCAGTTTCCTCATTATTAAATAATTGAATATTTGGTTGGGGCATGCCCTACCATTGCTTTCTTTTTCCAAGAAGGAGTCAGCTGCTCAGATCCATGTTTCCTGAGTGCTGACTATGGGGTACTGTGGAGTGGTGTCTGTTCACGACAGCATTTTCACTTGTCTAAAGTGAGTGAAAAATTATTTTTCCCATAAAGCTATGCCTTTTGAATTTAAAATATTTTCCCCTAAAATTTTCTTTCTCTTTCTCTTTTGGGGTGGGTGTAAGCACTTTTGGGTGGGGGGGGCATGAAATAATGGTGGTGGGAATTAGAAGTTATTTTCTTGTTAAATGTTCTTGGCAAAATAAAAGTTGACAACTCTATGCTTGTTTCCAGTTTTTGGTTTTTTTTTTTTGTCTTTGTGGTACTGGGGATTGAACACAAGGCCTCACATGCAACGCAAGTTCCCTATCTCTGAGATTCATCTCCATCCCCTCGAGGTTTTTTTTTTTTTTAATATTCAAGTTAGGTTTCAGATACATTTAGCCAGTCTGTTACCCTGCAGGTCATACAAGTTAATTTAACTAGGAGAATTTGATATTTAAAAACCTTGCATTTTACTAAAATAGAACATAATCACCATTTAACTTAATGTTGCCAATTTTTCCACGTGAATACTTTGAGCACATTCAAGAAGCAGTTCAGATTATTTTCAGTGGACTTCAAACAATTTGCTCCAAATTATTTAAGACTGTTTCCCAACCAGAGTCCCGGGAGAAAAGCCGGGAACTGTAGGGGCTGCCTGGGGGTGCTGTTGTAAGTCATTACTCTTGTTTATTAGCCAACAAGATAAATAACTCGCCTTTGACATAGTGAAGTTGCAGAAATTGGGTTTCCTTTTCACCCCTTCTGCAGGAAAGATTGTTAAATGGGGGGGAGCGTCTTTATTTAATATAGCAATTAAACCTTGTACAAATATCAGTATTCAGAATGCTTTCTAGAGAAAGAATAGTTCAGCACTTTGCATAATGGGTTATGTAAGTGGAGCCACAGAAGTCCTCCTGGGAACACAAACCAGTTATTAGCATAAGCGCGTATTGAAATGACATTCAGTTGTCGCATGAGAAGCTTATTGACTCCCTGGCTCACTTAGAATGGGGAGGGCAGATTTTAAGGGGCACACACAGCCTAAGAGCCTGCTAAATTAAAGCTTAACATTTGTTTCTTTTGCTTGTTTTTGGTTAGGTAATCACAAAAATGGGGGGTGCTATAAAAATGCTTAATATGTGTTAAAATGCCTAAAGCAAAATGTTCAGGTGAAGTTGAAATGGTTCAGGTTCTTTGTCTTCAATTTTAAAAAAGACTGGTGGTAGTATTGCTGCTTTAGCTGTTACCGCTGTTAGTGTTTTACAGAGCTTTGCTCTATAGCATGGTTTCCAATAAATTAAAAGCACATATAGAAATAATTAATTTTAACATTTAATTCTTCCCCCCAAAATACTCCTAATGGCAGAAATGAATAGTGTCCTCAGAAAAGATATGAGACGCAAAATGTCTTGCAACAGTAAAATATTTCTTGATTCCTTTAAGTTTTTATTTTTAGAATTCATGTGTTTTGCATTTTGCTATTTTATATTTGTAAACAAGATTTTAGAGTACTGCCAACAAAAATTGGGGTGGTATCTTTATCCTTTGACTTTTTGCTTCACTATGTCATAACTTCTGTTATAAGTTAGCATGAGCTTAACTAGTTAATTTTTGGCCCATTAAAATAAGTCACATGTTCTGATGGTTTCGGTGGCATGTGTGGGATGGTAAAACAATTCTTAACATTTTTCTCTGGTTTTTTTAATATTTTATTTTTATAAAGTTGTTCACAATAATTTGTTCCATTTAATATTCCAACACTAATCCCACCACCATCACACCTACCCACCACCATAATTTGAATGTTTCCACCCTGAGCCCCAAACCCTGCCCCTGAAGCAGCACCTAGATATTTTGTATTGCTTGTTATAAATAATCTACTAAAAATGATCCCCCAAAATTTTCTTAGAGGAAAGTATATGAAGATTGTTCTATTTCATCCTGAAGCCATTAAGCCCTTTTCCCTGTATTATTTTTTTTCCTTTTTGGGTCATACCCGGTGATGCTCAGGGGTAACTCCTGGCTCTGCACTCAGGAATTCCTCCTGGCAGTGCTCGGGGTACTATATGGGATGTTGGGGATCAACCCTGGTTGGTCGCGTGTAAGGCAAATGCCCTACCCGCTGTGCTATCTCTCCAGCCCCTTCCCTGTATTTTTAACAGGTAAACTGGAGCTTTATTTTGCAGGGGTGAGGGGCAGGTGCAGCACACCCTACTGTGCTCAGGAGCTTGGTGTTGCTCAGGAAAACATCTTCGTGCAAGGGTTGCACAGCTGTCTCCATTGCAGCACACATAGGCAGGTGCCTGCCTCTGTGCTCTCGCTCTCTGGCTCTGGAGAGAACTTCAACAAAAAATGGGGGGAAGCAGTTTTCAATTGAGGTCATGATTCGGAGAGTGTGTGTTAGAGAGAAAACTCATACTTCTCCAGAGTGGAAGTGAAGCAAGAAGGAAGCGAGTTATGTGTTTAACACGGGCTTGAAGAGCCCTTTTAAAATACTGTTTAGAAGCGTAGTTTCTCTCTCCTCCCTCTACCCCACCACCCACCCTGGAAGTGTAGTTCCTTAGAGTAAAACGACTTAAAATATTTTCTTTCTTTCTTGTTGTGTTTTGGGCCACACCCAGTGGTGCTTGGGGCCTGCTGGCTGGAGGTGTGCTCCTGGCAAGTGCTCAGGCCACATGGTGTGGTCTGGAACCCAGGTCTCCTGCAAGCAAAGCATGCACTCAGTTTGTGGAGCTGTCTTTACAATCCAAGATTTAATCAATTAAAGAATTCTTTCTTATATTTAAAATTGGGGCTAGAGATAATACAAAGGTTAGAGTGCCTGATTAGCTTGCTGGCAACTGGGTTGGATCCTGGCACTGCCTTCTAGTTCTGCCCGTGTCCCTGTCCCGCACTCCCAGCACTGCCAGGAGGTCCCTGGGCACAGTGTAGCCCCCTGAACATTGCCGGGAGTAGCCTGGAAAACAAAGAGACAAACACATCATTCAATTACCAGTATATGAAGTCCTGGTGTTAAAACACAGCAGGGTTATATAATAAACTTTCTACAGTGATGGAAATATTACATATCTGTTCTATTCAATATGGTTCCATACATACGACTACTGTACACTTAGAAATGTGTTGTGTCTAGTGATATAAAGGAACTGAACTGAAATGAAATTAAATTTTTTAAAAAAATTTTATTTTATTGAATCACCGTGAAAAAAATACAAAGCTTTCAGGTTTAAGTCTCAGTCATATAATGATTAAACCCCCATCCCTTCACCAGTGCCCATGTTCCACCACCAAGAACCCCAATATACCCTCCTCCCACCCCCCCACCTAAGTGGCTAATGATCTTCACTTTATTCTCTCTATACTTTGAATATATTCAATATGAAATTAAATTTTTACTAATTTAAAAGGGACTAGCCCAATGCAATCAGCTTAATCAATGGCTGAATAAATAGCAGTACTTCTTCATTATAAGGTAAATAAATAATAAAATAAAAGGGGCTAGCTCCATGTGCCTCGTAGCTGCTGTATTAGTGCTGCTCTAGGATTAGGAAGACAAGACAGGTGAGAAATCATGCCACTTTCTTAGTTACAGGCAAATATTAGGCACTCAAATTACTTGTTGAATGAAACGGTAATTATTTGATTTCAACTTTGAAGACCAAAGTTTGTGAAGTAATCTAGAATTTTAGGAAGTTAAAATTAATCTTTTATTTTTACCTTGTATGCTGAATTTCCCCCCCCTCCCCACGCCCATGTCCAGGGCTGCCCCCAACTCTCGTGAGGGTGGGCTTGTTCGGGGGCTGTGTGCTGCTCGTTGGTGCTCAGAAAACCCTGCAGGACCGGGGATCCACCCTGGCCCTGCATGCAGACATGCTTTCAGCCTATTGAACTATTAGGCCCTCTGGAGTGAATTTTTTTGTGGGGGCACACCCCACCATGCTCAGGGCTTACTCCTGGCTCTTGAGCTCAGGGATCACTCCTGGTGGGCCATATAGGTGCCAGGGATCAGACCAAGGTTGGCCTCATGCGAGGCAAATGCCTTAATACTACCCCTTCCCCCCCACCCCCCGCTAGATTTCAGGGCCTGCAGTAATTAAAAAAAATTACTTTTACTATAAAATCGTGTGGGCTGGAGTGATAGCACAGTGGGTAGGGTGCCTTGCACACCGCCAGCCTGGGTTCGACTCCTCTGTCCCTCTTGGAGAGCCTGGAAAGCTATTGAGAGTATCTTGCCCATACGGCAGATACTATGTGGTGTATTCGATATGCCAAAAACATTAACAAGTCTCATGTTTGTTGTTTTTTTTTTTTTTGCTTTTTTTGGGGTCACACCCAGCGATGCTCAGGGGTTACTCCTGGCTTTGCACTCAGGAATTACTCCTGGCGGTGCTTGGGGGACCATATGGGATGCCGGGGATCGAACCCGGGTCGGCTGAGTGCAAGGCAAACGCCCTACCCACTGTGCTATCGCTCCGGCCCCTAACAAGTCTCATGATGTAGATGTTACTGGTACCTGCTTGAGCAAATCGATGAGCAATGGGATGATAGTGATAGTGATAAAATGGTGTGTTATATGTGTAATTAGAAAAGTTTTTTAAATGGGTTATCTCTAACTATTTAGCTTCAAAACCAGAATACTCCCAGCATCGATAGCTCTTTATAACTCATTATCACTTATTTTGTGTCAGTCATCTGAAATTTGTGTTAAGCATGTCCTTTTTTCTAAAATTAGTGAATACATTTAAAAATACTTTATTTCCTTCTCCAGCTCTGGAAGTTAAATTCTATGTAGTTTTCCTTTATTTTAGTTCTCCCTGACTAATGACAGATTAGGAGTTTTAAAAATACTTTGCTTGTATTTGCTTATATGTTTACATTTCAGACCTCTCTCTTGTCTGGGATCTGAGATTATTTTCACTCTGCCTGAAATAATAGCCTTTCTGTTTTTCTCTAGTGAGAGTTTGTTGTTGGAAAAATTAAAAATTTTTTGGGGGGTACTTAGCTTCATTTCTGAAGATGGTTTTTATGAGTGTGTATTTTATGCTAGTAGTTTTTATTTCTTAGTTTGTTATAAATCTTATTCCTTCCTTCCTCCCTTCCTTTTTTCTTTCCTTTCATCCATCTGTCCGTCCGTCCATCTTTTTGTCTTTGTTTTGGAATTCACTGGGCTTTGAAATCTAGAGATTGGTGTTTTTCAACAGTTATGAAGAACTTGCTCATCTTAATTTTTTTTTCTTTTTGGGTCACACCCAGTGATGCTCAGGGCTTACTCCTGGCTCTGCACTTAGCAGTTACTCCTGGCGGTGCTGGGGGGTTCATATGGGATGCTGGAAATCGAACCCGAGTCAGCCGCGTGCAAGGCAAATGCCCTACCTGCTGTACTGTCACTCCAGCCCCTCATCTTAATTTTATTGTTTCTTTTTTTCTATTTGAAGTGTGTTAGATCTTCTTTCTTTTCATATTTTGCACTTCTTTATATTTCTGTATTCACCTTTTTGTGTTCTTGAGGTGTCTTGTATTCTGAGTAAATGATTTTCACTTCAATTATATTTACCTTTTTTTTCCATTTTAACTAGTATATTTGGTTTTTATTGTGGCAACATATGGGGAAATTGAAATGACCATTTTATTTTATTATTTTTATTTTTTGGTTTTTGGGTCACACCCGGCGATGCACAGGGGTTACTCCTGGCTCTCCACTCAGGAGTCACCCCTGGCGGTGCTCAGGGGACCATATGGGATGCTGAGAATTGAACCCGGGTCGGCCGCGTGCAAGGCAAACGCCCTACCCGCTGTGCTATTGCTCCAGCCCCGAAATGACCATTTTAAAGTGTATACTATATAGTTCAGTAGCATTAAATATGTTCTTTTTTTTTGCTTTTTGGGTCACACCTGATGTCCACAGGGGTCACTCCTGGCTCTGTACTCAGGAATTACTCCTGGTGGTGCTCAGGGGACCATATGGGATGCTGGGCATCAAACCCGGGCCGGCTGCGTGCAAGGCAAATGCCCTACCTGATGAGCTATCACTCCAGTCCCAAATATGTTCTTTTTTTAAGGTTTTTTTTTTTTTTTTTTTGCTGTGGGAGGATTGGGGCCACATCTCGTGGTGTTCAGGGCCTTCTCCTATCTTTATAGACTTTACTTTTCTAGATACTTAATGTAAGTAATATTTGTTCATTTGTTAGTGGCTTATTTCACTTAGCATAGTGTCTTAAGTTTTGTCCATGTTGTATGATTACTAAGTATTTAAACTCTTCATTTATATTGATGTTTGGGCCATATCCAACTATGCTTAGAGGCTGCTTCTGGCTCAGTGCTGGGGGACTCAGTGCTGGGTTTGATGCTGGGCATCAAACCCAGACCTCCTGCATGCAAAGCATTGACTCAAGCCTATTGTGTTCTACCTTGCCCTGTTTTATTTTTTTTCTTAATAAAACTTTGTTTTGGAGCCACATTCAGGGTTGCTCAGGGTTTACCCCTGGCAGGGACCAGGGTATGGGGTGCCTGGGATCAAACTCAGGCCAGCCTCATGCAAGGCAAGCTCCCTACCCACTCTACTATTTCTTCAACCTCCTAATGAAACTCTTCAGTACAGTAATTACTTATCTTAGTCTGTGCAGTACTTTTAGTTTGTCAAGCAATTCTGTGTTTCATGACCTTATTTTAATTTTTTTTTTTTTGACAGTAGTACTTGTTCTATAGTTCTGGAAACTGAGTTGGAGATATAGTTTATAAGAAATAGGGGGCTGGAGGATAGCACAGCGGATAGGGCGCTTGCCTTGCACACGACTGACCTGGGTTCGATTGCCAGCATCCCATATGGTCCCCCAAGCACCACCAGGAGTAATTCCTGAGCGCAGAGCCAGGAGTAACCCCAGTGCATTGCCGGGTGTGACCCAAAAAGAGAAAAAAAGTAGACATAGCTATTGGAGTTTGTGCCTTGGTTCTTTTTCATTTTTATTGTATTTTGGGTTTTTTGGGGGCTCACACCCAGCAGTGCTCAGGTGCTCTGTGCTCAGGAATCACTCCTGGAGGGCTTGGGAAACCACATGAGATGCTGGGGATTGAACCTGGTCGGCTATGTGCAAGGCAGGCCCCCTACCTGCTGTACTGTTTTGCTGACTCCAGTTTTCTTAAGATTTATTAATTTAACCAGTTATAGTTAGAGTTTTGTTTTTGTTTTTGTTTGGGGCCACATGCAGTGGTGCTCAGGGTTTACTCCTGGATCTGTACTCTGGGATCACTCCTGGTGGGGCTCAGGGGACCATACAGGGTGCTATGGATGGAACCCAGGTGGGTCTTGGGCTAGGCAAGCACCTTGACTCTTTACTATAGTTGCTTTTTAAGTTACTGGATTGTAGCCTTACCGTTGTGTGTCTTGTTCATTGTTGTGTGTCTTATTCATTGTTATGTGTCTTGTTCACTGTTACATTGTTAGTATCTTTAGTATCTTAGACTGTTAATAAATGACATGTAACATTTGTTGCTATGTATAGTATCTTATAAGGTAGTATTAATTGTAATTGTATTCTTTGTATATTTATGTTTGGATTTAGATAATGTAGAAAACTTTGTGTGGACGGTTTTTTTAAGGCTTTGCATAACTGCCTAAGATTTTTCATGTAAAAATTTGTACAAACAAAGATAATTTGAATCTCCTAAAAGCATTAGGTGATAAAGGTTAGTGAGGTAGACGTAGTCTACCTATGTAGTCTTTTGACTTGGTTAACTAGCATTGCTTAGACCCTATCCAGATTTTTCTTTCACTTCTCCCTTTTCTTGCTTCTTCTCTTCCATGTCAGATATCAACTTAGAACCTTGAGCTGTATCACTGAGCCACATTCTTGGCCCAGTTTCATCCCTTTTTTGCATTACCTCTTACCTTCTACCTCTCCTTTTCAGTCAAAAGTGATAGGAAATTACGTGTTGAATCTTGGTTAGGACAGAAATTTATTCATTGACTAATTTGTAAATAATTATCATTTTTGTTTGTTTTGGGGTTATACCTGGCTGTGCTTAGAGCTTATTCTTGGCTGTGTGCTCAGAGAACATTCCTGGTGGACTAGTGGAACCATATGGGTTTCTGGGGTTCAAAGTCACGTCAATTGCATGCAAAACAAATGCTTTACCTGCTGTAGTATCTTTTCAGACTCTGTAAATAATTGGGACCTTATAGGTATCAAAGACCATGCTGGGATTAAGATTAAAATTGGTTTAAGATAGTGAATTAACATATGTGTAATCGAGGGCTGGAGAAGTAGTTCAGTGGTAGAGCACTTGTTTTGCATATATTCAGCCCTGGGTATGGCATGACAAGGAGTAAGAATGATGTTGCTCTTATGGTATTCAACCCAAAGGTGCTGGGCTGGGGCTGGAGCAATAGCACAGCGGGTAGGGCGTTTGCCTTGCATGCGGCCAACCCGGGTTCGATTCCCAGCATCCCATATGTCTCCCATATGAGCACCGCCAGGAGTAATGCCTGAGTGCAGAGCCAGGAGTAATCCCTGTACATCGCTAGGTGTGACCCAAAAAAGCAAAAGAAAAAACAAAGGTACTGAGCTATTGCAGCCTAATTCATAATATTTATTTATATATTTAAATTGAGTATATATAATTCATATTATTTATGTATTTAAATCAAATATATGTAAGAAAATGTATTTTTATCTGTTTATCTGTTCAAAACTTCGTTGGCTAGGAAAAAATTCAGAGGCTTTTGCATAATGAATTATAAGTATAGGGTTTGATAATTATTTTGTTTTGGGGGCACACCCAGAGGTCCTTGGGTTGCTCCTAGTTTAGCAGTCAGGAATTACTCTTGGCAGTGCTAGGGGACCATATGGAGTGACAGGCCAAACCTGGTTCCGCTGTGTGCAAGGCAAGTGCCTCATCAGTTATATTATCTCTCTGTCCCCCTGGTATTTAAAGTAGTTAAGAATATTCTGAAAATTGAGGAGACAGTGATCACGGAGTCTATCCCATCTAAAATAGTTTTGAAAACATTAGGTATCTAGGAATCAGGGGCTGGAGCAATTGCACAACGGGTAAGGTGTTTGCCTTGCATGCGGCCAACCCGGGTTCGATTCCCAGCATCCCATATGGTCCCTAAAGCACTGCCAAGAGTAATTTCTGAGTGCATGAACCAGGAGTAACCCCTGAGCATCGCTGGGTGTGACCCAAAAAGCCAAAAAAAAAAAAAGTATCTAGGAATCAGCTTAACAAAAGACATGAGAGATCTGTATCATAAATTACTTTTAATCACTTGAGACAGAGATAGAAGACCTTAGGAAACAGAAAAATATCCTGTGCTCATTGATTGGAAGAGTCAATAATGTTAAAATGACTATCCTACCTAAGGTATTAATATAGATTCAATGCAGTCCTCATCAAAATTCAGACGACATTCTTCAAGGACCTAGAGAAGTCCTTAATAAAGTTTGTATGTAATCAGGTGAGACCACAAATACCCAAAGCCATACTGAAAAATAAGAAATTGGGAAGCTTCTTGTTGCCTAATTTGAGATGTATTACAAAGCCACAGTGATCAAAACTGCCTGGTATAAAGATAGGACATTCTGATCAGTGGATTAGAATAGAATATTCAAGGACAAAATCCTTTATATGTAGACAGTTGATTTTTGACAAAGGAACTGAGAACATGAAATGGAGTAAATATAGCCTCTTCAACAAATGGTGCTGGGAAAACTGGATAACGACATGTAAGAAATTAAAGTTGTGTACTTAGGGCTTACAAGTCAATTCAAAATAGACCAAAGACCTTGAGATCCAGCCTGGAACTATAAAGTACATTGAAGAAAATATAGGTAGAATGCTTCAAGATTTGGAC
The DNA here is from genome assembly GCF_027595985.1 of Sorex araneus. Classification (NCBI taxonomy): domain Eukaryota; kingdom Metazoa; phylum Chordata; class Mammalia; order Eulipotyphla; family Soricidae; genus Sorex; species Sorex araneus. The sequence goes on from NC_073311.1 coordinate 12,055,871, forward strand.
TCAAAAGGCATTTTCAGTGATTTGATACCACTGGCGAAGGCAGCAAAACTTAGTGAGACTGTATCCAACAAACGAGCTTCTGTATAGAATAGAAATGTGGGTTAAAACTAAAAGACAGCTAGCTGAATGGGAAGAACACTTACATTCAACACATCAGATACAGGATTGATATCCAGGATAGATAAAGTACTCACAAAGATTAACCAAAAATGAAAAAAAAAAAAGTTCAAAAACCCTATCAAAAGGGGGAGAGGAAATGAGCAGACACTTCTCAGAGGAAGACAGGTGATTGGCCAATGGGTACATGCATCAGTATATATCCAAACAGTGCTCACCATCACTTATTAGCAGAGAAATACAAATCAAGATGACAATGAGGTATCTCACACCAGTGAGAATGGCACATATTAAAAATAGTAGGGACAGTCTGTGCTGGCAGGGATGTGGTGGAAAGGAGCGTTCATCCACTTGGAAAACAGTATGGAGAGTTCTCAGTAAGCTTAGAATTGAGCTGCCATATAACCCAGCAGTTCCGCCTTTGAACATCGACCCCCAGGATTTAAAAATATTGGTTGAAAAGAAGATATGCATACCGTTATTCATTACTGCACTTTAGGAAAAAGCTAAGATATGGAATCAACCTAGGTGTCCAGGACACATGACTAGATTATGAAAATGTGCACAATGGAATACTGGAATAGTATGCAGCTGCAAGAAATGATGAAACCATGCAATTTGCTGCAAGCTGATTGGAACTAGGAGATATCATATCGAGTGAAGTAAGCCAGAAGAAGAAAGATAGAGGATGATCTTATTTGTGATATATAGAATAACTGGATGAGGAAGTGTCATGAAGGGAGGATGCCCAGATCACCCTTGACTCCAGAGCTAAGGGAGGAGAAGGACAGAGAGGGGGAAAAAAATGGATGGGGGGGAAGGAAGAATATGAGAAAGGTAAGTAGTGGGGAACAGGGGTCAGGGCTTTGGTTTTACTCTGATGTGGGAGAGTAATATCTAAAGTAATATCTAAAGCCAGACTCAACAACACTGAAAACATGAGCTATAAGCTGCAACCTCTAAACTTTGTAATCTGCCTGTCAAGGTTTCCATACAAAGTTTTATATTTATGGTCTGTGTTCCATTTTGTTTGCCCTGTTGCCATCCTCATACTTAACTTTTCCTTAATTTTGCTGTTGCAAGAAATGATTTAGATAAAAAAAAAACCTCTAAGAATTTATATAGACTTCATTATTTTGGTTATTTCCTTAGGGTGGATTTTCTGATATGTGATAGTGAGGTGGAAAATAATGAAAGTTTGTTAGTGTTGAGTCAAATTGTTTATCCACAGGATGGTATTCCTCAGAGTATGCCACTGAATCCTTATTAAGTTAAATATTAGTGCTGTACACCCGTAGGTTAAAAAATTATTTCATTGTTCTGAATTCAGAGAATTTTTTTTTTATGTAAGAGCTTTGAGTGAAGTGTAAACCTGATTGTAATGTCAAAGTGACATGAACTTGAAATAAAAATGTGATTTTTCTTTTAAGTAATTTAAAAAGCATTTAAACATCGATGCCAGTGTTCAACAGTTCTGAGCCAGAGGTTGAATCATCACATCCTTCTGTGAGCTATTAGAGACTACAGGTTTGTTCCCTCCAAAGTGATGGCTTTTTTTTTTTTTCTTTTTGGGTCACCCGGCAATGCACAGGAGTTACTCCTG